>NW_027223754.1:184014994-184723744 GCF_028538775.1 Myotis yumanensis | reverse complement strand
TCAGGCAGACCCAGGAAATGAGGCCACTGGGCTGGCAGGCGTGATTTGGGGTTACCAAGTAAAATACAGGCTCCTATATTTTTATTTGCTCAATCTGACAACCTTACATGATGTGCCTTGTAAAAGGGGAGTGAAGAAAGCTGTTCTGTAAAGAGAGTAGAAATAGAGAGATAAGGAGAATTAAAGACTATGGCAAATGTGCAGCGGGGGAGGGGGTAAAACTGAGAGAAAGGAAAAATGTACCAAAAATTGCCTTATTCACCTATAACTTTTCAGCCCTAGGTCCCTTGGGAGATTTGGCTGTATTTCTTGCTTTAAGTTCTGTGGATGTCTTTCTTTTCTTTAGATAGCTTAGAGGAAATCTATTTTTTTATATCAAACATGTCCTAAGGCATGTATAATATTGTCACACTTTGAGGAAAAGTTTTTATTTTACAAACTTTAAAGGGCCATGAGGTATGTGAGTAGAAAACTTTATTTATCAAGAATATGAAAGTTTGTCTCTCTATAATAAATATACCATGAAATGTCTGGATCAATATTTATAAAAAATTTTGTTTTTGGAAACCTGGGATTCAGAATAGGTCTCCTTGGGTTCCTTAGAAGTATCAATTAAAGAGTAAACTCATTTAATGAACTTCCTCCAGATGTTATTCTAAAATCTTGATCCAAAGTAAAAACCATGAGGTGGCTAAATTATGAAGTCTTTAGGTGCTATCAGTTTCTATAATCCCTCCTTATCCCTCCTCTTCCCTTTCTTTGCCTCTTTCCTTCTTCCTTTCCTTTTCCATATCCTCCCTCCTCCAATTTCTAACCTCCCTATATTCCTTCTGAGGAAAAAGGCCATAAAAAAAATACTAACACCTCAGTGTAAATTAGTTGAAAGTGTTATTCACACTTGGAGTATTTGCATTTTAAAGAAAGACCTTAAGAAAGGAGCCAGTGGAACATTTCTGAGGTTGCTGTGAGCAACAGACTGTCCATAATGTGGAGTTTATATTAAACTAGAGGCCCAGTGCATGAATTTGTGCACGGGTGGGGTCCTTCAGTCTGGCCAGTGATCAGGGCTGATCAGGGCTATCTCACCCAGTTCTGATCAGGGCCGATTGGGATCAGCCAGCCAGGGCGAAGGACCGCGGGAGGTTGGCTGGCCACGGAGGTTGGCTGTGGGAGTGCACTGACCAAGAGGGGGCAGCTCCTGCATTGAGTGTCTTCCCCCTGGTGGGCAGTGCACGTCATAGCTACTGGCTGGTCTTCCGGTCATCCGGTCATTCAGTTGTAACAGTCGCATAGGCTTCCATATAAATAGATAATATTAGTTAATGGATTGGGGATAGATCATCATGCTGAATGTTCAAGAAAAACAAATTGGAGTGGTGCAGTCTACCCAAGCTGAGACTGGGGCTAGTGCTGGAAAGAAACAGCTTTTCCTGGGGTGGGTCTGGGAAAAGGAATCTATAAGATGTAAACCAGGGACAGTTGTTAACTGTGCAACAGCCCAGTTCTCAAAAGGAAACAAACAAACAAAAAACAAAGCTGACCATGGGCCTAATGGAAGGGCAAAAAAATGATCTAAAATATGTACTTGGTAGTATATTTCTAGGGTCAGAGGCCAAGAATCTTATAGCCTCTGCATACAACTGAACAGAACACAGTTGGATGGGCCTTTTAATTTTATCTGCAAGCTATCAAATTGTCCCCTTTATCCAAAAACATCTGCCGCCTGCCTGAAACTCTACTAATTGAATGTTTTTTTCTAAGAATAAGTGATCTCTTTTTAGAATTTTAGGGCAGATTATCAGTCATTCATATCTTAATATGGCCTATAAAAGAACCAATTAGTCCCTAGATGTGGATGTATTTTTAAATGTAGAAATATTCTTATGGCTTGGGAGAAGGAAGAATTTATTTTGGAATAGGGGTACTTGGAAGGGCAGGCAGGCCCAGTCATGACCAGAAGACAGCATTGATGATGCTTAGTACCTGAAATGCTGGAATCATAGGAATTGAAACACAAGCACAAAAAGAGCCTTGCCCTAACTGGTTTGGCTCAGTGGCTAGAGCGTCAGCCTGGGGACTCAAGGGTCCCAGGTTCGATTCCGGTCAAGGGCATGTACCTCGGTTGCGGGCACATCCCTAGTAGGGAGTGTGCAGGAGGCAACTGATCGATGTTTCTCTCATTGATGTTTCTAACTCTCTATCCCTCTCCCTTCCTCTTTGTAAAAAAATCAATAAAATATATTTTTTTTAAAAAGAGCCTTTAAAGTCAAAGTTTTTTTGGTTTAAATTTTAATCAACAATCAGTCTGTCCACAAAACTACTCCTAGAAACCAGATGGAAAGAACAATATAGAATACCTTCATGCAGTCTGCGCCCTTTCCCAAGGTGGGTGTGTTATCAGTGGGGTGTTGCTAAATGCTATAGGAATCATTGTAAGCCAAAAGAATTCAAAAACTAGTAGTGAACAAAAATTTCAGAATATTTCTAGAATAAGAAAGTATATTCTAAGCTATAGAACATAAATTTTTTTCTTATTGTTTTAGTAGTTTACATTTGTAAGGAAAAGTAATTTTACCACCACCTTTATCATTTCACAGTGTATTAAACCACCTTTATATACCAAACACTAAAAGATAAAGAACCATTTGTCTTGGAAATCTGGGGCATAGAGCAGGTACTAGGAACCAACTAGGAATCAAAAAAAGTTTTATTATAAGTTTTTCCCTGGACATAAGTACTATTAACATTTTCATATAATCCTTTAAACAATTTTCTCTGCATATTTTTTCTTTTTTTAAGGACTGTCAAAACTAATTTTATATTTGCACTCTTTATTAATTAAAAAAAAACAACTAATAATGATTTTTCTCTTCTTTTCCTCCTGAGATCCTTAAATCCAACTTCAATTACCATGTATTTCAGGAAATACAGAGTTCAAGTATATTGCCATAAAGAATAGCTTGTAATAACTTCCTACATATTTTTCTTTAATCTGTTTGGTAAACTATAGTCAGCTCTTGGATCATCTTAAGAAACCTATTTTTAGAAAGGTTTATGCCTTCAATAAAAATGAATAATTTGAAAATCCATGCCGATGTGACATTTGGCCAGAGCAACCAGAAACCACCTTTTGCTGCAGGAAGAAGGTTAATATCACATGGGGTGCCATGACCCAGGAACAGAATCAAGATGCAGTGGCCACTGAATTTGGTGTCTTGAAAATGGAAGGCATTATTGACAAAAGCAGACATTCTGAGGCTTGCACTTATTTGCCTTCTAAGACATTTAAGAGGGAGCCTCAAGAACATACAACAGAATTAGACAAAGAGCTAGATGAATACATGTGATGTGACAAGAAAACAGCTCAAAGGAGGAGGAAAAGGTCATCTCAAACAAAAATGACCTGTCAAAGACAGATCAGGAGACAGATTAGAAATGAACCATAGAGGCCAGTATGAGATCACAGAGGCCGATTCTCAGGAATATGTGGCTAATGAAATTACTTACAAGTTGTAGGAACCAAAGAAAGATCTGGTAGCCCGAGTAGTGAGTACTAATATACTTGGGGGGAAAAAAGGCAATTGAACTTCTGATGGAAACTACTGATGTTGAATAAAATGGTGGCCTTTTTATAAATGGGTGGCAGTGGGAGAAGAACAGCAGGTGGAGTTTTCTTGGATCTCCAGAAAAACACTCCTAGTATCAGTGAGGAACAATTTAAGGACATTTTCTACATTGAAAAGCAAAAGGAATATGAAAATAAAAAAGCTGTTAGGAAGAAGAGAACACAAGTGTTGGGGGAAAAGATGAAACAGGCTGTTAAAAGTCTAAATTTTCAAGAGGATGATGATATATCACGAGAAATGTTTGCAAGTGACACAAACGAGGCCCAGGCCTCTCTTGATGAATCACAGGAAGGACATGGAGAAACCAAGTTGGTTGCAGAGGAAGTCATTGAGGTTGATCATTTTCATGAATTGCATGTGTTTTCTTTATAAAAATTAGGATTTTAAAATGACACCCAACTTCATATTATGCTTTTCAACTTTATCCTATATAATAAAAGGCTAATATGCAAATCGACCAAATGGCCAAACAATGGGTCACTATAATGCGCACTGACCATCAGGGGGCAGGCGCTCAACGCAGGAGCTGCCCCCTGGTGGTCAGTGCGCTCCCGCAGGGGGAACGCCGCTCAGCCAGAAGCCAGGCTCATGGCTGGTGAGCGCAGCTGTGGTAGCAGGAGTCTCTCCCGCCTCTGCAGCAGCACTAAGGACCCCTCAGTGGACATTCCCCAAGGGGTCCCAGACTGGGAGAGGGTGCAGGCTGGGCTGAGAAGCCACCTCCCCACCCCCACCCCCCCCACTCCCACCCCCCACCCCCCACCGCCGCAGTACACAAATATCATGCACCAGGCCTCTAGTTGAGGTATAATTAAGGAATAAAATTGAAAGATATTTGAAGTGAACAATGTGATGATTTCATATATGTACAGATGTCAGATATTAAAAGATATGAAGTTAATTAACACATCCATCACCTCACATATTAAACCCCCCTTTTTTTGGTGAAAACATTTAAGTTCTACGTAGAAAATTTCTATTACACCGTTATCAACTATAGTCACTATGTCATACATTAGATCCTTGAAATTTATTCCTCTTATAGCTAAAAATATGTACCCTTTTATTAACCACTGGCAACAACTTTTCTACTCTGTTTCTATGAATACAATTGTTTTCCATATTATTTTGCATGTCTTTCTGGTTTGGTAAATCTCATATTAATTTTTGAAAGTTGCCTTTTCATTTTTAAAAAATGTAGTGATTATTTTAAAAATTTTACCCATAGAGTTACAAATATAAAATAAGTCACTGAATGAGGTTCTGAATGAGTCCCTTGTCCTAGGTAGACCAGCCTCTATAACAGCACTCTAGGTCAGCAGTTCTCAACCTGTGGGTCGCGACCCCTTTGGCGGTCGAACGACCCTTTTCACAGGGGTCGCCTAAGACCATCCTGCATATCAGATATTTACATTACGATTCATAACAGTAGCAACATTACAGTTATGAAGTAGCAACGAAAATAATTTTATGGTTGGGTCACAACATGAGGAACGGTATTTAAAGGGACAGAAGGTTGAGAACCACTGCTCTAGGTGAAGAACTCCTAATTCTTCTATCTAGGCATTTAAAAACAGAGTTTCTGATGAATGGTGACACTAAATAACAAGTGCAGTGGCCAAAAGTCAACTATTCATTTGGATGGATTTTTCAAAGAGTGTCTATTCAATAACACACCCACTCCTTTGCCATGCACCATTATACCTAAATATCCATAGTGAAGGCACAGAATATCAGTGTTCTGATTTCAAATAGGCTTCTCTTTGTTATAATTTAGCTGAGATCCACTTTTTCATAACTAAAATAAATCTATCTCTAAATTCAGTAAGTTTATATTACTTATACAGGATATTGTAGAGTCAATTTTGTCATTTGGAAGATTAGGTTATATAACCTGTAAAAATCCTTTCAACTAACTTTAAGGGGAATATTTCAAGCTTATGATGAACATTTAGTTTAGCCTATGTTAAACTTTGATATATGAAAATTAATCATTAACATTTTTCTGTAGTAAAAAAGAATTGCTGCTCTTCTCTAGGCATTTAAGAAAACATAAATGGTGATGGAAGGAGACTTGATTTGGGGTAGTGAACACACAATACATCAATATAGAGATGATGTATTATAGAATCATACACCTGAAACGTATATAATTTTATTACCCAATGTCACCCTAATAAATTCAATAAATTCTTTTTTAAAAAGAAAGAAAATATGGATTTCCATAGTTTAATATATGTGGAACTTAAAATTTTGTTATAAGAATTATATGTGCTCAATAAAGAAATATTGGGAACTATAGCCAAATACAAAGAGAAAAACTAATTACAAAAAGTTAATCACTGTTAACATTTGGGTATATGTCCTTCCCAAAATATCTGTTACAAACAGATATTTTCATTTTTTTTTTACATGTTTTTAATGATTTTCAGAGAGAGGAAGGGAGATGGGGAGAGAAATAGAAACATCAATGATGAGGGAGAATCTTTGATCGGATGCCTTCTGCACACCCCTCACTGGGGATCAAGCCTGCAACCCAGGCATGTGCCCTGACTGAGAATCAAACTGTGACTTCCTGGTTCATGGTTGACACTCAACCACTGAGCCACACTGGCTGGGATACAAACAGATGTTTTCTAACAACAACAAAAAAATAATTTTTAAATCATGCTATACTACTTAAACCTTGCTTTTTTACTAATCATGTATTACTAGAGGCCCAATGCACGAAGATTCATGCAAGAATGGGCCTTCCTTCCCCTGGCTGCCAGCACCACCTTCACTCCTGCCAGAGCCGCCTTTCTGCCTTCGCTTCAGCTCAGAGCCTCCTTTCCGCCTTCCCACGCTGCCCAGAGGCCAGGAGCAGCTGAGGCGGTGTGGGATACCTGCGTCGTTGCCATGGCAATGACGCAAACGACCAGCCCTGCCCCAGGCCACTCAGTGCCTGCATATGCAAATTAACCCACCATCTTTGTTGGATTAATTTGCAGACTCACTCCTGATTGGCTGGTGGGTGTTGTGAAGGTATGGTCCATTTGCATCTTTCTCTTTTATTAGTATAGATAAACAAAATTTTAATGGCCATTTGTTAACATAGGCATACCAAAATGTGCCTAACCAAACCCCAAATTCTTGGGAATTTATGAGGGAAAAAAAAAACACTATGATGAACTGCTCTATATGTATAATTTTGCTCACATTTCATATTACTGACTTAGATAAATTCCAAAAAATGTTATTTCTGAGCCAAAAGGGTGCCAAAAAGAAGAGAGAAGAAGGGACACAGGGAGAGGAGGAAAGGGTGGGGGGAAAGGAAGAAAGAAATAGAAAGAGGGAGGGAGGAAGAGAGAGCCATTTTAAGGCATTTGTCTTGTATGGCCCAATTGCCCTCCAAAAAATTAATACCTATTTAAGGTTTACTAGTGATATATAAGCATTCCACCTTCCCCACAACCCCTGCAGAAGTGGAATATTTTTTTGCCTGAAGTCTTTTTTCTGCATCCAGTATAAAGTAGTACTTAAGGAAAGGAATTGTCTTATATTTGTTTGCTCAGTTCTTAATATAGTATCTGCCACAAAGTCTGTGTTCAAGAAATATTTATTAAATAATGAGTGAGTAAATCTATGTTATTCTAAGCTAACCAGGAAGCAAATATAAAGAAATAATAGCATACAGAAGAAAGAAAAACTAAACAAGGAATCAGAATGTTAGATCCACTGCTAACCAGTTTTATTATCTTCAGCAAATAATTCAACCTGTCTGACCTTGTCTCAGGAGTGGCTTTATGGGCACACAAGCTGTGTGGTCACAGAGGACCCTGCTCTCAGAGGCAGCCTGTGATTGTTTTAATGCTCTGCTGTTGCCATTGAATGCCCAAGAATTTTTGAACCAGGAGCCCAACATTTTGATTTTGCTTTGGGCTCTGCAAATTATATTGTCTTGTCTCTACTTCCTCCTGTAAAACAGGATTTAAAAAATGAGGCCTATTCAAGCCACAGCAATTCTGATTCAATGAGTTCCTGAACACTACACCAGAGGCTGCTGTTTATGTACATAAATATCTTGGAACAATTCTGAGAGCCATTCGAGCTGCCTGGTGAAGACTCTTCCTTCTGTGGCGCGCTCAGCCCTTCTCTCTAACCCATCTCCATCAGTAGTCTCCTTCAGCCTCTCCCTTCTGATTCTGCTTCCTAATTGCACTGAATTATATTTACTCCTGCCGCACTGCAACCATTAACCTTTAAGTGTGAAGGGATTGAAAAAAAGAAAGTTACTTCTGAT
Source organism: Myotis yumanensis (assembly GCF_028538775.1). NCBI lineage: Eukaryota > Metazoa > Chordata > Mammalia > Chiroptera > Vespertilionidae > Myotis > Myotis yumanensis. The sequence goes on along the minus strand of NW_027223754.1, from coordinate 184,715,839 downwards.
GATCATTTTTTCTGGTCTGAAAAGAAGGAATTATCAAACATAGTTGTCTGTAATGGAAGTTCTGAACAGAAAAAAAGAAAGACTTTGAAAGATCAATTTGAGCTTCAAAAGCATTAACTCATAGATAAATAGAATCATGATACAAAGTGGTTCCTCCCTCCCCTCTTCCCTTCCTCCCTCCCTTCCTTCTTTTTCTTCTTTGTCTTTTTTTTTCTCTTTCTTTTAACTGCTTCTAAAAGCAACTCATCTCCATCCTTAAATGAACCATAGAGGGCAATTCTAATATACCACTATATCAGAACAGAACAACTACTACTCATGTTTTATTTCTGAGTAATCATTTTGAAAATCAGTGATGGACGGCCTGGCCAGTGTGCCTCAGTGGTTGAGCCTCGACTATGAACCAGGAGGTCACATTTCGATTCCCAGTCAGGGCACATGCCTGAGTTTTAGCTGGATCCCTAGTGGGGAGCATGCAGGAGGCAGCCGATCAATGATTCCCTCTCATCATTGGTGTTTCTATCTCTCTCCCTCTCCCTTCCTCTCTGAAATCAATAAAAATATATTTTATAAAAGTAAGTGATGGATAACAGAGGAATAAATCACAGCAAGCTGCTCAGAGAGGGGAACAGCATGCAAATTACACTAATTTAAATTACCTTTCCTCTGTTCTCTAAGAAAACACCATCTTTATTTTAAAGCCTTTATATCAGCAGTTCAAGCCATTTCATGATGTTATCTATTTCAATGGACGTGATGAAATGTGGTGGGTAAAAATTCCGCCATTTTAGAAAGAGATGGACAGCAAAAATAAGCTGCACCAAAGTTACACAAAGCTTAGATCTCCAAGTCGAACACTTTTTTGTTGCATATCAAAATGTGAAATAAAAACACACTACCAGGTAATGGACTGGAGTAATTTAAAAGGTTGTTTTTTTTCCCCCTAAAATGTTTACTCTTTAGACTTCATCATATGTAGAACAAACTACATGATATAAATCTTCTTGACAACTTTGTCCTGGCCCCAATAAGTAGAGCTTTTCAACAGAGCGTGTGTTTGGGAGAGTTTTAATATTGGCATGGTTGATATTCTGAGCATCTCCCTGAGAGCTGGGTAAGCAGAACATAAACACAGCACAACATATGTCCATCAGTGCACAGTTGGCAAAAGTACCTATTTTGGTTCAAGTTTTCTGTCAGTTTTGTTTGCTATTTGCAATAATATGATAACATATTGCCAATGTGTAGTCTGTAAAGAGAGGAAAGTAGTGTGGCTACTTTGAAGGTCAACTAACTTTTGACTATTATAGTTCAAATTGAGATATCAAAGAAATTAATAGTCCAATTACCAGAATGAGTTAAAGCAGCTTCTGTGAAGACCTGCCTTACTCTCTGGAAATAATAAGGTAAGCAATGAGAATATCTGGTTCATCTAAAAGAATAATTACGAGTTATCACAGCATGAGGCAATTTTTATATATACAATTTTGATGTGTGTGTGGAGATCCATACATTCATTCAAAATCTTAAATACCTGACATACTAAGCATTGTGCTAAGTGCTGGTAAGATAGACATGATGTAGCAGGTAAGAATAAGTTTAGCTGAGAGTAGCAGATGACACCCCCCCAAATAACATTAGCTTAATCAAGATAGTATTTCTATCAGAGAAGTTCAGAATTTATAATAGAATTTATATTTCATGTTGACCAATATCATCCCAATAAGTTTAGAGAAAAAGCTGAAATTAAAAAATAATACTAATAACAAGAAAATAAAAAGAATTTATATCTCAGTGTTTTTCCTTCACTTTTAAATGTGAAGGAAGCCACTCAGAGTTGTTATGTTGGAGCTGCTGCCTAAATCCGGAAAGTCCCAGGCTACATCCACGTTTTCTCTGCCATCCCTAGGGTGTGGCCTTTGTCATCATCCATGATAGAGTATGGACATTCTATCCACATTTCAAGTAGTAGTTGAGGAAGAAGGAAAGAAGCAGAATTAAATATTTACCAACTATATTTTAAGAAAATTTCCCATAATCTGCCATATATTTCTCTGTTTACATCCAATTTACCAGCAGCCAATCCAAGGGCTCACATCTAGGTAAAAGGGTGCCTGGGAAATATGTCTGTAGTTCAGGCATCCATGTATCCAACAAAAACACCAGGGACTGGCTAATAAGGGAAAAGAGATGTTAGGACCAAACAATTGATCCCTCCACACATGGCCCCAGACCTCTTGTACCTAATATACCTAACAGAGCTGAAGGAGGGAGGGAGGAGAGCGAATCGAGCTTAATGTATAACTTTACCAATTTCAAGAAATCCTTCTAGAGGTAATGCTAATTAACAACATAACATGGGTACCACTTTCTCTAGGAAGTCTTCCCTAGCCACCTCTCCTCACAGTTGCAAAATTGCATGTCGTTTTTACAAGATCTTATTTTTCATCTTGTGCAGTATCTCTCATGCCATTTATTACCGATATAATATTTACCTGCTTATCTCTTCCACACTACCTCCCACTCTAACTTGACTGAAATGCCTTGAGGGTCAAAACCTGAATTTGTATTTCTTTATATTTCCAGTATCTCTATATTGGATTCATAAAAATTTCTACTGCTTAATTTGGATGAATACACTTTAGTAAACAATCTCCCATCAAAGGAAATAAAGGTAGTTACCACAGAGTAAGTAATAGTATAGAGAGAACTTCTACAGGTATCAAAATATTTAGCACCACATTTTTTTGCTTATGAACACAAGAGATTCTTTTATTTTCATTGATGTTTACAATGTCATCTGATTTTCTGAGCATGTTAATATTGCTGACAAACTTAGAATTAATTGTATTCAATGATGAATATTAGGACAATTATAATTTTTTAAAAATCATCCTTTATCAAAATTGGCCCCAAAAATCTTTCTTAAAAGGACTATAGTAAAAAATAAATAAATAGCTCATTCTATTTCCTCTACACAAAAGGTCATGTTGGACTCAGAAGGCTAAGTGTTTGGTCATCAGGAGGGCCATTCAACCAATCAAAACATAATATGCTAATGATATGCTAAGACCACTCAACTGCTCACTATGATGTGCACTGACCACCAGGGCGAAGAAGCTCCGACCAGTAGGTGAGCTTGCTGCTGGGGTCTGGCAGATCAGGACTGAGCGAGATGGGCCAGATACGTCCTGGAGCCCTTCCACAGTCTCTCCCCAGCTGGCCAACCTCCCGTGTCCCACCCTGGCCCCAATCGTGCACCAGTGGGGTCCCTTGGCCTGGCCTGTACCCTCTCACAATCTGGAACCCCTCGGGGGATGTCGGAGAGCTGGTTTCAGCCCGATCCTGCAGGCCAGGCCTAGGGACCCCACTGGTGCACGAATTCGTGCTCCAGGCCTCTAATCCTATATAATAAAAGCCTAATATGCAAAATGTTTGACCAGGAGTTTGACCATTCGGTATGATGTGCGCTGACCACCAGGGGGTGATGCAGAACATGGCGGGCATCAGCAATGCGGTGCTAGAGCTGATGGCAGTGGAGGCACTGCCGGCCCTGATGGGCCCCTACGAGAGTGGGATGGGATGGTGGAGCAGGTGAGCGGATGGCACCAGGCCATGGTGGGTGCAAGCAGGGGCCCAATTGCCTGCCAATAGCCCCACAGATGGCGACCAGTGGTCGGGTGATCAGGGCCAGGCCCCAGGCTGAGACAGGGAACTGGGGGTGGGTGGCGGCAACCAACCTCCCGTGGCGCCTGGGCGGGGGGCTGAAACTTCTCACCAGCTACCTGGGGGCAGGGATGATGGGGACAGAGGTGCGGTGAGAATGTGGGATGTCTGCTGAGCTCGCTCTCACTCCCCCTGCTACCCTCGCCTGGGATGCCAGGGCTCCCGCACCAGGGAAGCCCTCACGCTCAGGTGCCGGGTGGCTGCGAGGAGCCCGCCCTGCACCCATGTGGCCTCTTCTGGGTGAGCTGGGCTGCAGCCGCTGGGACCACAGGGGCCAGTAGAGTTCCCTGTGGGTTCATGCAGGAGTCGGTCTGCGAGGCCAGCTGTGCCCCAGCCCACGGCATCAGGCTGCGCTCACCACATCTCCGCGTGGAGACTCAGGTGCCGTGACTCAGGTGGAGGGGGTATAGGGGAGTCTGGGGACCCAGGTGCTGCCTGGGGCCCAGAGGTCCCCTGGGATCTGCCCTTCCATGCCAGATGCTCACACTTCGATCGCCGGCCAGGCTTAGGGACTGCACCTGTGCATGAATTTTGTGCACTGGACCTCTAGTTGGAAATAGAATGACACACATGACTAAACGAATGCTGTTTCCTAGGCTTATACCTTTACACAGTTCTCCTGGGGCAGGCCTCCAGTGGGCAACAAGACTCTCACCAAAGTGAGGCCCACAGCTCAGTCTCTCCTTCCTTCTGTTTCCCACACACAACCTGTAAAAAGAAACTAAGCTATGATTTATTCTTGTTAACCCTTTTCATTTTAAAACCATTTATTTCCTATCATAATTATTCATAACTTTTTCCTGATTTTCTTAGGTAAAACATGTATGTTTTTCAGATCAGAAATTTAACTGATCAGGCAATTGTCAATTTCCAACTGCTTGATTTTAAGAAAAATGTATCTGAAATAGAAGAGCATTGTTAAAAAACCTTTAGTTTTTTTTTCCCTAGCACTGTACACTGTTATTTTATGATTCATTCAATCACTAGATATTTAGTGAATACTCACTATATACAAGGCAGTGTCTATGATAATACAAAATAATTTGCATTCACATTACATTTTCCTTAATTTGGACTACTAGTATGTTATAATTAACTACAAATATCCTATTTTAAATTACTATTTATATAATTCTATATGTAACTGAAACATAAATAATGGATTGGAAATTGAAGAAAACTGCTTAAAAATCAAATATATACACATGTGTGTATATAATTTTCCATAAAAAGATATAAATTGTCAGATGAGAAATATTTTCTTGCTTTAAAGCAATTAAATGTCTCAAAATATTAAAGAAAAAATTATTTACTCAGAGAGTACTGGTGCACTATATAAAACACTAACAATTAGGGAGAAAATGATTCCCCTTCATTCTTTAATTTTTCCCTTGAACTCAGGGCATGAGATCTGATAACCTTAAACACTTATGGCTATACATATCATTAGTGATTATAAGCTATATTTTTTCTTTCTCCAGTTCATCCAGCTATTGTATTTTATTTTCTAAGTACTACATATTATTTTTATCAATATTAATGTTTCTAAAAGGAATTTACAATCAAAAGAAGTTTCCATAGATCCCTTTAACAAATAAATATAGTGTATTTTCTGTCCTTCAATACCTCGTTCAATATAATTACAGGTAGACACTTTATAGAAACCAGCTACTGCAGGTACTGCTATGTTGCCCTTGGGCCCACGCCATATTTTCTCCTCTATATGGAATCCTATATAATAAAAGCCCAGTGACCGAAATGGTGAAATGACCAGAAAGACCAGAGACCTGAACGAACACGGCCCCTCACCCCAGCCAGCCACCCCCAGCGAGTGGTTAGGGGCAATCAGGTAGGCAGGCAAGCAGTTAGGGGTGATCAGGGAGGCAGGCAGAAGTGGTTAAAGGTGATAAGGCAGGCAGAGGCAGTTAGGGGCAATCAGGCAGGCAGAGTGGTTAGGGGTGATCAGGCGGATAGAGGCGGTTCAGGCGATCAGGCAGGCAGAATGCTTAGGGACAATCAGGTGGGCAGAGGTGGTTAGGGGCGATCAGGCGGGCAGAGGTGGTTAGGGGCGACCAGGCGGGCAGAGGCAGTTAAGGGTGATCAGGTGGGCAGGCAAGTGGTTAGGGGCGATCAGGCAGGCGGGTGAGGGGTTGGAGCAATCAGGAAGGCAGGCAGGTGAACAGTTAGGGGCCAGTGGTCCCCGATTGCTAGAGGGATGTCTGACTGCCGGTTTAGGCCCGATCCAAGGGATTTCGAGAGGGTGCAGGCCGGGCTGAGGGACCCTCTCCCCACCATCCCCCATGCACGAATTTCATGCACCTAGCCTCTAGTAGTCTATAAAAATCTAAAGAGAAGGTTAAATCTAAGAAAGGGTAGAAACATGACTCACTGGTAAGTTGCAGCAATAAAAACAGAAATAAGAATTAAACATGGAGTGCTTTATAAAATATAGGGCACTATGTAAATGTAAGTATTATTATTCATTCATGTAACATTTATTATATGCTCAGTGATGAAGATAAAATATTTTCATATAAGGAACTTAGGGAGGAGAAAGAGAAGCAAGCTATAATAACAATTCGGAAGAGAAGATATGGTGTTACTGTGGAAGGAGTAACTAGATTGGCCCAAAAGAATCAAGGATCATTTCTGAGTGGAAATAACTTCTGAACTAAGGACTTAAACATAAACATAAGTATTCCAGGCAGAAAGAGTAGCATACACAGACACTTGAAAGAGCCTGGCTTGTTCAGAGAACAGTAGGCTATTCCATATGGCTAACATGTGGGAGGGCAGGGCTGAGATCAAATAAGGCCTCGAATGCTGGGCAACAGGCTTTGGATTTTATGAGAAGATTTTATGCAAGAAAGGAGTATAATCAGATTAGCATTTTTAAAAAGATCCTTCTGATAGCAGTGATGAATGCTCATATTAGGATATGGAAAATGAGGAAGAGAGATACTTTTGTGATATATTTATTGAACAATTAATATAATTTATTAACCAACTTGTTGTGGACGGATGATTCCAAATTTTCTGATGTGGATATCTGTTTGGATGCTGGTACCATTCACTAAGAGGGGAATACAAAGGGTGATACACGTATTTGAAGGAAAAGTGACTTATTTTGGAATGTTGAGCTTGACTTACTTAAGGAATACCCAGAAGGAATATTCCAAATGGAACATGTCTTGAAGGAAATTTGATATATGATCTAGAACTAAGGAGAGAGGTCTAAGCTGAAATGTAGATTCAACAATTACAGTTGATCTTTGAGCAATGTGGGGGTTAGGGGCTCCCATCACCACCCTGTCTTCCCATGAAGTGAAAAATCCATGTATAACTTAAGTTGGCCCTCCACACACTGGGATTCCCAGCCACAGATCAAAAATACTGTTTTCCATCCACACTTAGCCGAATCCACAAATGTGAAACCCAGGGACATGACGGCCAACTGTATATTTATTGATAAAGGTCTATGTGTAAGCCCTACTTGGTTTGGCTCAGCGGATAGAGCAGTGGACTACGGACTGGAAGGGTCCTGGATTTGATTAAAGTCAAGGGCACATGCCCGGGTTGTGGGCTCAATCCTCAGTAGGTGGCATGCAGGAGGCAGCCGATCAAAGATTCTCCCTCATCATTGATGTTTCTATCTCTCTTTCCTTCTCCCTTCCTCTCTGAAATCGGTACTATATATATATTTAAATCTACATGTAAGTGGATCTGCACAGTTCAAACATTGTTGGCCAAGGGTCAACTATATTACCACACAGAGCAGTGGTTAGTATATATATAAGAATCAGATGTCAGTGTATATAAGAATCACCAAAGTGATTGTTAAATGCCAGTTCCTTAGTCTAACCCTCAGAGGTTCTAGTTAAATGCGCCTGGGGAAAGGCCCAGGAATCAATATTTAAATAAGCTATACATAAGCTTCCGGGCAATTGTACTGCAGATGGTCTATAGCAAGATGGTCTATTCGAGGAAGTGGTGTCATGTGACCAAAAAGTGTGAGTCTCAAGGAGTTGAAGTGGTGCCATGTGAATACAGCCAGGACGTCAAGAAACTTGGAACTGAAAGCATCCTTTGGACTTAGTGGCCTACAGGGGACACTGGTGACTCAGAAGAGCAGGGGCAGTGAGGTGGTGAGAGCAGACGGAGTGCAGTAGGTGTAAGAGGGATTGGGGTAGAGAGGAGTACACAGTGAATAAGGGAAGGAAGGGCACACCTTGTGGACAGAATTTGAAATCTAATAGCCAAAGGACCTGGTTAAAGCCCTGCCACTTAATGGCTATATTACACATCTTCACACATTTTCTTGTTGGATTTTCTTCGTGTGTGTGTGTGTGTGTGTGTGTGTCTGTGTCTGTGTGTGTGTGTGTGTGTGTGTGTGTGTGTGGTTCTGTTGTTAATCCTCACCTAAGGATACTTTTCATTGATTTTTAGACAGAGTGGAAGGGAGGGGGAGAGATAGAGAGAAACATCAACTGGTTGCAGGGGCCCCGATCGAGCCTGCAACTGGAATCGAACCCAGGACTTTTGGTCCATAGGCCCATGCTCTAACCATTGTGTAAAACTGGCCAGGGCCATTTTCTTGTTTTTAATGTTAATCATATCTGTTACACCTGTTTGGCTCAATGGACAGAGCTTCGGCCTGAGGATTGAAGAGTCCTAGGTTCAATTCTGATCAAGGGCACATGTCAGGATTGCAGGCTCAATCCCCAGTGGGGGGCGTGCAAGAGGCAGCCAACCAATGACTCTCTCTCATCATTGATGTTTCTATCTCTCTCTCCCTTTTCCTTCCCCTCTGAAATCAACAAAAATCTATTTTAAAAATAATAATGTCTATTACAGAGCCCTTTGTACAAGTTAAGTATATGATATTGCATGTGAAAGAATGTTGTAAATTGCTCTTCCAAACTTTTCTATTAACAAATTAAGTGGCAGATAATCCTAAACAGTTCTATACAGCAGGCATCTCACTTGTGTGTGTACACCGTGACAAAACATCCCCAATGTTAGTCATTGGAGTGCTCACCCCATAAAAGCAGGAGGCTTCAGAGGGGGAAAGAATCGTATGTAATGTCTTAAATAGATCAGAGCTCCTTATAGATGAGGATCCAGAGGTTTGAATGGGAATGGAGGCTAAATGATTGGTTCAGAGTCATACAGCTAATTAATGGCAAAGCCAGATATAAAATTTAGTCAGACTCCTGATTGAATGCCATCTCCTGCATCTAGCCGCCTACCCCTACATTATAACATACTTCTTTTCTCTATTCTCTATCATTTGAATTTTGGTCTTTTACAGCAAAGAGAGAGATGCAGATGACTGGAGCTTTGCTGACTGGGGTAAGAGAAGAGGTGTTTAATTTGAACAACTCCGAGGGTTCAGATGTAAGCTCCTTGAAGACATTTGTGAACTATCTCCTCCCCTCTTTTTTTAAGACTTAAGAGAGGTGCCAACTTAGTCTAGACCCCCAGCATAGTAGAGGGATCAGCCAGCAGCAGAATAACTAGGGCTGCTACATATTCCTTTCAATGACCCCCATTCATAATTGAAGAGCTCTCCAAAAATCAATATTAAAAGACTAGTTTGACACAGGCCTTGAGTGGTTCACAGAACAAGCTTGAAAACGAGTGGTATGGAAGATTTATTTCTATGACAAGGACAGAGATGCTATTTCCCCTTAAATATCTACATCTCCATTTCCTTTCCTAAGCCGCCCAAAGCAGGGCAAATCCTTTCATCCCTATTACCCAGAAGAATGTACGGCATGCAGTAGGGGTCCTATATACGATGGTTGAATGAATGAATGAAATAATTTATTCATAGCTCTCTGATCAGTTTATTCTTTTTTAAAAATATTTTTTAAAATTGATTTTAGAGAAGGAAGAGAGAGAGAGAGGGAGAGAGAGAGAAACATTGATATGAAAGAGAGACATTGATCTGTTGCCTCCTGTATAAGCCCTGGGGGGATCAAACCTGAAAGCTAGGTATGTGTCCTGACTGAATCGAACCTGAAACCTTCCAGTGCATGGGACATGCCCCAAACAGCTGATTCACACCCAACAGGGCTAGTCAGTTTATTCTTTAACAGAAAAAAAAAGAAAGAAATCCCTAATAAATTGACTCCCACACATTATTGTTTTCCCTGTCTTAGACTCTCAAGCTTAATCCCTTCTGTGTAGACTTCCACTAAGCTAATGTGATCCTCTACTTTGCCCTTCCTGATACCTTTCCATGATATACTAGAGGCCTGGTGCACGAAATTCCTGCATGGGCGGTGGTGGGGAGAGGGTCCCCTCAGCCCAGCCTGCACCCTCTCCAATCAGGGACATCCCTCTCACAATACTGGACCACTGGCTCCTAACCGCTCACCTGCCTGATCACCCCTAACTGCCCCCCCCCCCCCCGGCCTGATCACCCCTAACTGCCTCTGCCTGCCAGCCTGATTGCCCTCAATGGCCCCCACCCCCTGCCCGGTGGCCTGGTTGCTCCCCAACTGCCTCCCCTGCTGGCCCAGTTGCCCCACACAGCCTGCTGCTTGGTTGTTTGGTTGCCCCTCACTAACCCCCCTGCCGTCTTGGTTGCCCCACGCAGCCTGTTTGGTTGTCTGTGCGGTTGCAATGGTTGCTTAGGTTTTTATATAGATAGATAATACTCTACAGTTGACTAGCTAAAGGAAGTGTGTTTATAATATTCTTTATTTTGTTAACTGATAATATAACAAAATATGTAAGGTAACACAAATATATTTGGCAAGACAACCTAATCAAAGTCACAACACTTCATTGATAGATTTTAATAAACATTAATGTTTATGACTTAAGATGTTTCTTGATTGAAAGGGGAGTGTTTTTTTCTCTTAAAAGTCTCCTTTTCCACTTTGTAGAGTTCATGCTCTTTTCATTCCCTTTAAAAGGGGGGACATTGATTTGCTGTTTCCTTAGATGTCACCCAGTTCTGTTTCCTTTTTCATATTTTAAGAAACTTTCTTTTGAGTTTTTCTTGTCACCATGTGTATTTATCTGTAATATTTGAACTGGAAGCTTTTTAGAACAAGGGTTGCCCTCTATAGATGAATAGAGTGATGTTTATTTTTATGTTTATTTTTAGTGTTTACTTTCAATACTTTTTAAGCCTCCTCTTTTTTTTCAAAGAAGCTGCAATTGTCATAATACACCTCAAAAAGGCAGATCATGATACCAGAAACTGAAGAGTCCTGTATGATGGAAATATGAACAAAATGCAATAAAAAGCAGAGGTTAGAGATGGTTTAGGTCTGAGTCAGTTATTGAAGAGGTATGGGGTGATAAAAATGGGATGTGTTATTTGGAAATAACTCTGTTGGGAGGTTAAGGCATGGGAAGAAAATGAAATTCAATAATCGTTCAAGTACTGACTTAAGGTTGAGGAGGATTCAGGGATGGGGAAGACATGATCCCTAGCCTCTGCAGTGATGGAGACACACATAACTGGAGGGTAAAGCAGACCAGGATAAAGTAATACGTTTATAGAGAAAGGGCATTTAGAAAAAATTTAAGAAAAAAACAAGTTTACTCATTAAGGGTGAAAATTATCCAGAATGCCTGACATTCTCATACATGAAGCTACTTTTATTAGTTCCTGGAAGCCACAAGGACTATTCTTTCCCCAACCCAGAAGCATGCCGCATTGAGTACTTATATATAAAGTCCCTAAGTATTTCACTTACTGCTTTTCCTAAATTTTGGGACTTAATATAGAATTGTACTTAAGATTTTAGGTTACCATTTAAGCACTGCAAATGCAGTTTCTTAAGTTACATGTTTTTATTAAGTGAATCTCTATCACTTTTTGAAATATTCCTTGCACTAATGAGTCTTAAAAATTCAAAGATTCACAGCTAAAAGGAATTCCCATACAACATATGGTCAACTTAAAGACTTCTCAGCAACACGCAGTCAAAAAGTCAAGCATTATAGCTGGTCTAAGAGATAAAACATTTCTAAAGCCGTAACCAGTTTGGCTCAGTGGAGCATCAGCCTGTGGACTGAAGGGTCCCAGGTTTGATTCTGGTCAAGGGCATATGCCCAAGTTGTGGACTTGATTCCCAGGTGGAGGCATGCAGGAGGCAGCCGAACAACGATTCCCTCTCATCATTGATTTTTCTACCTCCCTCTCCCTTTCTCTCTGAAATCAATAAAGATATATTTTTTAAAAAATAAGATTTGCTTTAGATTTTTAAAATTTGTAATGATAGCACAATATAAATTCAATAGCTCTTGATTTTCTTGCTATGCTCTATCTAGTGACCACTGATGGTAATGTGGAACATTTCCTGCTAGTTATTCATTGATTTTTTTTTTTTAAAGTCTTTTTCTTTTCCAGAAAGTGGGCAGGAGATAAGATGTCAAGAAGTAATAAGTAGTGAAATGAAAGAGGGGAATGCAAAGGAACAAAAAAGAGAAAACATTAAAGTGACCTTATTTTTTTTTTTCTCCCTGTGTATGCAGATAGACAGGAAAATTATAGCAGTAATTGCAGACTCCTTTTCACCAAAGACAGAATGACCTTGGGGAGTTAGAGTAGGAGAGAAAAAGTCCATAAAGCTGCATTCTCATCCAGGCCTCCCCTGACTTGCTGGATATGGCTTTGGCCAAGGTTATTTACCCTTTCTGTGCCTTAGTTTCCTTAAAAATTGAAAAAGATTATTCGCCTCTTTGAACTACAGGGAAGCTGAATGAGATAATGCTTTGGGGGCACCCAAAACTGGTGAGAAAAAAAGGTGCTATAAGAATACCAAGTACAGTAGTACTATTATTATTGAACTGTGGATCCTGTTGGAATGAGTCATCTTGCTGCAAAGATGCATAAGCAATTCCAAGTGTGGCAGAGGACCAGACACAATAGGAAGAGGCAAGTATTCCTAAGTCAAGGGAGAAGATCTGATTTGCAGTGAAATCTGTCCTTCTCTTGTTCAAAGAACATAAAAAGGGGGGGGGGGGGGCGCGGTAAAGAAGATTTTGAAAATAAGTATAGCAATGTGGTTGTACAAATAGACTTTTGAAATACTAGAGCTTAAATACTGAATCCAGGCTTTGCCACTTAAACTATGACCTTGGGCAAGTTGCTGTTTCTAGAAACCTCTTTTTTTCCCCTTCGGAAAATGGGGATTATGATAGAATCTATAGGGTTGTTATGGGGATTTAAAATGTACACCCTTTCAAGGACTCCGTAAAATTAGCTATTATTGTAATTTTGGGAAGATAAGGAAAAGTAGAAATCTAGATTGACAACAGTGAATCTTTTTTTTTTTAATTGTAAGAGAAAAAGGCAAGTGTTTATTTTATAAGGCATTATATGATAGAAGGGGCCTAGGAAGAGGAAAGATTTGTTTTGCCAAGTCTCTGGATCCACTTATATTTCACCGATCTGGTAACTAGTCAAACCTTGGATATCTGGCGCACAAAACACAAACAGGAAAAGCCTTCCGTGTGCTTTAATAAAAACAGCTTTCTATTTTAAAGATATATACATACATATTAGAAAAATCTCTTGGCTATCCAATGGCTCTTATAAAACAAAGCCCAGATGCCCTGCTTTTGTTGTTTTAAAAGAGAGCCGTCAGGAGCGCGGGGATTACGCTCCCCTCCCCTTGCGCGCCGGACTGGGAAGCCTTGGGGCAAAGCCCTGGGGGCAGAGCGCGGTTTTAGTTGTGTGTTGTTTTTTTTTTCTCCATCGATCCCGGAACCTGCGCTCGGGCGAGGGGGGCGGGAGCGCCGAGGGCGCGAGGGAGGGGTCTGGTCGCGGGGCGCGGCACCGCTCGCCCATCCCCCGAGCGCGCGGCGGGGCGGCCGGCCGGCGGCCGCGGAGGATGCGGAGGGGCGGCGACGCGGGCCGGACCCAGCCCGGGCGGCAGGGCGGGCGCCGCCCGAGGGGGTAGGGCGCGCGGGGGCGCGCCGGGCTGGGGAGGCGCGCTCCGGCCGCGCTCGCTCCGCGCTCCCTCGCTCGCTCCCTCCTCCCGCGGCGGCAGCAGGAGAAGGCGGCGGCGGCGGCGGCTGGGGATCAGACATGGCGGCGGATCTGAACCTGGAGTGGGTCTGCTCCCTGCCCCGGTCCTGGACGTACGGGATCACCAGGGGCGGCCGAGTCTTCTTCATCAAGTAAAGAGCCGGGGGCGGCGCGGGGGCCCGGAGCGGGGCGGGGGGCTGGCGAGGGGGAGAGCGAGCGGGGTCTGCGCCGCTTCAGCCCCCTCGGGGCTCCCGCGCCCCCACTCACGCTCGGTCTCTGCCCCTTCTCTCACCCCTGCAGCGAGGAGGCGAAGAGCACCACCTGGCTGCACCCCGTCACCGGCGAGGCCGTGGTCACCGGCCACCGGCGGCAGAGCACAGGTAACGCGCAGTCCGGCCCGGCCCGAGCGGAGTTGGGCTCCGCCGGGAGGAGGCGGCAGAGCTCGGCCGGCCGGCCGCCCCCCGGCAACCTGCCCCGAGCCGCTGTCCCCGGGAGGCGGCGGCCCCGCCGCCGGACTTCTCTCGAGTCTCTGGACGCCCCTCTTTTCCGCAGCCTTTCATCACCACTTGGAGACGGCGCCCTCTTCCTGCGCCCTCTCCCCATCCCAACCTGGACAAACCCCACGCCCCTGGCGTGGCCGATTCCTCTCTCCCCGGGATCCTGAGGTTTTCCTCCGGCAGCCGCTCCTGAATCCTTCCACTTCCCCCCACCCCTCTCAGTCTGCCCCCTTTCCACCTTTAGGAAGTCCGTTCCCACTCCCCTCCCCGCAGCCCGGGACCCTGCCGCTGGTGCGCGGGATAATGTATTCACATCCTCTCCTTCCTTCGGGGGAGCTGCCTCCTGCCGCGCAGCTTCCTCCTCCTCCTCGGTGGGCTTTGTGGGTGGGTAGCTGATTGAGGAGGCCGAGAGGAGTTTGGGGGTGCTGCGATCCTCCCTGACCGAGAGCTGCTGAGGAAATGCTGGGCGCTTGCCCTCCTGCCACGGGAGGAGGCATTTGCAGCCGCAGTTGCTGCCCAGCCAGATTCAAAGTCCCCGGCAGCAGCCGCCGAGGTTGCACAGACCGCCAGGAGGCGGTGGGCGTGCAAGGGGGTGTCCCATGGGTGGGCATGTGTGCCCTAATTGGAGGGGGATCGGCGGGGAAGCAGGTCTCCCCGATGCCTTGGGTAGCTTGTTTGAATGCTAACATGTGAGTTGAGCTGGAGACGGGCTGGTTATAGCTTCAGTGCTGGTCTGGCTTTCTTTTGTCATTCTTTGTTTACATTCGTGAAACTTGTTTGTCTTTGAAATGTAACATGTGTTCTCTGACTGGCCTGCCTCTGAATCTGGTGGTTGGGGAGGCTTGAGAACAGCTTGGGTCGAAGGTGAGGCCGGCTTCAGCAGTCCTTTATAGAGCTGTCTTCCAGGATACTACTTTCTCTCCAACTCTGGGGTTCTGTGACTCTCAAGTTGCCAAGGATATTGAACAAACCTGCCTTTTCTTTTTAAATCCGGAGTGCCCTAAAGTGACTAATGTCTCTAAATTTGCAAAAAGGTGGAGGAGGAAAGGGAAGGTTAGTGTAGCAAACATGAGATTACATTTTTAAGGCATTTCTGACTAATAATACCGTCATATGTAACTCCCCGGAGCAGTCTTCGACTTAAATATACCTTTCAATGTTTTGCATACGTATTTCAATTTTGCTGGCCTCTTTTGCCTTATGGATAGTAACAAATTTATTTTAGAAGACCGTATAGTATTTAAGTTACTTAGTTATCTTGTGGAATTGTTTTTCTTGCTTATTTTGGTTATGTGTATCCCATGTTACCCGCATAGATTTGATAACATTGACACCACAGAACAATTTCATTCTCAGATAATTTCACATTAATTTTTTAAAACCATGATCTTTTTTTGTCTCTGGTTTGGTTTGCTTTGCTTTGACTCTGGTTTTGTACACACATCAATGCTTTTTGTTTCAGAGAGATACTATGATTAAATCCAAGCCACGAGTCATTTATAAATACTATGCAATAAAGTCACCATGGTTCCTCTGAATTATTCAGGTTTATTACTTGAAACTTTAATTCTCCTAAAGTCAAGTCTATAGAAACACACATGTATAAGTGTGTGATGTCAAGATTTTTTTCCTCTAATTTAGTGTTTAGGAAGTACTTTCTCAGTGAAACTTCCTGGATGGATTCATTAATGTAGCCGAAAGGAATGGCCTTAAATAGACACAGTACACCTAAGAAGAAGCAGGTGTTACCTTTTATGGACGGGTTTTTTTGGTTTGTGTTTTTTTGCCAATTGTTCATGGTTATTTCACCTAAGATTACTTCATTTGGTTTTTGGGTGTCAGCATAGGTCCTCTCCATTCTGATCATTAAAGTATATGATCATATCAGATAATCTCTAATATTGTGAGAGATTATTAACATTGTGATACTTTTCTGATGGCTTTCGATTTGAATTGCCATTTTCCTAAAAATGATATTATATCTACTGTGTTTTATTACCAGCCTAACACAGTTTTTTTTTTTAATTAGGAACCTGCTTAATAAATGCAAATAGCTGTTCATGAAAATGAATAATTAAAATGGATTGAAACTTATTTTGCTGTTCTATTGAAGTAATACTAATTGTGAAATGTATGTTTTTTTAGATTTGCCTACTGGCTGGGAAGAAGCATATACTTTTGAAGGTGCAAGATACTATATAAAGTGAGTTTTTTTATTATGGTTTTTTTCCTTGGTAATTCAAATGTTGTGATTAATCTTTAGTTGAATAGTTAGTTGTATGTGTAGGTAGGATTATGATTCTTAAAATTTTATCGTATAATATGGCCTTTCCCCCCCTACATATGGTGGTGTAATTTTGAGAGAAAAGATGACACTCTTAGTTGCATGTTATTTGCCTGGGCACTCATCGGTTTGGAAATGACATCACTTATGGCCACAATTACATTTTTGGTCTTTCTGATTCCTGGATGATATAGTATTATAATATTTTGTCTTTTATCTTTTTTTCCTCTTTTTATGTGAATTCTGTTCATGTGTTTTTTGTTCAGTGCTGTTAAGAAGTAGCAGAAGTGATGGAAAGCTAGGGTACAGTTTGATGAGCAATATCAGGGCTGAAAGTAAAAACAAATAAATACTGAATATTTCACAAACATCTGTTAAGCATTATTTGTAATTTGCCTCAGTATTTAAATATATGAGTTTTATAAAATAGATCTAAATGTGTTACTGATGTTTGTGATTGAATAAAAGGCGCTCAGTGGAGCATGCAGAGGAGGGGTGACCAGTCAGTCTTGACCTTTGAACTAATTCCATGAACTATTGAACTAATTTCTATTCACAGTTAACTTGGTAGTACTTAGAGACAAATGCCATGCTTGAGGCCAAACTACGTAGGAAAAATTTTTATACCCCAAGGGAAAATAAAGGTGGTTTCATATTTATTTTAAATTAGAAACTTGTTCAGCATGTTTTTTGTCATTTTAAATTTTTTGCTTAATGCTAAGGAACTAAAAGCTTGAAAGAGAATATAAGATTTGGCTGAGATGTCAATAGTTTACTCATAATAACAGATACCTAGCTAAAGTTTCCTTTATTTCCTCGGTCCCTGTAAGGTATTTTACTAAGTGACATTTTTAAGATCATGCCATACTAACATTAAATTATAATTGCTTGTATGACTTCAACATATTTTAGAATGATATTCATATAAAATGTCAAAGGATATTTATAGGTATTAGGGATGCTTGCTTTTGGACGTAGAAATAGAGAAAGCACAAATGTGATACTACTGGATATTTTTCAGTTACATCTTTTATTTGGAGATGTGTGATATACTCTTAGATGGCCTAAAAACTAAAGATCTGAGTAAAGTGCGGAGTCATCAAGTACTTTTTCTAGTGGTTATTGTCTCTTAATTTAAGGTGAGTGTTTATTGGCATGAAAAGGGATGCTTCTTTTTTTTTTGGATGTAGTCTTAATGCTTCTGAAGATGTTCATTTATTTCTATCCAATATCATTTTAACTAAGTAAGCCTCACTGATCTTACAGTAATAGGAGTAACACAACAATCCTCAATGTTTTAATTTCTGTGATTGTGTACATTCTTGGATGAATGTTTATTTGAGAGTACACAGTGTTACTCTGTATGTTTTACTTTAGAACTAAGCTGTTTAAGAGACTGAATTTTCTCTTGTTTTACTAGCCGTTTTGATTAGACTTTCTTTTATGTTGCCTTAAATAAGAATTTTCTTTTTGAGTGTCATGCCTAAGTAAGTTTCTCAGGAGAATGAGGGACAGTGTTAAGTAAGCTGTAATTGTACTTGAACTCTGAGGACCTTTTAAGACTAGTTGGTTTTAATCATCTGGTATTAAGAGACATCCGATAATTGTGTCTAATAGTAACAGTAAATAATTTAGGTTGTAAAAGTAATTTGTTCTAAAATTGAGCATATTACAGAAACATAGCACTCATTAAACTTATTTTACGTAAAATTTATGATTTGTTGAGTGGTACGTAGATTTTTTCCTTTCTGGGTTATATCAGAAGACTAATTTCTTTTAAAATTAGTTGTATTCCTAATGTTGGCTGTAATTTCCTAGAAACTTTTTACTTGTGTTGTTATGACCAATTAGGGATGCTTTACCATTCTAATATGATGGCACTGCTTTTATCTTAAAGCTTACAGTTTACAAAGCGCTTTCACATATATTACCACGTCTGAATCTCATTTTAATCATGAAAGTAGTAGGAAGAATTACTATGTTCATTGTCACACCGTGTAATAGAATAACAGAAACATGCCTTTGGAACTTAGAGTCTGCAAGATAGCAAGATGAAGAACAGCAGGAACATGAACTATATTTAGAATGTTCTGAGTAGAAGAAAGGCTAGGAATCTGAAGTAGGAAAGTGATTAATGTTGGTGAATGCAATTTCTCTAAGTTGGTTCTTAGATGAAGAAAGGAAATTGATCAGATTATAAGAAAAAGAGGTGATACAGTAAGCAGAGTGGATTTTGTTCACAGGGGAAGAGGGAAGATTGGCCGAAAACAGATCCATCAACCTCTTGCTTATTCCTAATCATGTGTTCCTGGGAGGCTCCCTTAGCAAGAAGGGAGAGCTAGAGAATTTGAGGAACATTTAACTCTCAAATTCTTTCTCTCTTGAACATATGTTGGCTATTGCTCAAAATGGCAGATTGCCAAAAAGAATTATCTTTGGATAATAGTTTGGTATTGACTGTTGGATCAATGTGTGTGGTAAGGCACCCGGGCTGGGAAGAGGCAGAAGAGCTGGACAGTGGTCTTAAACCTCTCAATCACTTTGGAGTTGTCTTCACAACTGTTTTTTTTAAATCCCCCATTCACCCTCTCCTACCACCCCCCAGCCATCTGTCTTCACATCTTTATATTGGGCTGGCTGAAAAAGGCAACCTCTGAATTCTATTCCATTTTGCCCAACTGGCGTGGCTCAGTGGTTGTTGACCTATGAACCAGGATCCCAGTCAGGGCATGTGCCCGGGTTGCTGGCTCAATCCCCAGTGTGATTCTCTCTCATCACTAATGTTTCTATTGCTCTCTCCCTTCCTCTCTGAAATCAATAAAAATATATTTTAAAAAAGAAAGAAAATAGTTCTAAAAAATAAATTCTATTCCATTTTTAAATTTCTTTGAATTTTATACTATTCTGGAAATTTATAATAATCTACAAAATAATGAACTCACAGTACCAAGAAGAGACATGGGAAACTGGGAAAGCTACTTAGCTTTCCTATCTTGCTTAACTATTTTAGCCTCTCTCTTGAACCTTTTATAGACAACCACAGATAAGTATGAAGCCTGGAGTGGCAGAGCTGTGTGGGCTTGCTTTCGGTTGCTGCAGTTTGTACTTTGTACGTATCTTCCCTGCAGAGCTGCATGAAACAGTTAATAGTGTTAATGTCAACAAAGGGCCTGATTAGAGTAGGAGTTGTACAGAGAAGCATTGGATAAACTAGTTTATGTTATACACTTTTTGGATTTGTTTTTAATAAAAGTTCACAGTTAGGTAACAGAATATGTAATATAGAGAATGTATTTTACTCTAAATCCATATGGCCAAAAAATGTTAATATTTGAAAATTTAATTTATCTCAAATATAGATATTTAATACTTTAATTCTTTTCTGTGAAACCTTTTTCTGTGTACCTTAAGCCGGCCAGCCTCTAAATTATTGTATTACGTGTGTGTGTGTGTGTGTGTGTGTGTAAATACATGTACACAGAGTTTGAATTTGATTACTGAGTTTCTATATTGCTTTTAAAACTTAATTCATGCTACTTATCTTTAGAAATAATTGTCAGTGAGTTTCATAATTTATAAAGTGTAGCTTAAAATATTCAATACCTTAGCCCATAAAGTACAGAAAATGATTTTATATGTCTAAAAATTATAAAGCTTCCTGCTTACTCCCTGAAAATAACACTTAATGATGCTGTAATGACAGGTCACGGTAACTTAAATGGATGTGCCATTGACTATTCCTTTGTGTTTCATAGCTTTGGGATGGTTAACTTAAAGTGCCGGTAAGTCCTAAAACAATGTCCTCTGGATAGTGAGGAACTTTGTTCTGATTATTTAAAGGTCATTGTTTCATGTGGCAGGATGGGAGATGAAAAAAAGGCGTCGTAGGATAATAAAATAGTATGTAAATTTTGAGGTTATATTTTCTCATATTGCTTTTTCCTTGGCTTAAATTTTTTTTTTTCAGTTCTGAAAATTGAACTTCTTTTTAGCTATGCAAATAGAGCAGTGTTTGATTTTGACTAATGAAGTTTTATTTCAATATCTGCCATAGCTGGATCTAATGTGTGCTGAGAATTTCAAACTAACCTTCAATGAGGGGGATTTCTTACATGAAGTCGCCATATAAGGTTGCAAGTGATTTAAAAAATGTTTCTTCATAGGTTGCTACAATCCAAAATACGAGTGAAGATGGGAACATAAAATAACTGCCGCAAGAATATTAGGACATATTGCTGTGTATTTCATATTTAAAATGTTTGATATATCTTAGTCCTGTAATATGATAATTGGATTTTGATTACTAAAGTAATAACTGTATGCCGCTCAGAACAATTCATTGACATTGTATTTCTTTTTCATAT
Source organism: Myotis yumanensis (assembly GCF_028538775.1). Taxonomy (NCBI): domain Eukaryota; kingdom Metazoa; phylum Chordata; class Mammalia; order Chiroptera; family Vespertilionidae; genus Myotis; species Myotis yumanensis. The sequence goes on along the minus strand of NW_027223754.1, from coordinate 184,694,971 downwards.
TCATAACAGAGTTTAGACTGTAATAAGGAATTCTTATGCGTGTAAAGCACTTTATACTAATTCAGTAGGCACAACACAACTATGAACAGCCTTCAAGGAGTTTGTAGTATAAAGACACGTATTAAAAGAGGGCGATGGTGTGGGAATCATAAACTTATTTCGTGCTGGGCATTTCAGCATAGCATTACATTAATTTAATCTTCACAATAGCCTTTTTTGTGTTGTTGTTTTTTTCCTTTTCAGATGATGAACTGAAACTTAAAGAGGTTAAGGACCAATTGTAGGTCATACACACCTTCACTGTTAGTCACTAGCATTCAAATTAAGGGCTCTGGGCTAAAACTCTTCTGTACCTAAAAATATCTGCTATAGCTGGGCAGTATTAGCAGGTTCTTTTATCTCTCCGTAAATTGACTGCTTGGGACTAGAGGTATTCTTTCATAGAAACAAGTGCAGTGGTAGGTTATTGGTCGAGCCTACAAATAAAACTTATTTAACCTTCCAAAAACCTGTTGACTAGTGTTATATATTGGCAGGGTCTTAGAATTGGGTCCTTTCTTTTCATCCGCTCAGTAGTGCCTAGTAAATACCATGCACTATTCTAGGGACTTATAAATTGAAAGGGAACCACACTCTAGGGACCCTGCCTTCCTGGAGCCTGCAGTCTAGTAGGAGGAAAACATTAAAACAAAAAATGGAAAAAACGTGATTTTTAAAATGGCATCTTCATAAAGGGAAAGAAGAGTGTTCTGTGACAGATTAGGGAAGCTTACCATTAATAGCGGTGTTTCAGTGATAAAATGCATTTAGAGTTTCAAGGTTGGGATACCAGGACTCCCAACCACAGTGAATTTTATTGTGGAATCCCTTTGTCCATCTTTTTAGTCCCAGGACCACTGCTCAAGACCAGGCCTCTGGTCCCCTCTCCTTGGAATATGTAGCTTAATGCCTGGCATCCAGTCATCCTCTGAGCAAGCCATGTCCATGGTGATGACAGGATGCTGGCTCCTGCTCTGCAAAGGAGTTAGTTGGGGATGAACAAGAGGAGTCGCCACATCTCAAGTGGTGGCATTTTGAGAACCCTTTCTGAATTTCTCAAATGATTGTCCCCGTAATCTGGATGTTTCTTCTTATTTGCAAAGCTGGTGTATGTTTAATGAAGGGGGAAGACATGAAGAGTAGAAAAAGATAGAATTGGTTAGAAGATGTTGTAAATGTTTCCCTCCACGTCCTTCGTGGTTCAGGATTCAGGATCTGGAAGAGGAGCCGCACACAAATGAAAGAGAAGAGACAAGAGATAATTTGGGAATATTGGGGGCCAGGCGGGTAAGTCCAACTCAAGAGGAAGGACTTACACCAGTGCTCAGGCCGCATCAACCTTTTATAGTCAGAGGTAAACAAGGCAGTGGTTAACATAGTTACACAGTTCTTGTGAGTTTCACCTGTTTTGACCTTAGTTACACTTCCTGCACTTCCCTCAGCCCATTAGCTTCCCAGATAAGATCTGGGGAGTGTTATAAGGTCAAGCCTAATTATAATTATGCTAAGAGGACTGAGCCCTCTAAGCTGGGACTTGTTTGTGACTTTGCCAACAGGTCAGGCCGAGGCTTAACCCTATATCGGCTCCCCACAGAAGAGTCATTTGGAGGCCCTGGATGTAAACATCCCTGTCTACCCACCTCTGTCCTGTGAAAGATACAGAGTTCTTTAGCACTTGTTGACAAATGCTCTTCTGTCACTTTTTCATTTTTCTATAATAGATAAGCATAAGTTGGGGTTGATGGTGAAAAGTTACATGTATATTTGTGTGTATGTGGAAATTGGAGTAATGGTGTGGAAAAATGATACTAGTTGTCAGATGGTGTTATAAGAAATCAGAGGAGGAAGAGGCAAATGGGCTGGGCTGTCCTAGAAAGGCATGAAGGAAGGAGGTAGGGATTGCTAGGCCTGGGGATATGGATGGAATTCACATGGGTTGATCTAAATCAGTGGTTCTCAACCTTCTGGCCCTTTAAATACAGTTCCTCATGTTGTGACCCAACCATAAAATTATTTTCATTGCTACTTCATAACTGTAATGTTGCTACTGTTATGAATCGTAATGTAACTATCTGATATGCAGGATGGTCTTAGGCGACCCCTGTGAAAGGGTCGTTCGACCGCCAAAGGGGTCGCGACCCACAAGGTTGAGAACCGCTGATCTAAATGAATGGTAGGATAAATTCATAGGAGTGGGGGGATATATATATATATATATATATATATATATATATATATATATATAATGTGTGTGATGACTAGTGATAACTACCCTGCTGGTAAATGATGGAGCTCTAGTGAGTCTGGTCTTTGAATGTCAGGCTGAGCTTTTTATTTCCTAGGCCAGTGGTCGTCAAACTCATTAGTCAACAGAGCCAAATATCAACAGTACAACGATTGAAATTTCTTTTGAGAGCCAAATTTTTTAAACTTAAACTATATAGGTAGGTACATTGTTATTAACTTAATTAGGGTACCCCTAAGGCTTATGAAGAGCCACACTCAAGGGGCCAAAGAGCCGCATGTGGCTCGCGAGCCGCAGTTTGCCGACCACGGTCCTAGGCAAGCCATGGCAGGTGTCTTTTGGTGTATGCAGTATTAATAGTGTAAAGTGGTTTTAAGAGAGATTTTAATGTAGGCAGCATGGATTAGAAAGGGACAAGCCTAGAATCAAGGAAACCAATTCTGGCTCTATTGCTGTAATCTAGGGGCTAGTTGCTTAAACTGAGTAGCAGTGGGAATAGAAAGGAAGGAGGCCATTGATCAAAGATATTAAAAAGGAGTTGACAGGCCTTAGAAATCTTGCTGAGCTAGGAGGTTGACAGAGAGAAGTCAAAAGCCACGGAAAGCCTTTGTGTCTGAGTGGCTACGAGAATGATTTGTGTAGGGAGTAGGTGGTGGGGGGGGACTCTAAGTGGAGGTGTTAATGATGGTTTGATTTTTGAGCTGTTGACATAGCATTTTAGGTGGCTAAAATCTGACGTTTCCAAAGGACTCCCAACATTACTTTCTTTTCCTCCCTTATGAACAAGAAACACAACCTCCTACCCACAAAACATCCTCTCTCAGCTACCTAATTGACTATCTGTGTATATACAGAACCAAGTTGAAAATACCGTATTCATCCAATCCATTATTTATTTAACAAATACTTACTGAGTATTTACTATGCACCAAGTAATTTAGGCTTTGTCAATGAAGCAGACATAGACATTACTCTTTTTTTTCTTTTTTTAAATTGTTTTATTGCTTAAAGTATTACAAAGAGTATTACATATGTCTCCTTTTTTTCCCGCCCTTGACAATCCCCTGGCCTCCCCTACCCCCCAGTGTCTTATGTCCATTGGTTATGCTTACAAGTCCTTCGGTTGATCATAGACCTTACTCTTAAGGAGCTTATAGTTAAGTTAGTGGGAGAGTCGATAATAAAATAACCACAAGTATATATCACTGTAGACTGTGATAAATGCTGTGAAATACACATCATGCTTTGACCAGATATATTGAGAGGACTTGACCCAATGTGGGGGTTATTGGAAGAGGCCTTTGTCACAAACATAGAGATGAGCCTGCCTCTGAAAGTTCAGCTGGAATGGATCAGGACAGAGCAATAAGAAAGTCACCTGAAAGATGAACAGTAACTAGCATCTTGGGCTTGAGATTGGACCATAACCTGAGTGAAAGTATTGCCATTATCTAAAGAAAGACTTGGAATGGGATTGGTGTGATGTGGAAATTTAGAAAAAGGAGTAAAACTGCAGCAGAAGTAAAGTTCCTGTCTACTATCGAAGAGGGAGCAAGGCTTGGCCAACTGATTTTGGTTATTACTTCAGTCCCGGTGGCAGGATCTTCCAATCAGATATCCATTGATGCTTTCTTTCTTTCATTACTCTTCACCACATTTTGAACTCAGAATTATATGCCTTGACAATTAGGATGCATCACTAATCAAAATAGAACAAAAAGCTCTACCCTTTTGGGGAGTGGGGTGGTAGGGGAGCAAATGTCAGAGTAAACAGATAAGTAAATTGTATAGTATGTAAGAATATATAAATGATATAAGGAAAAATAAATAGAACAGGGTAAGAGCAGGAGAGGAGTGATGAGGAAGGAGTATGGGAGAAAAGGGAGGTGAAATCCGAGAAGTAATGGGTGGACTCCAGGGGCCTCATTGGTTTATGTGATCATCTGTTGCTCAGGGAGATGAGCCATTGCAGGTCTGAGCAGAGCAGGAGACGTGATCCACCTTCACCCTTTGAAAGGGTCATTGATGAGATTTTGGAGAACTAATGCAGCCCCTCCAGAGCCAGTTCTGTGCCCCATCAGATTCTCTCCTTATACTTCTTAGTTCTTAACAGGATTATGATTAAATATTTAATATGTAATTACTATATTTTGTTTAAGGTGCCGTGATGATCAGTTAGCATTGAGTTAATAACAGCTTTACAGGAGAAAAGGGAGACATGACCATATTATATAAAATAACCCCTCAATCCTTATTTCAGAAACAGCATATTTTAGAATCAAGTCAACACTTAGTTTAATACCTGTTTGCACACACTCCGTGTGGTAGGTAAGCTTCATGAAAAGCAATCTTATTCATTGCCATATTTTTAGTCCCTTAGCCTAAGCCTTTCTCCTAGTAGTTCCTCAATAAATATTTCTTGATTGAATGAATTTTGATGATGACAGTCAACTTAATTTCATGCTATTCAGAAACTTTGTAATTTGGCCCTTTGTGAAATTTAAATATTTTCCATGTGACATTTATCCAGTCCAGTAGGGAGTTAGTAAACCAGCTGTTGATCAAGTTTGGTTTATGTGATTTTCCTCTGAAAGGCAGATAGGATCTGCCCAGAGGCCTGATGGTAGGACCAGAGGCATGACGAAGCCAGGATAGTGCAGAGACCTCTGAGGCCTGGGTGAACATAGCCGAAAGCCAGGCCTTGCCATTGGTCGTGCTGTTTCCAGTTAGAAACCTTCACAGTTTAGGCTGCTGTGGTTTCCAGAGAACAGGGGAGATACTGAAGTCTATACTGTCAGGAATAGCATTGGTAAAGCGAATGCGGACCAAATCGGAAAATACTAGTCCGTGGGTCCTTACAGAAACCTGGGACGAATAGAAAATAGTCCTCATGTTGTACAGATGATAGAAGTTTAATGAACCACTTGGGAACTCCTTGGTCACTTGGGAGTAATCTCTGTGCCTTTGGGAATTATTCTCTGAAGTGGCTAGTAACTATAGAAGCACCCGAGAGAAGCCCTCCGGACTTCTCACTGCTCTTTAAGGAAGCCTTTGCCTTCCATTTCAGGGGGAGTAGTTGAAAATGTGTGGTATGTACATTGCCGTATTTTTAGTCCAGGTTTAGGCCTGTACCTGTGAGAATGAAGAGGAAGTGTTGAATTCTGAGCAAGAAAACAAGAGAAACCAATCCTCTACTGGCTGTTGTGGGCAGGGATGATTGAGGAAACCAGGCGGTGGAACTTCACTGTGATCAAAACTCCACCCTGCTATGGTAGGCCAGGGATTCCCTTTGGTTCTTCGAAAATTACTGGCCACTTCAGAGAGTAACTCCCAAACCGTGTCAGTGCTGCGGTCATATGCTACCAAAACTTGCCCACTACATATTCCCAGTGATGTTCTGCATGGGTTGTGTTTTCCCTTTCCCTTCCAAATGACTTAGGTTCATTACACATATTATTTCTTTGGATAGACATGATCTTAAAAATAAAAGAGAGGAGAATTTATCTCTGAGATGAAAATTCGTTTTAATCTTCATATTGAATCAATTCCAACAGGGTTTGCTGAACTTGGTTGAAAGTGCATATAATACCCATTTCATTAAATATTATAAAGCTGTTCAACCTAAAATTTAAAGCTTAGTAAAATAGGACAGTATGGCAGAAACCTAAAAAGAAATAAGTCACTCCTTTCCCAGTTCTTATAGCACAAGGCAATGATAGAGGGAAAGTAGCATGTTATAGTGTTGGTTTTTTCTTCTGTTGAAAATTCATCTGTTGCAATGCATTTACTTTTAAAAGTTGTTCCATCACAGAATATAGGTGCATTCTAATAATTGCGGCATTTAAAAAAATTTAGTAAAGAAATATCAGAGGATTCCAAATTAAACAATAAATCTATCAGACAAATAATATGTCTGTTTAGTGGGCGTGCTTTTTCCCAACCTGTTTTATGATGTGTTTTTTCTGATTATAGAAGTAATGCATTTTTATTATAGAAAATTTGGAAAATACTGGAGTATGCTACACTTGATCTTAGCCAAAAGGCCGAGAAGCGATTGAAGAGTATAAAGAAGGAAAAAACCCCAAAACTACCCACTCTTGTTACTATGCACAGAGAATTTATGTTAATATTTCTGTATATATGCATAATCATTTTTTAAAAGATTTGGGTCTTATCACTAATCCTGCATTAAATACTATTTTAATTAAATTTATATTATTGGCCTGGCCAGTGTGGCTCAGTTGGTGTTGGAGCATTGTCCGGTGCACTGGAAGGCCACCAGTTTGATTCTCAATCAGGGCACATGCCCAGGTTGCCGGTTCAGTCCCCTGTAGGGGTGCATACAAGGAGGCAACCAGTTGATGTTTCTCTCTCTCTCTGTGTGTCTCCCTTTCTCTCCTTTTTCGTTCCTCTCTCTAAAATCATTAAAAATGTACATTATGTGTTCCCATGTCATTATATATTTATTCAATAGATTTCACATGTTTTTTATTCCTTTTTATTGAATTTTAGAAAGAGAAGATGGGGGAGGGAGAGAGAAATAGAAACATCAATGAGAGAGAAACATCAACATCGATCTGCTGCCTCCTCACACCCCCTGCTGGGGACCGAGCCCAAAACCTGGGCATGTGCCCTGACCAGGAATCAGACCAGTGCCTTCTTGCTGCATTGGTCAACTCTCAACCACTGAACCACACTGGCTGGGCTATTCAGTAGATTTTTTTTTTTTTTAACTATGATGTTCTGTTTTATGAACACATAATACTTTAATCATTCCTCTATTTTTAGATGTCTGTGTTTCCAGCTTTTTGCTGTGAGGAAAATTCTTATATAACATTCTTATGTGCATGTCTGTTTCCTAGACTTGGAATTATTGACGGAAAAGGATATGCGTTTTTTAAAAGGTTCATCACTTAACATTTTGCCAAATTGCTCTCTAGAAGATTTGTACAGATTTATGTTCTCTCCTACAGTATGTGAAAGTGCCACCATTTCTTCATACCTGCAATAAATTCCCTTGATTGGACTGATAAAATCGAAAGGTAACTGATGGAGAATCTGTGTGGATTGTTATCAGTGATTCAGTTGGTTTGGAACTGCCCCCAAAATTTAGTGGCTTAAAACAGCAATGATATATATACATAATTCCGCACCTTTCTGTAGGTGAGTGGGCTCAGCTAGGCTGTTCTTCTGTTATGTGTGGTATCACTGAGGTTATTCATGCAGAAGTCTTTGGCTGGAACTGGGCTGTCGCTGGAATATCCACTGTCTCTCCTCGTGGCCTCTTACCACCTAGTGGTCTATTTAGAGTTTCTTTATAACATGGCAGCTGGCTTCTAAGGGAACATCCCAAAGGGACAAGCACCAGTGTGCTAGGGCTTGTAAAATCTCTGACTGCATCATGCTTGTTTATGTCCTATTAGCCAAAGCAGGTTGCATGACCAAGGCCAAAATGAAAAGTGGGAGAGGACACAGCCTATAAATACTGGGAGGTGTGGTTTCTTGCAGACCATTGATGTAATGGACTACCAGACATGGTAACTGAGTTTCACTTAGCATTGCAACTCTAATCGATCAGCAGTGCCTGTATGGACCACTGTATTCAGAAGATTTGGAGACCTACTTCTGCATCAGTAAGAAAGCCTATTGTGAAAAGCTAGTGATGTTTGCAAGGACTTAGGTGAGGATGTGGATGGATTTATCATCCTTAATTTAATATCTATGAATTTATATCATAAAGCCTTAAACCTAAAAAATAACAGCAATTCATGAGCTTGCATGTAAGCCTAAGTAGTTTAGAAACATTTGAGTACTTGGGTAAATCGAGTCTTAAGCTTTTGTTCATCTTGGTTTCACATTGACAGCTAATACAATTGGTAGTATAAGGGATCAGCAGTTGGTATCTTCTGCTGGGTTGGTTTGCAAAATACCATTGTGTTATACCAGAACTGCTGTTGCCCATTTCTGAGTGAAAAAGATGTAGCAGAGTTCACAGGTTAGGGTAAGTGCCTTTCGTAGTGATTAAGAGAGTACAGCCCAGGATCGTGTGTGTGGATGGATAGTTGGATGGATGGATGGATGGATGGATGGGTGGATGGATGGCTAGAGTCACATATGTATTAATATGTATACATGAATGTGTGATTTGTAAGTACTTGACTGAGTTGTCACTTGATCTTTGGATTGCTTCATGTGATTTAACTAGTAATTATCTGTGACAATTTCAAGTCAGGCCCTATAGCCTGTATTCCAAGGAAGATTTATTGGGAAATGTTGCTATTGCTCCTGGAACAGTTTGTCGAGTCTTCTTTTATGCTCCCCACCCCCCATACTCTGCACCCCATGAGGTTATACATATCAACAGTTTGGTTTGTCTTCTAATCCCCCATTTTTGCATTTACACACACACACACACACACACTCTGCAGTTCTCTTCTTAGCACAGCTGCAAAAGAAACTCTAAGTTGAAAACAAGCAGTATTATTGGTAGGAGAAATGAAACCCTGTGATGAGATTCTAAATCCTTTCTGCAAATAATACTTCCTGCCTGGCCTGCTACTGAAGTCTCATTTCAGAAGACACCTAAATTAAAATATTTCACAACTTTTGGCTTCAATTCCTGAAAATCATTACAGGAGAAGTGTAATTGATTATCCAGCGTGAATAGATATGATTAATTCATCTTGTTATATAAGCCAACCATCCAAAAAATGCAGTGGCGTAAGAAAGAACTATATTATTGTGTACACATCTCTGGGTTGGCTGGGCAATTCCTCTAGTTTCTGTTGGGTTGACTGTTGTGTGGGATCAATTGTGAGTCAAGTGGGAGACTTGGCTCATCTTGGCTGGTCTAGAATGGCCTTATCTGAACTTGGCTCTCTTTTACATGATCTCTCGTCTTCCAGTAGGCTTGTTCTTGTGTTGAAAGCAGGTGTCATTTATACTGGAAAAGTGAATGAGCAGAAGTGCTCTATGTCTCTCGAGGCCTGGACCCAGAATTCAGACAGCGTTCTTTGACCACTGCTTTCTGTTGGTCAAAGAAAGACACAAGGCCAGCTCAGATTCAAGGACTGGATAAATAGGGAAGCGTTACAAACTCATATTGTAAAGCTTGTGGAGACAGAGAACAAAGAATTGGAGGATTTGTATAATCCATATAACACACGTGCCCCCAAATTACAGAACCCAGCTGAATTGAAGTTTCTCTGTCTCAAATATGGGATTACACTTGATCATGGCCACACTGCTTGTCATGTATTCCTTCAATTACATAGAAAGTTAAGTGGACATGTGTGTGAGATTCTTTTACCTTTTTTTTTTTTTAGTGCTTTTAGGGGGTGGGGGGGAAGGAGACAGAGAGAAACATCATTTTGTTGTTTTACTTATTGATGAATTCATTGGTTGATTGTGTATGTGCCCTGGCCCGGGATTGAACCTGCAATCTTGGCGTATCGGGATGACACTTTAACCAACTGAGCTACCCGGCCAGAGCTGTTTATTAAAACATTTAGTACCTAAATCCTCTAGAGTAGGGTTTTTTTCCTTTTGATGATGTATGTAGTTGGTTGGTAGTCTCATTGAGGCTGCATCAGTTTAAGGTTCAGAATGGGCCTTAGTGTTTCCATTGTGGGAGGTGAAGAAGATACTGTAGGTTTCAGTGTGCTTCTGAGAAGGCTTTCAAGTACTGGCATACCTTTGCTTTATTACACTTCACAAATGTTGTGTGTTTGTGGGTCTTTTTTACAATTGAAGGCAAGACCCTTCACCATCACAAAGATTATGATTTGCTTTATAGAGGTGGTCTGGAACTGGACCTGCCATGTCTGAGATGCCTATGTCTGGCCCACGCCCAAAACCCATTGACCAGGCATTTACTGTCACGCTACCAAATTTTATTTTCCTTGTGGCACTTACCAGTGGCTCAAGTTCTTGTTCATTTACTTTTGTCATTTGTCTAATTCCACTGAGACTTGTGCTTCATAAGAGCAGGGACCTCCTCTGATCTATTCACTACTGAATTCTCAGAGCTTAAGTCGGTGTCTTAGGAGATGCTCAATAAATATTTATAATAAAAAACGTGTGATAAACAAGTGAGCAACGTGTTAAAATACAGAGTATTATATGCTATGTCTCTGGTATATTGTAGACATTCATTAAATCTTTATGGATTCTTTAGGGGAGGGTCATGGGAGTGGGAGCTCAGAAAAAACGAATAGTTGGAACCACAAAGGGTTTTTTTCCAGACAAATGCAAAGGAAGGCAGAGGAGAATTTAGGGTATGACAAATTTGTTGAAACAGATCATTGGACTTTAGGCTGGGAAGGAGGGAAGTAGAGCAAGAAGACATCTAATGGGTTGGGATAGAGATTCTCCCAAGACAGAGGGAGAGTGGTTAACACGCATGCTGGGAGGTTGAGGGCTGTATTGCTGGAGTGTGGTCACTGATGTGATGACTTCAGATGGGCCATGTTATGAGTATGACAGGGTCCTGGGATTAAGGGAATGAATGGCTCGGGTAGTTGAAGGACCATGAACAGTAGGGAATAAATAGCTGCTGTTGGTGCAGCAGGGCAGCTGCTGTCCTCAGGGGGAAGTCTTTAACAACCAGGATGTTTGGGTAATGCTTTGAGAAGAAGTTGAGGATATAGGGGAGTTTGCTAATGATGGACCACCACTTCCATGGTAGTCTAGTTTACAAGATTGAGGCTAGGTCAGGGGCAGACAGAGCAAAACATCGTAGGGCTAATGTTGGTTTAAGGGATGGATTGAGAAATGGAATGGAGACTGTCTGACCTTGGGCACTGAGAGGTTTGATGGTTTTAGGTTCAGTAGAATATTAGAGAAAAATGACCCCCCTGAGACTAACAGACAGAGGCTAAGACATTTGACCAACAGTGTAGTGGTTAGCCCAGGGGCTTAGGTAGACATGTTGTGAACTCTTGGGAGCTTATTTACTAGACAGACATAGAACTCGTTTATTACATCAGAATTTTTACTGTAAGTTTTTGTCAGAATATTTTAAGTATCATTTTTAAAATTAAACATGACATTTTCCTAATGCAGACTATTTAAAAATATCAAGCATTAATGATATATGCAAATGCTAAAGAACAATGATTTAATTACTTTATGTAGTGCTATATATCAAATACTAAATCAAGTCTGAAATCCAAAGATCAGGATTTTCAGATTAACATTTTCTAGTTTTTGTTTCTAAAGTCTTTTTTACTTGGTATTAACAAAATAGATATTTTAAATGTAAATATTTAATCTCTTACTTTTGCTCTTAGTCACTTGGAAAGTTTAAACTGTGTGGTGAACCAGAGCAAAATTTCATAATCTTTAAACCACAAAGTTGCCTAATAGGCAGCAAAATAGGAATGACAACAGTGGGAGATTTACAAATTCCCAGAACCACCTGGAAATAATTTTACTCTAAGCTCATAAGTAGGAACTCTGTAACATGAGGAATAATTAATAATAATTACTTTCTTGCCTCTAACTCTTTGGTCATACTTGTTCCATTGAAAGGAGCAAGGCAGGTTAAAATGATCTGTGTAATTTAAACTGTACAATACAGGTGAGTTTATTTTATGCAATTAGCAATTTTCTAATCTCTGGGTGAAATATTTTACTACTGCATTTATCTGATCTAAGACAGTTTAAAACCTTTTTTGAGTATGTGTATTATTTCATTATGAAAAATGTAATACATGCCAAATGAATATAATACAGCAGAGATAAAGGAAAGCAAGATGAATAACCATTACACATGAAACTCAACTTTAGCTCTAGAACAGTGGTTCTCAACCTTGGCTGCACATTAGAATCACCTGGGAATCTTTTTAAAATCCTGATTTCTGGGCCTCATCCTCCGGAAATTCTGTTTCTTTGTCATGGGGTGGGGCCACAACATTAGTAACAAAGAAACAGAATTTCCGGAGGTTGGGGCCCAGAAATCAGGATTTTAGAAAGATCCCCAGGTGATTCTAATGTGCAGCCAAGGTTGAGAACCACTCCTCTAGATAGAATGTGCTCAGACCTTTGAAGGTCCCTCTTGCTCCTCCTTCCCATTCCTCTGCCTCCCATAGGTAGCCACCATCCTTCATTTTGTGTTTATAACATCCTTATGGTTTTCTTTAAATTTTACTACATATGCCTGAATCCATATACAATGCATGGTTTAATTTCCCCTGCCTTTTTTTTTTTATATTACAAAAGGGAAATTACTCATTATGTGATTTGCTTATTGTGTTAAGTGTATTATTTGTGAGATTCATCCACAGTTGATGTAGTTCATTTTAATTTTTTTTGTATGTTTATACTATAATTTAACCATTTCCCATTGGTGGACATTGCTTCCTGTTTTATGGCTATTATGTGAACACTAGAAGCCCGGTGCATGAAATTCGTGCATGGGTAGGGTCCCTAAGCCTGGCCAGCAATCAGAGCCGATGGGGGCTTTCCAGTTGCCAGCCGGGGCCTTCCTTTGTTTGACGCCACCCCCTGGTGGTCAGTGCACGTCATAGAGAGCGATCAAACTCCCAGTCTCAATCGAACTCCCCAGGGGACATTTGCATATTAGCCTTTTATATATATAGATTATTGTATATATCTCCTCATGCGCATTTATATGCGTTTCTCTAGAAAAATAACTAGGAATATAATTGAGGTTGTAAGGTGTGTGCATTTCAACTTTATTGAATAAATCTAAATTATTTTCCAAAGTGGTTGTACTATTATAACCCCTCCACTGGTACATGAGTTCTTATTGCTTCATATCTTTGTCAGTACTTGATATTGTCTAACTTTTATATTTTTTTCCAATCCGGTGGTAGTCAAATGTTTTCTTATTGTGGCTTTTACTTTGAATTTCCCAGATTAATGAAACTAAGCATCTTTTATTAGGTTCATTGTGTATTCATGTTCTTCCTCTGTGAAATGCCTGTTTATATCTTTTGTTCACTTTTCTTGGTGTCTTGTGATTTTTGTTTGTTTAAAATAGATAATAATCTTCTGTAAATTTGAGTTTGTAGCTTGCCTTCTCTTCCTTTAAGTGATCTTTTGATGAATATAATTCTTAATGTTAACCTAATTCTTTATCTTCTGTAAGTTATGACAAAGTGTTTTTCCCCTTTCCAGTCCTTTGATTTCTTTTTCATTTTAATTCTTATATTTGTTTATGTTGCCGGCTACGTTGCTGGCTAGTCCTTCTCAGGAAGCTCATTGTCACATATTTGGAAGACAAGCTCTATGTAAAATAGCTTAGGTGTGTTTTTATAATACCAGCTGTTTTCCCTGGCAAGAAGGAAATCCAGACAATTCTGAACCTGTTTTGATCATGCGATTAAATAAAATGCTTTTATTAGATGCTTGTGAATAATGAACGCAACTCTATCTAGTAAGAGAGCCTCTGCCAGGAATGGAAGAAAGCAAGATTCTTTCCTACGAAGTCCCTAAACCTTGATTTTTCTTCAGGTCTCCTGTTTCTGTTTCTCTGATACTCTTTAGTCAGACAATCCACCTGGTCTAGTGTGGTTTGGGGGCCTGTTGATTTTTTTTTTCTCACCCAAGGATATGTTTTATTGATTTGGGTGGGGAGGAGGAACATCAATCAGTTGCCTTATATGTGCCCCCCCCACCGGGGATTGAACCCGCAACCTAGGTATGTGCCCTGACTGAGAATTGAACACACATCGTTTGGTGTATGGGAAGTTGCTCCAACCAGCCCAGCCACCCAGCCTGTGCAGGGACTGTTGATTTTTAAATGATCCTTGGAATCACCATTATCAGGACTGTAAATGTGATCTACCTAGAATCAAATTGGAATAGAATATGTAAAAGACAATAACAATTTAATTGTGTGAATTGTAGTCTCAGGCATAAAATATAATTAATCTTTATCTAAAATTTGTTACTGCTCTGCACTCAAGATTGCAAAGGCCTTCACTTAGGTGATAAGATTCTATTATAGATAGAATTTCTCATAATCAAACACATAGAGGAGAATAGTAATGTTTTCTGGCTTCTGTGGAACTAAGCATAACACCTTACTGACCCAAATACAGATGCTTCTAGACTTATGATGGGGTAACACCCCAATAAACCCACGCTGAACTGAAAATGCATTTAAATAAACCTAACCGATCAAATGCCATAGCTTAGCCTAGCCTTCCTTAAATGTGCTCAGAACACTTACATACGGCGTACAGTTGGGTTAAATCATCTAACACAAAGCCTAGTTTATAATAAAATATTGAATATCTCGTAATTATTACATGTATCACTTTTACACTATTATAAATTCAAAAAATCAATCGTAATTTGAACCATTTTAAGTTGGGGACCATTGGTGTACTAATGCCCTCGAAACAATTCACATAGCTCTCTGGAAAAAACTCATCTCTGAATGAAAATCTTGTTTATATTCAGTGACATTCCTGAAAAGTGTATGTGGAATGAAGGGTCCTTTTCTCAGTAATAGTTTATATAGGTAGATCCACATATACAGAGAAGGTAATTTTTATAATTTGCTACATATTATTTGTTTGTTTGGTTTTTTTGAAAGAATTATTTGTATTAGAAAATAATTTCCATTTTATAATCTTGCTTTTTGAGGTTTCCTGTCAGTTATTATCTTTCAAAGTTGCTGTTGCAGGGACCTCCCTTGGAGTATGCTCTTTAATTCGCAGAGGGGTCAAAAAGACGACGAAGTAGGAGCATTTCCTTGCTTTGTTTAGGGCATAGAGCCTAACCAGTTATTATAACTTCTGGGAAACAGAAGAGGAAATAATTAGAGATTTTTATAGAGCAGTGTGGAAAGTTGGCTTTTTACTTCTCGGGTAATAAAGCATGTATTATTGGTAAAACTATACACGGCACTGAATTGTTATGTTTAAGTTTTGTTAAGAAAGCACACAAAAATTCAGTGTGCTATTCAGAGTAAATGTTTATGGGATCCATAATGATAACATTGCTGTTAGGCCTTTACTGTGATCAGCTTATTCTACTTGTCACTTCCAAGTCCTTGTTTCCTTTTTCTCTAGCTTTATTGAAATACACTGGACATAAACCAAGACTTTTTTCTTAAAACACCTTCCCAGAAGTAATTTTTCATTATCGCCTTCTCATCTGTGTTTGGTATGAACTCTGGTTAGGAGTTATTCCTATTTCTACAGAACATGAAAAAAAAAAAAGCCTGCATTTATTTAGGTATTTGGGTTCCCTAATATGTGTTAAACATTGACTGCCTATTAGGAAGATAGTAATGAACTAGACAGACCTGGCCCTTACCCTTGTATATGTCATCATCCAAACACAAAACTCCATGCATTGATTTTAAAGTTTTAAATTTTCAAATAAATTTATATTTTAATTGAATGGAAAAAAATGAAATTAGCTGAATACTGTGTTACATAATCTTCCAGGCACTGGGATGCAAGGATGAAATAGAGAAAGTTTACCAACTAGTAGTACTCAGCTTCATAATTGATTTTGATAGTCATTGTTTAGTAATGTGAAAATGTTTATCCTATACCTACTATTTGCTAGGAACCTATGGTACTAGACATTAGGGATAAAAAATTGCATGATAGGAATGTGGTTTTTTTTTGTTTTTTTACTTTTTCAGATTTTGAGAAAACAATTGAATTAGAGCAGTGATGGCGAACCTATGACACGCATGTCAGAGGTGACACGGGAACTCATTTTTTTTGGTTGATTTTTCTTTGTTAAATGGCATTTAAATATATAAAATAAATATCAAAAATATAAGTCTTTGTTTTACTATGGTTGCAGATATCAAAAAATTTCTATATGTGACACGGCACCAGAGTTAAGTTAGGGTTTTTCAAAATGCTGACACGCCGAGCTCAAAAGGTTCGCCATCACTGAATTAGAGACTACATTCATTGTATTTGCTGTTCTAAGTTCTTGTCTACTTTTTATGTAATTCCTGCTATTTATGGAATGCTTAACTATGCTCCAAGCACTCCGCTGAGCGTTTTATATGCATTAAGTCATTTGCTGCATATGCCATGCAGACCTTCCCACTAGTTATTGAGCACTCAATGTACCTGTCACTGTGTAAGCATTTCATCGCCTTAGAAATGAGGAACCTAAGCCTTAGAGAACTGGCAGAGCTGGGAATCAGGCTCGGAGTGGGTGGGCAGTCCTGGGTCTGTACCCTACTGCAAAACATCTTTTAGCAATTGAGCTTTATGGTAATATTTTCATCTGCAATATAAATAATAAGTGATCTGATTATTTAAAATTCACCAATTTTTTTTAAAAAGCAACAAGTTTTAAATAATACCCACATATGGAGCTTATTAATCATTTTATGTAACTTTTGTCATCTCTATTATGATCAGCTTTTTAAAAAAAAATTCCAGTCCTAGCCGGTTTGGCTCAGTGGATAGAGGATCAGCCTGAGGACTGAAGGGTCCCAGGTTTGATTCCAGTCAAGGGCACATGCCTGGGTTGCGGGCTTGATCACCAGTGATTCTCATCTTTGATATTTCTATCTCTCCCTCTCCCTTCCTCTCTGAAATCAATAAAAATATATTTAAAGAAAAGGAAAAAAAAAAATTTGCACACATTTCAACTGATACAGCTGTTGCCATAGGGTCAAGTTTATAATGAAATTAGAAAAAAATTAATTCTATAAAATTAGGTTGAAAATTAGTGTATTTTCTTATAATCTCAAGTGTCCTGTGTAAAGGTAGTCATCTTAGGCTGATGGCATTAAAAATTGATAGCTTTAAGAAATCTCTACTTTATAGTAAATTTTTGAATGTTCCCATTTTGATTTATTTTGGGTCGGGGCTTCCATTGACATTACAGTTCTCATTTAAAAGAAAAAGAAATACCTTGGCGGGGGTGGCTCTGTTGATTGGAGCATCATCTCGAACACTAAAAGGTTGTGGGGTCCATTTCCATCCACAGCACATAACTAGGTTGCAGGTTTGATCCCCAGTCAGCACAGGCGGGCGGCAACCAATCAATGTGTGTGTGTCTCTCTCCCTACCTCTCTCTAGAATCAATAATATAAATAAATAAATAATATAAATAAATAAATGGAGAAAAGGGGGGAAGGGAGAACTAGTGTCTAAAGTAGCTATAAGAACACATTCACCTGCTAAGGTATTGCTTCACCTCCATTTGAACATATCTCTGCCTTCCTAATCTCTTTGACTACAGTAAAAATCTTGCTGCAGTTTTTGAAGTGTAAAGAACAGGGCTTTTTGCAATTAGGACTGACCTCAGTCTATATCAGCTTGCTTTATTATTGACTTAATTGTCTTACCTCCGCAAAAAGGGCATGATTTTAATTTGCCCAGCCTTCTTATATTTAAACTAGAGGCCCAGCGCACAACAAATGTGTACTGGTGGGGGGAGGGGAGTCCTTCAGCCTGGCCTGCACCCTCTCCCAGTCTGGGACCCCTCGGGGAATGTCCAACTGCCAGCTTAGGACCACTCTCCTCCCCTCCTTCTGGGGAGCGGGCCTAAGCTGGCAGTCAGGGGTCCTTATTGGTGCTGTGGAGACAGGAGAGGCTTCCACCACCACTGCTGTGCTCGCCAGCTGTGAGCCTGGCTTCTGGCTGAGTGGTACTCCCCCTGTGGGAGTGCACTGACCACCAGGGGGCAGGTCCTGCATTGAGTGTCTCCCCCCTGGTAGTCAGTGCGCATCATAATGACCAGTCGTTCCGCTGTTTGGTCGATTTGCATATTAGGGTTTTATTGTATAGGATTTTAAGTCGTTTATAAGTGATCAAGCATTACTGTCATCCTCTCTGCTTTTACATGGCATTAAATTAGAATTAACTCCTGAATAATTCAACTGATGTTATACAATTTAGAATATAGACCAGACAGCAAATTACTGAATCTAACATTCTAAGTCTTTTCTAGTGTGCCTCTAACTTCCACTGGGCACAAATGGAGATTCTCAGCCTCTATCATGAAAAGAGCGTGTTACTATTTAGTAATACAAATTAAAACACAGCTGGGAATGAAGTTGTTAGCCCAATCTCACAGACATTATCCTCCCTCTGTTTATTTCCTCCTGTTTGTATTCCTAGAAGCAAACAGCTGCACATTCGACTTGATTCTTATCCCTTTTCTTAAAATCTGAACCTCAAAATAAGCAAACTGAGCCTTTAGGCTTAGAAAAAATTGCCATATATATTGAAACAATAATATATCCATAATAATAAATTATTTTTTGAAATAGTTGCCCACAATTTCACCATCACCCAATTTCATATAGTTGCAGCCATAATCTACATTCCTTTTTTAGCAGTCTGCTTTTTTCACTGGATGTTTGCTATAACACTTTCTTACAAATCTGCATAGTCATTATAATTTTAACCTCTGCATACTAGGTGGGGCAAAAGTAGGCTTACAGTTGTGAGTACAGGAAACATGGAGTTTATTCTTGTATTGTTATTTGTTAGATATTGTATTATTTTACATACAAACAACTGTAAACCTACTTTAGCCCCACTGAAGTATTCCACTGTTAAACATTTAATTTAAAACTCTGTACAGTTTACTTAGTGCCAAAATAGCATTACTTACAGTAATGAATAGCATTAATTTTAAACTGTTTTTTTCTGGACATTGTACTGATTAAATTTTCTTTTAAAGCCATTTATACTGTGCATATTAGAATAGGTAAAATTTTTCAGTTAAAAGGAAGTCAGGTAAAATGAAACTTTTAATGTTACCAGTCAAAATTACTACCCTAAGCATTTGCAGTATTCCTTAATTGTAAACATAGGCAAGGAGTGTGTTAGTGGCCTTAGTGAGTTTATTTTTTATGTCTATCCAGGATTGCATGTTCATACCTAGCAATTTATGTATAATTGGCAATAGTAAGCTGTTTATTATAGCAAGATGATGTGGCTCCTTCAGGTGACGGTCTGTCTAGTGGAATTTAGGATATCGTATGGCAGAGCGTAGTCAGCTTCTGTGATTGTTAGTGATAGTCCCCCCACCCCCCCACCCCCATTTTACTTAACATACCGGTATGTATCTATCATCCATGGAATTATTTTATTTTCATTCTGTTAAATCTTTTTTTAGTATATGTTAAGTAAATAACTTTTTATAATGTAATGTTTTCTTTCTCCTAAATTTATTTATTGTAACTCATATATATCAAATTCTAGTATTAATTTTTTAAAGTGTGTGTTACTGGACACTGATAATCACCTCCTCCCCATACCTGTATCATCATCATCATTATTTACTTTATAGCCTGATTTTATAGGCCTGGATCATAAATTACTCCTTTCTTTTAAACCAAAGGATTTTTAACTATGACATTTATATAGCAGCTAAATGGGGCATAACAATATATTACGAGAAAAACTTTTTTAAAAAAAATATATTTTATTGATTTTTTTACGGAGAGGAAGGGAGAGGGATAGAGAGTTAGAAACATCCATGAGAGAGAAACATCGATCAGCTGCCTCCTGCATACCTCCCCACTGGGGATGTGCCTGCAACCAAGGTACATGCCCTTGACTGGAATCGAACCCGGGACCCTTGAGTCCGCAGGCCGACGCTCTATCCACTGAGGCAAACCAGTCAGGGCAAGAAAAACTTTTTTTTTTTAATGTAAGTGAAATACATGCTCCTATTGGAAAATCTAGAAAATTACTAAAAAATTACCTATACTCCATCACCTATTTGTATAAACTATTGGCATATAGTCTTTGTTTCCTTCCTACATATTTACATACATAAGAAATTGGGGTCATAGTGTACTGGTACATATTCATAACTTGATTCACTTAATGATTTGGAACATTTTTCTATTAAATAGTCTTTGACATCTTTCTAGTAATTATTAGAAAATCAGTACATGCTGATGATAAATTCAAGCAATATAAAGGGCTATGAGAAGACTGATAGTCCTACTCTATCACTCCAGTCCCTTTCTTTCCTCAACCACTGGTGACAGTTTCTTATTCTATAACTAGAGGCCCGGTGCACGGATTCGTGTACTGGTGGGGTCCCTCAGCCTGACCTGCGCCCTCTTGTAATCCGGGACCCCTCGGGATGTTGGAGAGCTGGTTTTGGCCCAATGCCTGCAGGCCAGGCCAAGGGACCCCACCGGTGCACGAATCCATGCGCTGGGTCTCTAATATCCATATAAGATCTTTGGTTAATCTCTTCCCGCCCTCCCCACTTCCCTCTGAGATTCATCAGTCTGTTCCATGTTTCCATGCCTGTGCATTGAGTGTCTGCCCCCGGGTGGTCAGTGTGTGTCATAGCTACTGGTCGAATGGTCAAATGGATGCTTAGGCTTTTATATATATACTAGAGGCCTGTTGCACGAAAAGATTCATGCAATAGGCCTTCCCTTCCCCTGGCTGCTGGCATCGGTTTTCCTCCGGCACCTAGGACCCAGGCCTTTGCTCCGGCCAGAGCCGCCTTCAAGCCTTCGCTGCTCTAGCCGGAGCCGCCTTCAGTCTTCGCTCCGCCGCTTTGCGCCTGCGTATGCAAATTAACTGCCATCTTTGTTGGCGGTTAATTTGCATATCTCGCTAATTAGCCCGTGGGAGGCATAGCGAAGGTACAGTCAATTACCATGTTTGTCTATTATTAGATGGGATAGACTAGAGGCCCGTTGCACAAATTCATCCACAGGTGGGGGTCCCTCGGGTGGCCTGTGGAGATTGGGCCAAAACTTGCTATCCAATGTCACCTGCCGCTCCCGCTGCTGCTCCCGCTCATCCTGGCCCCACTGCACCTGCCATGAGCTCGCGCCCAGTCAGTCCCGATTGGGAGAGGCTTGCGCTGCTGCAGCGGCACTCTCCAGCCATGAGCCCTGCGTCTGGGGCCCATCCCGAGGGGAGTCAGGAGGTGGGACGTAATTGGCCCTCTGGGAGGGACGGTGGGATGCCCTTGCCCGCCCAGGATCCAGATCCATCCCGCTGACGTTCATGCCGGTTGTCAGGAGCCACCTGGCCGCTTTTAATAGTTTCTTCCTTGTGGAGTGTCTAGGGAGGGGAAGCGGCCGTGGTGCCCGAGGCCAACATCCAGGAGGCTAACAGCGCTGTTGGGATCGTGCTGGCAGTGCCAGTCCGTTGGTGCCTGGACCATTCTCTGGAGCTTGGACCTGCAGGATTACTGAGGAAGGGAGTGGCTGCCGCCAGGCTGGTAGGGGTCAGCTGAGTGGCACTCCTGCTGTGGGAGCGCACTGACCACCAGGGGCCATCTCCTGTGTTGAGCGTCTGCCTGCTGGTGGTCAGTGCGCATTATAGCGACCGGTCGACTGGTCGTTTGATTGTTCGGTCATTCAGTCACTTAGATATATATATATATATATATATATATATATATATATATATATATATATATATAGACTAGAGGCCCAGCACGTGATTGAAATTGCGCGAGGAGGCACCCCACTGGGGGCCGGGACCCGTGCCTGACCCACGTAGCACTGGCTGCTGCGTTGTGTCCGCTGGGGTGGGGGCAGGTGCTCCTGTGTGTTGTGTCTCCGCTCTGTCTGGCCCGCCCCCAGCCCCAGCCTCCCTGCGGCCGCTGGGGTGGGGGCAGCACACAGTCCCCTCCCGCCCATCTGCGCTCAGCTCCTCCTGAGCGGTCGTGATGCTCGGCTAATTAGCATATTCCCTGTTTAGGATAGATAGATAGATGACTATACAGTTTTGTATTATAAAGGTATATCATAATATATTCCACTAGCTTCCTGTTTTCAGTGGTTAGTTAATAATATACCAAATAATTCTTTTGTTATTAAGATAATTTAGTTCTATGAAAAACATCCTTGCACATAAATTCCTTAAGGCATTTTTTTCAGATAAGTTCACAGGTGTAGAATTGATGGGTCAACTAGTATGAATTTTAAATTTTTGACATTTTATAATGAGGTCTTTATAAATTGAACTTTAATTTGGGGTGGGCACAAAAACTTTATAATCTTAATATTGTGCTAAGAATCATATTTTCTTTGTGACTCAGATTTTATGAATAAACACTAAAATAAAATCAATAATATTAGCATTAATGATAATAGCTTGCATTTATAAAAATAGCAGTAAGGTTTTGTTTTCATTTAAATCAAAGATTTATTATGGAAGTGTCATTCTTTCATTGAAATGTCTGGCTCTTGGTTGTTTTTTAAATTTTAATAAATTTATTGGGGTGACATTGGTTAATAAGATTATATAGATTTCAAGTGTTCAGTTCTAAAATATATGACCTGTATATTGCATTGTATCTTTTAAAAACCCATTTAAGCTTTTAAAGATTCACGTTCCTTAGTAGCAGGGATATATTAATATTTTATGTTAGAAATATTTAGTACATTCCCTAAGAAAGAGAGTGGAAAAACTTAAGTATTTTGATGGACTTTTTTCCTTTTAGCCTTTCACTTAACCCCATTTTTTTAAAGGAAGAAAAAAGCAAATTTCCTCACTCTTGCTTCTCTCTCTCATTCTGGCTCACACGCTCTCTTATAGTTTGAGTGAATCATTGGTTTTCACTGGAGAATATTTCAGTAAATGTCATGAAACTTTCATTTGAATTGACCAAAATATGTTTCTCTTGTCTTTCCTAAGACCGAAATGTTGTTACTTCATTTGTAAGAAAATCCTTTATGTATTAAGAGCTAACAGGTTTAATAGCTATGTATTAAAACACACAATGAACACCCCTCTCTCTCTCCATGATGCTAATGTGCACCCAAGATTGAGAACTATTTTTAAACTCTTAGATTTAACAGATAGGATCTTGTTCAAAGAAAAAGTCAACCCCTTTTATAGATTTAAAATGGAACCTTTACTTTTCTAAAAGTGTGTTGGCCATTCTTGTTTCTCCAGGATTAGCAGGTATTGAAATACTATGTTGAGAATGTGCCAGTAAAACAATTTCTGAGAGCAAAAACTTCTGGCATTGAAAGAAGAGGATTTACTATAACATATGTGCTTTTGGAAATTAACCAAGATTGAGTATGTGGGTGCCAGCTACAAAACTGAAAATGCTCTTTCCTTCAGGGCAAAGGAAAGAAATATAATCCTGATATTCAAATTAGATATCCCTTTTAAAAAAGAAAATGAGTGGATTTTCCTGTGCTCATAAGGTAGTCTTTTGTTCCCATAATAAAGATTTGCACACACTCAAGTAGATGGGGAGGGGGTAGAACAATTACCCCCAAAAATATTATTCATCTAATGTAAATCAGGTCTTTTAACTTCTGAAAAGCAATTTTACTCTGATGCAATCATTTGGGGGAAATGCAGGAAGTTTACAGTTAGGTTTATTGTTTTAGCAATTGCTTTATATTTACATCAAAATACAAGCTTATCTTAATGTATAATGGAATTAGTATACATTTGCCTTAGTTTAAGTTTTTCCTTAATACACAACTTATATTTAAGTAATTTGAATGAGAGGAACAAGTTGCTATTCCAACTTTCATTTTATTCCCACTGGAAGTTTTTCAGCACTAAATGCGTTTATTCAACAATTACTTATTGAGCTTCTATTATGTGCCAGGTGAACTTCTTTTTTCTGCCAGCATCTTGGTAGATTATTTTTAAAAGGTGACCACTAATTCATTCCATCATTCTTTCACTAGAGGCCCAGTGCATGAAATTTGTGCACTGGGGGGTGGGGGTAAGTGGGGGTCCCTCAGCCAAGCTTGCAACGATGCCAATGTCCCGCGCCCCGGCCAGCCTCTGGCTAGAGGCCCGCCCTCTCTCCCTCCCTCCGCGGGCCGGGGCGTGTGGGATGCCGGGGCTCGTCGCCTGAGGGCAGATCCAGCCGCGCCACTCGGCCGCTGCTCCCCCCAGCGGGGCTGAGGGGACTGGGCGCCACCATCTCTGTGATGGAGTGATGGTTAATTTGCATATTACCCTTTTATCAGGTAGGATAAGAAATGGATTTTTTAACACATTGTATGCTGGAAACGTATTTATACGTTTCGGAATTTTTACATATTTTATTACTTTTATTTCAATTTCCAGTGAGTTTTCCAGTATTTGTCTGTTTAAAATTTAAGAAAAATAATTCAGTATACATTTTATAGTAAATCACAAAAAGTTTCATTGAAAAAAAAATATGTAAAACTAAAGTTATCGTAATTTTACTGAACGTTGCCATTTGCGCAAAAAATTAGCAAAAATGGCCTGTGCCACCTGTTAGCGCACGATAAAAACTACCTGCAAACAATGTGACTCCTCTTCCATATAAGAGTGTTATATTGAACACTTTGGGAGGAAATATTTTCTGTTGAGGCAATTAGGCAAAGAAAATGGGTTATTTGTGGGTAAATCAATTTTTCTTGAATGTGGAATTGCTGGATAAAATTCATTTTTTCAGCTCATTTTTATGAAGACTTTTTTCCTTATAGTATAATTTTAAGATGTAAAGAAACCAAAATTATAAAGAAGCTTCTCTATATGTACTTTCTAGTCCAGCCATTCAGGCTTAGGATCTTATTACATTTTTTGTCAGATTGCTTTGTGAATTTAAGGTACAAAGGACTTAAATATGTCCTCTTGTTAGAATGTGGACCTTACCAAAAATGTTGGGTAGAAATTTTATTCCAAATATTATATTAGGAAGGGTGTGATAAAATAGTACTTGAAATTATAGAGGGGGTGAAAATAAATGGTATAATTAGGCAAGCAATAATTTAGTAAGTATAGAAGGGTCAACCTTCACAGTTACTTTGAAAAAATATAGTAGGCCTTTTAATTTTAGTGTTTACAGTCTTGATGTGTCATTTCATCCTAGTATTTTGAAGTAGCAGTAAGCTGTTACATTCTTATTTGAACATTAATTATAGAATAACAAAATGCTTTTTTAAAGCTAATTTTTGCTCATAAGTCAGCAAAAAATACTCTAATTTTACATTTTATAAACCATACCTACACAATTTTTGCTGTATCTTTTAAAAGAGTAACATTTTATTATATCATGTAAATACTATTTCTTATTTTGATTTTCTGGTTGATAATGTGTTTTATGTATAAAAAGGAAAAGGAGGCTTTTTATTGAAAAAAGTTTTTAGAGGAATAGCATAGAAAAATAGCCCACATTTGTGTGTTTTAAATTTTACCTTAAAGCATTGAATTTATATACCACATTTAAGCTTGACTTATGCTTTGTGTATCCTGGTGTTTAATAACTTGAAGTGTACCCAACTAAAATTTGTGTGAAATATCAAAGTAATTCCTGTTAATTTCTTTTAAAATAGATTTACCACTGTCTTAATGTTTTTATCATTTCTTAAACTTTTACTGTTTTAAATGTGTTGCTGCATTTGTCATCTGTTGGGCACTTTGAGAATAATAAAAGTAGTTCTCAGGCCTTGGCCCGTGTGGCTCAGTTGGTTGGGTGTCAGCCTGTGTACTGAAAGGCTGCTGGTTCAGTTCCAGTCAGGGCACATGCCCGGGTTGCAGGTTTGCTCCCCAATCGGGGGCATGCAGGAGGCAGTCGATTGCTGTCTCTTTCTCTTTCCCCCTCTCCCTTTCTCTCTCTAAAAATCAATGAAAACATTTTTTTTAAGTAGTTTTCAGTCATGAGTCATGTTAAGACTTTATGTAAATCATTGGTATAGAACTTGCAGTACATTTTCCCTTAGAAACAATATTGTGTAGGTAAACCGGTCCTTAAGCCAGCCAGCCTATAAACCAGCACTGACAATACTGGAAAACTTAAATTCCTTCGCAATTATTTCTTTGGACAGATACATCACTGTACTGTAATCTTGCCTTCCCCCTCATTTCTTAAGCAAGTGTGATGAAGTGTCTCTAGCTCTGAGCTTCTGGAGATAGCTCCTATGGCTTAGGGGAGGGCCTCCAGTTCTGGATGTGTGGAAGCTGGGGAGAAGAGCTATATGAATATGAGGAACCCTGGGCTTCCTATTTGGACACTTGAACTATGTGCTTGGCTGTCTCCTACTATCAAACACCAACCAGCCTGTCTTCTTTTTTCATGGTTTTCTCAGTTCAATCTGTGCATCTTTTCTTTCATTAGGGACACACTCTTCGCTTATTTCTTCCGCCTTCCAAAGCAGTGTCACAACCCACGTGGTGGTTTTCATGGGTGTGAGTGTGTATGTCCGTGTTTTCCTTCCTTCATTCCTTGTTTCCTTCTCATTGCTAGGAAGATGAGAAATCAAAGCTCTTTCCAGTAGTCCACCTTCCTTCCCCAGCCCATTTCCTCCATCCCCCACCCACCTCCCTATCCTGGCTGTTTTCTCTTATTTTGGTAGACCATGTGCTAGCAATTGTATAGCCACACAGATTATGGATCTTTGGGTATTAAAAAGCTGTAGTTTGTCTACCGTAGACATTTTATCACTGATAGTGGTGTTAGGGTTTAGGGAGCAAAGAGAACATTTCCGAGTTTAGGAGAGGAAATGGATTTAGAGGCAGCGGATGTAAATAATAATCATTGTGTCCATATTTGAGGAGAGGGGAAAAAAGGGATATAGAATATAGAATTGGCCATACATTTTACTCTTCACGTTTTCTGTTTTTGAGTTCATTGCATTTGAAGCCAGGCAGGGTGGATGAGATGGGCGAGGAGGAGGCAATCTCTTGAATTTTAGAGCACAAAGAGGGAAATTCTCCGGGGTCTTAGCCATCCTTTGAAGCAGAAGTTTTTAACCTTTTAAGATTTATATTACAAGCACACATGTTTACAAAGCGGGCCAATCGGATTGAAATATAGATATGACAGTTTTTAAACAAATTATTGATATAGCAGTATCTGCTTCTTTGTTAACATTAAACAAAGTCTAGAAGTGAGTCTGATAACTATGGTAATTTTGAAGTGGTGATGAGTGTAAATATTTCAAGATATCTGCAGTGACTATAATATGATATAGAATATCTGAATTCTGTTGGTGATAAAAATCAGAGATATTGCTAATACAAGTGTGGCTTCTTATTTGCATTCATTCATAATTGAAGGAAATGCTAAATTTCTGTTGGAGATCAGTGAAGATGAAGGATATTTTCTTTTCCTACCTGAATAGATTTTTCTGAATTTCATCCTCTGATCTCTGTACATTCCCCCCTGATTCCTTGGGGTACTATTTGTATGTAGAGAAGAAAGCAACTTAGAGGCTATTTTTCATGTAAAAATTGTAGCCCCACCTCAATGAAATAAATTATACCTGTAAATGTAGAATGCAGGAAAGATTCTCATATGTATTAAATTATTGAGGAATATTTAGGACTCCATCAGAAGGTGTTTTGCATATCAACAAACATCCCATCAGTATACTTTTATGTACTTTATCTGAGTTTAGATGTTTTCTCTGATTTATGGGTAGTGTTTTTCTTGTGCCTTTTAAAAAAGATGTGGCAAATTAAAGCACAATTCAAAATAAGATACAAAAAAAATCCACGTTTAAGAAAACAAGCAAAGGGAGCCTATTTTCTATACAGGGACAGGCCATCTTTCTTTTTAATGAACTTCAGCAACTTTATAGAACAAAGATAACCAAATGAACAAATGAACATTAAATTGGTCTAGGTCTCTAGGACAAGTCATTTAATTCCCTGCCTCTCAGTCTCCTCATACACAAATTGATGGCAGTTAACTGTTCTGTCTACCTCAGATGGTTGTTGTCAGGACTAATGAGTGAGATAATGAAAGCAAGTGCTTTTTAAACTACAAAGCACCTTACAAGTCAAACATAAGATGGCACCATTATTAGTCCTGCTGGTGGTGGTGGAAAGGAACTCACAAAAATCAAAGGGGCCAACACAACTAAATCTAAGACAGATTTCACAGTGGATGGGATTCTAGCCTGGTCTGATGTCCTCATTTTATGCAGAAAAAAATATATAACCCCCGTATTTATTTAGTACCTATTAAGTATCAAACAAACTGGGTCTTTTCATATGTTATCTTCATTAATACTCAAAATAGTTGGGTAAAGGTAGGCATTACAAGCTCCTATCCCCTTTTTCATGACTGACAAAAAACAGTAGCTTGACCAACATCATAGCTAGTTGACCAGGAACCAGTATTTGAAACCACTTATATTTGATCTTTCTGTCATTCTGTCTCAGAGGGGGTTGTATGCCTCCAGGTATGTTCTCTCTGATGTTTATTGCTAATGAGTTTGTGTTCTCTGGAAAACTGGTGTTGACTTCTTGTTCATGTTTTCTATTCCTAGTTTTTTTGTGTGTGCGCCAGCTAAATGCCCATCTGCTCTTTTCTGTTTTCTTGGGAAAAATAAAGTAACTCTGCTGTTTGGGGCCATTATGAATACCTAATTTCCAACTCTCGCCTGGGTCCTCAGTAATACTCAGTGACCCTTTAAATCAGCGGTTCTCAACCTGTGGGTCGCGACCCCTTTGGTGGTTGAACGACCGTTTCACAGGGGTTGCCTAAGACCATCCTGCACATTACGATTCATAACAGTAGCAACATTACAGTTATGAAGTAGAAACGAAAATAATTTTATGGTTGGGTCACAACATGAGGAACTGTATTTAAAGAGCCAGAAAGTTGAGAACCACTGCTTTAGGTCAAGCTTTCACACATACATCTTTATGCCTGGTTTGTGCTGGTGAATCTCAGAGGGAAGGGAGGAGGGGGAAGGACGTGAAGTGATTAACCAAAGATCTTATATGCATACTAGACCATACTCGACCTTATGCATACTTGACCTAAGTTTCAGTTCATATAGTAAATCTGGGATTTAAAAAAAAATCTTACCTCTGGATAGGAACCTTTTATGTCAGCATCCTAGACATCATTTTTACAGATCTTTGGACAACGTTTAGTTCACCCACATTCCTAATCAGTTTTAAAATGGCAGAGATAAAATCTTTGACACTCAGAAATGAGGTCTGAAGTGTGAGTAAAGAAGACGAGTTCAAACTAGAAACCAGTAATACCTGCTCAGCCTGTGTTTTAACTACGATGGGGCAGATTCTCTACAGGATTCACCTTGGGGAACTTCCTACTCTAAGTGGTTTGTAATGTCTTTTATCCTTTAAAACTTCTGTATATTTTGGTCAGACTATTCAAACACAGAAGCCATTTAAGGGGGCGTGGTTACTTCGTAGTTGTACTGTGAGCAGTTTGAAGAAGGTTCACAAAAGGGAAAATAATTGGTACTGTCCTAAGTACCATTATTTAACTTTGGTTTCCATTTGCGCAGTGTACAGGATTGTGGAAGATTTAATAGCTTTTCACTTCAGTAGCCAAGACTTATTGAAGGCCGACTCTGAAGGCACTGTGATAGGCTCCTTAGAGACTACAGCATCGAATAAAAGGCCCCGTTCCCAAGGGGGCATGCATGTGCTAGACGACTTTACAGATTAGGAAACTGGATTTAATTGAGAAACCATTTTATCCTGAGCAAGTGGTTAACCAGGATGATCTAGTGTAAATCCAAACCTGTCTGTCCATTGCTCACCAAAATACCAGAGGTTATACGTCCTGGATCCCCAAGGCTTACTTCCTGGTTTTTGCATTGCCCCTCCTACCACTCCTTTACTTCCTTTAAAAGAAGAATGGAATATTAGCAGTTGTGGATAATGTCCCTATTATAATTATTTTTACATTGTACATGAATGGCCCATTTGAACATAAAAATATGATCCAGAAATCATGCATCCTAATTCCAACATTTTGCTTTATATTGACACCCACTAAATTAATATTGAGCCTGGACAAAAGGACTCCTCTTTTTCAAGTATTGAGAGGAAGACAATTAGTGGGCCCTGTTTATCCAAGTCAGAATTAAGAATTCCCTTCCATGCTTTCCAGAAATAATATTCTGAAATTGTTGTTCCCAGCATTTTTAATTTTCTGTTGTGGGACTTGTTAGTTAATGCAAGGATTTTTCAATTGATCAGTTTGATTTCGGAAGTTGTTATAAAATGTGGAACTAATGCTCTGTAACACCTATTTACTATTTAAAAACATAGTTTTTATTAAGGTAATCTAATCTTTTTTGAAAGTCTACCTATGATTAAGCTAAATATTTAAAAGCTATTGTACTCAGGTAGATAACAAAGCTACTTTTAGAACAAGATACTAAGGGATTATGAAGACAGACTTTGGAGTCAGAAATACCCTGGGTATGTATTCCAGTTTTATCCTTATTAAATACTAGAGGCCCATTGCACAAAAATTTGTGCTCTCGGGGGTGGGGGGGGTCCCTCAACCCGGCCTGTGCCCTCTCACAGTCTGGGACCCCTCGGGGTGACCACCTGCTGGCTTAGGCCCACTCCCTGGGGGATTGGACCTAAGCCGGCAATCAGACATCCCTATGGCAGCCCGGGAGCCCTCGGCGGATGTCCACTTTCCAGCGGGGAGCAGACCTAAGCTGCAGTTGAACATCCTTTGTGCTGCTGAGGAGGCGGGAGAGGCTCCCACCACCACTGCTGTACTGGCAGCCGTCAGCCTGGCTTGTGGCTGAGCAGAGCTCCCCCTGTGGGAGCGCACTGACCAGCAGAGGGCAGCTCCTGCATTGAGCGTCTGCCCCCTGGTGGTCAGTGTGTGTCATAATGACCAGTCATTCCCAGTCGTTCTGCTGTTAGGGTCAGTCTGCATATTACCCTTTTATTATATAGGATAGAGGCCTAGTGCATGGGTGGGGGCCAGCTGGTTTGCCCTGAAGGGTGTCCCAGATCAGGGTGGGGGTCCTGCTGGGGTGCCTGGCCAGCCTGGGTGAGGGGCTGATGGCTGTTTGCAGCTGGTCACACCCCCTTCAGGATGGGGGGTCCCCACTGGGGTGCCTGGCCAGCCTGAGTGAGGGGCTGATGGCTGTTTGCAGGCTGGTCAAGCCCCCCCGCCCCCCAGTGGGGACCCTCACCCATGGAGGTTTGGCCAGCCTGGGGGAGGGGCTGATGGCTGTTTGCAGGCTGGCCACACCCCTTTTAGGGTGGGGGTCCCCACTGGGG
Organism: Myotis yumanensis; assembly: GCF_028538775.1. Classification (NCBI taxonomy): domain Eukaryota; kingdom Metazoa; phylum Chordata; class Mammalia; order Chiroptera; family Vespertilionidae; genus Myotis; species Myotis yumanensis. Next base: position 184,663,765 of record NW_027223754.1, on the reverse strand, counting down.
TGCCTGGACAGTCTGGGTGAGGGGCTGAGGGCCGTTTTCAGGCTGGCCAAGCCCCCCTGGCGACGGAAGCTCCCAGCCTCTCCTTTTTTTATTTTTTATTTTTCATTCTGGGATTTATTTACCTTCTATAATTGAAAGTTTGTAGCCTTGAGAGGAGCTCAGAGCCGGCCAGGGTGGGCAGGAGGGAAGCTTGGCTTCCTCTAGCACCAGGGGCAACCCAGCCTCTTGCTTGCGCCAGCTCCGTGGCCACAGCTGGCTGAAAGCAGGTATCTGGGGTTTATTTACCTTCTATAATTGAAACTTTGTTGCTTTGAGTGGAGCTCAAAGCTGCCGCGGCAGGCGGGAAGCTTGACTTCCTCCATCATTGGGGCAACCAAGCCTCCTGCTTGCTCCAGCTCCGTGGCTGCCAGCTTCCATCTTGGTTGGGTTAATTTGCATATAGTCACTCTGATTGGCTGGTGGGCGTGGCTTAAGGCATAGCAAAGGTACGGTCAATTTGCATGTTTGTCTTTTATTAGTGTAGAGTAGGTCTGGTGCATGGATTCGCCCTCTTGCAATCCGGGACCCCTTAGATTAGAAGGTGTCGGTCTGCCAGTTTTGGCCCTATCCCTGCAGGCCAGGCTGAGGGACCCCACCAGTGCATGAATCCATGCACCAGGCCTCTAGTATGCATATAAGATCTTTGGTTAATCATTTCACGCCCTTCTCCCTCCCCTCTTCACTCTGAGATTCATCAGTCTGTTTCATGTTTCCATGCCTGTGCTTTGAGCATCTGCACCCTGGTGGTCAGTGCCTGTCATAGCTACCAGTCGAATTGTCTCTTAGGCTTTTATATAAAGAGGTAGATATCCTTCAGCAAATCATTTAACCTCTCTGAATCTCAGTTTTCTCATCTGTAAAATGGGGACACATCTAATTTATAGGATGGTTAGTTGTAAGGGCTACATAACAACATGTATTGTACAAATTAAGTACTCAATAAGCGATAGCTTTTGGGAGGGGGCATTCCTTTATATTGAATCAAAGTAAAATATGTACACTTTTTTATAGAATTTATTATAAAGGTATGAAAAAATTGGTCTCTTAAATACTAAAGCTCTTTCATGTGTTTTATGACATGGTGGAGTTTTAGAATTCTAATTAAAGGGAGCAAGGAATGCAAATGGTACTTACTTAATAGAAATATATAGGGCATTCCATCTTTCAGGTCTTTGTACTTTCACAAATATTAGTTCACTTAATCCTTGTGCCAGTGAAAATGAGATTATTATTTGGGATGTTTTACAGAAGGAAACTGAGTCAAAAAGACCAGTGATTGTCCAAGGTCACACAGGTAGCAAGCGGTGGAATTGGGATCTGACTCTAAAGTCCTTTTTCTTTTTATATTTTTTATTTTTTCCTATATATTTTTATTGATTTCAGAGAGAGGGAGAGGGAGTGAGAGATAGAAACATCAGTAATGAGAGAGAATTATTCCTCAGCTGCCTCCTGCATGCCCCCAAGTGGGAACCAAGCCCACAACCAGGGCCAGGCAGGAATCGAACCATGACCTCCTGGTCGACGCTCAACCTGAACCACACCGGCTGGGCTAAAGTCCTTATTCTTAATGCTACACTATGCAGCCTCTCTTCTATGCTCTTTTTTTTCCCCTATAAATTGTGTGTGGGCTTAAAAAAAAAGTAGTAGCAGTTCTTTTCTGGTGTCAAAACATAAAAGAAAAAAGTACTGAATTAGAGCAGGGTTGAAGAATGTATAAGCTAAATTTAACACTTGACTTAATTTTATCTAGCTTATTCCAGGTAATATTGATCTCATTGAAACAGTGCAGTTACGCAAACACATCAAGGTACTAAATGTCTTGTACCTAATGTTTTCTACCTAAATGGCAAAAGATGACAGTGCTGCCTCATTACCTCTGGCTGCTTTTGCCTCTCTTTCATATGAGTGTCTGGCTACCTTTTCCTGGGTAGGATCTTTGTGTCTGTACTCAACTTGCACCCATAGTGTTGGTTATTACCCCTGAATGGTCTGCCACTTATTACCTTAGCTGACTAGTGGCTGTGGTCCAGGGACTCGCCTCCCTGGCACCTATGCAAAGGTTGTCAGCAGTCCAGGGCAAGTTCCAGGTTATGACTTCACTGGTCTTTGCAGTTTACTAAATATCAAGTTTCCATGTTTGTAGCTATTATGTGTAGACAATGATAAGCTAAACTTAAAAAAAACCACCTGTATGTTTCCCCCCTTTTTTTTCTTTTTCTTTTGAAGGTAGTGGTGACCATGGAAACATAAATGTAGTTTTTCCTAATTATTTGGACCATTTGACCTTTTTTTAAAAAAAATATATTTTATTGGTTTTTTACAGAGAGGAAGGGAGAGGGACAGAGAGCCAGAAACATCGATGAAAGAGAAACATCGATCAGCTGCCTCCCGCATACACCCCACCAGGGATGTGCCCGCAACCAAGGCACATGCCCCCGACCAGAATCGAACCCGGGACCCTTGAGTCCACAGGCCAAGACTCTATCCACTGAGCCAAACTGGTTAGGGCCATTTGACCTTTGATAATGTCACTTTTTGTGACTCATCTTATATGGTCAACATTACATTTTGTTTAAATGGAATTAACAAGTTTATTTTATAAGCTATTGGCTTTTAAACTTCTTTTCTATCATCTTTTCACCACCGAAAAATGAGAAGTGATTCGAAAGAAGTTGTTAGCATATGTTTATTGAGACATATACTACCTGCTGCCTGTGAGTTTAACAGACTGATACTATTCACTCACCAAAGCCCGCCTTTCCCACCTCGTTGCTTACCCAATTGTTTTATCTGTTTAGGAGATCGTTTCCCTTTTGCAATCTATACTTTGCATATAGATCAGTGATGAAAGCAATCTCCAGGGTAACCTTGGAGCAGTAATCTGATTTCAGATTCTTCTGGAAACCAACAAGTGCTAAAGGAGTATGTATCTATGAAAAGGGGTGAACTGAATGTAGCTACTTACTCATAACATGGACAACAGTGGCAGCAGATGCACTCATTTATTTGTTTTAAGAAGCTATGCAAAAAGTAGTCTTGATTTTGGTGTTGGCATCCAACTTAGAACTCTGCGGGTCTTTTGAGAGTCATCGTCGTCCCACTAACACTCCCCGCCTCGCCTCCCCACCCCCCCACCCCCCCCAACACACACACACACTTTTTTTTTTTTGGCTTTGGAAACATGGCTGTGGGCAGATTCAGTCTTAATGCTGAGATAATTTTTTTGCAATTCTTAGCTATGCTGATAGCTTTTAGGTTTTGAAATCCTATCTTTTCCCTACTGGTTTGACCTGTTACTTCTCATTCTCATTTCTTCCATTCATTTCATTCATTCAGTCAACCAAAAGATGTTTATTCAGCCTCTACATTGCACAAGGTGTGGTGGGTTCTTCCCTGGGGTTACGGTGGTGAGCAAACACAGGTGTCCTTATGGAGTCTTCATGTTAGTGAGGGAGACAGTCACTAAACCAGTTGTCGCACAAATCAGTGCAAACTTATGATTGTGAAAAGTCGAGTGAAGGAGAGGCTCACAGTGTCATAAGACCCATTCTGACTGAACTGAGATCCAGACCCACAGGATATATGGGAATGACTCGGGCAAAGAAGGAAAGGCAGTTTATTGTCTGCATAGGGAATAGTTGGCCAAAAGGCCTTCCGGGAGGAAGCATGATGGGTTGCAGAACTCAAGGAAGGCCTGTGTGTCTGGAGTGTGTAGACGGAGAAGTCTGGGGCAAGCTGAGGCGGGAGGATTAGGTCCGTGACATACCAAGCACAGGACCATGAAGGCCATGTAAAGAATTTTGTGTTTATCCTCGAAGCAAAAGGGGGCCAAGACCACACTTTTCTAAAAACTCATCCTGGGAAAAGGGATTAGATAGGCCTGAATGGATGTAGGGAAATTAGTTAGGAGGCTTTTGGAAATGGCATTTTAATGAATTTTCAGTTATAAAAATTGTGTCCTTATTTTGCCGTCTTTGTGTTTTGTATTTGGGATTTGCATGGTAGAAGCTTGTCGTCTGCCTTGCAGAGGATCTTGAGTCCACTTGGAAGTAAGTTAAGGATAAAGGTTATGGGAGAGCGCCCTAGCTATCTGGCCACTTGGTCTGATGGTCAACTGTCAGTTTTACAGAATAAACTCAGGTGAATTGGTGTCCAAGTGCTGTCTTGCCTGATGATTTCATTGGCTTACTTCTCCCCCCACCCCCCACCCTGAGATGTGAGACTCATGGTGGTGGCAGTAGTAATTGCTGCAGCGGTAACAGTGATGGTAGCAAATGCATATTGTTTATGTGTCTGACACCGTCCTGAGTGCTCTGCATATATACAGCTATTTATTTTTCATATGGTCCCACGAGGTGTGGTAACCTTTATTTTCTCTACTTAAAAGGTGAGCATGAGGCCCGGAGAGATTTATGACATTGCAGAGCAGGGTTTGAATTCAGGCAGTTTACTTCTAGAGCCCAAGCTGTTTCTTTAAGGGATAAAAGCTGAAGTGGCGGGTTAGAGAGGCTATTGCACAGCATGGCATGGAAGCGGGACTCCAGCCCAGGCACTCGGACTCCAGAGCCCATGTGCTGTTTCCCAGGGAGTTGCAGGCATCAGGAGGGTAGTTTCCCTTCCAGTTAAGGAAGGTCCGGTTGCCGTTGTCTACAATCCACTTTACAGAGTGGCCACTCATTTTCCTTTTGTGTGTTCTAGACATTATTTTACAACATTGAGAACACATTGTATATTTAGTTTTGAAATAACAGTATTTCATTGTAGAGGTGCTCATAATTAAGGAAATTTCTTTAATTTTAGCTAATAAAGTACTTTATGTTGAGAATAAGTAAAAGTACTTACCCACCAGAATGATAACGAGAAAAGAAGAAAATAGCAAGTGTTGACAAGGACATAGAGCAACTAGAACTCTCATCTGCTGCTGGTGGGAATGCAGAATTGGTACCATTGCTTCGAAATACTGTTTGGTAGTATCTACTGTAGCTGAACATATGCATGTCCTGTGATCCAATAATTCCTCTTTTAAGTAAAAGTACCCAACAAATGATGTATGTTTACCAAAAGACATGTACAAGACTATTCATGGTATAGCTGTATAAGAGCAAAAACTGGAAACTACCCCAATGCCCATCAGTAGTAGTAGGTAAATAAATCGTCACATATTCACACAGTGAAACACTTCGCAGCAATGAGAATAAGTAGTCCTCAAGTGCATGCAACTGGAGGCTTCAATATCATAAAAGATAAGTTTTGCTGCGTATCTTGGCAGACCTTTAAAAATATTTATATGCACATATAGATTTCTTTAAAAAGTAAAATTACTGGTATTCGACTGTACTAGTTAGAATAGGCCACACTACTGTATAGAGGCTCAAAATGGAATGGCACAAACAACAGAAATTTATTTTTCTCTCACACAAGGGCTCAGGGTTCCAGGTTGGTATCGGGGTGAGAGGCTGTTTCCAACTCCTTGCCGTCTTTCAGAAACTCAGGCCAGGGTTATCACTGCCGTCTTCAGAGTCTAGCTCCGAGGTTACACAGACTCTGCTCATGATCTGTTGTGGAGAACATAACCACATGACACAGCACAGCGAGTGTGTTGGCAGGAGGGATGAGGGTGGAAATATAGTCTATGTGCCCAGGAAGAACGTACTTTGATAGTGGGCTAGCCATGAACCTTGTCTTGCTGTTTCGTAATCTCTTTTTTTTCTTCCACATAATATAGTACATTGTGGTTGTTTATCATGTCAGTGAATATAGATCTCATTCAGTTTTCTTTTTTTTTATGGCAATAGGTTATTTCATTGAGCAGATGGAATATAATTTAACGTGCTTATGTTGGTAGATTTTGGTTTTTGCTATTACAATACTGAAGTGAATATCCTCGATAAGAAAATTGTTTTTGCAGGGTAAATTATTAGAAGCGAAATTTGATGGTAAAAAAGGTGTTAGCCCATTTTTAAGGTTTTAATACGCATTCCTATATTGGCCTCCAGGTTAATTGCTCTCCATGCCCATTTTTGTTCATTATGTTTAGTCATTTTCTTATCACTATGAAATATGTTTTTGATTTGCATTTTGGCTGTCATGTATTTATTCCCAGAGAAGTTTTCTTTTGTTGTAGTGAAATCTTGGTCTTTTCCCTTTTTTGATCTCTCTGCTTTTGGTGTCATACTTGGATTTACCCTTAGATTATAAACATAGCTATAGCTGTATTTCCTTCTATATGATTATGTTTTTGTTCTTCATATTTACATTCCTAGTTCATCTAGAAATTATTTTGCATATAGAGTCTTATTTTTTGCTAAGTTGTTGGTTAGTTGTCCCAGCAGCATTAGTTGTTGCTGCTTTTAATACATAGCAACGTGTGAACGTATCTAAAACTATTACAGAGTATTTTAAAATATCCTTATAATTAGCGATTAGGATGGTGTAAGGTCGAAAGTATCGATTCTCTGGGCCACTTGAAGCAGAGAGCCACTGCCATAAACAAAAGGCAGCACCATTCAGCTTTAAACACTGTGTCATTGAGGAGGTGAGGTCCCTTTTATTGGCTCGGGGACATGGCATGCTTGAGATTTGGACAATCCTCTCTACTCCTAGCTGGTCCCCAATTATATAGGTTTACAACTAATTTATCTGAGTTTCTATTTGGCTGCTAGTCCCTGTACCCTGTGCCATCTCACACTGAGTTGAGGCAGGTGAGTATACCTGCCAGGCTGAGTGCTGATTGAATCTAAAATAGGTTCTTTTTAGTGGAAATCAAGATCATGATAACTTTAGGGACTTTTTAAAAAATGAGCACTTTATATCATTTTAATTTTTTTAAGTTACCATTAAAAATAACCCAAAGTCATTGAGTGTCACTATGCATGTTAGTAACATCGTTTTCTCCATCAATTTACATAACATGCTTCGAGTAAGTCTGTATATGTGCAACAATTCTAAGGTCTCCAAAAGAAGAAAGAGGGAACCTTTCTTGTTGCTTGCTGTGCTGTCCAGTGGAACATAAAAGCCTAATATGCGAATCGTCCCCTCGACTGGGAGTTTGACCACTCGCTATGACATGCGCTGACCACCAGGGGGTGGTGAGGAACATGACAGGCGTCAGCAACCCAGCACTGGCAGTGAGCGGCAGTGGAGGTGCTGCTGGCCCTGGTGGGCCCTGATGAGAGTGGGACCGTGGCGAGATGGTAGAGCAGGTGAGCGGGTGGCACCAGGCCAAGGCTGGTGTGAGCGGGGCCCAATCGCCCCACAGATGGTGACCAGCAGTGGCAGGGGGGCGGGGCCGCTGCTGGCTCCCAGGCACTGAGGGAGCCAGGCCCCCCATCACCCCGCTGATTGCCCCGCAGGTAGTGACAGCAGTGGCGGCAGGGGGCAGGGCTGGCTCCCAGGCCTGTGGGAGCCAGTTGGGGGCCCAATTGCCCTGCAGACTCAGGGGCCCGATGACTCAGGCGGAGCGGGGTGCTCAGGGCCCGGGGGTCCAGGTGCTGCCCAGGGCCCAGAGGTCAGCTGGGACCTGCCCTTCCACACCAGACGCTCGCTTTTCACTCACCGTACAGGCCTAGGGACTGCACCAGTGCACAAATTTCGTGCATCCAGCCTCTAATAATAAATATTTGTTTAGGTTCCTTGGGTTGCAGAGTCAGAAATTATTTGTTATAACTGGTTACTGAAAGGGTTCTTGGAAAGCTTGCAGTGTTAAAGGAATTGCTGCACAGCTAAACTTTGGACAGGGCAGGAATCTAGGGCGTTGAGCAGTGGGAGCACAGAACCTTCTCTGGAATGTTTTCATTAAGGTGACACAGCTCTGACCATCTCTTCACTCAAGTCTCAGATTCCCAAGAGAGAGAATCTTATTGCTTGATGGATGGGAGGATAAGGTAGTAGATTGAATCATATTCATTTGCGGGTATTAGACTGTTTTTGCCACATTGCAAAAGCAATTTGAAGTTTCACCTTAACAGTACAGACATAGCTTTTGGGGCTCCCCTACTGTTAGGAGAATTGTGAGGTGGTGAGCATCCCCGACTAATGTCTACTACATGTTCCTTTGATCTTCTCAATTCCATGAATCTTGCTTTCCTCATACTCTTTTCCCATTTTGCTACACCCCTCTACCCCCCAAAAAACCCCAACCCCGGACCAGCTTCTCTGAGCAAGAAAATGAAATACTGCTGGGGAAAATGACACAACTCTTGACATGGCCCTTGTCTGCTTGTCGTTGGATAGCTGGAGATTTCCCTAGTCATCATCCTGTGGTAAGGCAGCCGTGGTTGTATGCCTTCTTTCTGATCGTTGATAATTCTGTACTTCACTGCAGGGCAGTGTAACCATTCTGGTCAAACAGTATGGAGTACAGTTAATTAGTGGAGAGACTACTACTTCATAATAGTTCACACTAGTTGAAAGCTTCTATTTGTTTTCCCTACCTCCAGCCAGCCCTGAAGGAGTTCTTGATTAGTTTGAGTCATAGAGTTCAATCCATTAAAGCCTTGTCTTTTGACTAGAGATAGCTTTTTTGACTGTCTTCGGGGATATAAACTTTCTCAGATAAACAGAAGGAACCATCTTTTGGCTGCTGTTTGGCTTCATTTCTTTTGAAGTATTGTCTTTGGCTGACATAATGGTTTTCGAGATTTACTTTTCATTGAAATTATGTATTTGGATTCTATCGGTGGGACAAAAACAATATTCTATTTTGTGTGTAAATTGGCTATTCTAATACAAAATAAACTTCAGAGTTTCTACAGCCAAAGTGAGTTATGCCACATTTATGCCATGGGTGAAACAAATCAATTGTGGCAAGTACATTTGTGGAAACCACAAGACTGTGAATTGAAGGCACTTTATTGCCGTGATTCACAAAGAAGTAGTTTATCCAGCAATTTCTTTTGGGAGGGAGAAATAAAAAATTGATACCAATATCTTTGCCTTTGTTTGATTACATAGTAAATTTACTTAAAATTCTGCATCTTCCCTTGCATCCCCCTTTCCCCATCCACATGCCTGCACACACATATGCACACATTCTCATTTTCATAATGCTTTATTAGAAACAACCACGTCAATAAGAAAGCTCTTCAAATGATGGAAAGAGTATAATAATAGTGGGTAATGCCAAATTTTGAGATTGTGTTATATTCAGAGACACAGTTAAAGGTAAATGAATGATGGGGATCTAGTAAGTCAATATGCTCGAGGCAACTTGATGAAGTGGGAAGAGTTGGGCTTTGGAATCAGCCAGACTTGGCTTTGAACCCCAGGCCTGATTCTAGCCAAACAACCTCTTTGAGTCTCTTGTTTCTTTCTCTGTAAAGTGAGATTAACAGCTACCATATAAGATTAAAATAACACTTTTAAGTTCCTGGCACGTAGTAGTAGATAGGTAAATAATAAAATATAATAGTTATTATTTTGAAAAACTTTATCAAAGGTAGAACAAATTGCTTGATTTAATTGCTTGATCGTACTCCTAGAAAGCTTGTGCAAGCTCTCCCTCCTCCCTCCCTCTTTTTTTACCCTTAAAGAAAAATTGAGTTATCAGTAGCAGGTTTAATAGCTTTGCTAATGTTGGATAGCATTTTGGACCCAGGTGACTAACCTGGTTTTATCGTTGGACCTTAGTAAAGGTCTTTTCATTGCTATTTCTTAAAAAAGAAGGAAAGTGATGGTTGTAAACTAAAGCCGCCGCAGATGAATGAAGTTAGTGTCGCTTGCCTAGTTGCCTTCCAGTGATACTACATGGAAGGGAATCAGAGCCGGCTCTCTCTGTCCAGTACTGGCCTTCACTCAGCCAGTGTACAGTGATTTAGATGACAGTGCTAATTGGCCGCCTCTACCTACAGTGGTAGATTTCAGTTTCACATTGCCTTCTGAAGGCACTTTGATTGAAAGATTTTTCAGTAGTTTAGGGTTAAACAACTACATTAAAAGCATACCTTGAATCTAAGATGAATCCAATTTCATAAACATTAAAATGTGGAAAAAATATATAAACCCAGGAAATATGTAATTTGAAGAACATATTAGTAAATCTTTTGTGACCTTGAATGTTTTGGTACAATCAAGGTCTTCTGCATCCTATTGAACCATCATGGCTCCCTGTAAAGAGTCCAGGTAAAACCAGGTCAAGGTTTAATTGGGCCTCAGTCTGGTAGACAGAGCTTAGACTGAACATCTTTCTGGGCCACTACTGATAACTTGAGCTCTTTTTCTTCTACTTTGTGTAACTTTCTCCGCTCTTTTTTTTTTTTTTTTAAGACTTTCTTTTTTAGAGCAACTTGAGGCACACAGCCAAATCAAGAAGAAGGTGCAGAGATTTTTCCACATAACTCTTGTCTGTACATATGCATAGCCTCCCCTGTCATCACCATCCCCCATGATAGTTCACCTTTTTGTAGTCTTTCATTCCTCACCCAGTAAGAAATGAATGTTAAGCTCTATATGTAGAGAAGAAGCAATATGTAAAAGAAATTAATATTTTATCAGTATTTACGATGCATTGTTAACAGTGTGTGTTCTGTCTGGTCTAGAGCTGCCTAGCAACCTCTAGCCCTGAGTGAACCATTTCAGGAAGTAGGCTGCATAGAAACCCTGCATTAAAATATGAAGCATGATCGGGTGCAAACCTGCTTCCAGTGTTGCGAACTCCCTCTCTTGTCTGTTTTCATTTATTGGTGAAATTCAAGTGTATGGCCATAGCCATAGATCCAAAAAATCTTAGGGTTGGCTTATCCGGAGTGTTTCTTTTTACCCCCTTAAGTTAAAAAATAAACCCTGTATTAAACCTATGCTGGGATACTGAAGTTTCTGCAAGTATTTTGTTTCTAAATTGGAATTGAAAACATAGGCAGGAGTGAGGTAAAAACTCTTCATTGTATGTGGGAGATTTGTGAGGCAGCAATTCAGAAAACTCAGTGACAGCATTTTTATATTTGTCATTGGCTTTAGCTTAATTAAATAGTAGGAATCTCAGGTCAGAAATGACATAATTGCACTCTGTTCTGTTAAGGTTTGTTCTTAACCTCTGAGGTGGAAAATAGGAAGATGGACAGCCTGTCTGACTTACTGTAGGTGGTATGGTATATATTTACAGAGGTGAATTTTAAACCTGGCCTTAAACATATTAAATGAATAATTTAATGGCTTTCTTGTGTATTTTAAGTTTCGATTTTTCAGTTGTATATATTTACAGAGCATCCCCCATCTCCTGCCTCCCACCCCCACCCCGTAAACAAACTGTAAAGGGGAAAATGTCATCTATGGCTATGTCATAAGGTTTTGTTTTAGGGCATTTAAACCCTGTTCATATAGATCAGTAACTTCCTATACAAAATGAGATTGAAATCTGCCTGCAGTGATTTTATAAATAATTTATCGTCCTTCATTTCTGGAGTTTACATATTATTTTTATACTGGCTGTCTTTCCTTATATACTGGGAGGGTAGCTGAATTACTTGGGAGGATGACTGTGTCACAGCCCATATGCTTTATAAAACCACAGTTAGAAAGTCCCCATTTATAATTATAGTCTGATACTACTGCTGATTTCTGATGTTTTGTGGTATTTGGCTAATAAAATAATTGCAAGAAGTTCATAAAATCTTAATCAACTGAACATGTTTCTTCAGTTGGAGATAAAATGAGAATAGTAGCTAGAATAGAGATAGAAAGATTTCCTAGCCTTTTCCTTTTCCTCTACTCCAGAGAGAAACCCCAAACAGCCTGGCTTGACTTATAGGGGGGCTTGCTACTGAGAGAGACAGCTTTATTTATAGCTTGAGGACTGTGGCATCAAGTTATGCCTAAAAAGACTGAGATTATTAAGAAGAAATCGATGGAGGGAATGAGCACTTAAAGCCTGTCACAAGACTTTGATAAATGGCTTGGGAAACATGGAGATCTGCTCCTTCATCAGCCTCTGGGAAGATTTTAGTGTTTCTTTTACTATAAGGATTTAGAGACACCGAGTGTTACCTCTGAGCTCCAACAACATCCTGTAAGAATAGCTGCTCTAAGTATGGATTTACCCTGCTCAAGAAAGCTTGGTAAGCTATTCTAAAATTTATGTGGATTTATTTATATTTACATGCTTATTTATATAGCCAGAACTATTTTTAAAGAGAAGAACAAAGGAGGAAGACTCATGCTATCTGGTTTTAAGACTCACTATTAAGCCACAGTAATCAAGACAGTGTGGCATCAAAGGGGACACACACACACACACACACACACACACACACACACACACACACGGCAACAATGAAACAAAATAGAATCTAGAAATAGACCCATCAAAATGGTTGATTTTTTTTTTTTTTTTTTTTTTGACAAAGGCGCAAAGGTACTGCATGGAGAAAGGTTAGTCTTTTTAACAAGTAGTGCTGGGACAATTGGATGTTCACATGTAAAAAAAGAGAGAGAGAACTTTGACTCACTTTATACTTTATATTTCCATGTGAGAAATTTAAAGAGAATTTTTATGAGTTTATTTGAGCCAAATACAAATATACCGAAGAGCGTGATCTCAAATGCTCCCGAGAACAACAGTTTTGCAGCTTCATATGAAATTAAGGAGACACCGCACATGAAGGTGGGAGAAAGCAAGGTGGTGCTGGAATCCAGAACAGTTAACAAGGTTATGTGCCCTCTTGAGGGTTAATTATCCTTTCCAGGGGTATTGCTTCTGGAGTTTCAAAGGTGTGTTAACCTAAATGCACAAAAACAGTGGGCAGGGCTTGCCTAAGGCAAATATAAACCTTTTACTAAAAAGTCATGTGCCTGTGTTGTGACTACCCACCGTAACCTGCCCAGTTAGGAATTTGTGTTCAGATCACCCTCTGAGGGTATACTTCCCATAGAACCCCTTCTCCCCCCGCCCCTTTGTTCATAACATAAAAATCAAAAGAGATCATAGACCTAAATTTTTTTAATATATTTTTATTGATTTTTAGATAGGAAAAGAGAAGGAGAGAGAGAGAAAGAGAGAGAGAAATATCAGTGAGAGAGAATCATCAACTGGCTGCTTCCTGCAAACTCCCTACTGGGGATCAAGCCAGCAACCCTGGCATGTGCCCTGACCGGGAATCAAACCAGTGACCGGTGATCTTTTGGTGCAGGGGACAACACTCAATCCAGTGAGCCACACCAGCTGGGCAATAGACCTAAATCTAAAACCATAAAAAAAACATAGTTGACAGTCTTTATGATCTTGGGTTAGGTGAAGATTTCTTAGAGATGATATCAAAAGCATTATCTACAAAAAGAAAAAATTGATAAATTGAACTTTATCAAAATTAAAGCCGATTTGCTCTGTGCAAGACTGCTAAGGGAAAGAAGAGACAAGTAGCTGACTGGAAGAAAATATTTGCAGATCATACATCTGACAAAGGAATTGCATCCAAATAACATAAAGAACTCTTCAAACTCAGCAATAAGAAGACAGACCATTCAGTGGGCAAAAGATTTGAAAACTCTTTTCAAGTAAGAACATATTATACAGATTATAAATAAAGACATGAAAAGAGGCTCAGCAACATCAGCAGTCTTCCAGGAAATGCGAATTAAAACCACAGTTAGGGACCACTGCATACCTATTGGAAGGACTCAAAGCAGCGAACATAATTATTCCTTTATTAGGTGCTTACCACGTGCCAGCGGCAGTTCCCAGTGCTTTACATATATGAACTCATTTGATCTTAGTAGCACAGCTATAAGAATACCACCACCATCATCCAGGTTTTCAGATGACGGATCTGAGGCATGAATAAATTGGCCACAGTCGAACAACTAGTAAATGGCAGAGCCAGGAAAATATTACGGAATTACACAAACGCGGTATTACCTCACCATGTTCAGTGGGGCAGGTACTATTGGGATAAATTAGTGGTGGTGATCGTTCCCCTTGTGCCCGGGGTACATGTTGCACCTGGACATTACAATGCGGAGGTGGGGGGACGGTTTAAGAAAACTGCTCCTGATTTTCCTTTCTTAAATACATACAGTCCTACACATTTTGACCATCTGTTTATAGAAAAATACTGTTTTAATTTCTTTCGGTTGCCAGTTTTTAACCTCTGCACATCAGAATAACAAGGAAAGGAGGCTCAGGAAAGAGGAGGGTGGAGATACCAGTTCTGGCTGCCCCCCCACCCCCTCACCACTAGGTGATAGCATGGTGCTAGTGCTTTCTTTAGTAACAATTCCTCAAAGATGCACAAATCACTTAACCATTTGATGCTGTCACTGTCCCAACTAACTCCTTTGGTTCCCTGGAAACAGGAGATAGAGAACAGCCTGGGAGATGGCCTAAAGTGTTGTGATTGACTTATAGTTTTATCTCTTACCATTAAAGAAGGCACTGAATATGTTCCATTTTTTGTTTGTTTTTTTAATCCTCACCCGAGGATAAGATATTTTTCCATTTATTATTTTTAAAATTTTTTTTTTATTATTGATTTCAGAGAGTAAGGGAAGGGAAGAGAGAGAAACATCAGTGATGAGAGATAATTATTGACCAGCTGCCTCCTGCACAGCCCACACTGAGCAACTTGGGCATGCGCCCTGACCTCCTGGTTCATAGGTCGACACTCAACCACGCCTGTCAGGCTTCCATTGATTTTTAGAGACGGTGTGTGTGTGTGGGGGGGGGGGGGGGGGGGGGTGGGCAGAGAGAGAGAGAGAGAGAGAAACAGCCATATGAGAGAGACACATGGATTGGTTGCCTCTGAGGTACATTTCCTTGACCAGAATTGAACCCAAGACTCTTCAGTCCGTGTGCTGATGCTCTATCCACTGAGCCAAACTGGCCAGGTCGCATTGGGATCCAGTTCATGATAATCATACTGAAAGGTCAGGAAGTACCTACTACTCTGTACCCACAGCCATCAAACATCAAATAATTAAGTGAAGTGTTGGAAATGTGCAGTTTTCACCTTTCAGTTCTCATAAACTGAAAGCTACTGTTGCTAGGCAATGATTTTTCCACCTACATAAAATTTGTGTTTTATACAGGTTTTTTCTTAAATGCAGTTTTTAAAACTATAAAATGAATAAGCGTAGGCATCGTGGCCTTGAAATACTTAAAATGAGAGAAAGTTAATATTTTCATGAGTGGAAACATGAAAATTTGATCACAGATCTCAGTTGATTTCAAGGGTGGGAGCATATAAACCCAAATACAAGTCTAATTTGATGTGTATATGTAGCTCTTTCAAACCAAGAGTTGAAAAATTAAAATAACATGAACGTCACTGTCATTCCAGCAGCAAGCAGCTTTTCATAGCAGTGGGCTCTTCAGTAGGTTTATTTTTCATTTCTGCTAAACTACTCATAGAGTGATTACCAGAAAATCACATGGAATGCTTTGAATATATTCAGTATATGTGTATGTTTTCCTAAGTCCTAATAGCAAATGTCTAAGAACTTAAAAGAATGAGTTAGTTTCATTTTAAAAAGCATACTTATTTTTTATTATTTATATTTATTATTCTTTTTTTTTTTTTTTTACTTTAAAATGATCAAGTTCTATCCTACTATAGGTGTTTCATGATCCTAAGAAAAATGTTGGAACCTCTTAAACTCGTGGGCTTTATACTTGGGAACAGCGGTAGGGACCATTCTGCCCAACTTTTTCATTTATTGATTGAGGGGCTAAGGTAACGCCTCTGGGTTGTTCAGCTTCCTGTGGCAGAGCTGAGACCAGAACTGCTGGACCCTGGCCTCTGGGCCTTTCGCCTGCATGATGCTGTGTCCTTGTCAGTTTCTCCCACACCAGAGCACCCTTTGGTTGCATTTATATGGATCTTCATGGTAGATTTCTGCATGTAGAGACACATCTACAGGCAGTCATCTCTGCTGGACTTGGACAGGAGTAAATAAAAGCATTTCACACAGCACAAGGAAACTACAGTCTGTTTTCAGAATTATTTTTGTCATGAGGGAAATTTTATCGCGTGACATTGAATATGTACCATTTTTAAATATTTGATTTCCAATAAGAATAAGCAACTAGTAGAAAATGTGAATAAAAGATGGGAACAATGAAAGTCAGCCCGAACTAAGAGAAATACAAATAGACACTTTTAAAAATGCTGGCTAGAATATGATACCTTATTTGCTAATCAGATTGGCAAAGATTTAAATGTGGTAATACCTCGTATTAGTGAAGACAGAGGGAAGTAGTCACTCTTACTACTGGCAGGACTATAAACTGCTGAAAATGGTCAAATACAAAATGGTCATATGTTTCTTTTGACTCATCAATTTTCTAACTACAACTTTGTCCTACAAGTATAATAGTATTAATAGAAGGTTGAACTTTCATGTAGTTTATAATGATGTAACAAGATGGTTGTTCTGTTTTTTATACACACAAAAAAATAGCAAAAACTGATTGTTGCTCAAGTATCTTAATAATGAGCTAGTTGTGTAAATTATACGATAGTAAAAAATAATAGAGTATATATAGTAATAGATCTGTATACGTATATTGAAGTCCAAGGCTTGTTAGAGGGAAAAAAACCACAATTAGTTTGTATACTAATAGAAGTATACTTATTTATGCTTTTAATATTTAAAATTTTGGTAGGATACAAATCAAAATGTTAATAATGACTTTGGGTTTCATTGGGTTTTAATGAGGACTATTGAGGATGAAGCAGTAGAGACTTTAAATCCTTCTGTAGTTTGTGAAAAAAGATAAACACACTATGCACGTATGTTGCATTTGTTAAAGAAAATTTAAGGTGTGTTCATTGTTGAAGTGGTTTTAATTTCATTTCTCTTGAAAAAGCATATTTAGTTCCAAAATTCAATTAATGGAGATCCAACCAGCAAAGTTTCAAAACTAGTAGGATTCTACCTCACTCATACCCTACATCCCAGTTTTAATTTAGGAAGATAGACATCTAAGGAGTACATATACCAAAAGCTATAAAGGTAATTATATTCTTTATTTTTGGGTCTAGATGCTAAAGAAATAAAATTTAAAATCTTTATAACAGTACAAAATGAATATAAAACAAATATCTAGCAGTTGACTCCTGTTGACTAAACCATGAGATAACAGGGTAGAATATTATGTAGCCCTGAAAAATATTTGACACAGATATTGTGAAAGTACTTGCAAAAAAGATACAGGGATTTGCCCAGCTGGTGTGGCTCAGTGGTTGAGCATCAACCCATTCACCAAGAGTTCACTGGTTCGATGCCTGTGTTGCTGGTTTGATCCCCAGTAGCGGGTGTGCAGGAGGCAGATGGTCGACGTTACTCTCATTGATGTTTCTATCTCTCTCTCCCTTCCTCTTTCTCTAAAATCAGTTTAAATTTAAAAAAAAAAGACACAGGGATTAATGTTAAGAAATGCATAAATACAAAAAAGGATCTGTGGTTACAGTAATGATTTTTTTAATGCATTTGAATATCAGACATGCATGGTAGAAACCAGTTTTCCTATATCTTACCTTTAATCCTCACAAAAACCTGATAAGGAAGATAATATTGCCCCTATTTGACAAAAACGGAAAGGAGGGGCTGAGAGAGTTAGCAGTTGTCATTAGAAGAGCTTTGTTTTGAAACCCCAGTGCTAGCCCTCAGCTCCTACCTACTTCAGTGCACCCACTCGGCACCATGCTGCGCCTGAGGAAGAAGTTCTGCGCTCTTCTGTTGGCAGTAATGCTTAAATAACCAATCCTGGTTTTAAAGAGCACCAAGAGTGGACCTGGAGCCGGTGTTAACTCCAGGATGCCAAGTGGTGGCTCCCTCCACAATCCCATTGCCAACGTACAGTTGAGAATAATCAAACCTGTGCTGATTTATCTACATGTATATACTCTTATCACTGTAATTTACACACCCAATTGTAATTCTAAGGATAATTAAATAATAAATGATTTCCCTACTCAAAAACACTTGGTTGTCTTTGCTGCCATTGTAGTTTTCTGTGAGTTAGCCAGTGCTGATTGATGATCAGTGTCTGTCTGACAAATTGGGTGTCGTTGTGAGATAACTCCAGAGGTGTAGGCCCTTTCTTTGAAAGTGAGCGGATCTTTCACTGTGGCCGCTGCGCCTGTGGAAGTGCCATCATCGCTCCCACACTCCAGCACACAGCTTCCACAGCCCCGGTGTGACGGGGCCAGGTTTCAGGAGCCATTGAGCAACCCACCCCACCATGTCCCTGATCTCAGTCCTGAACCTCCCACACTACCCCCTAGCAGTCTCCTTGGCCCGTTAGCCCAGTGTGCTTCCCGAGTATCAGCATTTCCTTTGTGTAGTATGACATGAAGAAAGTCGAGGAAGCTCTGCTATCAAACTACGTATTTACAAAAGTGTAACAGAGATTGGTTCAGTTTTCATCATGCATTACATTTTGTTCAGAATTCATTATTCCCCAGGCGAATGCAGCAGGGAGAGCCTAATCGTCAAACTTGATCCCATCATTAGTTGAAGACGTGAGCGTATTCAGGGATTATTCTAGGCCAGCACATGCAGTTCATAGAAACACAGGGACATCAAGACCTGGAGAGACAGGCTGTGACAGTGGGCTTACCTGAGGTGGGACGTGCCGGGAAGTGCTTGCCCACGTTCTCCAAGTGGGTAGTTAATTTCATTCTTAATTTTCACGATTGAAGTTACAAACTCCACGTGATGAAATCAATTGTAATGAAGTTGCACAGAGGTAGCATTGTTAGCAACCAGTAGCTTTTGGAGCCTCCTCACCTTGGTTTGGAGGGTTTTCTGGTGGATGCAGATTTATCCTGGGCAGGAAGTGGTAGGACTCAGGCTTCCGTCCTTCCCACTGCATCATCACTTTCATGGT
The DNA here is from genome assembly GCF_028538775.1 of Myotis yumanensis. Taxonomy (NCBI): domain Eukaryota; kingdom Metazoa; phylum Chordata; class Mammalia; order Chiroptera; family Vespertilionidae; genus Myotis; species Myotis yumanensis. The sequence continues at coordinate 184,644,906 of NW_027223754.1, read as the reverse complement.
TTCCTCATCTCTACAGAGGAGGTATGGGCCAAAATGTGGTGATGTTTGCTATTTGCTTTCTTTAAAAAGGCAAAAGAACCTTTAAAAAGAAGCAGAATTATTTATAGTGAGAAGTGATATATGATAGTCTGATTAGTTGAAATGTAGAAATTCATGCATACCTTACCTGGTTTATTCTTCTTGGGAATAGAAACCAGATACTTAGGAGAAAGAAGGTAAAATCTTGTTTATGTGTCATTTTAATTGCAGACACACACTGTCTCAGAGTTTCTTATGATTCTCAAGACTCTGGTGATCACATTTTAAAGAAAGACCTTTAATTTCTTGGCACTGAAATCAGTTTTTTGGTTACAGGTTGGTATGTTGGTGTTTTTTTTAATGTGAAATTAACTGTTGTATGCAACTATTGAACGATTTCCATTCCTTTTTTTTTTTTTTTACCCCATTCATTACTTTCAAAGGCCTCATGCATTTTTGTTAAGGCCTGTGTTTTACATTATTATTTATATTAAAATAGAAGAAACAATTGTGATACACTGTGATTGCAATTTGGTAAATTCATATGTAAGGCTGAAGACTGGAGGGGAACCTGAAAAATAATTGGAATTGCAAAAAAATGACATGTTAATTAAATATAGAATTTAGGGCATAATATAGATTTTCCCCTGGTGTGTAATAGAGAAATGGGCTTGTTGCAGTAGTAACAGTAATAGAGTTAATTTCAGGGTAGCTGGAATGCATTCTCTTGTTTGTAACACAATAGCGGTATAATTTTTTTATGAAAGAAACAGGAAAAAATGAATAGAATAAATAAATAGAATGAGATAGAATGTCACTTGATAGATTTATATGAAATATGGCATTTATTGAAGCAAAACTCTTTCAGAGCCTCCCCCCTTATATAGTTAATACTATATTTAATTTTATGTTTTGCATCAGGGTGCAGTATGCCAATGACTTTTTTTTTTTAGAGTATGGAAGTGCCCGAGGGTTGTAAGCAAATCTCCAACTGTCAGCTTTGAGATTTATTATGTGTGTCTGCTATTTGAGTCCAAAAGGGCTGAACAGCTGAATATAGACTTTAAATCACCATTGGGATTTACATTTTTGCTCTGAAAGACTAGGTCACTTGGCAGTAATCAGGTGCGTTTTCATTCTCAACGACGTATCACAGGTGCAGCAGAAAGCTCCTCCATCAGCCCGAGAGGAGTCTGTCTGTCTTGTGCAGGACGCATACTAACCCCGTACCCCACACGCAAAAATAATAAAACACGGGGGGCTGTGTTGTGTGGACTAATCCAGAAAGTGAGTGTTAAATTGGCAACAAGCAGGTAGGGAACAATTTGGACAGACAGCAAGGATTCAGCACCCAGAGGTCATTAGTGTCTTGTTTGGAGATTGAGGGCGGTCATATCGAGAGGTGGTTGTCACCCTTGCACGATGCAGAGATCACATAGACAAAGCCAAGTCTGAATTTTACCAAGCTTGTGACCTCAGGTTAACTCGATACCTCTGTTTAAGTCTAAGCTTCCTCCAGCTAAAGTAGGGTTAATAATACCTACCTCCGTAGTATGCAGAGTAACTGAATCTTTAGCACAGTGTATTAGTTATTCGTTGCTGCGGTAAAATTTACCATAAACTTTGTGCCTTAAAATAACACACACTTCGCCTGGCTGGCATGGCTCAGTGGTTGAGCTTCGACTTATGAACCAGGAGGTCACGGTTCGATTTTCGTTCAGGGCACATGCCCGGGTTACAAGCTCGATCCCCAGTGTGGGGCGTGCAGGAGGCAGCCAATCGATGATTCTCTCTCATCATTGATGTTTCTCTCTCTCTCCCTCTCCTTTTCCTCTCTGAAATCAATAAAAATATATTTTTAAAAAAACACAGGTTTCCTGCCTTCTAGTCCTGTAGGTCAGAAGTCTGACCCAGGACTCCCTGGCTAAAGTCAAGGTGGTGGCTGGGCCGTGTTCCTTTCCTGAGTCTAGGGGACAATCTTCTTTTTTTTTTTTTTTTTTGCCCTTCTCCATCTTCAAGGCCAGCAGTTTTGCATCTCTCAACCCTTCTTCCACAGCCACACCTCGTTCTAGGTCAGTGGTTCTCAACCTTCTGGCCCTTTAAATACAGTTCCTCATGTTGTGACCCAACCATAAAATTATTTTCGTTGCTACTTCATAACTGTAATGTTGCTACTGTTATGAATCGTAATGTGCAGGATGGTCTTAGGCAACCCCTGTGAAAGGGTCGTTCGACCACCAAAGGGGTCGCGACCCACAGGTTGAGAACCGCTGCTCTAGCTTTTCTTCTGCCCGAAAACCTCATAACAATCTCTCCATCTTATCTCCCCACTTTAGTCCCTTTTGCCTAGAAAGATAACCACAGATTCCAGGATTAGGACGTGGACTTATTATTGGGTAGGTGGGTGGGTATGCTGCCTACTTCCCATAGTGCCATATTACCTCTCAAATAGCTCACATTTGAGTGGTTTCTGATATGATTAGAATCATTTTCATGATCATTTTTATTACTGTTAATGGTGGATTGCTCATCCCTAACATTTCAATGGTAACATTAATGTCACAATGCTACTGAAAATTGTGCTTCCATTCAGGGCGCTACTGGGTCTGTTTGGCAGAGGTGTCAGGCTGTTAATAATGTAAGCCATTTACCAACATTTAATTTTAAATGGCATATTATTTTTTAGAAGTTCTCAGGAAGACAAAAATGAACTGTTAGATTATATCTGGTTGGGGAGATTTTGTATTATATAAGTTGCTTTATAGTTTATGGTTCAGTAGTTATTTTTAAACAGCAAATTATGAAAAGGCAACAAAAAATTTCCTACTGTTGGATTGCTACTTTTTTTTTTTAATCTTCGCATTTACTTATATACCATCTAAAGTCCTGAAGATTACTCTTGAACAGGACTTAATGTGTGTGCCTAAAATGTTAAGTTTTTTGTTTGGCCAGATGAGGGCACTTTTTCTCTACATTTCTGGAGTTTGGGCTGTGGAGCAGATTTGTTTTTCCCCATCCAAGCTGTTACTTACTTTCTGTTATTATTGCCAGTGAGAGAAATAGTTTTGACATTTTTAATGTTTTGGTTGTGTTGTATTCTTATACGTTGATCTTTCCCCAGAAGGGAAAAGCTTCAGTTTCTTGCAAAAATATACAAAACTTTAAAATGAATGATAAAATTTCTGTGCAACAAGGTAGTTTTAAGAAAACAAAATGGATGTGTGATTCCTTGTTTTGCTTATAATTAATAATAGAAGTTGAAATTTACTTTTAACCTAATGTAAGTTTTCTCAGTTTGTGGCATGACGAAGGGGCATCGACTACATTCTTCTCCCCTCCTCATTCGATTTCTAATACCTTACACTCAGTCACTGCCCCTTGTGGTGCTATCAAAATCATTTAGAAGCACTGGAGAGGAAATAAAATATTAGACATAGTTTGTCTTAAAACACACACACACACACACACACACACACACGCACGCACACAATAAGGACGATAATCCAACACCTAAAGTAAAATATCAGAAGTGCAGCATGTGTAACTTTATTTTTAGTGATGATGGCTGTCAAGGACTAGATTGAGTAGGATGAGGTTTCTAAGGTTACGGGTAATGATATTAAAAACAATACAGGCTGCGAGTATTTGGTGTTGATGTGAACAATGTAATGAGAAAAGCAAAGAGAATAATGTTGAGGTTTATTGTAATGGGTCTACTTAATACACTTTAACATACTAGAATCTAATTCTAAATCGTTTTGTTGGGGGTTTCTTAAATAAGACTTTAATTTTAGATTTTCTTTACATGATTTAAAAAAAACCAACCCAAAAACTGGATTGAGCCCTGCCGGGTTTGGCTCAGGGCTTAGAGTATTGGCCTGAGGACTGAAGGGCACATACCTTGGTTGCAGGCTCTATCCCTAGCCCCAGTTGGCCCCGCATGCAGGAGGCAACCAACAGATGTGTCTCTCTCACATCGATGTGTTTTTCTCCACCCCACCCCCTCCATCCCCTCCACTCTCTCTTTAAAAAATAAAATAAAAGGGTGGAAAATGAGCAGGGATGAGTTCAGAGAGCAAGTTTGTTTAAAATCGAACGCAATTTTAGGAGTGGTGAGAAGGAATGAATTATGTTAAACAGCTGTATACAAGATGAGTACAAATAATAATACTTTCCTGGAGTAGGTTAGAGAGAGCTGCTATCTGGTGGCGCTGGAAGAGGTGTCAGCTGAGCAAAGCCAGCAAACCTTCGTGTCCTTTATCAGTGCCAGAGAGCAGTGCAATCACTGCCATCATTACCCCTCTTCTGAGCACCAGCTATGCTTCAGGTGCCTGTCAACAACCTCATGAGACAGGTATTACTATTCCCATTTTAAAGAGGAGGAAATTTAGGCTCAGAGACATTACTTGATGTGTTCAGCAAGCAAGGGCTTTGGGTTAAAAGGGTTAGGCTCCCAGTCCACTCTGTCTGTCTCAAAGGGCCATCTGCTGGCTTGTCAAGGAATAGCAGCTTTGTTAAGGCCCCAACAGCAAGCACATCTAGTTCTATTGAGGGACTGTTGTTATTAGTCCCTTAAAGAGGAAAGAGTTTCCTAGTATCTATTACCTGCCATCATTTCTTTTTTTTTAACCCATCAGGTTACCAGGAAAAAGGGAAGAAGAAAGTAGTGATTTTTATTTTTTACTTTCTGTTCCCCGAGTTTGTATTGTATGAATTTTGGTGGCAGTCTTGTTGTCTAGACCTTACCAAGACTCAAGTCTGTCTGAATAGTAGACCAAACAGATGTTTTTTTGTTTGTTTGTCTTTTTGCTGACAGTCCTGTTTAGCAAATAGTAAATATTTTAAACTAGGAAAATTACAGATCTTTAATAAGAATTAAGTGTTTGTCTCTCTTTCATTAAGCATTCATTGGGAGCCTTCTGTGTGTCAGCCACTCTGCTTGGCATATTGGATACAGATGTAAGACACAGCTGTGCCCTTGCTGTCGCGTTTCGAGTCCAGTGTGAGGGCTCAGGAAGTAAACCAGTCATTACACTGAATTGGGATAAGTACTTGGACACTGGCAGGGGGCTGGGAGAGCACACACCCGGCCTGGGGAGACGGAAGAAGTCATCTCTGAGCTGAATGAATCCAAAAGCACAAGTGATCGATGGTTTCTCAGATAGATGACTGGGAGTGAGGAAGACTGCAGTTGTTAAAGAAAAGATGTTTATTTTTTGATATTTTGGGTGTGGCTCCTAGGTTTTGGGGTATATACTTTTGGCTTTTACAAATGGAGCAGAGTGGAATTTTTTAAGGATTTGGGAGGGGGGTGCCTGAATATTCAAGAATCATTTGGTTACAAGTCCTAGCTAGGTAAGATGGAAAAAGAGGGGAGGAGAGTAGGGAATGCCTAAAAAAGTTAGAGAGGTAGACCCTGACTAATGCATTTCCTGGAAGCTTTCAAAGTCAGAAAACTGTTTCAAGAAGAGATGATTATGTGGAGATGCAGTGCTTATGAGTTGAGGAGTCAGGCACATCACTCACTTGAATATGAACGTGCAGAGCAATGTAAGGTTTCAGGTAACATTTTAGAATTGTACCTATTCTCTAAACCTGTTTACACTTAACTTTGGAGAGGGCATTCAGGGACCTCTGAAATGATGGACATGCCCAGATGCCATCCATTTATTTTGTTCCCTGCCCATCAGCCTCTCTTTCCTCTCAAAAGTCTGACCTGTATTGTCCTTGTAAAGTAACTCCTTCCTCACTCTCAGGCCGGTCTCAGGGGTGCTTGTTGTAGGCCTGACCCGAGTAATTGTTCAGGAGAGCGTACATGATGTCATGGCCCAGCTGACTTTCCTTAGGCCCTGCAGGAAGGGACTCTCTCTTTGTTGAATGGGGAGCTGGAAAGGTGCAAGTACTAGAGCTGTTTATCTCTGAGACAGAAAAGGAGGAGAAAGAAGGGAGGGTGGGAGGGAGGTGAGGAAGGGGCTGAGACTGACAGATACACATTTTTACCATATGAACTGAGTTTCTGAATCTACCCATTCCTGAATTTACTCCTGGACTTTTCAGTTATTTGAGTCAGTAAATTCTCATCTTTTGCTTATGCTATTTGAAATTGGATTTTAATCATTTGAAGCTGTAAGAGTCTCATTCCCCTGAATAATGCCCAATGCACTTATATATTTAAAGGTATGCAAATGATTCAGGGGTTTACAGATATGTAGGGGCCCACTGAACTGAATTAAATGCCTCTGCTTTATTTCTTCAGCATTATTATCAATAGGATTTGCCCCACAAATCTAGATCCAAGATTGTTATCATTAACTAATTAATAGCCATCCTTGTACAATTTGATCTTTGGTACAGACATACACATAACATCTTTTTATCTATTGTAGTTAAGGAAATGAGATATTTTTGTTAATGCCTTTTAGATTAATCAGGAGTTAACCCTTTATCTCCAGTTTCTTTCAGCAAGTATATCCTCTTTGAAATCCATTTTATTTATTATCTGTCGCTATAGGCTTATAAATATTCTTGCTAACCACAAATCTTAGGTCTAGGAATCAGACCATATACTATGAAAGCAATATAATTTGCCAAAGGCCCCCATAAAATGTCAAGGTGTCCCTGACTCGAGCCTAAGTTAAGTAATTTGAAGATAAAGGAAAATGCTTTTGCTAAATTTGTCATTAGCAGTAAGCTTCCAATTTAATAGATAATCCTGGGTATTTTAGAATATAATTTAATAGGGACTGTTTGACAGAAGGTAACATTAAAATTAATAGGGCAGTCGGAAAGTGCTGCTATGCTAAAGGATTTCAGAGGGCATGTGACCTGCAGTCAATTAATAGGTTTGAGTTAGTGAAACTGGTCACAGAGGGTGATGCTTTCTTTCTGAGCACTACACCTGCAATAGATGTAGCTCCAACAGGGATACAGTAATGCTTCCTTTGGGTTAACATAAAGCAAAAATGTTGAATTATAACCACCTGTTGATAAAAGAATAATGTCGATTCATTTCTAAGTAGTAGGTAAAAAAAAAGGATTGAGAGTAAAAAAAAAAGTCGAGTCCCAGTCCACACTCCCTATGCTCTGTCATATGTTGCTTGAAATGTGCTAATTAAGCCTCTGTGCTTTTCTGCTTTATTCTCTAGAATACCGTTTGTGTATTAGTATCCATCCCTTGAAGTCTTGTGTTCTAACTGAACTAACACTCCAAGAAGCTTTTTAAACGAACATTCTTCCTTTCTCCTTGCTTCCATTTGTACAGAATTTTTATTTTATTCCTACTGTGTACATGTTTTAGGCTTTAGGTGCTAGAAGGTCAAAGAACAATATGCCTTGCTTGCCCTCTGGTGGTTGAAAGAGACATTGCAAAAAAACAATTCTAAAGATGTGTGCTAAGACTCTGACCAGCCTTGGCATCATCTCTTTCTGTTATTTCTGCTGCATTGATTGGTTCACTGATTCATCAAGCATGTAATGAGCATCTTCTGTATGACAGCCTTTGTTAGTGCTTGAAGGGTGCCTTGTCTGGTGTAGTAGCATTCTGGCCTTCCGTAGCAGTAGTTAACAGATGCAAGGCCTTACAAATGGAATTTCAAAAGCTTGCTTCTGGTATGCCTAGATATTAAACACTGAATGTTCTCAGAGTTTCTGTGAGTCAGGAATTGTGATAGTGATTCAGCTGGGTGGTTCTGGCTCTGGCTCTTAGGAGATTGCAGTCAAGATATTGTCAGGGCTGCAGTCACCTGAGGACATGAAGATCTGCTTCCATGTGGATTCTGGTTGGCGGAAGGCCACAGTTCTTGAGGTTATGGTACGTGGCCTCACTCGGTGTGAGTGGCTCAAGAGAGAACAAGACGGATGCCACAGTGTTTTCAATGACCTCGCCCTAGAAGTCAAGCTTTTGTCATTTGTACAGTATCCTGCTGGATCTAAAAATTGGATCTAGTTAGTGTGCAAGGGGCTGACATAACCGGCTTCTGAATACCAAGAATCATAGGGGGCCACTTTGTATGCCGCCTTCCACACATTGTAACCCTATGTTTGTAAGCACCTGTCAATGAACGTGGGTTCATATGAAGACACAAGTAAATCTTCCAATGGAAGTAAGTATTTTAGAGTGAAATAGGGGATTGAAGCGTTAGACCAGCTCATCTGCACGCTAATTTCCATTCTTCATTCCCCTGGGAGAATGTCAATAAGTTCTCACTGTTCCCAAGCTGACATTTTTAAATGCAGCACTTAGGGAAGTAGGAAAAGAACGGTAATAGAAATGAGTTTTATGAGAACATTCTTTTATGAAAGTGAGAATGGAACATATTAATTTTTTTAATGTGATCTATTACAGCCTACGTTTCTATGCCACTCAGTGGTGAGAAGTATTTCTGCAGAGAGAATGCTTAGTAGGTGATGGCTGACCAAGCTTCACAGAGATGCATCTGCTGCTTGTTTTTCAGAGATTCTTGGTCAAATTACTTACATATTTTTCCTGGGGCAGTGGGCACCATTTTTGGTCTGCATCCTCTCAGAATGCTGCTGATCTCATCAAGGTCATGATGAAAAATGGAAAAAATACAGTTGTTTTGGTGGTCAGGGGAGTGTGCCTCATGCATGTTCAGGGTTAAACATTGCTGGGTTTTTTAAGAACATACATGAGCAGAGCTGAGAGTAAAATGTCTAGACCGGACTTTGAAGTAAATTTACAAAGGAGAATTAGCATTGTCAGTCCTGTCTCCTACCTATCCCCCTTCCCCCACAAGTATTTTCCTCCTCTGTTTTCCATAAAGTCTGTTTTCAGGTTGGTATGTTCACTTTGAAAATAGAACAGTGATGCTTTCAGTATTTTGAATGTATGAGAAAGAAAAAATATTAGAGGATATAAGCAATTAAAAAGATTAAAATTATATCGATCTGTTTTTCATATGATGGTTTCAATACCATTTTAGAAACAAATTGTATTAGAAATGATTTTCCTGGCTCTGAATTTTTATTGATGCTTCTGGTAATGGCCAACCTAGAGTAAACGTTCCCATGGAATAACTATAACAGCCTGTTTATCTAAAATCTTATTTTGCAAATTTGACTTACGAAATTAATATATTAATGAGTTTGTAATCCCCAACAGCAAAAAGATAGATTTGTAATACATTATACAGTACGTGGAGGTTCTTTCCTTTGGGACATATTTTGTTCAGAGTGCATTCTTTTTTTATGAGTTTAATGTAATCATTCCTTATTTTATCTGGTGATTTTTTTATTTTAAAAATTTTTACTTTTCAATTACAGTTTACATTCAGTATTATTTCAGATGTGCTGCATCACGGTTAGAGAATCATTTACTTTACAAATAGTGATGATTTACATGTATAAGTTATGTGTAAAGGTATTGTATATACTTAGTAAGAATTTAAGTGAGATAAATTTAAAAGAAAGTGCTTTCTCGGAGCGAGTATTTATTGGGCTTCTATTTTATACCAGGGCCTCTCTGATGGCTTCTGGGTTCACAGTGATGAACAAAACAGAGACTGTCCCTGAATTTTTGCAGCTGCCAGTGTAGAGGAGACATGGACATTAGAGCGATAACTACACAGTTAAATAAGTGGAGACTAGAACGATGTGTAAGGGGAGTTAGTTTGCAAGGGAAGAGCCTTCTAGGCTGCAGAGGTCACAAGGTCTGAAAGCAGCCCGGGTGCCTGGAATGAGTGAGGGGGGAGTCTCCCCGGTTGACTGTAGCTGGAGACAGGGCAGGGGCCACAGGGTGCATGGCCTTGAAGCCCAATTAAGGTCTTGGCACTTTATTTCAGGTGCCATGGAAACTGTTGAAGGTTTTAAATAGAGGAATTGCATTTTCCATATTCCTCTGGCTGCTGGGTGAAGAATTAAATTTAGAGTAGAAAAAAGGAGAATAGTTAGGAAGCTCTTACATTTCTCCCAGTGAGAAAAGGTGGTGGGTGAATTGGGGGCATGTCAGCAGAGATGGAGGAAAGTAGACTAGTTGGAGAGAGATTTGGGGGGCAGAGTGGACAGGATTTGTTGGGTTACATGGGAGGAATAATTTCCAGCTCTGTGATACATGTTGCTGGATGGAAGTTCCATATTTGAAATGAGACAAATGGTTTGTTCTTTCGGGAAGTGGGGTGAGGTGGGGCCTCGGGGAGGAGTTGTGGGTTGAAGGATGGAGATCAAGAGATTGGTTTGGGGGAAGTTGAGGTCGTTGTGGGAAGCCAACTGAAGATTTCAGGTGGGCAGTTGAGTATACTAGCCTGGAACTTAGGAGTGGGTTAGAGAGATAAATTAGGCAACGTCCACATATTTGTACGATTTAGGCCAATAAACAGGCTGTAGTACATATTTTTAATTCTTGTTTGGACCAGTGATAGGACTAGGATGACATAACTATGCTAAAATTGTATTGACATGAAAAAGAACTGCTTTTTACATAATTAATAAAAATCCGGATTGTTGCTTAGAAAAAGGGCTTTTGGGAAGAGCCAAAGTTTTCCTTTCATTGGAGCTTTTTTGTGATTTAATGTCCCCTCCCTCCCCCACAGCCCCTTGATCTTATTCTGAGGGAATTTGGTTACTTGCCTCTCTGTGCTATTCCAAAGGCATCAATCCAATTTCTTATTAAGTGTTGAGATCTGGTCACAACATGTTGATCCCCCATTTCTGCCTTGCAGCGTGTTTTTTAGAATTTATTGGTCAGCTGACTCTTGTTCCTAGTCTCATTTTTTCCGCGGCCTTTCATGAGCTTCACTGTGCCCTTTTGATAGAAAACCATCAGGACACACTAGAACCATCACCCTGACCTTTTCTCTTCATTCTCTCATTTCAGAGTAGTCTTGAAATCCTCCCTCCTGTCATGACACAGTTTTAGGAAATGTTTCACTATATTTTCAGTGGTCAGAATTCTGGCTTCAAGCTAGGAAAGCTTCCTTATGAAAAATGCCTTTCCCTTGAAGCATTACAAGTAAGTAAATGGATTATAGTTGATTTGATGAATATTTCTCTTTTTTAATTCCCACCCAAAATACTTTTTTCTTAGTATTCATTCATTTATTGACTGAATGCAAAGTCTATGCCAGACACTACAGAAGAGAGCTGGGAATTACTTCCTGCACTCCAGATCCTTCCTACATCTGTACACCTTGTCATAAAAGCAGGGAGCATTATTATTGCCTGTAAGTAATAGCAATCTGAAAGTCTAGGTGGAAGATATCATTGTTGCTACGACATTATGGAGTCAAAAATCAACCTTATGAGCCCTGGTTTGGCTCAGTGGATAGAGCATCAGCCTGTGGATTGAAGGGTCCCAGGTTCGATTCCAGTCAAGGCCACATGCCCAGGTTGCGGGTTCGATCCCCAGTAGGAGGCGTGCAAGAGGCAGTGGATCAATGATTCTCTCTCATCATTGATGTTTCTATCTCTCTTTTCCCTCTCCATCCTCTCTGAAATCAATAAGAATATAAAATAAAATTTTTAAAAAATCAGTTTTATGATGTAAAACCATCAGCTGCCAGCGTAATGTCAAATTATTTTTAGCACGTTGGAGAAATGAAGATGATTCAGTTAGTCAGAAATTTGGTCATTTCAGGTTCCCTGTATGATCTTCCTCTTCTTGCTTGCCCTACTCTTGGGAGACTACCACTAAACATGGTGTTTTAAGAGGGGTGTCCCCACAGAGAAGAGACTTCTCTATTCTCAACCCTTAAGATGGACAGGACTGAGATGAGGAAGAAAGCAACTGGGCCAGAGCCAGTTTCCCCGGAGGTTTAAAAATATCAACGTGGAAACAAAATGAGCAGTGAAGCCTAGATACTTTACAGGCAGGCAAAGAGAAGCCGGAAACGGAGAATGAGGTGGGTAAGAATTGGGAGATGGTGGCAACTCCTTAGTTTTCTATAACATTAATGTATTTGGTATTTAATGTCACTGGTTTTAAACTTTTTGACCATGATCCATGATAAGAAATACATATTATTGTATGAGCCCTGGTTCACATACAAATACATTTCTTTATATAAAAATAAAATGCGAAGTACTTTCCCTTTACTATATTGTATGTACCTTCTCTTCTGTTTATTTAAAAGTGCTGGTAGAAAGCATCCCAGGGACTGGGTTTAAAAATACTGCCCTGTGCAGCAGTGAGAGCTACAGGGGCAAGAATGGAAGCGAAGTAAGGATTGCTTTTCCGCATGTAACTGTTATTGTGGATAACGCTCCCGTGTGTAGAAAGCAGGCTGTCTTGCTAGCCTGGTACAGACCTTGCCTCAGAGCACATATTAAGTTCATGTTGAGTGCAGGTGAACAAACAGCATAGCACTCCTCACTGCCGTGCAGCCGGATTAGTTGTTGCTGATGTCAGCCTAGTCCCCTAAACCCATCTTACTGCAGGTCAGGAGGTGCTTGTTTATCAACGGCAGCTGCCACTAACCAAAATATTTATTGATACAGCATGAGCTAAATCATAACCTCGTTGGATGAGGGGTATGCACGGTGGCCTCAAATCACCCCGGAATTTGGTATAATTCCTTAGCATTCCCAGTTCCTGTGGGGCAGGAGTTCTCGAGCTGCGTGGTTAGACATTTCTGGCTGAGAGTGTCTAAGAGGCTGTAGTTGGGCAGTGGCTGGGGCCTCAGTGTCTGAAAGCTTGAAAGCTGGAGGATCACATGCCTGGCAGGATGGGGCTGGCTAGCCAGTTTCTCTCCACGTGGGCCTCTCCACGGGATTATGTGGCCCTCCTGACATGGCAGCTGGCTGTGTCCAGAGTGAGCCATCCAAGAGACCAAGACAAGCTGCAATGGAAGGGATGTGACCAGGGTGTGCGTGCCAGGAGATGAGGATCCTTGGCTAGCGCACAGTCTGGCTACCCTACCTTAAAAGGATATGTATCTTTATTCATAATTGCCTTGACTTTTTCATAAAGAAAAAAATCTAAATACTTGATGTATTTTTCAATCTTATAAAGCACTTAATTGCAGCATTCTGACATTCCTACTTTCCACAGGAAATTTGGGGAGTATTCAGATGCATACAAATAAATTTTAGAAAATGGGATTCATGAGGAAATGCTAAATGACTAAGCAAGTTCTGTTTGGTTAAGTACAGAATTAGGAAAAATTACTTAAATGTTGGGAAGACCCTAAATAAATTTAATAGCTAAGTGGTCAGAGACATGTGTTAGCAAATTTTTAAAGGATCGAAAGATAATGGATTAGGAATTGGCAACAGTGACCTGCAGAACTAATTCAACCTGCTGCCTATTTTTGTAAGTTTGATTGGAATATAGCAAAGCTCATTGGCTTATGTATTGTCTATGACTACTCTCTCATTACCAAAAGACAGAGGCAATAGTTGTGACCAAGACAGTCCACAAAGCCAAAATATTTACTGTCCTTTGTAGAATAAGTTTGTTGAACCCTACTCTAGATTTTAGACTTTTGAATAAAAGGTAAGTTTTTGGAGTGTTGATGAGTTGCATAATTCCAAGCACAGTAGCATGTAAGTGAACTTTTAAACATAAAAGAAGGTGCAGTGTTAATAGGGTGTTATTTTTTTCAGGAGTCTTAATAATTAGAAGAGGAATAAGATTCACAATAATAATGCTTCATTAGGCAAGACTTTGTTTATTAAGATAATTCATGAGCTTTGAATAGGGCCCAGTGGGAACACATGAAGCCAACATTTGAATAGCAAATGTGAACATTATGTTGACTGAATTGGGTTATTGTGGAAAAGCAATATAAAATTTTTAATCAGTTTCTTACTCTAAATTGGAAAGTAGGAATTTTATTATTTACTACTTCAAAATCTGTTCTGGTTTATGGTTAGAGTTTTGATTTTTTTTTTTTTTTTTACTTGAAAATGTAGTCTTGAGGTTGTGCCCCTAAGTTAATAACCTTTATTTACCCATCTAGTGCAGAATGACTTGAAGAGATACAGGTTATCTACCAGTCCTTTGATATGCTGCAGACAAATTGAAATGTGAAGTTTCTGAATAAGAAGCACAAGGTGTAGTGCTCAGTGTCGAATGAGTAAGGACAAGGATGAACTATATTTCTAATATTGCCATCAGCTTATATTCTCCTACTAGATTGGTTTGGTGATCGTTATTAAAATCTACTTTGTAAACTAGTAAAAAGAGTTCATATCAAATAAAACATGCTTTAAGAATGTGATATAAAGAGGAAGTGATTTAGAGATGACATTATTTTAGCATTTCGATTCAAGAAAATAACACTAGCCGAAACCGGTTTGGCTCAGTGGATAGAGCGTCGGCCTGCGGACTCAAGGGTCCCGGGTTCGATTCCGGTCAAGGGCGTGTACCTGGGTTGTGGGCACATTCCCAGTAGGAAGATGTGCAGGAGGCAGCTGATCGATGTTTCTCTCTCATCGATGTTTCTGACTCTCTGTCTCTCTCCCTTCCTCTCTGTGAAAAATCAATAAAATATATAAAAGAAAGAAAAGAAAATAACACTAGCTACCATTTACTGGGTAGTTACACTGTTCCTGGCACTGTGCTAGGCATGTTTCAAAACTAACTGATTTCGTGTTCACAGTAACTCCAATGGATGAGAAATACCGAGTGTGATCCTCACTCAACACAGGAGTAAACTGAGCCTTAGAGCGTTTAACTTGCCCAAAGGCAGTAGCTGGGCGAGGACTTGGATCTGGGGACATCTCAGGCTGTCTCTCCCCACATCACACGGCTCGCCCATGAACCTGTCTTGTTCCTGGCTCCTGTCTTCCTTTCCATTTCCTTTAACCTTCTTCTCACCCCTCTTCCTTTCCCATTTCCTTTTTTCATTGTTAGTTGTACAACTAATACATGCTTAGCACCAAACACAAGTATGAAGTTACAAAAAATAAAAGTAGCTTTCATCCATACTGTTAATATTTACTGTTTTCTTACCTACCCTTTTACTCAAGATAATATACATATACTGGAAATCTCTTCCATGACACACAGTTCTGCCTTATTGTTTTTTTAACAGCTGCGTTTCATGATTCATAGAACAGGTATACTTTAATTTGTGCAGCCATTTCTATTGATTATTCCCTTGATTTTTGGCATCTTGTTTTCTTTCCTCGTTGCTGTTTATATAACTTTGCCTAATGAGCATCTGAGGTTTGCCTTGCCTACACTAATGGAAATGACTGAAGTATATCTATCAATCTAGATAATTTTTAAAAGCAAATAGTTACATTCTTTCCATGACCTTGAATGGTATTCTATTGAGTAACTTTTTTGAGTAGGGTTTTGTTTCTGTATCATGAGGTCTTGTGTACCTTTCTTAAATTCCTTGAAGAATCTGTCTCCTTTGCTCAGTTATCAATATACTAGAGGCCCAGTGCACAAAATTTGTGTACTCGGAGGGGGGGTCCCTCAGCCTGGTCTGCGCCCCCTCGCAGTCCGAGACCCCTCACCCCTCATTCCTTACCTGCAGCGAAGGCAGGAGAGGCTCCTGGCCACTGCCACTGCACTCACCAGCCATGAGCCCTACTTCTGGCTGAACGGCGCTCCCCCTGTGGGAGCGCACTGACCACCAGGGGGCAGCTCCTGTGTTGAGCATCTGCCCCTTGGTGGTCAGTGCGTGTCATAGCGACCAGTCATTCTGCCTTTTGTTCTACTTGCATATTAGGGTTTTGTTATATAGCAGCGGTTCTCAACCTGTGGGTCACGACCCCTTTGGGGGTCGAACGACCCTTTCACAGGAGTCGCCTAAGACCATCAGAAAACACATATATAATTACGTATTGTTTTTGTGGTTAATCACTATGCTTTAAATATGTTCAATTTGTAACAATGAAAATTGGGGGTCACCACAACACGAGGAACTGTATTAAAGGGTTGCGGCATTAGGAAGGTTGAGAACCACTGTTATATAGGATTATATTTTATCTGTGGCAGAGTAGAAAACACAGCCTCCTAATCCATTCCCTTCCTTTCGTAGTAGTGAAATCCTGGTCATCTTTCCTCAGTAAAACCTACCTGACAGCATCCTCGTACAAATGAAAGAGCAGTCATCTACCCACTCTACCTGGAATGACTCTCAACAGATGGTGGTTGGTACTGTTTTGCTTCTAAAACTCTGGTTTATGAGTTTTTAGCTTTTTTTTTTTCCCCTCTGGGTTCTTTTTCTTTGTTTTTTTTTTTTAATCTTTTTTGAGAAATAGCTTAGAGTTGTGATTTTTGGGGTGGGTTTCTCATGGAGTGAGAAAATAAGCAAAATGGACTTTTTTGGATTCCAGAGTTGATTGATGACGTTGGCACTATTAAAGTGTTCAAACCCTTGCCTCTTGGTTGCGATAGAGCAAGAATTTAGTTTAGTCCTGAGAGCCAAGTTGTGCTGCCAGCTGGACCTCCTTCCTTGCCCTTCTGTAGAGAGGGCTGTCTTCTCTCCTGACTCCACACTGCACGTCCAGTGTTAGGAGGAACCTCTCTGTTCTCATCTTACTCCACCTTTCCCCTCGTCTTCATCTACTTGTGGGTTTCATGCTGCTTTTCTGGCCACTCTTTTGCTGCCCTTTTTTCTTCTGCTTCAGCCATATTGGTCTTGCTGTTCTTCAGATGGGCTCGTCCTACCTACTTCAGAAGATCTCATTTATTCCTACCTCAGTCCTTTGCACTGACCTTTCCCTCTGCCGGGCTCTTTACACACATCTCATCTTTTGAATGAGGCTTAACCATGACACTCATTTAGCTCCATCACCCTACGCACACCCCCAGCTCCTCTACTTTTTTACTTTATTCCCTGGCACATACCCTTTTATCATACTACCCAGTTTACTTATTATGTTTATATTTGTTTTCTCTGATAGAGTGTAAGCTCCTTGAGGGCACGGGTCTGTCCTTCACACGAAGCACATAGCATAGGGCCTGGCACATAGTAGGCATTGCTGATTAATGAAGCCTGTGTCATGTATTCTCTTTTAGGTCACCTCATTTACTACCAAGGTTCTTTGCACAGCATATGTCAGTCACCCATAAATCTATATCCCTAGCATAGACCCTTTTCCACTTCTCTCCTCACTGATCTCTCCACATAGTGTCTACTAGACACAATCAGACAGGAAACTTGGAGCCATCCTTAATTTTTGTCTTTCCTTTACTCACCCTCCAACCCCAACTTCCTGTCTGTCAGTAGGCCCTGTTGACATCTCCTCCTCCTTCCAAATGTAGCCCAGATCTACCTACCTCTCTATCTCTGCCATCCCTCCCATTTTTGCCACCATTATCTCAGCCACACAATTGCAGTGGCCTCTCTCTGTTCCCCCGCTTCTTGACCCTCTACACCTCCATTCTCCCCACTTCAGACAGAGGCATCTTCTTAAAATGTAGAAATATAAATCAGATCAGATCACAGCCTTCCAATGGCTTTCCATATCACTTAGAATAAAATCCAAAGTCCCTTCTCTGGCTTAGAAAAAATCCAGCACTAGTTGAACTGCTACTTCTCAAACCTCATCGCTTAACTGTTTCCTCCTCACCCCACCATGCTCTAGTCACACCCCTTCTTCTCTTTAGGGATGCCAGTCTCAGAGCCTTTACACCTACTGCCCACTCTATCTGGAATTTTCCCCCCCTGTTCTGTCATTGTTTGAGCCAGTGCTTAAATGTTGTCTCCTCAGCAATTTTCTTGACCATCCATGCTCTCAGGCACTTAGCCTATCTTAGTTCTTGGCATAACCTTTGCTCTCTAACTTATATAGTCTTTGTTAATTGCTTTTCTTTCCCCCCATGAGGATGTATGCTCCGTGGGCACATAGACCTTTCTACCACTGTATCCCTAGTAAGTAGAAAAGTGTCTGGCACAGAGGTGATGCTCAGCAAGTATTTGTGGAATGAATGAATGAAACAACAAAGGGTACACAGTGTGTGTGTTTTTTTTAAGTTATAGATTTCTGTAATACTTAATATGAAATTTTAAGTAACCCATTAAGAATATCCTTAGGCAGGCCTGGCCAGTGTGGCTCAGTGATTGAGCATCGACTGTGAAC
Organism: Myotis yumanensis; assembly: GCF_028538775.1. Taxonomy (NCBI): domain Eukaryota; kingdom Metazoa; phylum Chordata; class Mammalia; order Chiroptera; family Vespertilionidae; genus Myotis; species Myotis yumanensis. Next base: position 184,626,891 of record NW_027223754.1, on the reverse strand, counting down.
CGGGAGGTCACGATTCAATTCCCAGTCAGGGCATATGCACGGGTTGCGGGCTTGACCCCCGGTAGGGGGCATTCAGGAGGCAGGTGATCAATGTCTCTTTCTCTCTCTCTCTTTTTCTCTCTCTCTCTCTCATCATTGATATTTCTCTCCCCCTCCCTTCCTCTCTCTGAAATCAATAGATATATATATATTTTTTTTTTTTTTAATTATCTTCTTAGGTAGAATGGAAAGAAATTGACTATTCTGGTTTTGGGGAAGAGGCACTAAGAAATTCTTACTGTTCTGTCTCTTAATTGAAAGCAGGAAACAGTCCTGCCTCGCCCTCATTTCTTCTTTTCATTGCACAGTACAGTGCTTACAAAAATATTTTCCTCATAATATCTTTATTTAGAAGCAAAATTGTGTGTGTGCCTTTGTTTTTCTAGTAAAGCACAAGAGATAATCTTATAGTCTAAGCACTGACAGTTTGAATGGCAAAATAATGTATAATTAGGACTATTCATTATCTTGTCACATGCTAAGTAGACACTAAGGGTTTATCACTGCACTAAAAGTCACTGGGATATTTAAGTTTATCCTATGAAAATCTGTTGTAAAATTGAAAATTTTTTCCTGTCAGACAGTAACAAATTATTATGCAGAATTTGTTTATTCCTTTGCCCAAGGTTTTTGCAAATAATATGCCCCAGATGTCTTCCTGTTACTATTTCCATTTCATTGTATATTTCCCAGGGCTTACTTTCTTGCTCTATATTTGAAAAAAACAATCCTAATTTTGTTAATTATTAAATCGAATGTTTTTAAAAATCAAAGTGCTTCTAATTTTTTTCTTTATTTTTTTTTTAATGCCTTCTAAAGGTCTCTGAGTGGGAAAGCAGTAAAATATAAGTGGGGACCCTTTGCCAATGAGACTCAGTGCTTCGTGACTGATTGCTACTGTGCTGTACTGAGGTTTGTCATCGGTTTGTCCCACAGAAGGCAATGGGGACAGTGGTGGCCGCGGCTGTTTCTAACTTGTGGTTTATTTCTCATCTTCGAGATCCTCTTGCTTGGGGGCTGGGGTGGGAGTTGGAATTGGCTGTAAATGGGCATGACGGACTGAATTTTTCAAGGTGTTGGAAATGCTCTAAAACTGGATGTGGTAATGGCTGCACACCCTGTATATTTATTAAAAAACATTGACTTGTGCACTTATCCTATGTGGGTTCTAGGAATGTAAATTTCACGGCAATAAAACTAAACAAAACACTGGATTCACCCCCTTTGCCTTGGGTTCCTTATTCTTGCTTACCAGTTCTTCCCTTCACGATTATTCTCCCCCTCCTTTCTCAGTAATTTTGCCTCCTTCATGAGCTTATTGCCCTTTAGGTCACATTGAGATCATGGGTTTTGGAACCCAAAGTCTGGATCCAATTCCAACACTGACTATCTATGTGACAGTTGGTGAGCCTCGAAGCTTCAGTCTCCAAATGTGTAAAATAGGCAGAATAGTAACAGGATCTGTTGCACAGGGATGTTGTGACTATTAAGTGAAGACCTATATCTGAAACCTTCCATAAATGCTAGCTATTTTCATTGCCATTTGAGACAATATTCGAGGTGGGAGTGAGCACAGGGACTGGGCCCCGCAGTGTGGAAGCCTTGCACCCCTCCGCCACTTCCCAGCTGTGGGACCTTGGGGAAGACATGTAACAAAGCTCTTGGGCTTTATTGGACATTTTATTTTATTAATATATTTTATTGATTTTTTTTTTTACAGAGAGGAAGGGAGAGGGATAGAGAGTTAGAAACATCGATGAGAGAGAAACATCGATCAGCTGCCTCCTGCACACCTCCCACTGGGGATGTGCCCGCAACCAAGGTACATGCCCTTGACCGGCATCGAACCTGGGACCCCTCAGTCCGCAAGCCGAAGCTCTGTCCACTGAGCCAAACTGGTTAGGGCTTTATTGGACATTTCAAATAAAGTTATCGCATAAGGTTGTTGGAGGGGTAAATGCTGTCATTCATATAAAGTTTTTAGCACAGTGCCTGACAAAAGTAAGCGCTAAGTGTTTATTATCGGGTCCTTCTTTAGGACTCAGACCCACCTAGGCCTTTTGTAAGCTGACATTTGACCCCAGGATACTATCAAAACAGTTTTCACTAGGGTTGTGGCAGCCAGTAGGTAAATCCAGTAGCCTTTTTCATTCTGTCCTTGACCGTGTGGCCACGTCCTTGAAGTTTCTTCCCTGCGTTTCCTTAATGTTACTCCCGATGGGTGATTCCCACATTCTCAGCTCCCTTCCCGGGTCATCTGGGTCTATTCTCTGCCACAGGAGCGGGCATCCTCCATCGCTTCATTTGCTTCTCCTCTTCTGTAAACATGTGTTTCCTTTGACCTGCCGCAGGTATTACCAGGCGGCTGTCTGCTACCTCAGGTCCACCTGTTTGAAACTCAGCAGTCTCCTTTCCCGTTCCGTTCCCTGTGCTGAACTCACGCTCCCTCCTGCCTTTTACCTGTATTTTCTGGCTTGGTTAGTGACCTCACTACACCCAGTTGCCCCAACCAGGATCCTTGTCTTAGAAATAGGTTATATCTTCCTTTGATTTTTTTTTTTTTTTTTTTTTTTACATATCCATTCATTCTTATCAGAGCAGCATTTCGGAACTATTTTATCAGGTTTTGTCACTAGAAAAGGGATAAGCAAGTAAATTAAAGAATGAGTGATGAGAGATAAAGATATTTTTAAAATAGGACTTCTAATTAAGATCAAAAGGATAAATGTAATTAATGAGACAGCCTCAATTTTAAATCAGAATGCTATATTTGAATATGTGAGAGAGGGGGAATTCAGGTTAGAGTGTATTAAGTGATATGGAATTCGAAAAGGGACTTCTGATGCCAGTGTGCTGGTACTAATGCCTCTTTTACCTCTTTTGTATCTGCCTTTCCAAAGTCGATTCCTTCGTCCTGCTGTTTGGCCATGGCCCTCTTTAACATTCTAGGATGACCCTCTTACTATCCAGGGTGTAAAATGCTTCTTGCCATCTGCTTCCAAATTCCATCCCAGATGACGTCGCTTCTCTCCCCAGGGTTCACAGCCTCCACTTTCCAGTACTCACACCACCAGTGCCCCAAGTTCTCTGGTGCCCACACCAGCTCCCGGGTCCCCTGCTGTCCTCCTCCTCAGCCTCCCACCTGGCTGCTTCCTCTTCCTTCCCTCTTGTTTCTGGTCCAGATCCTCAGTCTTTAGGCCTTTCAAAGAGTCCCCCCCCTCCCCGCCCCACACACAGCTTTCCTGGATTCCCCTATCAGAATGTGCTCTCACTTCCCTCTGCACTCTGCAGAGCACTGAAGCACCGCTCTTTTGCCAGGATAATCTTGTGTTAGTTACATGTACGCTTGCCTCTGAGCTCTTTTAAGAGATCATCCTCCTTGTTTTTCTTTCTTTTTTTAAAATTTATTATTTTTATTGTCTGAAGTTTTACATATGTTCCCCCCCCCCCCCCCCGTTGACCTCCCCCCGCCACTCCTGCCCCGCAGGACAAGCCCCCACCGCCCCAGTGTCTGTGTCCATTGGTTATGCTAATATGCATGCATACAAGTCCTTTGGTTGATCTCTAACCACCATCCCCCTCCCCCCCTGCCATTTGTCTCTGGATCTAAATCCTTGTTTTTCTTCCCACTCTTGGACCATGCCTCATATATAACACGTTCTCAGTACATGTTTATAGATCAGAAGTAGATTTGTTTGTTTTCCAATGAAGAACTTTTCCTCTCTTGTTCAGAGATTTAGAGCTTTCCTCGAGTGCCCCAGGTAACCTACTCTTTCTACAGAATCCTCACCTTCACACATACAGTACACGAAACATGGTGCCTATTTACACTTCATGGTACATTTATAGCTCTTGGTACTTGGTTTTTATTGTGTGCTCCCTCTTCCCTGGACATTTTTTTCTTTCTTTAGAGCTAGAATGCTTATATGACCTACAGAATCCACAGAACTTGCAGTTATGCCTACCTAATACTCGTCAATAAGAATGAGTTACTTGGGTAGAATGTTAAAGAAAATTGTGTTGGTAATTTTCTTTGAACTTAACTTTTTTTTTTTTTCCTAGAAAGGTGTTGGAATTAAATGTGGCTCCATAAATGGTTCTCCGTAGTTTTTGAAAAAAAAAATTCTAACATTTTCTTTTTTACAACCTCTAAACTTCTTAATGATCTTGTTCCATTATCTGTGAGGGACTTGACTTCGCTGCTGCTATGGAATTTGTCTCTTTTCTAAGCCTTCTTGCTTCCCCAGGCCTTCCATGTTCATTTGGGGGTGGGGAAGAAGGGGTAGACAAGGCTACTGTTCATAAAATGAGACATTTGTGTGGGGTGTGGATAGGCAGTTCACAATAGGGAAGTGATAGAAGTAACCAGGAAGGGTTGTTAAGAGAGGAAAGCCATGCCTTGGCATATGGGCCCGTTTAAAGATGCGTTTGTTAGCCCCACTCCTGCAGCGGTTTGCTCTCGCAAGCTTGGTGTGTCGAGTGTATGAACACTTCCTGCTTTTGCTTGTCTGCTCAAGGTGAAAATGGGAAGTGGATTTATAAGAGTTGTCTGGTGGTTTTGGTGAGGCTCTGTCTGCTGTGCTAGATTTCTATATCGGGAACATTGAAATGATCACAGAGCAGAGGATAAGCTTGTTCACCACATTTCCAGTGTTGGCAGCAACTTACCAGAAAAATTAGTTGATCACTTAAACATATACATGTAAACTGTTTGGTTGAGTGTGTGTGAGTGGTGTGTTGTAAAAATTGTTTTGCAAAATGAAAAAAAAAAAATTTATTCCTGTTTATAGCTTTAGCAACATTTGGGTGAGGTTTGTTGTTATATAAGCATATAATTTATTATGTATAAGCTATAGATGAGAAATATTCTATTGCTATAATTTAAAGCAGCGGTTCTCAACCTGTGGGTCGCGACCCCTTTGGGGGTCAAACGACCCTTTCACAGGGGTCGCCTAAGACCATGGGAAAACACATATATAATTACATATTGTTTTTGTGATTAATCACTATGCTTTAATTATGTTCAGTTTGTAACAATGAAAATACATCCTGCATATCAGATATTTACATTACGATTCATAACAGTAGCAAAATTACAGTTATGAAGTAGCAACGAAAATAATTTTATGGTTGGGGGTCACCACAACATGAGGAACCATGTTAAAGGGACGTGGCATTAGGAAAGTTGAGAACCAATGGTTTAAAGGTAGCGGGCATTTTTACTAAAGGTACGGAACATTTCAGTTTACTGATATTTACTAATATTTCCCAAGGAGAAATTAAAGTACTACTGAATAGTTTGCAGATTGTTTTATTTGCTGAATAGGCAAGAGGACAGGACAAGGGGTTAAAAATGAAATATGAATGGCTTACAGTTTGCTTTATTTTTGAGTGATCAGATTTACTGGTGGGGACCACATCTTGGATATCCTGAATTCTCCTGTTCATGCCAGCACTTTTTGGAATACTTAATGTTGACATAGTGAAATATTGAAACCTAAGGATCTATTTTAATAAAAGTGTAGAAATAATCATTTCCAGTCACATCAAGTTAAATGAACCACAGAAATCAGGAAGTTAAAAACAAATCAATTACCACTTGGTGGTTCTGTGTAGTGTATTGCAGTTAATCATCTTCGATTGAATTTGCAGCTCTCTGAGTTTGTTGGGAAGTAGGCCATCTCATGCCGAGATGAAATACCAAGTCATTTAAATTAGATACTGAGCATGCTCATACTTTTGGAGTACTTTAGGAGACTGCAGTGTAGTTCAGTTTTATTTTGTGGAGAGAGCAGAAAAGAGACCATGGTGTGCCCTTTTGTCATCATTCTGTTAGAGGGCATATAATTTGTCTTGGAAACCAGAAGCCTAAGATAAAAAGAAGAACGCAGGTCTTAGCAAAAGGCTGTTTGGTGAGTTGATTAGCTGTTTTGTTCTACTTTTATAATCCTTAGCAAGGCTGTGTATGTCTTTACTTAGATCTGCCGCTTGTTTTATACTGAGCTGAAGCTTTATGTAGCAAGGAACTTAGCTGAGATGAGGAGAAAATTGTTTCTGCAGTCCAGATCTTTCTTTTGAAATATTTTCAGTACATTTTTACATTTCTGAGGTGACAAGTTCATAAATTGCTATGCTGCTACCTCCGTGTTCCTCACAAATTTCATTTGTTCACTGCTGCTGAATAATGCTGGCAGAATTATGTGCTGAGGGAGTACAGGATTTGTCAGTTTGGACAGTTTAGCATTTTTGTTCTTGAGTTTTAATGAAATTATAATGTTTGCCTTTACATTTCTTTGCTAAATCTAAAAAGTAGTAGTGGTTAAGTCCTACTTAGTATAAGAGCAAGAATTCTTTAAAGAAAGTGAAAAGGGTATATTGTAGTAATAGCTACATATTGTTCAAACGGTAGCTCAAAAATAAATTGGTTTTGTAATATAATTGGTCATTTAAGATACTCTAAAGTAAAATGAGATTGACAGCATATTTGTAAAGTGTTACAATTATTCAGCATTCGTATTTATAATTTGTTCTATTTTTAGATATTGAATTAGCTTCAGAAGTGTTTAGAGCACAATAATAGTTTTGCTGTTTTGGGCTCTTACTTCCCTTGAGCTCATATTATGGTGATTACTAGGGAGATAATTTTATTTAAATGTTTTGTGATTGTTTTTATTATCTAAAATGTTCATGTTCTTCCATGAAGTTAAAGTGAGGGGAGATCTTGTGTATTTTCCCCCATATTGTATTCTCATAGTATCAAGTGATATTTAAAATCTACGTATTACTTCGTAATGAACATGATTTTTTAAATATATTTATAATGCACAAACTTGGCAACCAAATCTTCAGGGTATTCTCTTGGAAATTAAAATTGCATACTCTGCTTGAGATAAATCCTTGTGTTTTTGGAGATTTGAAGGAAGCAAAAATTAACATATTTATTTCCTTGGGGGGAAATAGTATTTGAAACAGGAAGTCAGGTAGGGAATTTGAGGTGCTTTAAAGAGTTCTAGAAAAAAATGATGTAGAGGAGTGGGAGGAATAGGAAGAGAATACTAAAAGCTCGGTGTCTTCAAATGCCAGGCAATTAATGTGATGGTTTCCTGAAATATCTTTATTTTGTGAACTGCCCCCTCTATGCCATTTTCTAGGATTGGCACATGAGAAGGAAGTGGGTGTATACTCAGTTTGTATATTCGTGAAAAGGGAGGGTTAACAGAGATGAGAACTAGGTGATAATACTCAAGAAATCTATTCCCACTTCTAAATACTGACTCATTTGTGTGACCTTGGGCAGCTTGCACACTCCGTTTACTTCTATTTTTTAATGTATTATTTTTACCATGGTAATAGGTTTATTTAAGGTTTCTAAAGTAATAAGATTATTTCTTGGACTGTTGCAAAGATTTATGAGGTGCCATAAGTTATTCACAGATAGCTGCTGTGGGGGGAAAAAAAACACAAGTATTGCTTTTACAGAATCTTATCAACTGCTTTCTTATTTTTAATTTCAAATGTGTAAATCCTCTGTGGTCTTTGAAACTAATTTAGCAGAAATACATATTTCATGTATAGTATGTAGTTAAAGTATGACAGATTTTTTTAAATCCCCCAACCCCCCCATATTTATTTTAAACTATGGATAATAATGAAATTTTCATGGCAAAATTATACTTGACATTGTTTTTCTCTTATGTATTTAGTCCCATTTACCTCTAATCAATAGATCTTCAATAGAAGCTAAATAACCAGACAGCAATTTTGTACTATAATTATATAATTTAATAAATATAGGTGCAAAGACTATATATATAACAGTATCTATATAATAGAAGCCTAAGCAACCGTTATGGCGGAATGACCAGAATGACCAGTTGCTATGATGTGCACTGACCACCGGGGGGGAGGGGGCGCAGACGCTTAACGCAGGAGCTGCCCTCTGGTGGTCAGTGCGCTCCCACAGGGGGAGTGCTGCTCAGCCAGAAGCCGGACTCACGGCTGGCAAGCGCAGCGGCAGTGGCAGGAGCTCTTCCACCTCCACGGCAGCGGTAAGGAACGAGGGGTCCCGGCCTGCGAGGGGCTGCAGGCTGGGCTGAGGGGGAGACACACACCCCTCTCCAGTGCGTGAATTTTTTGCACCGGGCCTCTAGTGTAAATATATCAAGGTGGCATGTTGTATACCTTAAATTTACCAATGTTTTATGTCCAGTGTATTCAATTAAAAAGATAAACAATGGCAGTTTGATTGTAGAAAAAATATTGAGAAATATTGGAAAAACGAAAGGAGGGGGGATATGAAAAGAAAAATTACTTATGACAAGGATTTCTTTGCCAGGTCTGTAAAAATTAAGCACACAACTGTATGTTTTGTTAATTTCCAAATCATTACGTTCATCAGCTCACTTATTTAACGTAACATTTGCCAATGAAGGAGCATTTATTTCCCAAATTTTATGAAGTTAAATAATGCTTGAAGATCCCAAGATCTTATTTCAAAATGAGATCTGTAGTCATGTAGGTTTGGGGAATAATGGGCCGTAAGGGCTTTTTGTAGTACAACTTCTTGGCCTTAAACATCTGGTTCAGAACTTTATTCTAGAACTTAGTTTTGTCTCGAATATGCTTTACTTTTGCAAAGAAAAAACAGTACATGATATTAAAATTTTATCAAATCTTTTTATTAATTCTGAATATCAACTCTTATAAAATCTGGGTAAGTGAGAAAAGAATGGTGGATTTGCTTATATTTTCCAGAAAACTGCCTCAGTTCTTTTTTCATTTACAAGAACAATCTTAGAATTACAATGTAAATGGGATATAAAGGGCATGATTAGATTTAGTGATAGTAATAGTGATATAAGCCAAAATTAACATTTTTGAAAACCCCTACTCTACAAGTGTAGGCAGTGAATAATACTATGTGAAGAATTTGGGACACGTGATTACCATGTAAAGGTTTAATAATTCTCACAAGTTTCTATTCATTCTCTTAAAGTTACTCCTAGATTACTCCTGTAGAGAAATTAATTTTTAAAATATAGTTTGTAATGGGAAATAAGTGATCACTTATTTATAATCTAGTGGACCTGAGTTCTAGTTTTTACCATTAAGTATCTTCATTTCTCTATTCTCTTTGTTTTCAATAGTGTAATCGAATGGTTTGTCCCTCCCGCTGCACAGCAGAGCCAAACACTAAACCCGAGTTCTGCAGCGGAGAAATTTGAGTTGTTTTATTTGCAGAGCGCTAAGAATAGGAAGCTGGATAGCTTGAAGCCCAAACTCCCCGATGTCTTAACAATTTGGAGCTTTTAAGGGCAAAAATCATGAGTTAAGGGGTCAGGGTTATGAGCTCTGTTGATTGGTCAGTTCCTATGCAAGCTTTAGCAATCCGATTTATTCAGCTTCTGACAACGTTCTGTTCGGGTCTATATGACTATGGCCAGGTGGTCTCTTGCTTAAAAGACTGCATTCTTCCGTTGTCTTAAGCAGAGTATACCTTCTGAAACTTGCTTTGCAGGCAGGCCCTTATGTAAACCCTTATTATATAACCTTCCAGGTGGACCTAAGACTCTTTAGAAAAGCTAATTTAATAATTTTAACTAAAAGTTATTTTCTAATATATTTAGTCTATTATGATTTGTTGTCTGTTTTCATAGTAAACAGAAATATCAATATATATATCTTCTATATTTATGAACATTGAATTTTATATAAAGAACCTAGCATGATGTATAGTCACAAAGTAGATGTTCAATGTTTGTCTCTCTCTCTTTTTTTTTTTACAAAAACTACGTTTTTTCTGTATTAAACTTTTTTTAAAGTTCTATTTGAGCCCTAGCCGGTTTGACTCGGTGGATAGAGCATTGGCCTGCGGACTGAAGGTCCCGGGTTCGATTCTGGTCAAGGGCATTGTGCCTTGGTTGCGGGCACATCCCCAGTAGGGAGTGTGCAGGAGGCAGCTGATCGATGTTTCTCTCTCATCGGTGTTTCTAACTCTCTGTCCCTCTCCCTTCCTCTCTGTAAAAACAATCAATAAAATATATTTTAAAAATAAATTTCTATTTGTAATACTAGAGTCAGAGAAGGGTGCCGATTTATAAATAATTATATACTTGGACTCTTTTTATAATAATATATTGTTTAAGCCAGAATGTATAAATGATACAGTGTTGGAAAAACTCTCAATTGCTTAGTCAACTTTCATAAATAGAGTAATGGCTAAATATCTGCATGTTCCAGCTGTTTGGGGCCTGGTTGACAAAGTGATAAGTATTTTGGCTAAAGAAATACCTCAAATTTGTTTTTATCACTATACAATTTTAAATAAATAAAATCACATTTAGTGAAATATGAGCTTTTAAATTAGTAGAATTTAGCAATGCCTAACACACAGTTGGTACTCACTAAATGTTTATTGAACTAAATATTTTTCTTTTTATGTTTTTTAATCAATATCAATGAATAAAACTATTTAAGAGCTTATTTTTTGTTTCTTTGTTCTCTACTTTTGTGAAGATTGCTGTTCTTTACAAACAAAACCCTTTCATACTCTTATTATTTAAGAAAGACACTTAAATTATTAGACTTCATTATATAACCTCCTTAAATGAGCTGATAATGTGAAATGACAAGGACATGAAAATTTGGTGGTTTGTTCAGTTTTCAGAAATTGAATGGGCACATGGGTTGGTATTGGAAAAACACCTTGAATACTATCGTTAGGCCCATGGATGCTGTACATTATCTTCTCTCCGGTACACTTCCTGTGAAACTAGCTTTTTGACAAATTCAAGGTCAGTTAGATAACTCTAAAAAAAACTACTTAATTTTAATATGAGATCTCAGGGGTATAAATGATTTAACATAGGTATCTCAAAAGTATATGCAAGGTTTCCCTTTTATCCATGGGGACTGTGTTCCATGGATGCTGGAAACCATGGATAGTACCAGATCTCATTTTTACTATCTTATCCGTACACACCTATGATTAATTTATAAATTTGGCACCATAAGAGATTAACAATAACTAATAATAAAATAGAACAACTTCAACAACATACTTCAATAACAGTTACATGAATGTAGTCTTTCTCTCAAAATATCTTATTTACTACACTCACACCTTTTAACTGAGAGGAGGCACTTTATTGCTTCTTTTTGACATATGCCAGCATCGCTGCTCTTGTGCTTTGGGTCATTATTAAGTAAAAATAAGGGTTACTTGAACACAATCACTTGGACACCTGGACAAGCAGTTCTAATAGCTTGTCTGCTAGCCAGCACACATCTTTGGGTTATTTTCTCCCAATCCAGATGAACTATGATGGAATTCCACCCACCACCCCTATCTGACCGAAAGTACATTTTGGATATAAGCAACATTTTTTCTTAAGGCTATACTTTTTCCTTAAAAATAAATCTCTGAATTTTACACTTTAAATCAATGAGAAACTATGATTTATTTACTAAAAGTGATTTGATAAGTATTTCAGGAACATATCTTTCCTTTGAGGACAAGTTGCTTATGGCAAGAAAGGGAGAGAATTGCAGCAGATAACAGCTCACCAGCAAAATCCATCTGGGGTATGGATAACTTAATCTTAGGAACTGGTGTAGAAATCATTCTATATAAACAAGTAGAAATTATAGGGCAGAGGATGTGAACATTGGGAAACTTAATCAGCGTATCTGTTTCCTGGTTGGTCAGAGACCTCATTTTCACTCCTTTTCCTCACTTCCCTAAAGAGTTTATAAGGAAGCAGGAATTTTTCTTATAATCAAAGAATTGATCTGTTTATAGATTTTAACAATGATATTTGATAGTTATTGATGCAATTCTAGACATTAACATGAAGCTTAGCACATTTTGCTTGTTTTTTAAAAGCGCTCATGGAGGAAGATTACATTGTGTACTTTTTCTCTTTAATACTTAAAAATTATAAAATAATATTGTAAAAATATTACAGGTACACAAAGGATATGAGTGGGATGCCCATATATATCCACTACCTAGCATATGACAAAACAAATACTTGAACTTCATAAGACTCAGTTATTACTGTATTGCACATTTCAGTTATTTTTAGGTAGCTGAGGAGTGATTTAACATTAAATGCCAAATTCCTCCTCTACTGTTGTAGTTATAGCATATATTTTTAAGTAATTTTAAGAGAAAACAATACATTCGGGGGGTTTTCCTCCTACAAACTAATTTTTGTTATAACAAATTTGAATCTAGGTAATGTTTTCTTCTGTTAAAAAACATGATCTTCATGTGCTTGTAGTGGCCCTGCCACCTCTGGCCCATGATCTCCGTTCCCAGGTTTGACTGACAGGCATCTTTCCTGTGCCACCCCAACTTCACCACACATGTGCACATCTGCCTTTGTCTCCCTTCCCCCAGAGGTTTGCAGGGAATGGGCCGGTGTTTCCCTGGGGAATGTAAAGTTTCAGCTTCCTGGTGAAGCTGCCCAAATGGCTATGCTATAACCTCTGGCCTTCCTCTTGCTCCTTTTCTATTATTAATAACTAGCTAATTACAACGGTATCAGTAACATCTCAAATGACAACTCATAAATGGGTGAATAAAATGCAGTATATTCATACAATGCAATGTTGCATGGTGACAAGAAGAAACGAAGTGTTCATACGTGCTACACCATGAATGAACCCAGAAAACATGTTAAGTAAAAGAAACATTCATAAAGGACCACATATTGTATGATTCCACTTGTATTAAATGCCCAGAATAGGCAAATCCATAGAGGCAGAAGATACATTCATTGAGGATGCCGGGGGGCTGAGGGGATGTGTGATGAGGAGTGACTGCTTATCGGATGCAGGTTTTCTTTTGAGTTATGAAAATGTTCTAAATTTGATTGTGGTAATGATTGTACAATTTTTATGAATATATTAAAAACCATTGAATTGTATACTTTAATGCTGAATTCTATGGTATCTGAATCCAAAAAAGCTATTATTTTTTAAAAAGTAATACTAGATCATTATGAAGAAATTGGAAAATACAGAAAACTATAAATAAGGCAACAGAAACTACTAGTAATTTCACCTACCAGAGAAACTAAGAATATTTTTTGCATGTTGCCTTTTTCTTCATTATGTATACCTCATGAATACATATTTTATCCTTTAATTGGAGTCATATGAATATACAATATTATAATTCTACCTTTTCACCTAACAACTTATTTTAAGCATTTTCAGAAAAATTCAAGAATAAAGTTTATTGTAAAAAGTTATGCATGCTTATTGTTTTATTAAAAAATTAACAGGTAAAAATGATAAAATAAAAATCATTCATGATCTTACTGTTTTAATATTGATATTTTGATAGGTCTTGATTTTTGTGCTTAGCTTTAAGCTGTTGCTGTTGAATAATAATAGCTGTCTTGAGTTCAAATGACTTTCATATCTAATTTACGTATTTGTTTATTTTTTTCTAATTTTCTAATGTCTATTAGCTTAGTCTGTCTTTGGATCACTTTTTCATTTTACTGTAGAACACCAGAATTACTGAGTAGTGAAGTAGAGAAAGTAATTGAAATTGTTATGTTGAGTTTGAAAAAATAGAAATTAGTAATTTCATGCTTTTTTTGCTATTATTGTAAAGGTTATAAAGATTTTAAATAGAGGGCAGCTCTATTTACCAACCAAAGTAAAAAGAACAAATTCAAGTTTGGTTTTAATAAAGATATAAAGCATCTGTTAAAATGTTAATTTTAAGTAAATGTGTTAATAAGTGGCTTTTTGAAAAATTAATCTGTGCTCCCATGTTTAGTTTTAATCTTAAATATTTATGACTTGAAATATTACATGACCAACATGTTCATAAATTCACCAAATATTACATATACTTATGTTAAAGGTTATTGAGGATCTGTTATCTCAAATCATCCTCACAGTATTCTATGGGAAAGGTATTAGTTTTAGAAATAAGAAAATATTTTTTTGAGAGTGGTTCTTTGTTTTAAGTTCATAGAGCTTAGCTTGTAAGTAGCAGAACCAGGATTTAAACCCAGATCTGTGTAATTCCCAAATTCTTCATGTCTAACCTGAAGAACTCTATGTGTTTTTAATATTTTATTCCCTGTGCTAGATTCTGGTGAGCCTCAGACAGTTTTAATCCAGCCAGTAGAGGGGAATATAGCCTAAAAAGAGGTAATTACTATTAAATAATTAAATATACATGGGACCATTTACCAGACCCAGGTGCCTAAATCTCCAAAGAAGGGTCACATCCCTCGGGGGCATGCTAAGGACAAGGAAAGGAGTGTACAGTGTGAGGGGGCGGAGCTCCTCCTTCCCAAGGAGCCGAGCGTGTGGGCGGCTTCCCCAAGCAGATGATGTCTGTGTTGGGTTTGGAAGGATGACTAAGAATTTGCTAAGCAGGGGTGGATAGCACTCCCAACCGTGAACAGTGAGACCTAAGGCTTATAGATCTCTTCAAGGAACAGTTACTTAAGTGCTGCTCAAGTATTGGGTGTGAGGTGCTTGGGGACAGGGGCCTTAGGCAAATAATGAAGACAAATCAGAGTAGCATTGAGTGCTGACTACTCACTACAATTGGGTTATTTTTGAGATGAGAAATTTAGGATATAAACAGGTTTAACTGGGAGTAAATAGGTTTGGGTATTTTGAATCTTAAATATGGATAGGATATTCCTTTTGTTGAGATAGCAGAAATTAGATCTTTAGGATCCTGCAGAGCAAGAAAAAAATATTAGGGCCAGATGCAGATTAGAATGTATAGGTGTGATTAAAACACCAATATTGTTTTTGAATAATAACGAGCCACTAAATGAGGAGTGAATTAAATTACTTAAGAATAGTAGGTGTAAAGAGCATCAAAGATAGAACCTTAAGGGAAATCCAATGGCTAGGTGATGGGCAGAGGAAACCTAGAAGAAATGGTTAGCATCAGAGAACCGGGGTTAGATTAGGAAAACCAAGAGAGAGGAGCAGGAGCATAACTGTACATACACATCAGTCCTGTGGATGAGGACTAAGAAGCATCCTTTGACATTTGTCCATTAGGAAGACATCAGTAACCATGAGTGTGGAGGATAGAAATAATTTCACAGTGAGCAGAGGAGTGATTGGGGGTGGGAAGGAGTGTAGTACCACCAACCAGTGGGAGCTAGTCTTTGGACCAAGAAAGAAAAGAGAAATGAATTGACAAGATGCATCAAAGAATGGGAATAAATAAATTTTTTTCAGCTGGTAAGTAGGAGCTCAGTACAGCAGAGATTGACATTGCAAGAAAGGAAGAACCAATTGTTAGAACAGGGTCCCAGAGAAATTGGGAAGGCAGATCAGAGATACAGAACGGAGGGGAGGCATCTCCACTTGAAGGAAGAAATAAGAATGGGCTTAACTTCTGTTAAGATTTGAGCTGTAGGGCAACAAAAGTTTACTTGGGGGCACTGGAGGGATTGGGTAGGTGGCTTAAGGAGGGTTAAAAATTTTAGAATAGCTGCCAAAGGGAGAATGAAAGCAAATTAAAAAGTTGCCTGCCAAGTGGTATTAAGAACTCATCTGAAGCTGAAAACCAGGAATTGTTTATGCTGACTTTCATTTAAAAGCCAGTGTATTTTTTCTCCTCCTCCTCCTCCTCCTCTTCCTCCCTCCTCTTCCCCCCTCCTCTTCCCCCCTCCTCCTCCTTCTCCTTCTCCCTCCCGGTAGATGCTGGCTTTCATTTAAAAGCCAGTGTATTTTTCTTCTTTTTTTGTTTTGTTTTTGTCTTGTAGAAATTGTTTGGTTACTAAAAACTATTTTTTCTTTTGCAATACTTGGAATCCCTGTCAGTTTAAGCTTGTTTAGGTTAGTCAGAAAATTTTTGTGTGAAATATAAAACTATGTTATGAATTATAGATAATACAGAAGCTATAACAGAATCCAGATATTGAGTAACTATTTATTGTTTAGTGCTCTCTCACATGCAGAGATGGCCAGGGTAATAGGGACTCTGACATGTCAACAACTGAAATTTTAGCCACATGTGTGGGTTGCACATAAGGAGTTAAGATAACAACATCCACCCAACCCTACTTCAAATTACATTTAAAATTTTGTAAAGCATTTTTGTATTTGAAACCATATATCCATATTCTTCTGAAAAAATGTCCTAAGTCATATAAAGGACAAATCCGAATCCCTGAGACCCACTCTAAAATTTATTTAGCAATTTTAAAGAACTCAAATTATCTAACAAGTTTAAAGACGTCTGTTCTGACCAATTGGTACTGAAGAACCAAGTTCATCTAGTAGATCTCATTATAGCTCAAAGTGTTGGGTTTGGGTTTCTGTCTAAATTTGTATCTCCAAAGATAAAATGGTAATTTTAACAGTTAGTCCCCATCTTTTATATAAGTAAGATGTACTCGAAAAGGTTGTGTAATTTTGAGTTTAGTATTCTTAGATTTATTTATATTGCTTTCTTATAGAAATCTTCTCAGCAAAAGGTAAAACAACATGATCTACTACTCTAAGCCAGTATATATATTTTTAAATCCTCACCTGAGGATATTTTTTTTTTTAGAGAGGCTGGGGGGGAGAAACATTGATGTGAGAGAGAGACACATCTATTGGTGGCCTCCTGCTTGCAACCGAGGCACGAGCCCTTAACCAGGAATCAAACCCGTGACCCTTCAATCCACAGGCCAACACTCTAACCGCTGAGCGAACTGGCCAGGGCCAGTAGTCTATTTTTTATTGTAGTCCAACCTATCTCAAAAAAGAGATGGGCCCTCGCTGGTTTGGCTCAGTGGATAGAACATCAGCCTACGGACTCAAGGGTCCCGGGTTTTATTCCAGTCAAGGGCACATACCCAGGTTTCCGACTCAATCCCCAGTAGAGGGTGTGTGGGAGGCGGCCAATCAGTGATTCTCATCATTGATATTTCTATCTCTCTCTCTCCCTCTCCCTTTCTCTCTGAAATCAATAAAAATACATTTTTTTAAAAAGAGAGAGATGGGATCTGTGTGAGTTTTCCAATTATTTGTGCAATAAATATTCTACCCTGTGCTCCATAAACATCTCTATAACAAGCCCTGTTCTAAAACGCTGAAGAGATGATGGTAAACGAGAGGATAAGGCATTTGGAATACAATGTACTTCTGGAAAGGGCAAGAGAGCTTGACTGAAGTGGTAGATTGCCCAGAATTGCAGAGTATGTTTAGGCACCAAAGGGTTCCTGGAAAGGCTACACATGTATAGGATGAACTATATGATATGTGAAGAGGCTGGCGTAAGGCACATTAGTGCTCAAACGTTTTAGTTGTGCTGGTTGATGCTGTTGCTGTCACACCTATTGCAGAAAATGGTGGGGACTGGAATCAGAATCTTGGAGAAATGCCTGTGCTTAAGGGACATGAGTAACAGTGTAGCTCATGAGGAACGTCAGAAAATTAGTACAGAGAACTCGGGTCTGAACTCAGGAGAATTCAGTGTTGTGGAAGCCAAGGATGTAAAGATTTCCAGTTGTCAAAAGCTGGGTAGACATCGAAGGGATGAGAAAGAAACAGAGACCATTGATGTAGCAATTACGAGACTATCGATTGCCCTTTGAGGAAGCAGTTTTAGTGGCATGAGTGGTGCAGACTTCTAGAGAGGTTTGGCAGAAGTAGGAAGATGCAAGAACTGAGTGCTTTTTACATTTGAAATAAAAAAAAACTTGGGAATACCAGTGATTTAAAAATAACAACAACCAAATATTTAATCTATTTATCAAGAATACTAAGGGATGAGGATTTGAGTGTTAAACCCCAAAACATGTTTTATTCTCATTCGGGAAAGGAACCTTAATTTTTTAAATTAAATACATTTTGTCATGTAACATTGGGGAAGTTTAAGATGTACTTATATAATTGGTTTCGGTGGTTATGAAAGTGAGGAGGCATTTAAAAATGGGGACAGTAGAAACACTTTTATTTCTGGTTGGGTCAAACACCCTATAAAATAGCAGTAAATACATACTCTTGCTAAAGGTTTTTCTTCTCAAAATAATTCACACAAGGAGAAAGTGAAAAAAGCTCTTTAATTGATTTTTTACCCTTGGTTGAATGCTTCTTTCACATCGACTCTTTGAATGCAGTTATAATTCCTGTTGAAAATAGAGAAGTTAATTCCCTCTAAATTGTTATTAGCCACATCTCCAAATAAAATAGCCAATACCCCTTGAGAAAACGTCTCCGTTAACTAGCTTGCACTCTGTGTCATTAAGCTTGACTGAGGTATGAAAATGAACATGGATATTTGCCAAAGCCCTGATAGTGGGCAGCTGTGTCCTTTACATGGCTCATATTTTAAATAGTACAACCCTAAAGCCAAAATGTGGTCAGAATTTATAATGAGCATGTTAAAAGCTCTGTGGTACCTTCATTTCTTTCACCATTTCTCCATAATTTGGTGACATTTGGGTTGTTCAGTTTTATGTGCTGCTTTTAAAGGGAGAAAAAGCCAAAGACTCAAGTAGTTTGCTATTGGTTCCACTTTTGTTGAGTTAGATGGTGTCGATTTATTCTCTAGTAAGTTTTGTAAATCTGAACACACACACACACAAAAACCCATACTGCCCTGATTAAAAATGTCTTTACTCAACAGTAAGAAAACAAACAACCCAATTAAAATGATGAGCAAAAGATTTAACCAGACACCTCACCAAAGAAAACATACAGATGGCTGATAAGCATATTAAAAGATGCTCAGCATATTCATCATTGGGAAACTACAAATTAACAATGAAATACCGCTACACACATTGGAATGGCTAAAATCCAAACAACTGGCCATACCGTTTGCTGGCAATATTGTGGAGCAACAAGAACCCACACGCATTGCTGGTGGGAATACAAAATTGGTAGGTCACTTGGCAGTCTCTTAAAAAGCTAAGCCTTGTTTTACCGTACCACCCTGCAATCAGGATCCTTGGTAGGTACTCAAATGAGTTAACAACTTACGTCCACACAGAAACCTGCACATGAATGTTTGTAGCAACTTGATTCACAGTGGCCAGAACTAGCAGCAGCCAAGATGCTATCCTTTACTAGGTGGCTGGATAAACAAACGGTGGCACATCCACATAATGGAATATTATTCAGCAGGAAAAAGAAATGGCCAGGTCACAAAGAAATACAGGTGGGTATTAAATGCACATTGCTAAAGGAAAGAAGCCAGTCTAAAAAGTCTGCCTTGTGTAGGATTCCCACAGACATTCTGGAATAGCAAACTATAGAGACAGTAAAAGGCTCAGGGGATTGGGGGGAGGGAAGAAGGGTTGAACAGTGAAGCATGGGGGACTTTCGGGTGGTGAAACTGTTCTGTGTGATACTGTATTTGTGGTTACATGACACTACGTATTTGTCAAAACCCAGTGAACTTTACAACAAAAGGAGTGAAACCCCTATGCAAATGTAAAAAATCATTTAGGGCCCAGCCAGTGTGGTTCAGTGGTTGAGCATCAACCCATGAACCAAGAGGTCACTGGTTTAATTCCCAATCAGAGCACATGCCTGGGTTTCGGGCTTGATCCCCAGTAGGGGGCGTACAGAGATGGTGTTTCTATCTATTCCTCTCTTTCTCTCTTTCTAAAAATCAGTAAAAATATATTTAAAATAAATAAATAAAATAAAAAATCATTTAGGAAATCGAGGGATCCCAGGATGGAATTCAGACTGTGACAAAAGACTCTTCTACAGATTTATGGTACAACCTTACGTGAAGACATGGGCAACAAGGTGCTGACCTAAGTAACTTTGGAACTGAGCTAAATTCAGTCTAAAGACATTGTACGTAAACACTTGAATTAAAAAGCAAGGAACCTCTGAGAAACTGTCACAGCCGAGGAGAGTCCTAGCCTAATTTTGATTCCTGCATCTGAAATGTTGCTGAGGGCCTTCACCCCACAAGCATTGGTAAACGTTTGCTTGCTTTTTTTTCCTTCTGGGGTTCTATTCTAAGCTATTGACACACTGTGCTTCTGACAAATGAGTACACAGGTCATACAAATGACACCACAACTGCCACCTGGTGGACAGCGATCATAAAATGCGACGGGATGTGAGAAGCCTCCCAGTTTCAGAGCTGTTCAAGTATGATTTAAAAGGTGCTTCTGAGCCCTGACTGGTTTGGCCTAGTGGATAGAGTGTCGGCCTGCGGACTGAGGGGTCCCAGGTTCGATTCCGGTCAAGGGCATGTACCTTGGTTGCGGGCACATCCCCAGTGGGAGGTGTGCAGGAGGCAGCTGGTCAATGTTTCTAACTCTCTATCCCTCTCCCTTCTTCTCTGTAAAAAAAATAAATAAAATAAAAGGTGCTTCTGAGAAGAAATGAAACAGGACACACTCCAAGCCTGTTCATATAATTGTTTTGATTGGGAGATGGCAGCATGCTACTACTTTCGTACACCAACCACTCATCTGAGAGTCAGTTTGCAGCCATAATTGTTTACTTTGTTAGATTTAAAAGTCGCTTTTTTTAAATGTAAGATTTAATTTGGCATGTTTCAGAGCATGGTACCCATGTCACTGGTCATATGAAATGTTTTTAGTTATGTTGGAAGCTGAGATAAGCCAGTTTGGGCCTTCGCCTTTGTGACCCATATTTTCCTTCCACACAGCCTTGCTACCAGATAGCACGAAAGCAAGTCCAAGACTGAACTCTGCCACACACACACACTCTATTAGTAAGTGGGTACAGGAACAGTCACTTAACCTATTTCTGTAAGAATAGTAAAGTCCCTCCCTGCTTCGTGTCTTTTTTCGCCATCCTAGTAAGCACCTTACATGAAATATTCTGACAGGGCGATCAGCTGGCGTAATCGGTTCAGGCAGCAGAAGCCTCACTGAGAGGAACAAAGAACCAAATGAAATTCTATTCCGAGCCTCTATTCCAAAGGTGTTTGGCTGCTGGGGTAGCCACATTTTTGTCTTCTAGCCATCCACATACTGTGAATCCCCCTCATTTCAACATAAAAAAATATATATTTCCAACGTCCTTGAAGCTAATGAGCCTCTGATACAGTTTAGTGATATTCAGAGTGCTCGTGTGATGGTCTTAGGTGCCCTGAATGGGGATAGCTGATAGGGAATTTAATATATTAACCAACTATCTCGCTCCACTCTTTATAGTGAAGGATTTTAACGTTAATGACAGTGTAACACGGTGGTATATGAATAAAATTTTCTCATTTTAATGTTCATTATGTTAGGAAAATATAGCTAGTAGATAAAAACTGCGATTTTATAAAGAATTTGTTGCAGATAACCTGAAATGCTATTCAGTTTTAGAGAGTTTTATATAATTTTCCTAAATAAATAGTACTGACATGGAATTATAGGCAGTTTACCTCAGTGGCGGTTTCCACTTAAAGCATTTGCAGGAATTATCAGCCAGTGTTCTAATACAGTAAAGTTAACATGGTTATACTTCAAAAGAGTATGACTTCAAATACATATGTACATTTTAAAAGAATTCATGTCGTTAACTAATAAAATATCTATGCTTCATATTTTATAAATGTATTAGAATCTGTCAGAAATGAAGTTATCTCTCTTTTAGCCCCAGTGTTGTAGCAGTTTTAGAACAATAAGTGACAGACACCCATGAAAAAGGTTTTTGCATTCCCTTTTTAAAAATATATATATATATTTTTTATTATTATTTATTTCAGAGGGGAAGGGAGAGGGAGAGAGAGAAACATCATTGATGAGAGAATCATCGATGGGCTGCCTCCTGTATGCCCCCCACTTGGGATCAAGCCCGCAACCCAGGCATGTGCCCTGTCTGGGAATCGAACCATGACCTCCTGGTTCATAGGTCAATGCTCAACCACTGAGCCATGCCAGCTGGGCTTCATTCCCTTTATTCCACACTCTGAAGTGCCTCGCAGTACCTGACTATTGCCTGTACTGCTGATTCCAGTATATTTCCCTAAAGATGAGGATCTCAATATCTAAATACTCAGGGGCCCCAGAACTGCTTGCGTCTGCTCCATCTTTGCAGCGACACGATGCTGCCCGAGCCCCAGCCAGCTTCCATACCACAGGGGAGAATGTACAGCTCCTTTTCATTACTTTGCTTGGGGCAGAAATTCTGGGACATTGCAAGAACTGGGTTACCACATCTAAAAATTTGCAAACAAGTAAAATTTCTAGACAAAGATGGAGTTTTAATTACGGGGTTTTAATATAAAATTTAACGCAAAATTAAATTGAATACAAAATTGCACACATTAGTTGTTCTTTTTCCCTTGTTACCTTATACCATACTAGGGGCCCAGCGCACAAATTCGTGTGGGGCCAGTGCCGTCAGCGGGTGCTAGTGGCAGCTGCTGCCCTAATCGCCCCTCAGGACCAGGGGGGAGGTGGAGAAGCCCTCAAGGGCAATTGGAGCCGGCAGCAGCCGCTCACACCTGCTGATGGCACTGAGTGATCGGGGCCGGCAGCAGGAACAAGCACCTGGTGGGACGATGGTGCATAGGAGCAAAGAATTTTCAGTAACCACCAGAGGCTCGCCCCGATGACAGCAACTGGCGCCCTGCCTTGGTCTGGTGCCCCCACCCACCTGCTCCACCATCCCGCTGCAGCTGATGCCTGCCATATTCCCTGTGTGCTTCCTAGCGACTGGTTGTTTGGTTGTTCCACCATTTGCATATTAGGCTTTTATATATATACTAGAGGCCCAGCACTCGAAATTGCGCGAGACCCAGACCCCCTGCGCCTCAGGACCTTAGACTCCCTCCCACCGACGTGAACCCATCAGTGCACCTCCTGGTGAGTCTGGTCGTTGGTCATTACGGCGTTACAGCCTTATGGCCACAGGCCTTTTATAATATAGATAGATGGTCTGCCTTCTGGGAAGGACCACTCTGAGACTCGTAGAACCTCACTTTAAAACAGCAGCAGTAGTAAACAATCTGTTTATGTCATCTTTTTTGTGAGAAGCCAAAACAGCCTTATACAGTGATGTCAGAGGGTCCTAAATGACCAAGGAATTTCCCCCAGGATCTCCATAACATTAAAGAACTAGGGTCTTTCATTGTCATTTAGGTCAGAATGCTCCTTAACTCATCGGTCTCCTGAACAAGCTGGGTGGGCAACTCCATTTGTAGTGTAGGAATTAATCTGAGTTTCAGTACAAAAGCTCACATTTAAAATCTTAGAATGCTGGGTATAATGAAGAAGATCCCCATTTATGTCCAACCAAAGAAAGAATTATAGAATAGTCTACTGTATAGAAGACTAATACTACTACTGACCAGGGTTGGTTAAACTTCAAAGCACATCTTTATATATTTGCATATTTCATATTATAGCTTCATCAGTTATTTTTTTGCTGTAAAATTCATAGTATAAAATTAGCTTTTGTAGCCCAGCTGGAGTGGCTTAGTTGGTTGAGCATCGTCCTGAGCACCAAAGGTTTGGTTCCATTCCAGGTCAGGACACATGCCTGGGTTGCAGGTTTGATCCCTAGTCAGGGAGTGTAAGGAAGGCAACCAATCGATGTTACTCTCTAACATGGATGTCTCTGTCTCAGCATGTCCTCGAGTGAGGTTTAAAAAAAATTAGCCGTTGTAAGGTACAGTTTAGTGGCATTTAGTGCTCTAACGGTGATGGGCAACTACCACCTCTTCTAGTTACAAAACATTTTCATCACCCCAAATGTAAATCGTGTGCCCATTAAGCAGTCACCCCACATATCTCCTTTCCCCACAACCACTAGTCTGGTTCCTGTCTGTATGGATTTATATATTCTGGGTATTTCTTATAAGTGGAATCATGCAAGCTGTGGCCTTTGTGTCTGCCTTCTTTCACTTCATATAATGAGTGGTTTTCAGGTTCATGCATGTTGTAGCATGGTACAGTACTTCATTCTTTTCACACTCATGCCAACACTAAATATTTATGCTGGAATTCTGGATGGGATCTGGGGCTTCCAGATTAAATATTAAACAATCAGGAATTTTTATTATTGTTGTTAGTAAACAGTAGAATATATTGTTTTATGAAACCTTTCAAAGGCAGCTGTGAAACTGATCCATTTATTCCTTTCTTGTTTTGTCTTTTATTTCTAATATGTAAGTAATACTTTTTTTTTTTTTAATCCTCACCCAAGGATATTTTCCGATTGATTTTTATTTTTTATTTATTTATTTTTTATATATTTTGTATTGATTTTTTACAGAGAGGAAGGGAGAGGGATAGAGAGTCAGAAACACCGATGAGAGAGAAACATCGATCAGCTGCCCCCTGCACACCCCCACTGGGGTTGTGCCCACAACCAAGGTACATGCCCTTGACCGGAATCGAACCCGGGACCCTTCAGTCCGCAGGCCGACGCTCTATCCACAGAGCCAAACCAGTCAGGGCTCCCATTGATTTTTAGAGAGAGTAAAAGAGAGGGTGGAGACAGAGAGAGAAACATCCATGTGAGAGAGATATATCAATTAGTTGCCTCCTGCACACGCCCTGACCTGGGGCTGGAGATCTAGCCTGCAACCAAGGCACATGCCCTTGACTGGAATCAAACCCAGGACCTTCAGCCCTCGGGCTGACACTCTATCCACTGAGCCAAACCAGCCAGGGCATAAATTAGTCTTTACTTTTGAAATATTTAGCCAACATAGGAATCAGAGAGTAATGGATACACAGGTAGATTACAAGATGCTTTTTATTTGATGGACTAATTTTGCTGCTTAAAGAAGTGGGTTATATCTTTCCAATTTCCTTTGGGTACATCTTTTGTTTCTCCTTGCTGTTGTTGCTGGTTAATGTTCTCCAGTCACTTCGTGCACTGAACTGGTTTTCCCATGCTAAGTTACATTTAGATTGGTTTAAGTATGGTTTATTAATTTGCCATAGAATGTGCTAGGCCACTCCTGGTGCCTAACAAACTGCTATCCTCCCTCCCCTCCAACTTTATTTCCGTTGGAAAGAGTCCAGATTTTGTCCTAGTGGGTTTTCTTCCCTGTGCTTTGGGTAGGTGAGCCTCCTGAGCCCAGGAGATGGATAATAATTATTCTTAGGAAGTCTGTCTTGTTTCCTACTCCAGGGATTGGTTTAACCCGAAGAATTTCTGTGCAAGTTTTCTTTATTTTCTTTAAAAAAGGAACCTAAGACAGAATCCATTCCTTCTACTGTAATAATGTGGAGCCCTGAGAGAAAGCAAGAGATTCCAGCTTGGTGCTTCTATTGGTAGTGGTGAGGTTGTTAGTATAAGTTTTGTTTTATAGCAAGCAAAGCTGCTTCATGGGAAAACCAACTTTCTCAAGGGCATTGGAAACATCCAAATGCTCACCAGCCCTCTGTGTGCCTTATAAAACTCTGCTGGCAAATTTCCTTTGATCATGAGCCTCCTTTCCTAAATAGCTCTCATGGCCCTCCAGGTAACACCCCGGCCCCATTGTCTAACGTTCACAAAGTTCAACCCTGCACTTCGCCTGCCTTTCTACACCAAGCCAAGCCAGTCATCTCATTCTTACTATAGTTTTTCATCATGACTTTTCTATTTTCTACTCTCCAAATCCTCCTACCCACAGTTTACAAGGTGTCATGCACAAAGCCCATTTACATTTATCTTCACTGTTTTGAGCCACATATCTTCCAGAACAGTAAGAGTTATTGTATACTGAGCTTTAATTGTGTATCAAATACTGTTGTAAAAACTTTAATATTTCCATTCATTTAATCCTCATAACAGCTCTATGATGATGTTATTGTTATACCCATTTTAGAGAAGAAGAACTGAGGCACAGGGAGGTACCAGTAGTTTTCCTAAGGCCTGATCCAGGGTTCTGGTTCCAGAATTCATTTATGCTATAGCATTTATTCTTACTTGCATTTCAGTTATGTACTTATTTACCCACAACTGGTTTTACTATTTCGTTTTCTTTTTTTCAGTTCTTTCACAGGATCTAGCAAATGCTCCTATTAGAGGAGCAATATCCACAGTAAATCTTCGTTGAATGAATTAAAAAACCTATTAATACTAGTCAAGGAAATTAAATCCCAACCCAGGTTTGTTTGATTATTTTTCTTTTAACACTAAGCAGCAATATATATAACATTTCCAGTAAACTTCTAAAATATTTGTATTTAAAAGAAGGAGAAACGTGTGGGCCAAGGAATTTATACAAAAGGGGTGTAAAAACAGTCAAAGAAATTATGTCTCCTGTGCCAGAAAATGTGAGTGTAAAAAAGTGGCAAGTTAAAACCTGTTTTGCTTTTTGGTTTTAAGGGAGAATTCCCATACCTCAGTAGAACTTGGCCTTGGCAGGCAAATGGTCTTGGTTGTAGTTGTTGCCACGAGACCTGCTGATTATGTCATGTAATATGATGAAGAAGGGACGACTTGCAAAGTCAGTGGCTTCCTCAGGACCTTTCCATTGAGTCAGCTGTAGAGATAGGTCCCACAGCTCTACCTCAATCCGGAGTTTCCATCCTGTTTCGTCCTGTTCGGCGGAAGTGAACATTTTTTTTTTACGTGCATGTTTTCTTGCTTCCTTACAAGCGAGTAAGCAAGAGTTTCTAATTGAGTAAATCAAGCCAACACATAAAGCAACCATTACAATAGTTTCTTTGGGGCCTGGTTTTTCACGATCATGTAACTGGTAATATGGTCGTGTGTTTGATTCTATTCCTACATCAAAAACAGACCATGTATCTTTCGAGGCAAATGGTACAAGTGTAGAATCAACTTAGTACCTGAATAATAAATGTTTATTGGTAAATCACTCTGTAGAAAATCAGCTAGATTCTACAGTTTCTTTCAGAATGAAAACCCACAATATAAAGATCTTGTATAAGTTGCAAACTATCACTAAAAAATGTGTATTCATCTAGAGTTGAATGGAAACTAGAGCCGAGATTCTATTTATTTCTTCTTCACAAAACTTGGTTGTCAGTTTATTCTTTCATACTCATCAACGTGTCCTTGAGCCTGAATTTCTTTATTGTGCTAGAATTTAAGATTATCTTTCATAAGACACAAGCACAGTTGACCCTTGAACAATATGGTTTGAACTTCACAGGCCCACTTATACACAGCTTTTCCCCCACAATATGTGCAATAAGGTAAATGTGTTTTCTCTTCCTTATGATTTCCTTAATATTTTCTTTTTGCTAGCTTACTTTATTGTGAAAATACAGTATGTTAATACATAGGACACACAAAATGTGTTATCAGGACGGCTTCCAGTCAACAATAGGAGAAAAATATAATTAGAGTCCAGAGCCTACTAAAAATTCACTACTCATAATACATTTTTTTCTGTCAGGTGAAATTATCTTGAAGTAGAGAGAGAGAAAGATATCAAATGTTTTAAAGGAGGTGTAAATATAACCAGACATTATACCTAGCGCCCAGAAGTGGAGCTTTCATATGATCATAGGGAAATGGAAGGAAGATGATCAATTTTTTAAAAAAAATATATTTTATTGATTATTTACAGAGAGAAAGGGAGAGGGATAGAGAGTTAGAAACGTTGATGAGAGAGAAACATCAATTCAGCTGCCTCCTGCACACTCCCTACTGGGGATGTGCCCGCAACCAAGTTATATGCCCTTGACCGGAATCGAACCCAGGACCCTTCAGACCGCAGGCCGACGCTCTATCCACTGAGCCAAACCAGTTAGGGCGAAGATGATCAATTTTAATGTCCTCATCATTGTCTTTTAGATTGTATCGCTCACTTTGGCTTGTATTTCGTTGTGTAAAGAACTTACTAGAGTTAGTCCATTCTCCATGAGTATAAACTTTTTATTTATTGTGCAAAAGAGTTTATATACATCCCTGCTGGCAGGTCCTTTGGGGTTAAGTATGTATGACAGCAGTTTTGTTGGTCACACCAATTATTCCTGATTTGTAGCACTGGAACCAACTGAATGAGAGAGGGTGGGGAAATGCCTCTGAGGAAGTAGCATTTGTGCTGGACCCTATATTGTGAAAATTGGTGATATCCACAAGTTATGACACTTTAGAAGGAAGTCCTGGCAACCCATCACACACACACACACACACACACACACACACACACACAAATAGGAAGAACTTAAAAGGAATTGGAAAAGAAATAAATTGAAGGGAATATAAAATGGCTACTAGTAAGTCAAGGCTTTAGTAAACTGGCCATCGAGGGCCAACTTCGTTCATTGATGACCTGAGAACTGTATAGGTTTCATTAGAAGGTTCTGAATCCTATTAGGAAGCAAGCGTTTTTTTAGTAGCTACCACTCCTGGGGGAGAAGATTCTAATGATTTGAAGGGCTTTTCATTTTAAGTGGTCCCTTCCTAAGCAGATGTTTATGGATTAATTTGATGCTTAAATCATTCAACTCTTCCAATTACTTTTTCCAAGAGTTGGCTGTGTTGTGGAATTTTAGCTCTAAGAGAACAGCAAGATGATAGATCACATGGGATAGCCCTTGAACATTTCTTGGGAAGTAATTGAGACTATCTGAACTGTTATGTCAGTGTCAAGTGAAGATGACTAACAGCGTGTTTAAAAGTTGTTGGCCCAACACTCACATTGTCTTGCTTGGTGGCATAGTTTGTTTCTACACTGAATTGTAGGTGATGTAGAGGTTAGCACAGTGAGTATATTTAACATCTATCCAGGTTATCATCAGGTGTGAGTGTTTAATTTCTGTGAGTTGATCACTCTTTACCATTTTTTAAAATATATATATATTTTTATTGATTTCGGAGAGAGAGATGGCAATATCAGTGATGACAGAGAATCATTGATGGGCTGCCTCCTGCACACCCCACACTGGGAATCGAGCCCGAAATCTGATAACCACTTTTTAACAGAAAATAATGAGGGTGTGAGAGATCATATTTTCAAATTATTTAAAACTTATTTTTGTAATTAATGTTGCTTTGGTGTTACTATTTAAGTACTGAAGATATGGTATGTAATATACCAAGATAAGTGAATTTGGAAATTTGGGATGAAAGAAAAGAAGACTATAAGTATTCTTATCTTGCCTCTGTGCTCCTTTGGTGTTATAATAAGAAATACATTTGGTTTTTGTCCCCAGTTTTTGGCACAGAGCTACTCAAACCCTTAGAATTTCCTGATCAGAGTGTCCTTTGTGGTTCATGAAGTGACTTGGAGTGTGGACCCTAGATAGCCTCAGTGTTTGGAGGCTTAGAACTCTCAGCCCCATTCACTGACCTCTGGGAAGGGGGAGGTGGAGGGTTAGGTGGGGGTGGGACTGCAACAAGATTTTATGAGCTTCCTGGTTGTGAATTCATCGACTTGCCCAGAAATTGGTACAATCCAGTTCCATGGGGACAGAAGCTCCTGTGGTGAGGAGCCTTCCAGACCCTGTCCTATGGACCTTTCCAACTGGCTATTCATCTATGGCCTTTATAATATCCTGTATAATAAACTTGTGAACATAACTAAATGTTCTCTGGGTTCTGTGAGCCCCTCTAGCAAATTAATCAAACACGAGGACGTAGTCATGAGAAGCTCCAGTTTATAGCCAGTGGGTCAAAAGCACAGGTAACAACCTGGGTTTGCGACTGGCATGTCTAAAGTGGGGGCAATCTTGTAGTTCTGATGCTATCTCCAGGTAGGTGGTGTCAAAAGTGAGTTAATTACTTGGTGATTTGTGCTCTTCTTATTATACTAGTATTTTTTTTTTTTAAATCTCTGTGTTCTTTTTTTTTCTTCAGTTTTTTTTATTAAGTTTTTACATATGTGTCCTTATTCCCACATTCCACCCCCCCATTCCCCCACTTATGCCCTCACCCCCCTGTTGTCTGTGTCCATTGGTTAGGCCTATATGCTTGCATATACGTCCTTTGGTTGATCTCTCCCCCTTACCCCCACCCTCCTCTACTTTCCCTCTGAGGTTTGATGGTCTATACTAGTATTTTTCTGATCTGACAGAATTTTACCCAGTGACCTAGGAAATAAAAGTCAGTAATCCACTGATGCAGCAGTTGAGTGCTTCATATTATACGGCACTGTTAGACACTGTATGGAAGAGATTGGTAGGAGGTCTATTTCTTAACCATTAAAAGAACTACTTTGGATATTAGTGATGAATAAATTGCCACCAAAATAATGGAGACAAATTATTGGGTACTAGGTTGAGTCATTTGGACTACAGCCCGTTATGCAAAGTGAACACTGGGGAGCCAGGTCACCTAAGCCAAGGTCAAGGGCGGCATTGTCAAGTGGTGTAAGAGTAAGAACGGAAAAATGATAGTCGTCACAACTGGTCCTCAGTCCTAGTCACAGACATATCTGAGGGATGCACTGAAACATTATTTTTGGTGACTACTTTGGAGGCCCTTCCTGGACTTCTTTTTCTGTGGCTTTTTAGTGAAGTACGATTCCTGCCTTTTAGCGTGGAGATACATGAAAAGAGAATAATGATTAATTGGGATTTAGGGTCACTGCCAATGTAAAGAGGTTTATTAGCTCCAGCGAAGGTGGAGCATCCATCCATGTCTGCCTCAGCTTCATTTCCTAAAATGTGATTTGGGCAGAGTTGAGAAAGCTATGCTATCCATTGCTGGCATTTGGGAAAAGCAGGGAAGAATTTTTTAAGGCACTTGTGAGAATTGTCCTGTTGGTATGCTTTTTTTTTTTTCCTGAAATTAGTAATTTCTCTGTTAATTGGGCACCTTTTTTAGGTGTAAATTTTAGATTGCATCTTAAATTTGTACTTGTACCGCTACTGCTGTCTCTAACTGAAATCTCTTGAAATAGTCAGGTCAGCTGTCATTTACTTTGCTAATAAGCATTTTCCAGATTTCCCCCAGGCATTTTGCCTCTTCCTCTTCTGTGCTGCACAAATCAGGTTATGTTATAATGATCTGTTTACAGCTCTCTCTTCCCTAATAAACTGTCAGTTCCAGGCTGTTATGGCCTTGAGAGGAGGGACCTTAACCGATTCCCCCTTTCATGCTCATTGCCTGACCGCTCTGTGTTCCCTGTGGGAGTCCTGTGTTCAGTGGGTGGGTGAGGAAGGGGCCTGCCTCCCAGGTCCTAGAGAAATAGTGCAGGGTGCTGGTAACTTCATAAACCAGACACTTGGGCAACTTGTTAATCCTCAGTATCTCTGGTAATCTCTTACAGTCTCTTGACAGAGCTCTGCTGCTTCATTATTATTGTTTTTCTCCTGAAAGCAGTATGCAGGACCACCTCACCCCTGTGTGATTCTGCAAACATACTGTGCTGCAATTATATGACAGAAATGTCTGCTTTCCATGGGATAATTACACAGCCTGTGAAACAATGAATACACCCAAACCAGATCTGCAAGAATAATAACTCTCCTGCTGGTGAAAGCAGTTGAAGGCTATTACATAACAGAGGTCAAATGGATTTGGGGGTGTGGATAATAAGCTTCCTACATTTTAACCATCATATATTATTTTTGTAGGTTGTTAGGTCATTTGAAAGGGGTACTGTCCTATGCTCTTAGAACTGTGGAAAAGTTGTTTTGTTGACTTCTTTTGATGTCTTCAAGAATGGGTTTTTTGTGTGTTTTTTTTTTAGTGAGAGACGTTTCAACTAAACATAGTTGAGACTAGCCAAACCTTCACTTTGGGGAAAGATCATGAATCACTACTTTTCTAAAACATATGCAAACCCTTCTGATTATAGCAAACCGTGTTGGCTTGCCCGTCTGTATTTCAAACTACATGATGAAACAATTTTGTTTTTTCAGCTTGAGGTGCTATTTTAAATCTTTGTTACAGCAGTATCATATGAAAGGAGTGTTTTAACACTGGCTAAATTAGTTGCATGGCAGATTTAGTTGTGAGACAACTCACTTTGAGGTATCTGAACATTTTTACATTATTAGCATCCTAATCATTTTGGATAAAGGGCATTAAATGCGGAAGAAATGTAGTTGGTTATTGAATATGAGTTAACATTTAATTAAACACATATGGTGGGCACTGTCCCAATTGCTTACATGGTTTTTCTCATATAATTCTCACCAAAATCCCATGAGGATTAAGTTATCTTTATTTCTCATATAAGGAAAGTGAGTCACGGAGAGACTAAGCACTTGCCTGTAGTAAGGGGATATTGAGAAGAAGAGCTGGGCTTGAACT
Source organism: Myotis yumanensis (assembly GCF_028538775.1). Taxonomy (NCBI): domain Eukaryota; kingdom Metazoa; phylum Chordata; class Mammalia; order Chiroptera; family Vespertilionidae; genus Myotis; species Myotis yumanensis. The sequence continues at coordinate 184,594,749 of NW_027223754.1, read as the reverse complement.
TAGGTCATCAGACTAGAAGCTTTATCCTTGTGACCATGAAGCTGGACTGCCTCCTGTGAGAACAGATATATGGAGAAAGGCTTAACCTCACTTGCAATTAAAACACATAAACACAATTAGAATTGTGTGATGGCATACATTTTCTAGTAGATTTGCAAAGAAAGATAATGATCAATGCCCAGTATGTGGGGAAATGGGAATCAAATCTATTGAGATACAAATATAACTTGTTACCTCTTTTTAGAGGACAAAGCATTTAAATGTGGAAAACACACACATGCTTTGATCTGTCAATCCCACTTGTAAGGATTATCTTATACAGCACAGGTATGTCTAGACAGTTATATACATGTAGTATTGTTCATATTAACAAAAAATTTAAAGTTAAAGGTGTGGCGGTAAACAGGTTTAGATTGTTGTGATAGGCAGTGACCATAAAAGGAAAAGTTAGGCCCTAGCCACTTTGGCTCAGTGGATAGAGAGCGTCAGCCCGTGGGCTGAAGGGTCCCGGGTTCGATTTTGGTCAAGGGCACATACCTCGGTTGCAGGCTTGATTCCTGGCCCCAGTTGGGGTGGGTGCAGGAGGCAACCAATCAATGTGTCTCTCCCCCTTCCACTCTCTCTAAAAATCAATGGAAAAATTTCCTCAGATGAGGTGAACAATAAAAATAATAATAATAAAAGGAAAAGTTAGGAACATAATTACTGACATGGAAAACTGCTCATGACATATTGTTGAATGAAAAAAGTAGGTTGTAAAACAACATATGTAGTTTGATTTTCCTATGCTGAATAAATATATGTTTATATATACAAACTATAGTCTAAAAGAATGTGCACCAATGCTAGCAGCTGTTATCTTTACTGCTAGACAGTATAACTTAGTGATCAAAGATATGGCTGGTGGAGATCCTCTACCCAGGTTTGAATCCTGCTGATGAATTACTTATTAGCGCTGTGACCATGGACATGTTCCCTAACTATTCTGTGCCTCAGTTTCTTCAATAAAACAAAGATAATTACAGAACTTGTATCATTCGTTAAGTGTTTCACATAATAAGTGATTAATAGAGGAATCGAAGATGGCGGCATAGGTAAACACCGGAGACTGCTGCCGTAAACAACCACTTCAAAAATACAACTAAAAGTCGGAGCGGACATCAACCAGAACCACGGGAAGGCTGGCTGAGGAGAGTCTCTTCAACTAGAAGCAAAAACAACAGCATTCCGACGCTCAGCGGAGGCACAGTGTGGAAAATTTAAAGGTACGGCGGTGCGGTGGTGAGGGTGCGCGCGCAAAGCGGGCTGGGGGCTGAGGGTGCGATTGTCGTTTTCAATCAGGAGCGAGTCTCAGACTCTGGGCTACAGATCCGGGCGAGTCTCTAGGGACCCAGACTCAAACGGGAGAAGCGGGACTGTCTGGCTACGGCCCCTCCGAGGTTTGCAGCAATTGCTGGGACAGAGAGGCAGAGCCCCTAGGGACGGACTGAGAGCGGCCATAGCTGCTCCCTCCACCCGCCCTGTTGAGCCCGCCCCGCCCAAACCCTGCGCACAGCCATTTGCCGATCGCCTCAGGCAAGGGCTGGACTAGCGCCTCCCCTGAGGACTGAAGTTTTCCCACAGCTGATTTCCACAGCCAGTCGGCCTGGTGGTCAAATCCCTCTAGTGTTAACTACAACAATTAAGGCTTGGCTAGAACAAGACTGCGCACAGAGACCACAAGGGGGTGCACCAAGAAAGCATAAAAGATGTGGAGACAAAAAAACATGACAGAAATGGAGGATATGGAGCTAAGAATCGCAATTTTGAGGGCTTGCCATAAATTTGTGCAGAGCCTCACGAAAACTAATGAGACCCTCGATGCTACGATAAAGAAATTAGAAAGTAAGCATACACGGACTGAAATAAAGAATATTATACCCAATAGCAGACCAGAGGAGCACAAGAATCAAACCAAAGATTCGACAAAAAACACCCAATTGGAAAAGCAAAATGAAAAAAGAATCCGAAAGTGTGAAGATAGTGTAAGGAGCCTCTGGCACAGCTTTAAGCGGACTAATATCAGAGTCATTGGAGTGCCAGAAGATGAGAGACAGCAAGATATTGAAAACCTATTTCAAGAAATAATGGCAGAAAACTTCCCCCACCTGGAGAAAGAAATGGACTTACAGGTCCAAGAAGCGCAGAGAACCCCAAACAAAAGGAATCCAAAGAGGACCACACCAAGACACATCATCATTAAAATGCCAAGAGCAAAAGACAAAGAGAAAATCATAAAAGCAGCAAGAGAAAGAGGCTCAATTACCTACAAGGGAATACCCATACGACTGTCAGCTGATTTCTCAACAGACACTTTGCAGGCCAGAAGGGAATGGCAAGAAATATTCAAAGTGCTGAATACCAAGAACCTACAACCAAGATTACTTTATCCAGCAAAGCTATCATTCAGAATTGAAGGTCAGATAAAGAGCTTCACAGATAAGGAAAAACTAAAGGAGTTCATCACCGCCAAACCAGTATTATATGAAATGCTGAAAGGTATCCTTTAAGAAGAGGAAGAAGAAGAAAAAGGTAAAGATACAAATTATGAACAACAAATATGCATCTATCAACAAATGAATCTAAGAATCAAGTGAATAAATAACCTGATGTACAGAATGAACTGGTGACTATAATGAATCAGGGACATAGAAAGGGAATGGACTGACTATTCTTGGGGGAAAAGGGGTGTGGGAGATGCGGGAAGTGACTGGACAAAAATCATGCACCTATGGATGAACTCAGTGGGTGGGGAGTGAGGGTGGAGGGTGGGGTGGGAGCTGGAAGGAGGGGAGTTATGGGGGGAAAAAAGAGGAACAAATGTAATAATCTGAACAATAAAGATTTAAAAAAAAAAAATAAGTGATTAATAAACCTGAGTAACTTACCATTTCTGGGTGGTGGAACTCCAGACTTTTAGCTTTCTTTATACCTTTTATTAGTAGAATTTTTGAAATAAGTATATATCAATTTTGGAAACAATAACAACATATTTTTAAAGGAGTCCTTTAAGTTGGTATGTTTACAGTTTTAATAGGAAATACACATTTTTTTTGAACTAAGGTTAAAGTTTCTCACTGAATGTTTTCTTCAAGAGCTCTTTGCAAATCTGTATGCTGATAGTTCCCCTATATGCCAACTGTAAGGGAATTGAAGTCACATTTTTCTATTAGGCTGGAAAGCTTGCATAATCACATCAAATTCTTCCTGACGAAGCTGCCTTAATTTGCGGCTGCAGTGACATGTGAGGGTGTGACGTCAGTCTGGTGTCAGCCTCGCAGAGTGGCAGGCCTGCCTGACAGCACAGCCACAGTGCGTTTCCCAAGTGCTTAGTCCCCCCAGTGCTCATTTGGGAGCAGCTCAAAGACAAAGGAGTTGAGTCTTTCTTTTTTATTCCAGTATCCTTTTTGTCTGTAGTTGAATGTCTGTTTACCCATGTGAGTTTGATGAAGGCTGGTGAGTAGTTCTTGTTACTTTTATATATAAATAGCTAATGGCTAAATAAGCAGCAGTCCTCTTTTTTCTCAGCTAATGATCCTGTGGCAAATAATCTTTGCAGCCCCAGTGCCAGGCACAGTGCCTCCTGCAAAGGATTTGCATTTTATAAATGTTTCTATAACTGAAGTATTATATTGGTGTAGAGATGTAATGCGTGATTAAGTTTTCAAATGACTTGGGCATTTTAAGATGTAATCTTCTCAGTCTGTCCTTACCTTTAAACTACATAAATGCATGGTAGTTGCAAATTGCTTTAAAGCCTAAAAATTTTCATTTAAAATTATTAATTTATCCTGTTTCTTTTTTAACTTATTGATTTTTTTATTTTCATAAAGAGAACCTTATGTGAATGATTCTCAAGTTCCTGTGGAGATGCTAATAATATCATTATATCATGCTTTTATTTAAAAGTGTATTAACATTAGTCTAAACTAATTAACATTTTATTGAAGCTGCTGATATTTATTTGATTCTTTAATTATTTGGGCTGTTTCAGTAAGGTGATTCAAAATAGGAATCCTCATTAACCTAAAATTTAAGAGCAATATAATGACAGGAGATTATTACAGATAATATTTTGGCATTTAAAGAAATTAAGGAAGTTATTATTACTATTGATTGTAAAGGCTGGGTAACATTCCTTTAAAGATTTATTTCTTAACAATATTCAGTCATGTCTCTTTGAATTGCACTATTGTAAATTTATTTAGTTGTTTTTTAAAGCATTCGTTTAACAAGTAGGTTATTGAGTAAGATTTTTTTATGTAGCTGTTTGCTCATTACTTTTTTTCTCCATTTTGAGTGGATGAATGATATTATTTTAATTTCATACTGTTTATATGGTACAAACTGAAGCCTTTAAAGTTTTTTACATTTTGCCATTTTAGATTCAGTAGCAGCCTTGTGATTTCAAGGTCCTTTAGAGGAAATTTCAAACAAAGTTTTCTCTTAAAGAACAGGCACTTTTGCTTTTTAAGTCTAGTTGGGGAAAAAAACAATAGGAAATTCTTAATAAATATACTAAATATTTTCAGATCAGTTTTCTGAAGCAATTAAAGAATAAGATTTGTTATACGTATTTTGTATATGAATAAGATGGTTAGGTGTTGAAACTGATCTAAATCCGCATTTTATATGTGAATGTGCAAAAATAGCACATTTGAGGAATTTGGCAGTAACTTCCTCCTATTATGATTCTTAGTACATTATACTATTTCTATATTTAGAAGCATAAGAAATAGAGAAGTAGGGTTTCAAGTACATTTTATTTGATTCGACGGCCTTAATTCAAGATCCACATTTTTTTCCCTTAGGTTGCAGAATTTTCAGCTCCCAGCTGAAAATTGTGCCCAAAGCTAGAATATTTAAGTATATGGAGAACTCGTGCATATTTTTATTCCCTTTAAAAATTTATCTTGAATCCACTTAAAATATTTTATCATGGTTTTAAAATAGCTTATATTTTAAACTTAGTAAGTTACATAGTAATGATGAGTTGGAATACATCACTGAACATTTTAAACAAGGATGTTTTTGAGACATTATGGCATCAGAAGTCACTGGCCTAAAAACCAGTAAAGTTCAAGTGAGGAGAAGCTACTTAAAACTTTTTTGTATGGACAGGAAATTAAATCTGGCAAAACAAAACAAAACAAACAAAAAACAAGGGGATGAGCTGAGCTGCAGGGGGAATAACCTGAAATTGACATAAAGGTTTTACTCAGGACTAAGGCAGTCCAGGATAAAGTGCTTGTCTGTTTTCTGGTGAATAAAGTATGCTTTGAGGAACCCTTCCCACCAACCCTGAAGCCGGATGGGGAAGTATAATTGTGCTATTTATTCTTTAAGTTTGGAATTTAGGTTAATAAATTCAGATGAAGTAGTGTTCTTTAAGCTGCATATAGTCTTGAACTGTATTTTTGTTTCCTAGTGGCGGACAGCACAAAACCTTGTGTATATTAGCTGCTTAGTAAATATGTGAGCATAAATAAATGATTTGATGAAGCAAATAAAATAAATGAGGAGAATATCTTGATCTTTGTATTACAAGGATTCATCTTCACTGTGCTGGTGAAAACCTCTTAGTTACCTAACCAAGTAACAGCACGCCATGGTCTCGTACTCGGCTAGGCAATGTGTCTCTGGGGTACAATACTGCCTTCACCGTGTACTGCCGTGGACATTGGATTTCATTGCTGGCTCTGCTCGCTGTGTCTTTGCTATAGAAACTGGGTCTGACCCTGCTATTCGGGGTCAGAGTTCTGTCTCACTCGTGCCTTTTCTGTAAGTGAGGAATTTCTCAGTGCTTGGGGGTAATTATTTGCTGGCTAAACTGAGCCTTAACTTAGTGCTGTGTGCGTCACATAAGTGCATTAGCATTAGGACCTTTTCAGAGTTAAAAAAAAATTTATATCATTTTGAAATTGAAATGACAGGAGTGGAGCAAATGCATTGATTCAAAACTTACATTACAAACTTTGTATGCATAAGTCTATTGTTACTCAAAGCCTAACACTCAGGTGGATAACAGTTATGATAGTTACATTTTTGTTCGTAGCTAGCATGGTGTTAACTGAATTTTTCTTATGTTACTTCCAAAAATTATTTAAAATCTATTATCAAGTGTTTAGTTTTTTAGATTCTAAATGTGTATGTTGATTTTGTTTAAGAAGGTGGTGTTGTGTTTTTTTTCATGAGATTTAGAAATTATCTATAAATAACCAAAAACTAAAACAGATAAATTTGTATATGAGCCTCATATTTTGACATTTTTATTTTCTATCTGTATTGTTTCTAGTCTGAAATAATGCTTTCGGCTTTGGACTTGGAACATCACCTCAAATTGATATTTTCCTGCTGGGAAAAGCAATATTTTCAGTTTCTGTTGGGTGCTTTTATAAAACCCATGCTTTACATTTGTTGTTATTTGTACTTAAATTGTTTGTACCTATAATCCGGGAGATGAGAAGTACCATTGGTAAATATGTTGTGATAATTTTGTCTGAGCAGCGAAGAGTGGAAGATGATTGAGAAGCCGTAGAGAACAGGAAGATAGAAAAGAGATAGTGGATTTAAAACGGAATTAGAATCAGGAAAGGTTTCATTGCCGTCCTTCAGATAGACGTAGACGTGGGGTGATGCTTGGCAGTGACATGGGAGGAGGAGGGGAGAGGCTCAGCAAGGGAGGCTCATGTTCACGGTCCGTGGAAGAAGGGAAGGGCCTCTGAGGAAAGCTTGGTGTTTTGTTTTGTTTTACCACTGAGCAGAAAATGGGAGAAGATGTAGGGCAGAACCGAAAAGTCTTGTTGGCTGTGATGAGGGTCAGGGAAGGGGCAGCATTTGAAAGGTGAGGATCAGAAAAGGATGCAGCTCAGGCCTTGGACAAAGTTGTCAATGCTGTGAGCCCAGCGTACCCATGTGTAAAGCGAAGATAGGAATGCCTCAAAGGGTCTGTATGAGAGTTGATTGTCAAGTTTCAAGTACAGTGTGTGACACAACTGAGTGTGTGAGCAGCACGGGGAGTGATGCCCAAGTGGTAATTATTAAGGTGATGATTTTAGAATTGAATGCTGGGAGGGAGGCTCCATCAGTGAGGTGCTCCCACCTGAGTTTCCCTCAGGAAATCTGAGATGATCCATTTTCTAAATGATGAGAGGTGAGAGGGTAGAAGATAATGGGTTAAGACCTTAAGGAGAATTTGTAGATGGTGGATAAATGAGTCACTGAGGTTTGGGCAGGATGTCTGGAAGCAGTTAATTCTAAGTTAAAGGCAAGTGGCATTTAGAACTAAGTGCGGGGAAAGGACATATGCACTTTTCATGTTTTGCAAAAAAAAAAAAAAAAATTACAATCTTGTAGATTTCTAACTTGGTTGTTGCTTCTTCACATAACCAAGGCTCAAGAATTCAGTTTCTCAAAAAAGGCAGGGCTCTCTTAGTGTTTTTCTTTTGTTCTTAAAACATTGCCTTTAATTGTCGGCACAATTTTTCATGCTATCATATTTTCAGTTTAAAAATAACTTGCAAGAATGGTCATTGTGGTCGTCAGATTTCAGCATAACAGTTTTCTCCTTTTTATTAAAAAATGAAAATAGTTATCTGTATACAACATTAATGAATTTTACATTTAACGGTATTATTAAAAGTTACTTGGTCCAACTGGTGTGGCTCAGTGGTTGAGTGTTGACCTATGAACTAAGAGGTCACAGTTCAATTTCCAGTCAGGGCACATGCCTGGGTTGCGGGCTCCGTCTCCAGTGTGGGGCTTGTAGGAGGCAGCTGATCAATGATTCTCTCTCATCATTTATGTTTCTCTCTCTCTCTCTCTCTCTCTCTCTCTCTCTGTCTCCCTCCCTCTCCCTTTCTTTCTAAAAATCAATAAAAACATTTTTTTAGAATTACTTGGACTACCATAAAGCCAGTTGATTTAATAAATGAGATAACTGATTTAATAACTAAGTCACTGCTACAAATACGGCTTTTTGTGTTGTTGGTTTTTGTTTGTTTGTTTTTTACCTAATTTGAGACTGTTTGAGTCTCGAAGTGATAAGGCTTTATGATTTCAGTTGATAAAAGCTATTCAACTTTAAAACAAGCTGGAGAGTATAATTGACTGAGAGTATAATAAAACCAAGTCTAAACTGAGAATGTACAATACTCTTTTTGGTTTTAGTGTGAGGGTACTGAAATCAAGAGTTGTAACTACACATGTGAACTGTTGGCTCTATAATTTCCTACCTAAATTTGAGAAATACAATAGCTTCCATAGTGCCACATCTCTTTTGCCTTGTTCCAACCTGACAACATTGTGGATATGGCTGCTTTTATGGGTTGGGTCCTTGGAGAAGTCCAAGTCATGATACTGGCTTCATTCCCAGGGTTGCCAGAAGAATTGCCAAACCACTATGATATCCTATGTTTCTTTTACTAAATTAAGTTCTCTTTCTTTCTCATGAGAAATACATGATTCAGAGCAAAGCATGCAAATGGTTTGCATCTGAGTTTAATAAGAGGCAACCACAATTTCTTCTGTGGGACAGACAGAGTTTGTAAAATACGTATTTTTTTTATGCATAGTGGATAAATTTTCAACCTCATTGCTATGGTTGCACATAAAAAACACTACCTAATAAAGCTTGCTTTGTCTAACATACCACTCAGAAGAATTATATTGGTTCTTATTGACAATACATTAATAGCAATTTCAGTATTTATTTCTTAAATTAGAAAAGAGAATGAATTTTGTAGCAAAACAGTAACTGAAGTTACCCCTAAAATAAAGGTGTTTTTTAATACACACACACACACACACACACACACACACGCACGCACAAATACAAGTACTCTCACAGGAGAGAATTGATAAGAAGTTGCCAGGACATAGTTATTGATTGGCCAAAACATTTTTTTAAAACATTTTCTGAAGAGTGGAAATAAAACCTCAAGAGTTCTTGGACTTTCTGTAAAATCGCCCTTTTTACCTTTCCAAAGCTTCTCAAAGGAAAAAATTTATAAGCCCATTTTTTTTCTTTTACCAGGTAGAACGGCGAAATCTAGTTTTGAATATTCTAGTGTAAGTGTTTTCTTGGAACATATGTGAGTTGCCTTCCCTAAGAAAAATGAAGTGTTTCCTTTGCGACGAGCCTGTCCCTTCCCAACTTTTTCTTGCTGGTATAATAGAAACTTATTTTATTCACGCTCCTCTAGGAGGGCAGCAGGCAAAGTTGAGACTCTTGATTGACGTAAGTTCACTTACCGTTGATTTGATTAGGCATAGACTCATACATCTGGCTAGTGACATTCTAGGAAAAGATGGCCAGGGAGATTTGGGGAAACTTTTTTGAAAATGTATATGTAAAGAGAAACTTTTCATTTCGCCCTCGGATCCTGTAGTCTGCCCATGATATTTTAGACTGAAGCAGCCAGTTTGTGACGACTGTGAGGGTGCCTAGCTAAATAAGACAGGCCAATCAGTGCTACTATATTACATGCTTATAAATAATCATATCTCCTTGAAGTCGTAACGTTGTTATTTTTTAAATCAGGCGTAGCTCCTTTCTCTACTTGTTTCAAAGAATATGAGGTGTACTAATCGGTATAGCATTGCTCTCATTTTTTCATTGTGATTTTCTGATCTACTACTCAGTACCGTACTTATTTTTGCAAAAATTATATAAATCTTAATGTTTTAAAGAACTTCTTATAGGGTATATTACCTATATGACTTACGGTTTCTTGCACTGAATAAAGGTTGCATAGTTTTTGGCCTATTGTTGGATAGCAGGAGTTTTTAAACCACATATTATAAGTCAGCCCATTGTTAATTGTATTGAATACTTTCATTTTTTTTTCCTTAGAGTAGTTTGAAAGAACACTTAAGAATGAAATAGTTACTTAAGTATCACTGACTTTTATCATTTTACTAGAAATTTGAAACACCATATATTATTGAGCAAGTGCTTTTTCCTCTCATCATTTTATTGGGGTTTATATTTGAAATGTGCATTGTGTGCATTTTATGCACCTATTGGGGGCGGGGTCTTTCCTTTCTATAGAGATGTCATTGTCATTCTCCTCTATAAGCCTTCTGCTGAGGGAAGGCTGGATGTGGACTGAACAATAACAAAAGGTTGTCTCACTCCAGTGACCCTGGAAGGCACACAAATACTGGCCTCCCCTAGCTTCAGAGCGCTGCCATGCAATTTATTTGTTATATAAAAGCACCTGCTACTAGAATTGCAGTAACTTGCTGTTTCCATAAATAGGTTATAGGAACTCTGTAGTTGATCAGCTTTCCCTTTTTATGTAGGCTCCCAGAAAGCTCAGAACTGCTTAAAAGTAGCACAGCTTAGCCTTGCTTTTCGGTAGTTACCTATGTGATTTATTGTTTGATTCACACACATACACAATTTGAAAAGCCATTGGGTAGACTAATGAACTTCTCTCGCTGATAAACATGTCCTTTTTAATTTGTTGTGCATGCATTTTGATAGAAATATATATACCAGCTTATACACAACTGATTTATTCATCTTAAGATCCTTTAAAACCAAATTATAATTGAATGAAATAGTTCCATAGAGGCTTTAAATAAGCAGGTCTTTCCTTTGATCTTCTAGTTAGAGTAAATGATTAAATGTCTGGGAGTAAATAGTGAAGAGGGCATAATGCCAAAGAGCAAGCAGTTTGTGTTGCTGTTTGTCAATTTCTTGATGTCTTTTCTAAAACTGGCATTGATTTCATCCTTTTACCAGTATTGAAAAAAGTCCACATTATTAACTGGTACACCCGGTACCTGGGCCTTTGCTACGGCATGATCCTCAGATTGAACTAGTGAATATGACCTATTTCCTTCAGACCTGAACTCCCTGGAAGAGCTGAGTCCTTTTTTTTAAGTGTTGTCACTATTTAAGAACCTGCTCACGTACTGCCTTTGCTAGCATAAAAACATGATCCCTCTGGAGCTTTTATATGGGAACTAGAGGCCCGGTGCACAAATTCGTGCACGGGTGGGGTCCCTCGGCGTGGCCTGCGGGGACTGGACCGAAACCAGCAGTCCAGCGCCGCCTGCCACTCCCGCTCATCCCAGCCATGCTGCGCCTTCCCAGTTGTGACATTCAGAACTATTGCCAGATATTTCCAAATGTCAGGACGCCCAGTCAGTCCCGATTGGGAGAGGCTTGCGCTGCCACAGCAGCGCTTGCCAACCATGAGCCCTGCGTCTGGTGCCCGTCCTGAGGGGGATGATGGGAGGCTAAAAAGCGATCGGCCCTCTGGGCGGGATGGTGGGATGCCCTTGCCGGCCCAGGATCCAGATCCATCCTGCTGACGTTCACAGGGGTTGTCGGGAGTCACCTGGCAGCCGCTTTTATATCATTTCTTCCTTGCGGAGCGTCTAGGGAGGGGTAATGGCCGTGGTGCCCGAGGGATCGTGCAGGCGGCGCAAGCCTGTCGGTGCCTGGCCCATTCTCCAGAGATTGGACCTGCAGGACTACTGAGGGAATGAGTGGCTGCCGCTGGGCTGGTGGGCTACCGGGACAGGTCAGTCAGCTGAGTGGTGCTCCCACTGTGGGAGCACACTGACCACCAGAGGGCAGCTCCTGCGTTGAGCGTCTGCCCCCTGGTGGTCAGTGCACGTCATAGCAGCAGGTCGACGAGTTGTTCTGTCGTTCGATTACTTAGGCTTCTGTATATATGGATTACTTTTCTTTATCCTTTTGACATATTAGGGGCAGGTATTTTTACCAGAAGCATGAAAACCAAGAGAGACCACATCTTTATTCTTTTCCTGTATATAATGAGTAGAGTGGAATAGCATGAGTTTTCAACAATTACTTGGGCAAGTGCTAATTTAAACTGCTTTAAACAGTTAACGAGCAGTAATCTAATGACAGCGACATAAGATGATTGTCCTGTAGTTGATAATAAAAGTAAATAATAATCGAGAACTTGTGTTCCAGGGCACGTTTATACCGTTCACTCTAAATCCTCATGAATATCTGCACTAGAAAGTGGGGGCAAGGAATTTTGTTTGTTTTGTTCACTACTATCTCCAGTACCTAGGGCAGTTCTGAAAATCTTAACAGTAGCTAGGATACAGGTTGTTGGTTATTAAATTGAGGAAATTGAGGTATAGAGAGATAAAGTAACTTGCCTAAGATCACCACATAGCTAGTAAGTGGAGGTGCCAAGATCTGACTCCAGAACCTGTACTCTCAACTGCCATTATTTCCTGCAGCCTCTGTTGTCTCTAGAGAAATAATGCAGGTGGCTTACTCATTACAGTTCATCATTAGAGGGCTGTGAAAGCCTGGTGCAGGGTTTCCCAGCATCAGCCCTATTTCGACGTGGCTACTTCTTTCATGTCGAAAACTTCCCTGTTCATTGTAAGGTGGTTAGCAGCTCCCTGGCTTCTACCCGTTATACCAGTAGTAACTTCCCAGTTGTGACATTCGGCACTATTGCCAGATATTTCCAAGTGCCTCCTGAGAGATGAAATCACTCCTAGTTGGGAACTACGGATCTAAACCTATGTATTAAAATTTCCCTGACAGACAGATGTCTGGAAGGAAAAATAGCTGAACACCTAGGGTTATATTTAGAAAAGTTTGGACTTCTTGGTGTGTCACAGTGAGTTCAGAGACAAGATGGGAATTAGTTTGTTCTGTGACCGTGTATGTTTTATTATCAAGACCTGAGTTTCATACCTTCTTTGTAAGTACATATTCCTCTGGGAACACAAATTTATGTAAAACCGTATCTTCCAGTGTTTCCTTTTCATTTATGAAGCGTAAAAATCCCTGGCAAGGATTTTAAATCTGACACCTTGTCTAGCAAAGCCTCAAATGTATTTTCTAATAGCATAGAGAGGTATGTTACTTCTTAGCATAGTAGCACAGTCAGTTTTGCTATAACACAACACATATGTTCCTAAAAATCACCCCACTGTGCAAAATTGGGCAATGAAAAGCATGGGCTCCTGTTAAAAATGGGTTTCAGAGCATACCACTCAAAAAGTTCATTAGTCACACATACAAATAAACACAGGAACCTAATAAAAGTGGTTGCACCGTTTCACACACGCTAAATGGATAGGAAATACAAAAACACTGCAATTACACTTCGCCTTGAAAAAGACCTGTAGTTTGCTTGTGGAAATGGACATGGCCAGGGCTTCAGCTTGTGAGTTATTGGGAAGTGTTGGAAGTAGGGATGCATGGAATTAGCCAGAAAGGTGTTATCACGTGTGGATGAGTGTGCTTCGTAAAACAGGCAGTGACCTCAAGTCGCTGGCAAATGGTTGAAGTTGTGCAGCTGTGTGATGTGTGTGCACCCATGTGGCTGGAATTCTGTTGGGGTGCAGTTTTCTGCAGTCTCCTGGAGTTGCCCACGGACAGGTTCATGCACAAACAAATTAGGAATTTATGTGATGCTCAGATTGTTCCCTAGTAGATGAATCACACTGGAACACACTGCTGCACAAGTATTAGAGTGAAACTGGTGGTACTCCTGATCTGAATTTTGAGGCCCTTCAAAAAACACCTACAACAACCAAGCTTGTAACTACAAAAAGGATGGCAAGTTTAGGCTGATGGAAAACATATGCTTTGTAAATAATGGAGGCGACACACGTTGGTTGAATTGAGGAAAGGCCGGGAATCATTCATTGTGTTCCCTGCCGGCCCTCATGGTCCTGAGCAGGCAGCCACTCCTCCTTTGTGCAGGGACAGTGGTCATGACTGGGTACTTACCAGTAATAGTGGGCCAGCCAACTCTCTCAGGGCCCTGTTGCTATACATATTAAAGAGGTAGCGTATTAGGTGTTAAAAAAAACTTTTCTACATTAACAGGTGCCTTTTTTTTAATATTTGTTATGGATTTTTTTTACAGAGAGGAAGGGAGAGGGATAGAGAGTTAGAAACATCAATGAGAGAGAAACATCGATCAGCTGCCTCCTGCACACCCCCTACTGGGGATATGCCCACTACCGAGGTACATGCCCTTGACCGAAATCGAACCTGGGACCCTTTGGTCTTCAGGCCGACGCTCTATCCACTGAGCCAAACTGGTCAGGGCTAACAGGTGCCCTTTTTGGGGGGGGTGGGGGGGGAGATTTTTTTCCACAGACTCACTTGGATTTTATTTACATTGATTTTTTTTTTTATTGGCTGTCAGTATTTAACTCATTTTTAGTTTCTGTGAATGATTTAGAAATTATGTTTATACTTTGGTATTGTACGTAAAAATGCAACGTACTATAGAAATAAAGTGTAAATGCCATTATAATAAGAAGGAATGGTTTTCAAATTTAAAAGTATTTTTAATTAAATTTTTAAATATCTAAAAATATATATAAAATACATTTGCTTAAAAGCAATGAGGATGGACAGTCCTGTCAGGTAGTGGGAAATTACCACGTTTTTACAGTGAGGACTGGAATTGATCTTGTGCTATGTCGTACATTTTATTTACTTATTTTAATTAAATTTTGATAAAATGATTAGAAAATCTTACTCTGGTTTTTCTGTTTACTCTTGTTTTTCTATTTAGTAGGTATGTTTTACAGGAGATGGCAAATTTTTTATTCTAATTGCCTGTAAAATTTTGTTCTTCTGATTTTGAATTTTATAGAAACCTCTAGTAATCTTGACTATTACTTAAAATATATCATTGTACAGATTTTTGGGATTTAACATTTTAGAAAATGCACTACATGTGTGTGTGTGTGTGTGTGTGTGTGTGTGTGTGTGTTCATTTTAATTAGTAACCAAGAGCCAGATTTTAGGAATATTGTATAAGTCAGAACAAATGAGTAAACATTTCAGAAAGCTTCTTTGTTTACTATGTTTTAGCAATTAGGTAAATATATTAGGAAAGATTATTTCGTTTATTAAAAACAATAAAAGACCTCAGAGTGTTCTTAGAGATTTTATATGAATTATGTTAATTTAATACAAGAACATTAAGTAGTAGAAGAAGAATGTAAAAATATTCATATTTGATGTTGGTTTTAGTCACTGGTCTTTTAACTAAGATGGAATATTAAGATTTTTATTTAATTTTACTTTAAGATGAGATGATAAAAATGTCAATTTAATTGAAATAGTGCCCACTTTTAGGGAAGAGACTGTTTGGGCTCCATTTTACTCATTCTTTATTTAAATTTCTTCATTGTCCTACACCTTGTCTAATGGTTACTTAAATCTATTTAGTGTTCAGGAAGTCATTGTAGTCTCTTAGCCCAATAATTGCTGCAGAGCCATATTGTTATAATTTAGAGCCTCTAGAATATTAGGATTAGAGTCTACTGTATCCCTCCCACGTAATATGACTTAGCATGGGGGAATGATGCAATATGTAGGGGGGGGGGGTTTGTTTTCTTTGTACAGTATTGGTTTTTAATACAAAGAATTTTCATATTTCTGTTCTATCACTGAGCCAACTCTAGCTCTTTAATGCCCGTTCCCAAGGAGAAGCTTTAAGGAAAAAATAGCTATTCTCCATTTTTCTTTATTAGAGAATCTAATCCCTGTCACAGGTTACTTTTCCCTCTTCTTCCCATGTGTTTTATACTGTTTAAATATCATAATTTACATACTTTGACACATTCATAATGGTCATCACATTTGAGTACTTCAGTATTTTCCAATTATTTCCAGAGGCTATACTTTCTTTGTTTTTGTTACCAATTTATTGCTTATTACATAAATTTATTTCCACTATGGTACTTTTTTAAAATCAATAGGTAAGAGAGGCACTTGCTTATTTTTTATGTAATAAAAATACCACCCAAATAAATAGCTAAAACCCACTAAATCTTCACACTTATTGGGTATGTTTGTATAAAGACAAACCACCACAAAAAAAAATAAATAAAACTGATATAGTAACATGTGCTTAGTAGACCAATTCACTGAAGAAATAATAGAAACTCATTATAGTCTACCAATCATTCTACTATGGCAACAGTCAGTGTGTAATTTTTTAAAAACTGTATCTGTACTTTTTCTTCTGTATGGTTTTAGTTTTATTTAATGTCTAGAGTTTCAAGTACTGAGTTACCAGTAAAATATTAATGGCAGTTAGGATTTGGAAAAGGAACTTAAGTATCTAAAGTTTGCCAGAAAGTTTGTGGCTTGTGGTTGTAGAGTTCCCAAAATTCAGCGCACATGTAATAATCTTTGAAGATTTAAAAGCAGTATTCAATATAACATTTTGAAAATTTTCTTCATAATGAAAGTAAATCTTCTAAGTTAAAACATACCAATGTTAGGTTGTTTCATGGATAAAACCCAATGGAAAAAATGTTAATTTCAACATGATGATATGTCTTCTATGTCAATGTATATTGCATATTACTTTGGGCATCTAATATCTTTGGCTTAGCTAGATAAATAGTTGGGGATATTTTCTACTCTCATTTCAAGAAGATAGTAGAAGACCTAATCTTATCACTCAACCTTGAAAGAACAGTATTTCTTTTGCAAAGGTCTTACTCTCCAAAAAAAATAGTCACTCTTTAATTCACTTGATCTTAGCCAAAAGGGTGAGAAGTGATGTCATCCCTTTCATTCAAAGCAAACTTTTTTTTCAGCACAGAGAACACGTAGATTTTTCTTTGTTTCTGTTTTCACGTTTTATTTAGGGTTTTTATTTTCTCCTTCAGATTCCACCGTTCTATAGCATATCTTCCTCAAGTATCACAAAAAGCAATCCCATTACATTATTTATATAGCAATTCTTTTGTAAAGCAAAAACACCATAAGTTACTGCTCTTCAGATGGTACTGTCTATTTGTTAATGTGCTGGTGCCCTTATAGTAGTACTGTTAATTTTTCCCCAAAATGTGAATTTTAGCATTAAGTGCTTAAATTGAGACACAAAGTAATAGGGGTGGGTAGATACTAGTACGTACTTTTGCGGCCTACCTATCAAATGTAACATTCAGTGACCGTGGAAACAAATCTACTTTATGTATAAAATAGTGGGAAGAAAGAATTGAGGACAGACTGGAGGGTTGAGCTTACCTGTATTGTAAAACTGTAAGTTAGCATTTACATGTGTACACACAGTGGATAGTAAAAAAGGTATATTTCAACAGCTATGGGTTTGAATTTCATCTTGTTTTATTCACTAACTTCAGTGTTTTAATATAGAAGTGGTTATTTTGCTATAAGAATATTGGAAAAATGTTTGTGATAACGAAAGTACATATATACATTTTCTCTGTTTCTCTTTTCTTTCAGCCATAATGAAAGGAAAGTGACCTGTAAACACCCAGTCACAGGACAACCATCACAGGACAATTGTATTTTTGTAGTGAATGAACAGTAAGTAAAGATTTTCGTGGAATGCCTCTGTTCAAAATGGCATTAGCATTGAGATTGCTGTTACCCATATTTTACTTAATGCAGTACAATTTAACAGTTTTCTTATCTGGATATGTGCAGTCAAGTATAATAACAGAATGACATCTGTTTATTGTATGTGGTATAGAAACATTACCAAAAAACGTTTTTATAAGGAATATAATTTCAAAAGATGTTTTTCCAGTTGTTCAAAAAGAGGTATTTCAAGAGCTCAAGGTGTAAGGTCAGAAACTGTAAACTTGGTCAGACTGTTAAACTGATTTGAGCTCAGTTTTCTCATCATTAAATCAGAGATAGTGGTAATTACCATTTCTCAGGATTTTTTATAAGCATCAAATGAAATATGTGTGGAAATATCTTATACTAGGAATCTATTCACAAATATTAGTTATTGATATCGCTGTTATTGTTTTCAATATTGAACAGCTAATCTTGTAACTAAATTTTTAAATTTCCAATTAGATGACCAAGTAGAGTATCGAATAATGCTTATTAAAATAAACATATTTACTTGCGTGGTGATTAGGAGAAGTATTATATGTAAAGTAGTTGTAAACATTAAGTTCTGACTCTTGGCAGCAGTTCTCAACCTGTGGGTCGCGAACAATGAAAATACATCCTGCATATCAGATATTTACATTACGATTCATAACAGTAGCAAAATTACAGCTATGAAGTAGCAACAAAAATAATTTTATGGTTGGGGGTCACCACAACATGAGGAACTGTATTAAAGGGTCGCTGCATTAGGAAGGTTGAGAAACACTGCCTAGAGCTTATTAAGCTCTACCTAGTATCCACCTTTTTTGAGAAAGTAGGACTCCAGCATTGTTAACTCTAGGTAAGCTTTATTGTAAAGCAGTTTAAATACTCAGCAAGTTCTAGCATTCTGACATATATTTTCAGGACTGTTCCAGCTATGACATCTGAAGACAAGAAGGAACGATCTATAAGTATGACAAACGAAGCTTCTAGCTATAACATGACTTCAGATTACGCAGTATATCCAATGAGCCCTGTAGGAAGAGTAAGTTATTTTGCTTACTGTTAATTATTGATAGCTGGTATAATTGGTAGTCAGTATCTTACTATGACTCTCAGTAGATTTTACAGAATAATCATTTCATTTTTATTATTACATGAATCTAATTTCGCAGTAATTCACATAACCAATGGCTTGGAATATAAAGTAATAAGATTATGTTTTAATAATGCAATGAGTTACATTTTAAAAAATATTACAGGGTTCAGATTTTGAATAATTTTAACAAATGTAATGGATGTTTGTGTGAAAGAATAGCAATTTATTGAATCAACTTAAAATTTAAAGGTAAAGATCAATATAATGGCCAGAAATTCCTATTAAGTATGCCTGGAGTGAACAGTCTCACACTCTTTAAAAACGTAAATAATTTGTAATTCTTGTCTACACTAATAAAAGAGAAATGTGTAAATTGACCGTTACTTTGCGACGCCCACCAGCCAATCAAGAGTGAGTATGCAAATTAGTGGAACAAAGATGATGGCAGGAGCCAGCCGGAGCGGGCAGGAGGCTTGGGTCACCCCCAGCGACGGAGGAAGCCAAGCTTCCCGCCCGCCCTGGCCAGCCACCAAAGGAGGGACCTGTGGGCGGCCACCGTGGAGCCAGCCTGAGCGCGCGGGAGGCTTGGGTCGCCCGGGCCGGCCGCCGAGGGAGGAGCCTGCACACGGCCCTCAGCCCCCTCACCCAGGCTGACCACACCCCCATGGAGTGAGGGTCCCCGTTGGGGGGCATGGCCAGCCTGCAAACAGCCATCAGCCCCTCACCCAGGCTGGCCAGGCACCCCAGCGGGGACCCCCACCCTGCAGGGGGTGTGGCTGGCCTACAAACTGCCCCAGCCCCTCACCCAGACCGGCACCATCCCCAGTGGGGACCTCCACTCCAATGGGGGCATACATGGCTGGCCTGCAAAGCAGCACAGGCCCCTCGCCCAGGCCGCCCTGCCCTCCAGGGGAACACCCACCCTGATCCGGGACACCCTTCAGGGCAAACCAGCCGGCCCCCACCCGTGCACCAGGCCTCTATCCATACTAATAAAAGGGTAATATGCTCATTAGACTGGGAGACCTTCCAGACAATCTTCTGGACCAAGCCATGGTGGTGGGGCCGAGGTAGAGGCAGTTAGGGGCCAAGAGGGGAGGGCACTTGTGGGTGATCAGGCCAGTGGCAGGGGGGCTGGCATTGGGGGTGATCAGGCCGGCAGGGGGATAGTTCGGGGTGAGCAAGCCAGCAGGGGGCGGGTCAGTTGGGGGTGAGCAGGCCATCAGTGGGGGTCAGTTGGGGGTGAGCAGACCAGCAGGCAGAGTGGTTAGGGGCAATCAGGCAGGCAGGCAGGTGAGCGGTTAGGAGTCAGCGGCCCCGAATTGCGAGAGGGGTCCCAGATTGGAAAGGGTGCAGGCCGGGCTGAGGGATGCCCCCCCACCTGCGCACAAATTTCGTGCACCAGGCCACTAGTCTACACTAATAAAAGAGAAAAATGGTAATTGGCGTACGACCGCTACCCTTCCCATTGGCTAATCAGCATGTCCTTATGCAAATTAACTGTCAGCCAAGATGGTGGCCGGCAGCCAGGCAGCTGGAAGCGAACATGAGGCTTGCTTGCTCCAGTGACTGCAGACTGCAACGTTCCCCGCCTGCCTTGCAGGCCTCTGAGTTGGCAGTTTGAAACATTCTAACAAATATAGGCCCGGGATCTCAGAGCTGAAGTTATACATTGTTTCGATTACAGAACGGCAAACAAACCAGCAGCAGAAGCCTCAGAGCTAGAGCCAGAGCTAAAGCTGGCCCAGAAGAAAAAAAAAAAAAAAGAAAAAAAGGAGCGGTTGGGAGCTTCAGTCAAAACCGCCAGCCTGAAAGCAGCCCTCAGCCCCTCACCCAGACTGGCCAGGCACCCCAGTGGGGACCCCCACCCTGAAGGGGGTGTGACCAGCTGCAAACAGCCATCATCCCCTCACCCAGGCTGGCCAGGCACCCCAGTGGGGACCCCCACCCTGATCCAGGACACCCTTCAGGGCAAACCAGCCGGCCCCCAGGCCTCTATCCTATATAGTAAAAGGGTAATATGCCTCCCAGCACCGGGATCAGTGGAGCAGCGAGGCCTCCTGGCACCAGATCAGCATGACAGGGTGCAGCGCCCAAACCCCCTGATCGCCCTGCGGCTCTGTGTGTGACAGGGTGTGGCGTCCCAACCCCCTGATCGGCCCTGCTCTGTGTGTGACGGGGTAGAGCCATAAGCTCCCCATCGGCCCTGCCCTGAGTGTGACAGGGGGCGGTGCCCTAACTCCCCTATCGGCCCTACTCTGTGCATGAGAGGGGGGAGCTCCCCAACCCCCTGATGGGCCCTGCTCTGTGCGTGACGGGGGGGGGGGGGCAGTGCCCCAACCCCCTGATTGGCCCTGCCTTGAGTGTGACAGGGGGCAGCGCCCCAACCCCCTGATTGGCCCTGCTCTGTGCATCACAGGGGTTGGTGCTGCAACCACCCCATTGACCCTGCCTTGAGTGTGACAGGGGGCGGTGCTCCAACCCCCCAATCAGCCCTACCCTGAGCGTGACTGAGGGTGGCATCACAACTCCCCAATCAGCCCTGCTCTGAGCCCGACCAGGGGCTGCACCTAGGGATTGGGCATGCCCTCTGCCACCTGGGAGCAGGCCTAAGCCAGCAGGTCGTTATCTCCCGAGGGGTCCCAGACTGCAAGAGGGCACAGGCCGGGCTGAGGGACCCCCCCTTCCCCCCCGAGTGCACAAATTTTTGTGCACTGGGCCTCTAGTATAATATAAAATGCTAGTAAGATAACTGAGTATTATAATGCTTAATTAATAATTTTAATTAAAATCTAGAAAAATTATAGGTGGATTAGGGTCCACCAAGTCATCGTCTAGAAAGAAAGTTGGCTCTGTGCCTCGTACTTTACACCAAAAATTTTCCAAGTAGGTCAGGTATTGAAATGTTAAAACTATAAAAGCAGTACAGAAAACAATGAAAAATTTGTTTGTTTTGTTGAGAGAGAGAGAAACAAGAAAGAGAGAAAGGTCCTGGCCAGTGGCTCAGTTGGTTGGGTGTCATCCCATGTACCAAAAGGTTGCTGGTTTAATTTCAAGTCCCAGCACATGCCCAGGTTTTGAGTTCAGTCCCCGATAGAGGGTGTGCAGGAGGCAGACAGTCAATGCTTCACTCTCACATTGATGTTTCTCTCTCCCTCCTCTCTTCCCCTCTCTCTAAAAATCTATAAAAATATTAAAGAAACAAAAGGAAAAGAACAAACTCAGAATGCGAATGGGCTTTCTAAAAATGATATAAAACTCAGAACTCAAATTGAGAGATTCTGCCATAGAAAATTGTTATGCGTGCACATATCTGCAATCCATGAAACAAAGAATAATTCCTTTATAATTAAAGAGGTGCTATGAATCAATAAGAAAAGCTTACAAACCCAGTTTTTAAAGGGGCAAATATATAAAATCACTTACATATTTAATTTCATGGAGGGGGGGAAATAGTTTTTTTTACTAAAAATATGTGAAAAAGGCACTCAGATCCTTCATAATATGAAAAAATGCCGGTTAAAACCAGAAAAGGACACCATTTTTTTTTTCACTTATCTGATTTACAAAGTTTAAAAGCTTTATAGCATAGACAAGAATGTAAATAGCCATTTTCTTTATATAGTGAGCTCCAAGAAATAGATGAACAGAAAAGTAGATATTATATATTAAATCATTTGATGGGGGGGAGATATTTCATATCTATGAAAACAATTATTTGAGGTAGATAGACACAGATGCACACACAGTGATTCTTTGGGTGCTGGTGTCTAGAGCTGAGAAAGAAGTAGAATGGTCCTCGTATATCTTTTTGTACCATTTGAGTTTTAGATTATATTTAAACATTAAAAGCAAATTAAAATTTATTTAAAAAAACAAATACATGCTTTAGGTAAAACGAAAAATTCTAATAAAATAAGCTAGCTTTCCCAAAGATTCTAAGTTGGAAAATAAGAAATCATTTGATATTACTTACTTTCATACAGAAATTAAAATTCAGCTTCTTGTTTTTATGTTTGTTGGTTTCTACTAGCATTTATGCCAAAATAAATCGTTATGCTAAACATAGCAGTATCTTAAAAGTTTGTATATCCTTATGTGTACTTCTAAGACTATAGTAAAAACCATCTGTCTGGTATCATTCAAGTTCAGATTTGTCTATGACATTAAGCCTTGTTTTGACTTGATGTGTAATTTGTTTGCTTGTGTTTTATATCTGAATATTTCTCTTGTGACTTGCTGCTAATTTTCTATAATTAAAACAACACTATTCAATGCAGATATATCGCATAAAGTTCTGTCTTTTGGTTTATTCTTCAAGATTTGTTAATAATTTTTATTCAAGGTTCATGCAAGTTATGTAGCAGGTAGGACAAAATACTGCCACCCCCAGTGCCTTTTTAGAAATTGTGTGTCCATCTTTTAAAGGAAAGATTGTAAAACCTGTGATCCTTTTGTAATATCCCGGGGGAAGAAGTCTTTGTGCAGAATTATTACACTTGGAAGCACTAAGCCAGCAAAAGCAGAGTTGCAGTAATTCACCTGAAAAGATTTAAGTCCTGCAAGTTTCAGAGGAATCTGAAAAGAGATTAAAATTGTGAGGATGAAAAATAAACTCAAACACCTAATCATTAATAGCACCTTGTGCCTTTTTCTATTTAGACTTCACGGGCTTCGAAAAAAGTTCATAATTTTGGAAAGAGATCAAATTCAATTAAAAGGAACCCTAATGCACCAGTGGTCAGACGAGGTTGGCTTTATAAACAGGTATTTATTTTTTCCTATTTGATGTGGAAAAAGGACAGAATAAAAGGGACTTTTCCCGTTGAATGTTCCTGAGACAGTTATGTAAAATGGAGAAGGACCTGTCGAGGAGCCACCCAGATTCTTTTACTTCTGTTAGCACTAAGGATGTTAGGGGAACAAATGAGCCAAGAAAAGGATGATGGTTAGAACAGACTGTGTGTTTGTTATAGGTAGGTCTAGATTTGAAGTTAAATATATGCTGTATGAAATGTTAGGAATAACATGCTAAAATTTGGTGGCCAGAAATATTTTTTAAACTGAAAAAACCCATCCAGAGGTATTGTTCATTTTTCTGTTCATTTAAAAGCATTAGAGCCGAAACCGGTTTGGCTCTGGATAAAGCGTCGGCCTGCGGGCGGAAAGGTCCCAGGTTTGATTCCGGTCAAGGGCATGTACCTTGGTTGCGGACATATCCCCAGTGGGAGATGTGCAGGAGGCAGCTGATCGATGTTTCTCATCGATGTTTCTAGCTCTCTATCTCTCTCCCTTCCTCTCTGTAAAAAATCAATAAAATATATTTTTTTTAAAAAGCATTAGAGAAATATATAATTATATACTTTAATTTATAGAAAAATCTGTTCATAATTTAAGACTTTTCTGATTTTATTCCAGATTTTTGCGTCTATGCTCTCAAGGCCTCTTTCTTAATGCTGTTTTTTGTTTTATTTCTCTCTTTCTTTTTCTTTTCTTGTTTTCCTGTTTGCCCAAACATGGTTAACATCCTGATAAGTTGGGCTACATATTGTTCTATTGTCTGGGAAACTTGATGACTAATTTTTTTTTTTTTTTTTTTTTTGGAACTTTGTCATATGTGTTGGAATTAGTAAAGATGCATATCTATTTTGACTGCATATTGGCTGCTATTTTCTTATTTAATTTCTGGTTTGCAGCTAGGTTCCAGCTAAATGACCACCAGATAACTGAGGTGATATAGTTGGCATTTAAGACCTTTATCTGGTTTTATTCTGTCTCTGATTCTACATGTATACAGGTGATACAGAATAAGTTAAATAATAATTCATTGGTGGTGCATATTTTTTCTGTCAAATATTGCTGATTGTTTTCAGATGACCTAATTATTGTGTTCTTAAAATTAATAACAAATTTGATAAGAAGTATTCATTAAACATTGCTCCCTCTGAAAGATGGGTGGCAGCTAAGCTAATGTATTGGAAGAGGACCATCTTAAAAATCCAAAGAATTTCCAAATTATTTTTTCCAATTTCTCACTGAATTGATTGGATATGTAACTTGGGTTCAAGTTTTCATTTTTATTTAAAGATCATTTTCTATATTTTAACCATCTTATATTTAAACTTATCCAAGTTAAAAGATTTTTTAACTAGTCTTTCTAATAAGACCACATAATGTGCATAAATAGTTCAGTGCAATATTGAGCCTAATAGAGGTTATGGAACTCTTTATTTAAAATGATTCTTGTTCTTATTTCTTGATTCCTTAATTAATTTAGTATTGCAAAAGTGTTACCAACCAATTTCTCTTTTATGAGTTATTATTTTGTAATAAGTGTGTGACTAACAGAGAATATTTGTTTGCAGAGCTGCTTAAAAATCTTTTAAAAAGTGCCAATACTAAAGAAAGACAATATAATTAGGAAATTGAAAGTACTATGTACCTTTAATTTTTTTTTTTATCCTTTCTTTGGCATAGCTGTCCCTTTTAAGGACAAATATTTTTCTTAAAAGAGATTTTCATCCATGCAATTTCCTTAGTTCAAAGTCATCATAAGATACTGGTCACAATTAGAACTAAATTAAAAAAATATTAATCGATGAACATCAAAACTGGCCTCTTTTCTTTCCCCTTCCATCTTTTTCATGTTCGTGTTTCCTGTTTTCTTGCAATCTTGCTTTCTTGCATATGGGACATGTGGGAAGATATATTTTATTAAAATTGTAATTTTGTTTGAGCTTGGTATTTTTATGAACTAAATTATTTAGAAGGAGCTGCCAAATAGGCACTCTTTTCTGCCGGATGAGCAAAACGCAAACCGTATATGTAAGAAGAAAACTGTGTTTATGAAATGTATTTATATGCTGAGGTTTCTTTAGTGCAGTCATTTTAAATCACCTCACATATTTTCCCTCTTGTTGACGATTAACATATTTATTAAATCTGGTTTACCAGAATGCCCTCACTGCTTCATGGTTCCATTATCCTCAGGCTCGCAGACATGTTTCCAGAAGAGTGAATTTCACATTGTTTAAAAATGTGAAACCAAATCAGATTGCTTCAACAGTATTCCTTTTACATGACTGTATTACTCTTCAGAGACCAAGTGTACTTTGGAATATCTTTATATGATGCAAGTCCCTAGAAAACTACCCCAAATTTTTATTAGCTTCTGAGTAAGATTTCTGTGTAGCAATATCAAACACACCTCGTTTTTAAAGCTTATTTTAAGTAAATGCATCAGAAGTGGGTTTTAATTTCCTGAAATGAAAAAGAGTTCTTTGTTATGCTGATTGAATGCAGGACAGCACTGGCATGAAGCTGTGGAAGAAGCGCTGGTTCGTGCTTTCTGACCTTTGTCTCTTTTATTATAGAGGTGAGTTTACCACTGTCTTAGTGTGTTATTTCATAATTGCAATAGAAGATATGTTAAGTATAGGATAGTGTTTTTTAAGAGAAAAACATTACAGTTCTATCCGTTATTTTATGTCAAAAAATAGTATCAAGAAAACCTATTTTTCATTGACATATAATACCAGTAATTGAGATAAAACAGAAGACGATATACTATAGTTTTTCAAACAGATTAGTCTGAATTTTGATCCCATTTTTGTAATCTAATGGTGCTAATCTGATTTGTTTTGTGTAAAGAGCATATGAATCGTCACTGTATCATGTTATCCTTTAATACAGTGCCTAATAGATAAAAATCATTCGTTTGATGAGATTCTTTTTGCACATCAGCTCTATCAGATCTGCTGTAGGTCCACTAAACACCCAGTTCTCCCCAGCAAATGATTTTAGAATATCAAAGACTACTGGATGCATTGGCAAATTGAAAAATCACAAACAAATATATTCATTCTGGTCCCTTCCTGCCCCTCCCCTCCTTTTTTCAACAAACAGTGACAACTCCCTGAAAGATGGAGAAAGTTGCAGGATACATGCCAGGCTATCAGTGTTGCTGGAGAGGAAATAAAGGCATTGGCTTAGGGGTGGAGTAGCAGTCTTCATTAACCCTGTCTGGATATCATAAACTCCTTTTTTCTTTAAGTGTTTTCTATTATTAGTACAATTTTAAGTAAATTATTAGTAGAGTGTTAAGTCAGAGCTTCTGTTCATATGCTGTATGGATCTGTTACGTACTAGAGTTGGTACCCAACAATGAAAGGTGTACATGGGCTGTGCTCTCTATAGAAATCTGCTTCCGCTATAATATAAAATCATGAATCTGAGCAATCACTTCTTCCCTACTTTAAAGTTGGGTTAGAAACCGTCACAAAAGAATTAGATTGTCAACATGTAATTAATAATTTATAACTATTCTAGATAAATATATGACAAGATTTTAGGACCAATCAGCAGTTTTTAAAATTTACTTTGTGATTATACCCAAAAATAGTGGCAAAATTCTGTAGTCATCTATCAAAGCAATAATAAAGCATATTAATTAACCTTCAAAATTTGAAATTTCCAGACTTATATTCATCTTTTCCCCTCACCCCACTGCAAACTGTGGTTGAAAAGTACTGCTGAGTCAGAATTAACTAAACCTATAAATTTTCATTTTGTCGTAGAGATGTTGGTCAGGCTGCAATTTTGGTATTGTCTTCAGGTCAGTGCCAAGTATACGCCACAATTTTCCTTAAAGGTTTTCCCACTCTTTCAGGAAAGTAAGGAGTTGAAATTCAGGCTTTATTCCTAAGCTTATAATTTGTACTTTCCTCTCCTTTTCAGTATATTTATAGACTGTTTAGAGCTTTAAATGAGAACAAGAAAATGTTTGTTACTACTTCTCATGTAAAAATATCTAAATATTAAATTGCAACAAAAAACAACACTGAATTCCTTGTAATTTGCTATTGTTATTGCCCATGGAAATGTGCTCATCATCATTTATTAAAATAGAAAAACTTTTTACTTAATTTGAGAAAAATAAAGGCAAGTTCAGAAGCTATGTTGAGGGTGAGATTCCATATACGTTTTACATGCAATGTATTAATTAATTTTAGTACGGTCCCCCTGACAGGAAGAATGTAAGGGGGCGGGGGGGGTTGCCGCAGAAAAGAAAGAAATAACATTTAACTCATTTCTGTTCTTCAGATGGTTGGAAAGAAGTATATGATATTATATAATTTTACTATTTTATCAACAGAAAATGTCAGGTTTTACATAAAAGCTATCAGATTTTAGTGAGATGATCAGAACAGTTTGCAATGTTGTTGTTGTTATTGTTTGAGTGTTTAAGCACATAACATAGATGATCTATTTCATCTCTTCCTCACAGCCATTTGATAAGGTGGGACATCATGTACTCATTTATACAAAAGGGAACTAAGGGACAACAAGGTCAATTTGGTGGCCTGAGGTCTCACAACTAGTAAGTGTCAGAGCCAGAATTATCACCCAAGCGCTTCTCTTAATCACAGGTTTTTAGCCCAACCCAGATCTCTCCTGTATGCTGAATACACTGGCCTCATTCATTTTTCCATATCTCTCAAAGCATCTGGTATATTAACACATGGAGTGTGCTGTCAGAATTTTTTGACAGAGCAGTTTGTGTTTCACAGATAGGGAAAATGAGACATAAAGAAAATGAAAGAGAATAAGTGATTTGTTATTTTTTTTACAATAGGTTGGCAACAAATACCAGTGGAAGCCCAGGTTCCCACTACGCTTTGCAATACAGCAGGCAGATCATGAACCTGCTCTAATAAGTCACTTAGGTTATTCTATCCTATAGTCAGCCTATTGACAAAACTTACCAGGGAACTTAATTCATTCACCACATATTTATTGAGCAGGACCTGCTTTATTTCAGGTGCTGTCAAAACACCAGTGAGAGAAAGCTCTCATGAAGCTTACTTACTAGAGAGGTCAGAGAGACAGTAAATAAACTCAGAGAAGTAAAAAAAAAAAAAAAAAGACCATGATAGATGCTTTTAGGAAAGTACGGTCATATTATGAAAGTTGGGCCTGGGGGAGAGGTCTCTGGATTGGTACTCTGAGCAGATTTTGGTGGGTGGTGGTGGTTGTTTTTTCAATCCTCACTGGAGGACATGGTTAGAGAGAAAAAGGAAAAAAGAGGAGGAACATCAATTAGTTGCCTTCCATTTTTGCCCCGAGTAGGGATTGAACAGGCAACCTTTCGGTGCAAGGGACAACACTCAGTTAGCTGAGCCACTCTGGCCTGGCTCAGCAGATATTTTAACCCTTTGCACTCCGAACCATTCTGGACATTGGCTACCAGCTACTCGACGCTACTTTGCGGCGGAAACGTGCATTTACAGACCCTCGTATTATTTAGTTTAATTTTGGTACCAAGTAACGTATTATAATGATATTGGACTTATATGAATTGGGTGACATCGAGGAATGTATATTTGCAAAAAAAAACCAATATTTTATTGTTTATAACTTTGTACAGTATGATAAGTTTTGTAACACTCCCCAATATGCATTGCAGGCTGATTAGTGCATGTTTGACAGTAATAAGTGGTTTGACGCCTGCCACCAGGTGTTTTCCTGTTAGAACACACAATGCAGTCCCGTTTTCTTTGTCCCACATCGGGAATATGTAGTTTATTGTTTAATCCGACACAAAACCCGCTGACATTTCTTGTATATATCTTAGTAATTTTACGATATTTTGATTTAATTTCTTGTGCCATTTCAAGATAAAACTTCAGGGAAACATGCATGTCTCAAAAAGTTGCGTTGAAATAACTCAGTTCCCCGTAATCACTAATAAACTGCAATGTCCCCTGAGAGGGGATATCCGAGTGATATGCTAGAATTCCGATGTCCCCTGAGAGGGGACAGCGGAGTGCAAAGGGTTAAATATCAAGGTCTAAATTACAAGGAGGAGCCGGAGGGAGCACAGTATTCCAGGCAGGAGGAGCAGTAATGCAAAGGCTTTAAGTGTTGGGAATATTGAAGGAGCAGAAAGAAACCAGTGTACCAAGCTGAGGGTCTGGTAGTAGGAAGGAGATGGGTGGGAGAGATGGAGATCGCTCCGATGCAGGACTCTTATCGGAGCTTGATTCTACCCTAAAGGCCGTAAGGAAACAATTGGATGTTTTTAAGCATAAGAGTAATTCAAACTGCTACTGGAGAAGGAATTCTAAAGGGGAAGGAAGGTAGCAGAGACTAGTAGGAGCTATTACGTAGAAATGATGATGGTCTAGTGTGGTAGTTAGCAGTGAGCTTTTGATGTGTCAGACCTCTTATTGGGTAGCAGATGCAGAAGTGAACCATGTACACCCCTCTCCTTATGGAACTCACAGATTAGCTGAAGGAGTGTGAGAGAGAATGTCATAGTGTTCAGTTAGGTTGAATGACTGTTGACCAGGCCTGTACAAGGAAGGAATTAGGAAAGAAGGGTGATCTAGGCAAAGGACTTAGCGTGGGTGAACATGGAATGTGTGTAAAATTACACATAGGGCTTATAGTGCTGGAATGAGGGCCATGTCTGAAGACTTGGCAGGAAGTAAAGGCTAAAAAGTAGATCAGAGCATAAAAGGCATTTGTTTGCCATCCTAATGAGTTTAAACTCCGTCTGACTGCAAGAATAACACCAGGATTTGAGTGTATATTTTAGAAAAAGCACTTACACCAGAAGTCAAGAGACCAGTTAACAGAGTATTGAAGTATTCTGGGTGAGGAATGATAATTAGTAAGTTTGTATGTATTCCTTATCTTGTTCTCCAACGTCTTTAAAACTGAAGTAGAAATTGGGTATTTAAAATGTCACTTGAATCCAATCAAATTGATGAGATTCTGTGGTTCCTGTCCCAGCTTATGTTCCCAGGAAGCAAGCTCTATGATGGAGATTAATGGCTTATTGGGGAGTATCTGGGGGGCCTCTCCCTGTTGGCAGGAAGGAGGTAGGAGGGGGCAGAGGGAGAAATTGCGCTGCAATGCAACCTTAAAAGGGCTCAGCTGAGCCCCACAGAGAGTTTGTTCATCTATAAACATTGTTCACCACCTGCCCTTTGTTTGGCAGTATATCACGCCCTCTGGGTGATAGAAAGTAAGGCAGTTATTTAGATCGGGCTTGATAGAGAACCAAACAGAAGAATGCCCTGATTGGGAACATTTGAAGAATCTAGTAGTGGATGCTCTGGCCGGTGTGGCTCAATTGATTGGGTGTCATCCCACGAAGTTCAGGTCCCTGCCAGGGCACATGCCCTGGTTGTGGGCTTGAGGCAGCGAGAGGTTGCCGGCATGCAGGAGGCAGCCAATAGAAGTTTTGCTCTCATATCGATGTTTCTCTCTCTTTGCCTCCCTCTCTCTAAAAAAATCAATTAAAAATCTTTAAAAAAAAAAAAAAAGGATGAAGGTTTTATAGGCAGTCTTTAACTTTATATAATAATGGCAATATTTATTGAACACTTGATATGGACGGAGTGCATTATTGAGTTCTTTATGTCTATTAACTGACTTAGCCCTCACAACAATTCTTTGAGGTAAGTCCTGTTTTCCTTAAATTGCTGGTTGATGAAACTAAGATACACAGCATCAATAACTTGCCTGAGACCTCACAGCTACTTAGTGTCCTGCCGGGAAACAATCCGTGATCATACAGGACAGTGGCCCTGTGCTGTGTTCCCTCTGCATGTCCTGAAATAACTTCAGGAAAGTCGATTTTATTCCATAAGAAGACTGTATTATTTGATAATGATTTTTTACTAAAGATGACTTCATGAGCTGTTTCCGATTTGTTTTATATAAATAAAAAATTGGAATTAAAATCAGAATGTCACTCATTTTTTTAAATTGTCATATTCTCTATAATTGATGACTTACTTTGTATTTCTTTTTACCATTTAGACTAAATCTGCAGTTTTGTTTTTTCTTCTTTATATTTGTGAATTACACGTGAATAAGCACAGTATAGTAAAACCAAAATTTTGTTCCATGTTATTAGACAAGCTGTAGAAATAATATCTATTTAATGCAGCTCTTCTTATTTTGGAAGTTCACCATTTATTCTTGTTAAGTTTATGATAATAAAAAAATGTGGCAAGCAAAATTTAAAAAAATTTCTAATGGTCTTTTTCATTGATGAGTTCATCAGCCTAATGCATAGCTTTATTAACTTGTCTCATGGGTCTCTAACAACGAACTATGTATTTCAGGTTTTATAAACATCTCTGCCCCCAAACAGAAAGTTAATAACATGAGTCCATACTATGCCAAGATAAATGTTTTATTTTCATAAGTTTATGTTATGTGCTTGCCTTGTAGGCCTGTAATTTATCCCCACAACTTTATTGTATATCAGAATGACTGGTAAAAGCAAACCGTCAAGGTTATATGTTCTGAAAAGCATAGAATTTTTATAGTATACTTTAAAATATATACTTCCAGGTATATCATTTATTCAAAACTACTTGGAGTTTACATTCTAATGAGAAGAGAAAGATAGATAGATAGATAGATAGATAGATAGATAGATAGATAGATAGATGATAGATAGATAGATAAAAACAATATAGCATGTCAGAGGTATTGAGGGTAGAGGGCAATGAAAGTTCCAGAAAGAAGTGAGGGCTCTAGGAAGCATTTTAAAATGAGTAAAGGAACACCTTATTGGTGAGTTATTTGAGCCAGGACTGTTAGCAGGAGGGCCATGCATCTGTCTGGGCTCAGAATTGTTGGGCGTTTTTAATCCTCACAGGAATGTTGGTAGATTAAGTATATAAAGTGCTGTCATTTCTTACATGCTAATATATATTTTCAATAATTCACATGTCAGAGCACTTTGTAAAATTCCATATATATGCCAAACAAATATATGCTTTTATTTCTAATTGACATTTCTCTGACGTGTGGAGCCAATTTTGATTTGCTTAGGAGAGGGAAACTTGTTGAAAGTAAAGAATATGCTTCTGCTATTTAATATTTTCCCTAAACACCTTAGAAAGTACTAGTCTAAACAGTACTTGAATGCCATTCATTTATATGTAAAAAACCTTTTGATTTGGTCAAAATAAATTTTGAGAAAATTAATTCTGCTTCATGAGGACATTTAAAATTCTAATCAGATATTCAATTATTTCTTAGATGAGAAAGAAGAGGGTATCTTGGGAAGCATACTGTTACCTAGTTTTCAGATAGCTATGCTTACCTCTGAGGATCACATTAACCGAAAATATGCTTTTAAGGTAAGGAAATAGTCATACTTTTTAATTCTTTGAATCTTGCATGGATTGAAAAATGGATATTAACCCATAGATTATTACAAAAAGATATTTCAGTTAGTCATTTTTATATTTAAGTATATTAATAGTCTTGTGATTGAAGAGGAGAATGTCACTTTAATTAGGAAGTCATATATTTAGGGGTCAGGTGGCTTTATGTCTATACTTTCAAATGGTTCAAGATAAAGCAAATATGTAACAATGCTAATAACTGGTAAATACATAGCTATCAGTGTCCTGGTGATAATTTTACCATTTTTTAAATGTTACTATATGCTTGAATTTTTTATAATAAATTTGGGGGAAGAGTACTATAAGAGATACTAACTATGGTTTTTAACATAATATAAGTATGTACATTTATGATCTTATAGAATATTTGCAAAGATCTTTTTTCTTTTTTTCTTTTCTTTTTTTTAGTCTTAAGTACATTGTGAGCATCAGGTACCTTTGAGAAAACATTTAAGTTGAGACGTAAAATGTATTATTAAATCTAGCAGACCTGTGTACCACCCCCTTCCTTGTTAAAAAGTATTCGTTTAGAACTGTGTGACACTGACACTGTTATTTGACCATGGGTTTAGATTATATTTTTTTTGATAGCTCATTAATTTGACGAAGGTTTGTTGAATTTGTACTATTCCTAGGACATTTTGTTGGGTTTTTGACTCTTAAAAAAAATACTAGAATGTTAAAATAGCAGTAAATGTGACTGTTAAGTGTATTCTCTCTGTAATTATTTGATTTAATTTAAATTTTATCTGTAACAATGATAGTAATTTCTGTTTCAAATCCTCTCTTCTGTGATGTTTCCTCTGAATTGATGAGCCACTTTTACTACTAAGTCTGTTGACACTGATGCTACTGCTCATCACCGTGGTAAGTAGAAACTTCATAGACAATTGTTGAACAGTGTGTGGAACTCAGAGCTAGATAGGGAGCTTTGCCATCATCTAGTAAATATTTCCATTTCATAGATGGCAAGCCTGTCACATCACGAGTGTGGTTTGTTAGTGTCTGAGTCAGGGCTGCAACGGGGTCTTCTTAGCACCAGCCAGTCTTCCTTCCATTGATCAATATATGGGCAGTGGTCTTTATTTATTTCTCCAAAATTCCACTCAGACCAGTTACACTTTGTGGTGGTTTTAATTATTTTAGCGACATTCAGCATTTGAGCTATTTCTTTTGTGTGTTTTTCTATTGATTTTTTTTTTTTTAAGAAAGAGAGGAAGGGGGAAAAAAAGAGAGAGAGAGGAAGGGAGATAGAAACATCAATCAGCTGCTCCTGCATGCCCCTTATCGGGGACCAAGCCAGCAACCTGGGCATATGCCCTGACCAGGAATTAAATTTGTGACCTCTTAGTTCATGGGTAGATGCTCACTCAACCACTGAGCCAGGCTCTTTTTAGTTATTTCTATTGATAGTTTTATATCTTTTACATAGTTAAGTGAGATTTGTTGGTTATATAGTTATTTTGATCATTGTTTTTGTTGAATTTATTTATATTCTGGTGCTTTCTGGAAAAAATGTTGAAGTTAATTGACATTGTTGATAAAGCGAGACAGTCAAGATATTAGAATAAAGTTTGTGGTTCCAGATATATTTCTCTCATCTTTTTATATATTGCAGGCTAACTACATACTTAGTACTCTTTGCTTCAATCTGTTCTGACATAGCCTTTATTTATTGTTCCTTGTTGTTCATTGTCTAATAAGAAACTGTCATGGGCATCTTCAAATGGAAATTAAGAATGCTTCCCCCACAGAATCCCCACCATGACCTGTTTTTGTTTTGTTTTGTTTTGTTTTACTTTGATGTCACTACTGATGCTGTCCATCTTTGCCTGATCAGCCCCTGGGTTAAGCTGAGCTCAGTGCTCACAACTTGGGTAGCAGTCTCATCAGTACATTCTTCATTCTGTTTTCCTGTTTCTGGAATAGAGGCACATTGAACCACCATAAAGAAAATCAAACAGACACTACTTACCATTTACATAGGCCTCTTTCCTCAAACCCAAAACATTTATATTTCAACCCTGAAACTTGAGAATAAAAGTTAAAGGGACATATCATTTGGGATTATTGATACATCTGTTATGTTTGTATATAGGTGTCTATAAGGATTAGACAAATACTTTAACAGTAGTACCTTTTGAGGACTAAAGGAATGTCTAACAAGGGGAAATACTAAGATATGTACATATTTATTTTGTTGCTGGTCTCTCTGGAACAATTTTTTTATGTATTCTAATTTATTTTAGAGAGGAAGGGAGAGGGAGATAGAAATATCAGTGATGAGAGAGAATCATTGATCAGCTGCTTCCTGCAAGCCCCACACTGGGGACCAAGCCCTTAACCCAGGCATGTGCCACGACTGGGAATCAAACCATGACCTCCTGGTTCATAGGTCAGTGCTCAGCTACTGAGTCACACTGACCTGGTATGGTACATTCTTGAATAAAGCATGAATTATAGTAAATGGAAATTGCTAGGGACTTGTACATGGAACAGACACAACTAAGTGCTACATTTTTTCCGCCTTCCCATTCTTTTTTTAAAGAAAAATTGTAAAATTAAAAGGAAAAATTAATATTTATACAGTTTCAAGGTTGAATTATATTTTTCTTAAATCATTTATTTCTATATCTGTATATATGATAAGTCTGCTCTTTTGAAATTTCATAGTAGTGATCTAAGCACAGAACCACTTTTTTTTTTCCTTTTACAGATCCCAAATTCCTATTTAAAGTGATCGTGTCATTTTCAATCAGGCAGCCCATCCAAACATGCGGACCTATTATTTCTGCACTGATACAGGAAAGGAGATGGAATTATGGATGAAAGCCATGTTAGATGCTGCCCTGGTACAGACAGAACCTGTGAAAAGGTAAAAGGCTTGTAGGAAAAATAATGGTGATTTCCACTTACATTTTATTCCATGCCTTGTAAGTATGTCATTATCGTAGTACATATCATTTTAGTTTAGTAGTCATTGTATGAAATCATTTCTCAGAAAGCAAGGATTCATTCATGTTTTATATAAAATTAACACACCTTACTAAGTTAGTCTGAGATACCACCTGCATTGTTATTCCACCTTTCCTCCTTATTCATTTTCACCTATCATTGTACTGGGGTGAATCCAGAATTCTAACATTCAAACTGAATGTTCTTTCTTCTTACAGAATTACCTTTAATTTCCGGTAAGTACATTTTTAATTGTTATCTTAAAACTACACAAGATAGTTTGGTTTTTTTTTAAGGTCCTAAATCTTAGACGAGAATTTATATTCATGAAGTTAATTTTATTATATTTTTAAAATTATGTTGTATGTTTTTAAAGTTTGATAAATTGAAATAAAATTTTGTTATGAGTTTCGGTGGTGTTTTTTTGTTGTTTTTTGTTTGTTTTTTTGTTTTCAGCATTACCAGGTTAATTGATTGTTTTATGATGAATGTCCCCAGAAAATAATTCATCAAGCATATACATTATTTCTAAATATATCTCCTTTTTGCTGAAATCTACATCCTTTCTTTTGAAACTTCAGCACTTAGATTCTTTGATAATATGAATATGTACTATTAAAATTGATCTGTTATTTTTTTCCCTGCTTAAACATGGATCATTTTAATATTAAACTACATTAAGAACTCGTGAGAGGAAATCTGTTTCTAAAGCTGAATAATGTACTTTAAAATATTTTTTTATATCCCTGTCATTTGAAAAAAGATGTATAATAAAGTTAAAATATTTTTTTCCCAGTCAGCGATAATTGAGCAGGTCTTATAAGGAAAATGCTAACTTCTGCCTCTGGGTTTTTTTTTCTTCTCAGGAAAAAAGAGGGTTGTCTTTAGTCTTTTTTAGTGTTCATATAAAGTCTTATGACTTATTGAGTAAAAGACTTACGTTGATGCTATGTATTTGTTTTTTAAAATGCCAAGTCCAAAGCAACTTAAGTAATCACTATTAATTGAGCCATGGGAAATATAAGGAGCATTAAAAAAAGAAGGCCCATGATTGAACTCAGGACAGATATTTTTAAGAAAAACCACCTCAACTATATGAATATTCTGGATTGAGACCTAATAAAAGGAATTCCATTTGTTAAAATGACCTGAATGCTAGAGAAAATAATGTAGGTGAAAATAATTAATGGAAAATCTCAAAATAATTTTAACTTTAAAGTAAAATTGTTAGGGTATTATTTAGAATTCAGAAATCAACATAATAATTGAAATATTTGATTTCCAAATGCTTTCAGTATTATATATTGCACTTTATTATCTCAGAATTTTAACTTTTCTTTTCTTATTCTTTCCACTCTAAAAATTTATAACTACTCGTAATTTAGGGTAATAAAGATGACAGTCAATATTTTGGTTTGACTTCTGGTAACCTGTTACGTGCCCATAACAATTTTCAGCCAGTTGTGTGGTTAGCCAGGAATTATTGAACACCACCTATGTGCCCAGCCTGGTGTCAGTCACTGTTGCCATGTAGAAATTATTTTTTACTTTGCTTCTAGCTGTTATATTTTTATCCTGCCCTGTTAATATTGATTATTAAAACTGAAGGTACCTAATTATTGTCATATTTCATTTCATTACTATTGGGAGATTTTCTTTGTTTGGTTTTAGGGTAATGGGCTCTCTTTCCTAAATGGCCAGAATACTTAGAAGTATTTATTAAGGCTTATCAACTAAGACATAAAAACATTCAGTTTTTAACTAGATAATTCATTGCTTCTGAATTCCTACTAAAGTATTTAAGCTGTGAACAATAACATAGTCCCCTAGTATGCCGATCATTGGTGGAATAAAGCAATCTAAGCATAATAGACATTCTCTGAATAATTTCCATCTCCGTGGCCTATTATTTTCATTTTCTATATTTGCATGTATCTTCTATAATAACTTAAATGTCTCTTTTTAAAGTTAAATCACAAGCTTTACATCAGTTATGTTATCCTAGCATACATTTTCCGAATCAGTTTTATTCCAGTTAGAGAAAAGTTAGCATATGTGATTTTTTTTATTACATTTTTTTTAATGATAAATTTGGGGACTAGAAGTAACTAAGTTAAAAAAGTCTTTTCAGATATTTGATATTTGTGATAAAAATTCCTTCCCACCCCACCTCCAAATTTAGGATGAGTGTGCCTTTGTGGAAGTCTTCTGACTATTGTCTTTCAAGGGGAAGGCGCTCCATAGCCTATCAGTAAATTTTCTCAGTATCTAATACTGCTTCCAGTCTAGATGCTGTACATTTTATCTAACCTGAATATAGGTGTAGTCCATAACTTTACTGCAAGAAAAATAGTCCCATTTCATTTTTGCCTCATTGATCATATTCCAAACTACCTACCGATCAATAGCTGTGTGTTATGGATTATTGTCTGCACATCACTGGAACTGGCAGCAGTGGCACGCTTAGGATTGAACAGCATTTTTACGTATTGAAGTGTGGCCAGTTCCTGAAAGGCTCCCAGCATTGATCTTGGCCATTTCATGCAGATTCAGACACTCAGCTTGACCTTGACAGAGCCTGGAAGCGATTGGTCTCAGGGCAGCTGATGCTCATCAGAAAGATGTAGAGATAGCTGCTGGGATGGTGAGCGGTAAAACTGTCCAGTGTTCCAGACACACACAGTTAAGTGACACGCCCTTCTGGTGAAAGATGGACATGGGATGCCAGATTCTAATCCAAAATTGCTTGATGGAATGGGGTGATAATAAATGAGGCAGCCACCAATGTACTCCTTGGTCCTCATAACATCCTTCCGCTATCCCCATTTACCAAAAAGGAGATTGAGGCACAGTCATTTTCTACGCCTTGCCCAAAGACAGACACGGCGGAAGAGGTAGAGCTGGCAGCTGAGTGTGTGCCATCTGGCTCCAAGAGCTATTCACCGAAACTCGGGTCCTCTTGAATATGAACAGAGTTGGTTAGTCATGTGGTTCAGATCTCTGATAGCACCAGACTATAATTTCCTGGTGTCATCATTTCCACAGACCAGACTCATGTTTGTCTCATGATGAATTAACCCTCCTGGCTGGAAGCTGTGTTGTTTATTTCAAATGGCTAGATGCCGCGGTCCTTTAAGTGTGGATTTTGTGGTTTCACTGCGAAGGGGCAATCTTATTTGCTTTCTTTCCAGATTCCTAATGGTGGGTACGCTCACCACTTTTTACTCTCTGTATGTTTTGTTTCATACAGAGGATTTGTACAGGCTTGTCCTCAGTGACCCTTTTAGGTGTGTTTTTTTGGTTTTTGTTTTTTTAAGTAAAAGGTAATTTTACATCTTTCCTAGATTGAATCTCAGAAATAATATGTCCATTTTTCATCTGACCCACTATGATTTTCTTCTCTGATTTCAGAGTGGACAAGATCACATCTGAAAACGCACCAGCAAAAGAAATCAATAACTTTCCCAACCATCGAGTGCTGATTAAACCAGAGGTCCAGAATAACCAGAAAAACAAGGAAATCAGCAAAAGTGAAGAAAAAAAGGCATTA
Source organism: Myotis yumanensis (assembly GCF_028538775.1). Taxonomy (NCBI): domain Eukaryota; kingdom Metazoa; phylum Chordata; class Mammalia; order Chiroptera; family Vespertilionidae; genus Myotis; species Myotis yumanensis. The sequence continues at coordinate 184,555,543 of NW_027223754.1, read as the reverse complement.
GAAGCTGAAAAATATGGATTTCAGAAGGATGGTCAAGATAGACCTTTAACAAAAATTAATAGTGTCAAGTTGAATTCTCTGCCATCTGAATATGATGGGTCAACAGGCCCGGCTCAGACCGGACACTACAGGCCAGTCAATGTGAATAGTTCAGAGAACAAAACAGTCAATGTTAGCCTGGCGGATCTCAGAGGGGGCAGTCACCCAAACGCAGGGCCCTTCCACCCAGAGGCTGACCGCGTCATACAGAGAACCAACTCAATGCAGCAGCTGGAGCAGTGGATTAAAATCCAGAAGGGGAGGGGTCAGGAAGAAGAAGCCAGGGGGTAAGTGTCATGTTGTTACGTGTTATGAGCCAACGTTTCTTTCATGCTGTGTTGGGGGAGATTGGCTTCTGAGATGCCAGTTAAAGATATTACTTTACATTGTGATTTAGATATTATAGTTTTGTTACTGTATCTTTTTTATAGAATCAAATGTGTGTGTTTTTTTCTCTGTCTCTGATTGTTGTCACCCAACTTTACTAATAATGATAAGGAGTTATTCTCCTGTGGCGCAGCACAGGTTGTGGGTAGAGATCATGTTTGTTTGGGATAAGGATGAGAGTAAGACCTATCCCTCCCTCTCCCTCTCTCCCTCCCTCCATCCTCTGACTGTGTTCCATTGGTAACTTGTGCAGAGATCTCCTGTGGCAAGTAACGGAAGTAAAGGCTTATGTTCTCTAGTTCTCCATCTCCTTCCCTGACTTGCTTAATTCGTAATACACGTGACTAAGTAATATATTTATTCATATAAGCATCATCATTCATGTACACACATGTTCTTTCATATATTTATTATGAGGTACTATGTGCTAATCATGAGGCCAGAAAATAAAACAATGAAAAGGTGCAGTCCAGATTTCTCCCAGAGGTTCTTATCTAGGAGGGGAGAAAGTTAAATAAACAAGTGCAGTACCTAGTGACAAATACAATGGAGGAAGAACAGGATGCTATAAGGACATGTTTCAGGGACTGCCAACACAGTCCAGGGGTTCACACACAAACTTTCTGGAGGAACAGGATACAGTGGACATATAAAGATATGCTCACGTTGGTTTAGATAGGCAGAAATACAGATTAGATAGAGAGCAGGAAAAGGAATCCAAAGACATCCAGTGTAGCTTAGGTACAACTGCTACAATGCTGGATGAGAAATGAGGCTGGAGAGATAAGCAGGAATATATGTATTCAGATTTGTGTTCCAGAAAGATCATTCTGGCTACAGAATCTGGAGAATAAATTGGAGGAAGTTCAAAAGCTATTGGAGTAACTGAAATAAGGAGGGCGGGGGGGATGTGATGTGTTCAAGATACATTTGACTTGTCTAGTTGAGTGCTCGAATGTGCTTGATTGCAAACTGGTCTCACTCAAATCTGGTTTAAGTGATTGAGCAAAATCAAGAAAGACGCCCTGCTCTGGGGGCCTGGTCATCAAAGTTGTCTGGTGCCTTTTACTGCGCAGAAAAGATTTGGGAAGAGAGGAGGTAATGAATGATTGCTCAGGTTAAATTAAGGGGTGGAGGGGAAGGAGTAGGGGACTGTCTGCAAAGGAGACAAAAATGAAGGCCAGGGGAAATGGAGGAAAAGCAGGTATCTACGGGATGAGAAAAAGTGTTCTGTCGTTTGTCGGGAATTTAATGATGCAAAATTTAAGAAGTACTCTAATGTACTGGCATATGCACATAAAATCAACTTCAGAGTTACTGTAACTTCAGAGTTACTCATACCTCTCAGTAGTAGAAAACCAGAAAACAAAGGCATTTAATGTTTTTGATTAAATGAAGATTAACTTATTTTAATAGTGGAACTCCTAAGGTATAGGAAGGTACATCCAGTTTGCTCCGTTGACATGGCTGACATCCGCAGTTATCAGCTGAAGTCTGTCTTCTGTTCAGCAACAAAGCTCAAAAGCCTGGGTGCACGTGGCTCCATCTTTTGTTAGCTCCACCAAGGTGCAAAAAACGTTCTCCAGTGATGTGTGGTTCACTCCCATATTCTTCCTCCCCACCGTCCAAGCTCCCTTCTCTAACTTTCCCAACGGAGAATTGTCAGAAATATTTGCTATTTCCCAAAAGTAAAATTTGATTAGACCGAAGAGGAGCCAGAGGTTGTTCTGGGAAGAAAAGAAAGAATGTTTGGAAATACTTATTAAGGTAGTAATCATTTTCAGGAAACAACAATAAAAATGCCAGCCAAAAGATTTGCAGAATGGGCCCCCAGCAAGTCAAATCTCACTTCTTTGTGGAATCATTTTCTACAAGTAAAATCATACTTTCTTACTGTTGAAAGTTAAAAGGGTTCAACAGCTATCTGGGAGTTAGTTTTAAAATGGATGAGCATGACGATTAGTTCTCAAGCACTTTTAGGTCCCTTGATGGGTATAATTAACATCCATAAAAACTTTTTGTGACTTTTTTTCTTCGAAGGCAGCTTCTGAAGGCTGCTGGCCCGAGGTTATTTTGAGCTAAGGTTTCTCTGCCTTGCTCTTCCAGCTTTGGCTTCACTGGGTAGTGTCCAGTATGGACCATTGAAATATATCATCTCCATTATTATATAAACCTCATACTGGGGAAAAAAAATAGTTGTGATGTCTTATAATGAAATAATTTAATTTTTATTGGTGAAAAGAAGCCTAATGGCAGTTCATGGTAATCATTTATTTTGTAAAACTTTAAGAAAGGCTTGCTTTTATTGTTCAAGTCTGGTAGCAAGAAAACAGGTTTACTGTGTAGTCAAAGAGTAGATCCCTGCATCTGTGAACAGAGCTTTCAACTTTCTTTGTGAGTAGGGGGCACTGCTAAGATGCACGGTGCCTTAAGCCATTGTTCTGCTTGGCGGAATCCCGGGGCCTGGGTTTTCACGGTGCTTGACAGGCGCTGCTGGTGAATGGAGCACTAAACCTGACGAAGGAGCCTCCAGGGTTCCTTTTTTAAGCTTTCACTTAAAAGTAAATCACATTTTCCCTTAATTTGAATTTCTTTGGGGAAGACCACAGAAGGAAACTGTAGTTTTTGAAAAAACAGTTCTCAAAATGCTGGACAGGATATGGGATAAAAATAAACTTACTTGATCAATAACCTAGTTTTTTAAAACTCCCCAAAAGTGGTCCCAAAGATGGCAGAGGAGGCTTTTAAACTTTGTGGTCATTAATTAGGCAAGCTGAGTAGGAAAACAGCCTGTGTTAATGATCATATGATGGGCTTACGGTTCAAGTTCAGTACACATTGCTACAAGAGGGTGCAGCTCACAGGTTAGGACCACTTGAGAGCACTGACAGGTGTCTGTTGTGATTATATTTTCTGAACTGGAATCTACACATTAGTTTATAGGCAGTTTTTAGTGTGTTTTAATTGACAATGTACGCCCCTTCCTTGTAAACGATCTTTTCACATATTTCCAAACTTGATATAAAGTTAATAACATTTATATTTTCAGTGTCTGCTTCTGTGATGTAGTTTAGTGCCCAATCCAGAGCCTTTTTGCATGTCAAGGCCACTCTAGTATTTCTTGAGTTTATGAAGGAGCAAGTAAATGAAGGTAAATTACCTTAATACTAGAGCAGAATTCCTTGAGTGGCATCAAATTCCCCTGACTGACAAGCTTCCTAAGCAGATAGCCATGGGTTGCCAACTCTGGCCTTTTTTTCACGGGGGAACAGGGCGGGAGACCAAACGGGAAATGGGAATCTATGGAAGGAAAGCAGCAAAGAATGGAGCTTTCTATACTGGTCATATCGGAGCAGTGGTACTTCAGCCCCAGCGTCACCAGATGGTCGGCCTCGCTGCAGTGTTTCTCATCTAGGAGGTTTTGTTCCATTTTCAGCAAGCCCGTTATGAGTGGAGACATTGAAAAGCTAAAGAACAATTAGCATGATGAAGGAAATTTAGTTTAGGGAAAAGGTTGAAAAAATTGGACATATTTTGAATACAGAGTAAGATGTGGGGTTTTCAAGCTGTAATATAACTTGGTGATCAAATCATCTTCTAGATAAGAAAACCAAATCCCCCAAATTTTCAGTTGGCCAGATTTTGTTCGCATTTTTATGTCTGAAATGTTGTGTTTTAAGTATTTTGCCTTTAAATTTTTAGCTTTAGCTTTAAATGATTTTTATTTTTCAAGTTAAGAAAAGTAATCAAGCCATAACCGGTTTGGCTCAGTGGATAGAGCGTCGGCCTGCTGACTCAAAGGTTCCAGGTTCGATCCCGGTCAATGGCATGTACCTTGGTTGCAAGCACAATCCCCAGTAGGAGGTGTGCAGGAGGCAGCTGATCGATGTTTCTAACTCTCTATCCCTCTCCCTTCCTCTCTGTAAAAAATCAATAAAATATATTTAAAAAAAAAAAAAAGAAAGAAAGAAAGAAAAGTAATCAAGGGAAATTATTTCTTTAAAACACAAATGTACTGATGTGCCTTTTCCATGATTGTGCTTTCTGAAGGAAAGGGTACAGTAGAATAGCCACATAGACCTGCAATTAATTGCTCATTTCCTGTCTTCATGTTCTTTGGGCACAACTCAGAGACTTCGGTCTTCCATCCATATACAGAAATCCTGTTTAACTGTCTGGAGATATGTCTGAGAATGAGATTCTAGGATTTTGTTTTTTATACAAAAACAAATAAGATGTGAAACAAATATGGGATTAGATATTGAATATTGAATATTAGTTATAAAAGAAGTATAAATATTCTTCTTTAAACCAAACTGTACATTGTGCAGGACTAATGGTCTTTTATGTAAGTGACATAGATGCTGTTTACGTAATGTCCTGAACCCATCAAATTAAATTTCATGAAAAGATTAAAATGTGTTCATTAATAACGTATGCCTTGTATAATATTCAATGTTTTAATCTTTCAAAAAAAAAAAAAAAAAACAAGTCCTCAGATATATTGTACTTACCAGAAGGAAAAAAATACAGAATCTGAAAAGCAACTCTCCCCTTCATTTTTACATTTCAATTCTTTTATTTTAGAGTAATTTCTTACCAAACATTACCAAGAAATATGCCAAGCCACCGAGCCCAGGTTGTGGTCCGATACCCTGAAGGTTATAGAACACTCCCGCGAAACAGCAAGACCAGGCCTGAGAGTCTCTGCAGTGTAACCCCGTCCCCTCATGACAAAACAGTGGGACCTGGAGCAGAGGAGAAGCGAAGGTCAATGAGAGACGACACGATGTGGCAGCTGTACGAGTGGCAGCAGCGTCAGTTCTATAATAAGCAGAGCACCCTCCCTCGGCACGGGACTCTGACCAGTCCTAAGACCATGGTTAATATTTCGGACCAGACAATGCACTCGATTCCCACGTCACCTTCCCATGGGTCAATAGCTGCGTATCAGGGATACTCCCCTCAACGGACCTACAGATCTGAGGTGACCTCACCAATTCAGAGAGGAGATGTGACGATAGACCGCAGGCACAGGGCCCATCACCCTAAGGTAAATGTCTGCTAATCTTGTGTCAGCTGCTACTTTATGCATGCCGTGGTGTGTGGGTTTTTTCTAGTACACTGGTCTTTTATTTATTCATTCATTTATTTTTATGTATTTTTGTTGTGTGTTTATTTTTATTTTTGAAGAAATTTTAAACTCACAGAACAGCTGCAATGAATGTGAGACAAGAAAATAGGGAGGAACAGGCAAGGTTGCTCCTTTTTTTTTGTTTTAAAAATGAAGGAAGAATGTTATGCAGTGTCAAAATCTCATGCATCAAACCTCTCAGGAGCACAGGAACAGTTCTTGAGCGGATGCATTATGCATTCTCCTGCTTGGTAGTGTATCCCATCAGCTTTCCATGTAGGTTAGTACCACATGCATTTCTATTGGCTCTTCACTCGCAGATTCTACACCTGCCAACCTCATCTCCTAACCACCAGCTGAGTATATGGCATATTGACATGTCTCCTTACATACTAATTTAATATTGGGATAACAATGCTTACTGGTATGTACTTCTAAAAAATTGAGTTTAAGAGATCATGTTTTAATTTATATCTTAAGTTAGTTAAAGCATTGCTTAGCAAATTATTAGAAGTGACTTCAGAGAGCTTTTATCGATCAGCTTCTCTTAATGCTAAAGAGTTGTTTCAATCAGACAGCCTGTTCGCCGATGTCTGTCCTGTCATTTTCTTTTTAATTATAAAGCATTTCTTGCTTTATACCATTTTAAGATACACTTGTTCTTATCCTTGTGATAGGCTGAATCTTTCCATTATATCATTGTCTAACGCAGTGATGGCGAACCTATGACACGCGTGTCAGAGGTGACACGCGAACTCATTTTTTTGGTTGATTTTTCTTTGTTAAATGGCATTTAAATATATAAATATCAAAAATAGAAGTCTTCATTTTACTATGGTTGCAAATATCAAAAAATTTCTATATGTGACACGGCACCAGAGTTAAGTTAGGGTTTTTGAAAATGCTGACACGCTGAGCTCAAAAGGTTCGCCATCACTGGTCTAACGCCTCTGCTTGCTTTTTCCGTAAATAAGAGTTCGCTAGAAATTGACAGGTCAGTCAGGAAGTTTCTGATGGGAGGAAGTGAGCCTCTCTTTGAACTTCATTGTCACAAAGTTTTGTGTTTGTCACTTTGTACATCCAAAGGCACATCATATGTGATAAAGATACTAACAATATTCAAGAGAAATCTGATCAAATACAACTTATTAATGTGTGGCTGAAAAGTGTTCTCATTTATTAGTATTTTTTGTATTCTTGGCCAAAATTTATCATCTGTTTTTTGTTTGTTTTTCAATCCTCACCCGAGGATATTTTTCCATTGATTTTTAGAGAGAGGGGAAGACAGAGAGAGACATCGATTGGTTGCCTCCTGCACTCAGAAGGCGCCTACAACTGAGGTACGTGCCCTTGACCGGAATTGAACCAGGAACCCTTTGGCCTGCAGGCTGACGCACTATCCACTGAACCAAACCGGCTAGGCCTATCATCTGTTTTAACAATAAATATTAAATGAATATGTGCTCTTTATTCAGTTCCCTGTTAACTCCTCCTCCCAAATAAACTTCTCCAACATTGCCAATTCCCCCCACCCCCTCGGCACGGGACTCTGACCAGTCCTAAGACCATGGTTAATATTTCTTTGATCTTATCTTTGATGTGATCAGTGGTTCTCGAAGTATGGCCCATAGACCCCTGGGAGGTGGGGTTTCCCTGAGGGTCCCCTTGGTTCTTTCAGGCAGCCTGTAAGTAAGTTCAAAACTATTTTTATGATAATGACAAGGCATTTTTCATTGTGTTACCATTTTCAAAGAGTGCACAAGCAATGGTGGGTAGAAGTACTGGTACCTTAGCCTAAATCGAGGGAAGGGCTCCAAACCACGCTAGAGGTCATTGTATGCTTCACAGCCATATACTTGCAGTAAAAATAAATAAAGGAGCAGTTTCACTTAAGAATCCCTTTGAGCCCTGGCCGATGTGGCCTAGTTGGTTGAGTGTTGGTTCCATGTTCCAAAAGGTTGTAGGTTAGATTCCCGATCAGGGCACATGCCCAGGTTTTGGGCTTGATCCTCAGTAGGGGGCGTGCAGGAGGCATCTGATTGATGTTTTTCTCTGTCTCTCTACCTCTCCCTTTCTCTCTCTCTAAAATAAATAAAAATATTTCAAAAAAAGAATCCTTTTGATAAAACAGTAAAGGATAATTTTATCATTTTAATATTCTGTGTGATGAAATGGGAAATATACTTCAAGCATTTCTATTGCGTACCAGAGGACTAATGGTTGTCTCCCAGAAAAACACTTGCATGATTATTTGAGTTGCAAGTTGAACTATCTGCTTTTTTTTTTTCATGAAACACCATTTTTACTTGAAAGAATGAATGACAGACAAAGTATAGTGTTAGTATTTGAACGAATGACAGACTTAGTATTTGACAGACACTTCTCAAAGTGAAATGTTAGCCTGTCACTTCATGGAAAGCACCTGACAGTATCTGTCACTGATGGCAACATTCGAGCTTGCAAGCAAAAATTAGAATTTTGGAAATCTCTTATCTGCGTCTGTGAGCTTGCTAGCTTCCCAGTGCTTCAAGATCAGTGGTAGTAATAACAAATGTGCATTACTGGTGCTGTATGCTGAGATGTGTCAGCTTGGGAACATCTGCATAACTCACTAAACCAGTATTTTCCACATGACCAATGCTTGATACTACAAATTCATGAATGGTTGGGAGAGTCATTTAAACTGCAAATAGACTTATGGATGTTACTGTAACAGAGTACGAAAAGTTGATTGATATAGTTTCAGATACCACTTTGCAACTAACCTTTAAGAAAATATCACTTTTCAAGATTTAGTGTAATTTCAAAGATACTTACAGTTATCCAAAAAAGCTATTAAAGTTCTCTTTCCTTTTCAATATATATGTACATATTGTAGGTGGGACTTTCTTTGTGTACTTCCACTAAAAATGATTATCACAGTAGATTGAATACAGCAGCAAACATGAAAATATAGCCAGACATTAAAGAGATTTTCAAAACTGTAAAACAGGCCCTAACTGGTTTGGCTCAGTGGATAGAGCGTCGGCCTGCGGACTGAAAGGTCCCAGGTTCGATTCCGGTCAAGGGCATGTACCTTGGTTGCGGCATATCCCCAGTAGGAGTTGTGCAGGAGGCAGCTGATCAATGTTTCTTTCTCATCGATATTTCTAACTCTCCCTTCCTCTCTATAAAAAATCAATAAAATATATTTTAACAAAAAAAAAAACACCTGTAAAACAAGTAATCCCTCTTGTCACTAAATTTTCTTTTTAAGGATATAAAGGGCTCCTGAGATCAATAAGTTTGAGAACCACTGAGCCAGACGATAAAGAATTACTCTGTTGGCATCCATATTTTAGTCAAGAAATTTTAGTATCTGTCTTTTGGGTTGTTTTTTTTTTTTGTTTTGTTGTGTGTTTTTTTAGGAAGATGATTTTATTTATTTACTTTATTTGTTTTTCTATCACCATTTCTTCCCCCACCCCATATCCTTTTCCACCTCCACCAGTATCTATCTTCTTTCATAAGCACTATAGCCATTTTTAAATGGTATTCTACAATTTAAATGTAAGATTTCTCATCGCTGACATTGACCACAGAAATGTATATTGTGCCTTTATTTTCCCAGCATGTCTATGTGCCTGACAGGAGGTCAATGCCCGCTGGCCTGACTTTACAGTCTGTCAGTCCCCAGAGCCTCCAAGGCAAAACAGTGAGTATGATACCTCTGTTTACCATATCATGTTTTATGCATGTGCTAACGTGATGGCACATATCTGACATAGCTTGTAAGTTTGAATTTTCAGACCGGTGCCTCCCAAAGAAAAGCCATGGATATTTTTGTGGAAGAGAACGCTCATCGGAAGAACTTGGAATCATGTAGCCATTTCAGAGTCTAGCTGGATGGCTCTCCCTAAAGTGTCTGACTGCCTCCGTATAAGATTATATTTTCAAGTTTTATTGTAGAACCTGAGTGGGTTTCTCTACTGCACTGGGTGTCGATCCCCTCATCCTTAAAAAAGAAGCTGGAATAGGTCTTTCGTGGAGCCCATTCAGCAAGCAACCATGTGTAGTCAAATTATAAGCCTAAGAAGAAGTTTCTCCTGTGGATTTTTAGATAGATTAACTACTCTAGAGCAGAATGAAAACTAATTTGCATATTTATGAAGAGAAAGAGAGACTATAAAAATACTTAACCATTATCATTTTATTGTCAGTGTTATATTCAGGTTGAGAAGGAGCTATATTATCAGGACACTGTTGTTCAAGTTAAAGAGAAAAGATGACTTTTCATCATTTTGTTTTAATGGCATTCTTTTATCAGGAGAACTATGCTTTGGTATCAGTAGGTAGTTTCACTTTCTGTGGAGATGGTGATTCGAAGACCTATATACTGTAGTTGTTCCTTATTTAAAAGCCTCTTCCTACAGTAATCAGAACAAATTCATCTTACATGTATTTTACAAACATTCTTTTATCTTTTACACACTTAGGTATAAGGATGATTCCCTGGTTTTAAATTACTTGCTGTTTGTTCAATCAAGGTTAAAATATTGCTTGACTAAAATTAAAAACTTTTAGATGTTGCAATTTTAAAGTATTAAATTATAAATCTAACAGACAGACATTAGACATAAGATAATGCTAAATATCATACTATAAAATTTTCTCTTCTGCCTTGCTCCCTCTAGTGGGTATTTAGGATAAAAATTATTTAGCATCTACTTTTGAGGGAGTCAGATGTGCCTCTTTTTATTTTGATTCAGAATTCAAATATCTTGTAAACTTATTGGAATATTTCATCCTTTTGTGAAAATATCTCTTTAACTCCATAAACAACAAACCAGAGTTTCAAGATTTCTTCTTTTGGTATGTCTGTCAAATAGCACTCTGGTATATACTTCCCTTAACTCCACCCTACCCTCTCCCTGGTCAGACCTCAAGGGCTTGGTCATAAGACATGGACTACCCACAGTCATGAGGTCACAAGATGTGGTTGGCATCAGTTTAAAAGCAGCTATTCTTTTTGTTACGAAATTTCTTTTTCAAGTCATACACACATTCTTAGACTATTTACTATAAAAGACTTTTCTCTCATCTATATGCTTAATTTTATCTAGAGAAACCAGTAGTAACTGGTTTATTTACTTCTGGCATTTTTCTCACCTGAAAGCGCAAGTTTTTAATGTCATTTTAAATAATCGTTTAAAATTATTTCTGTCCCCTCCCCTCCCCCCCCCCCCCCCCCAAAAAAATTGTATGGGAGGGAAAAAAGAGCAACAGCAAATGAACAACAGAAGAAAGCTGGTATAAAGCTGTGCTGTAGGCAAAACAGATTGATCTCAGGAATGCTCTTTGGCCTGGAAGTTTAAAAGCACACTGTAGCCCTTAAGTGAGGAGAGCCTCCCTCTGGCCCCACTGCAGTTTTTAATCATAACAAGGCTCAGAGAAACACTCACTACTATTTTATGGCTTATAGCACTGCCAACGTTCATACTTTACTGTATTTCTAACAAAGGAAAACTTACCAGATTGGCCTGGTGGGGAATTTTATCTACCTTTGAAATTTTCTCCCACTTAGGGATGATAGGAACCAGTCAGAAACCAGAATGGTTCTCTGCTTTCCCCAGAAGGTAGAAGGAGGTTGCGGTACCAATGAAAACTTTCTATGTGTATTAATTTTTTTTTTCTTCTTAAAAAGTCTAAACTGATTTTTTTGGTCACATAAAATATCCTATGAAAGTATTAACAGTGGCATTTAAAAATATAACTAGAAAGCAGTGAACAGATCCCAGGTACTAAGTGTAACGATGGAAAGGTATCATCCAAGTTTTACGTGAATTTTAATTCTTTTTATTTACCTTCTATTTTGTAAATAGAGGGTTGGACTTGCCAGTATTATTCTGTTGGTGTAAAAGTCTTCGGTGTCATTTTTAAACATCTTATTAAGATAGTTTTAATAATCTTTTAATACGTCTAATATACAAATCTTTGTAATGTTTTTTGGCATTATGCTTTTTGATGCTTAACATTTAAATTTCTCTCGTGAGTTCTGAGAAAATTGCCTGAATATACTGTCTTTTTGCTGTTCTTTTAAAGTAACACTGTTCCTTCTATTTCTCTAGATATCTATGCATTTATGTAGGACCTATCATCATAGTGCCTAGGCACTATGTTTGGTGTCAGCCATAAGAGGAAACTTGCCAAGAAATCTTGGTTTAATGTCTGTCACTTAAGACAACAATTAATCTGTTTTCCACTGTTTGGATTCTTAAATTGTACTCCTTCAGCCAGAGGAGCTTACGCTGCTGCTAATAAAGCTGAGACGGCAGCAAGCGGAACTGAGTAGTATCCGGGAGCATACGTTAGCACAGCTCATGCAGCTAAAGCTTGAGGCCCACAGCCCGAAGGTCAGCTATGAACAGCGTTGTCTGTGTCGTCTGCCATTGTCACCTATTTGGAGCCACTCATTAATCAGTTTGATTGGTGTCATTAGTGGTGAGCATGAGCCCCATACCATCATTGCAAGGGCAGCATTAGGATCTCCTATTGACCCTTTGAGAACTCACTTGTTTATACATCCTACTAAAATACCAGGAGGGTGCATTGCTTCTTAGCCTTCCGTCCACCCTCTTACCTGCCAACTTTTGGTTGTGAGCAGTGAAATTCATACGGACTTCAAAATAGTGTTGTCACTTAACCAAATACTGTAACTTCCGCATCTGGTAAGACAGATATTGAAAAGTCCTGTCATTTCCCATAAAGTAATAAGTTGAAAATTGATTATAGTTCTGATCAATTTATTAAATATCAAAGATTAATTTTAAGATATTTATTTCATTCTTGATTTAAAAAATGGACACATGTAAACATTTCTCAAAGGGTTTAATAGCCTCTAATTATATGAGAAACATCCAAAGAAGCAGTACTATGTTGCAGAAAAGAATTAACCTGGGAAGCTTCTACCATTGCGTCTGCTAAAGCCATTTGAAGGATTTTTCTGCTTAATATTTCGGCTTGTATGCATGTCTACTTAATTTCTTACAAAACTAAGTATAATTTTATAATAATTTCATTTGTCATCTGTACCGTTTACAGGGGAGCATGTGTATCAAAGTATTGTGTATTGTGATATTATAGGTTGTGGTAAACTACCTGCTTTTTCTTATTTCAAAATTGACCTTTTCATGAATTCTGCACCTTCTTTCTCTATTCCTTTGTTTCTTGATTGATGCCTACTAGAATGAAATTCTTTCGCATCATCTTCAAAGGAACACCATATATTTGGACCATCAGGTGGGATTTGTAGAATTTTCTTACATATAATAAACCTAAGAGAACTCTAAATGTAGTGCGATTTTTCAGGATAAGTAGATATTTTTGTCATTTTGAGTTAATAGCATGACTTTACAAGTGACGGGAGGAGAAATCCATACCTGGGTAAATTCAGGAATACCATAAAGACAGGTAGAAAGGCAGTTGTAGAGATAGGGAGTGGGGAAAGCAATGCTGGATCACCTGAAAGTGAGAGCCTGAATTCTCTAGATTTCTTTATCGTCCCAAGAAAACTCCTCATGAGGCTTACCTCAGCGTGGCCTCGACCTTCGTAAGAGAGGGACACCAAGCTGGGACTGCTTTGGTGGAAGGCGAGGAGGGCAGGTGCAGTGCGCGCTGTTTCCCGAAGGGGAGTTTAAGGACAGGTGAAATGGGTCATGAAGATAATTTTTAAGTGTGCGTCCTTCTTCTCCCTTCCTTGTCATCTCCTCCGAGTGTTTGGTCTTTGCTAAGCCACAGAGTCCGTTTTACTCAGTGGTGGCAACGAGTGTGACTGGTGAAGGCGAAGATTCAAAAGTGAGAGTGGCAGTTCTTGAGCCAGGACTGACGCTTCCACATTTCAGTTTTTATGAAATTCTCTATTAATATTTGATTTTAATTTGATGAGAATTTTTGAAATGTTCTTAAACAGCATCTCTTCGGTAAATCCATTTTGAGCTTGTTTTAAAATATTGAAACTTGAATATTTTATCATGAAAAAAGTTACTGTGGAAAATATGATGTTTATATTTGCCTGTTTGAAACAAAATAATGTAATGCTTTAAGTTACTTTTCTAATTTAAAGAGGGATTTTACATTAGGATAACCCTTTAAAAGGTGTTAAATCATTTTTCTTTTAATTTAAAAAAATGCATATATTGGTAAACGTGAAATTTACTTATTTTCCCACAAAATGTTTTCTTCATGATTTTGCCAGTCAGAATGCTTTAGAAATCAGCATTCATGAGTCCAAATTCAGATCTTCCCTCCAGGACTGGCGCTACTGAAATTTAACCAGTGTCTGTGGTGTACTTTGAAAGCAGCCAAATAAAAAAAGTCTCCCCTCAAAATTCCACACTGCCAGAAAACTACTAAGGTACATGGGAAATAATGGTCTTAAAAGCTCCTTTGTCTAAAAAAGCTAGAGATAGTGCAGAAAAACAATGGAATGTTACAAAAATTCGGCTTAAAAAACAATGAGATAAATTTGAGTTTGAAGTTATCTAGAATCCCTAGAAGTAAACCTAGTGGTTTGATATAATTGATTATTTACCCCAGTAATCAAAACTGGAATTGCAGAGGCATAGAACTCGAGAAAATCTTAGGAAAGGACAGCTAAATATATCGAAAATACCACTATTTGCTGAGATGCTTCTCCTCCGCTCTCTTTCCCTAGTCAACCTCTGCTCCTTCCCTTTACCTAAGCGACCCAGACCCCAGTGGAGGTTTATATTCCCATCATTCCTCTCTCAGCATGTTCTGCTGAGCCTTCCTATTGCACCATGCTAGTGATCCTATTGACGGCTTCTAAAAATCTCAGCTTTTTATTGAGCCTCTCTAGTCTCTCATGTCAGCAGAGGTTTTCCAGTAATTCACCTTTTTCTTGTATTAGATCCTAAAATAAAGTTGTATTATTCCAACTTCTAAGTAATATGATAATGTAAAGCATTACAGAATTTGTCCTGGCCAGTGTGGCTCAGTTGGTTGAGTATCTCCCCATGCACCAAAAGGTCCCTGGTTCAATTCCCAGTCAGGGTACATACCCAGGTTTCAAGTTCAATCCCTGGTCGTGGTGTGTACAGGAGACAACTGATCGATGTTTCTCTCTCTCCCTTCCAGTCTCTAAAATCAACAAAAACATATTAAAAATAACTACAGAATTTGACTGTGCTTGAATTGAGACTACTTCTGAAGGGAAAAAATATTGGGCCAATTTTAGATAATTGGACAATTTATAAAAACATGGTGGGAGCTTTGCTCAGAAACTCAGATATTCCTAAATGTATATATCCTTAAGGTTTCCTAAAGAAAGTCTCTCTTTAAATAAAACAAAATTTTTTATGGTTTCAAATAACTGCTGCTTTCGCACTATTTTATTTTTTTTATTATCCTATATTTCATATCAGTAGTAAGGTTACTAAGTTATATAAAAATAATTATTGATAATTTTGAAATTTAATAATAAATTTTTATTGAGCTCAAACATTTCCAGCTTTTAATCTTATTACTGCCAGTAACCTACTTTAGATTACCAGGTCTGTTGATTCTTTAGGCATTATTAGTTGCCTGGGTTTATAAATTATATCATCAGTTTTATATAAGTACAAATTGGAAAATAGATTTTAAAATCTTAAAGTGAAAGGAAAAGGCTCTGGTCCCATTTTATGCTATTTATCATACCAAATGAACATGTACTGATTGATAACACATTTTCAACACTTGTTCTGTTTGCTCTAATAAATCATCAGAATAGCCTAAGGCCAACAGAATGCACCTTTCTCCTGCCCCTTGTCAGACTCCACCATCATCAAAAGAAGAATTTTAATTGATTTAAGTTCTTTTAATCCCTGTCACTCACTGTTCATGAAAATAAAACCAAGGGTCGTCTCTAAGTTGCTTCACAGGTAAATTCATTTCTTATATTTCTGGAATACTTAAATAAAAATTAAAAATACCTTATTGAAATTCTGAAGACTAACATATTACACAGTCAATCCAAAAATCTTGACTTCTGATATCTGTAACCTGAGCAATATAATTTGGTTTCTAATTATCATCATTATGAGGACAAGTTATGTAGAGAAGTGCTTTTAAAAATAACAAAAGCTTTGGTGGAATTTCTCCCTACATTTTTTTTTTTCATTTTGGAGTATACTATTCTAGTTTGTTTATGTTTTTATAGCTCAGTAGACTATTCAAAGTGTACATTTATTAAGACTAGTGTAGGTTTATTTGGGGTTTTTTTGTGAATTTTCAGAAAATATAGTTCTACAGTATTACCTGGGAATATACAATAATGCTAACTGTGTACTTTATGTGCCTCATCCAGGTTCTATTTCTTAAATGAATAAGTACATAATATATCAGTAACTCATTTTCTTCTCATTCAGCTTACTTATCACCGAATATGAGAGGAACTTTTGGTTACATTTTAAATGAAACTTGCAAGCTTTATCCTAAAATATACCTATAAAATTGATTTAACATTTATTAGTTTTTCCTTGTTTATTTCTCTTTCTAGCAGAACACAGAAGGGGTGGCAGGAGCTATCAGTAAAATTTTGCAATGGGTCTGTACTTCCCAGGAAGTGGGAAATAAATTTAAGATGATCAGCCCTTACAATGGTATCGCCTCTGGGAAAGAATGTTGTAGTTCCTTGAAAGTAAGGGAAAAGAGAATATCATGATATACTTTCTTCTCAGAATATGGCAAATTGAGCATGATTTTTGTGACTATATGGCCCTGCTGAACAAGAATTTGATGGTTAGGAGTTCCTAATGTTTCTGTGGAGTTAAACATAATTCATCTATAATAATAAAAGAGTATGCTTATATGCTAGTTAGACCGGGCATCCTTCCAGACGAAGCTGGGGCCGGAGGGAAGCCCGGGTCCTGGGTGCCTGCTGGCAGCCAGGGGAAGGAAGGCCTACTCTTGCACGAAGTTCGTGCATCGGGCCTCTGGTTTGTTTATAATTGAGGTTACAGTTTCCATTGCAGCTTATTGTAGTCAACCGTCTGGTGTTCAGCTGTAAGATATAGGAAGGGCATACTGGTTATTTGGGTTCCTGTACCCTTACTGGTTATTAAATTGTTTTCTAATGGTAACCCTGTTGGTTAAATTCCCAGTCCAGTCCATAAAACGCTGTACTTAGTATACCTAAAAACTGTACTTACTGTGTCATGTACCCTAACTAGTGTCTAGTTCTTGGCTCCTGTAACCTGGACTCGCACTGGTTGGACTGAGCAAGGAAGTGAAGCTAGGGTTTTAGAAACTAGACCAGGAGCTAAAGAGGAGCTAGGCAGGTATGCTTCAAAATGAAAAAAGAAAAAAAAAATGCAGAGCTTTTGTTATTTTTAAAAGCACTTCTGTACATAAGTTGTCCTCATAATGATGATAATTAGAAACCAAGGCAGGATGAAGACGTGGAGCAAAGGCTGGCGCTTTCTGAGCAGTCACGAAGGGAGCATTCGTAGGAATGAGGAAATTAGAACATGTCCCATCCCTTCATCCGTTTTCCTCCTATCTTAGCTCCTTCCCCCATTTGTATCTTTCTCCGTCACTTGCTTTCTCTTTCTGATTTCCCCCCGTTAGCGACTGAAGAGCAGTTATGGGGGAATTTAGGTGATGTTCCCTTTTTCTCCTTCCTGAAACCTTCCTGTCAGTTTCCATGTTAGGCAGTGATAACGGAAAATGAGATGCTAAGAGATACACAGTTTGGGAGAGACCGATCAAGAATCTTGGAGCAGTGTTTCCCAAGCCTTTTGTAAGCATGCTGCCCCCTTGTGGGTAAACTAAATACATACCAACCCTCACTGTCTGAGAATACCAGCTACAGTTAATTGAGTTTGACTTCTACAGTTTAACAAAGCTGAGCTTTACTTGCACTGGTCCTGCAGCCGGTGCTTTTTCATCTTTTAAATATAAAAGTGTAGTAACATTGAATGTACTTTCACAAATTGCCCTTAAAACTATGACTTTACCCCTCTCCCTTCAAGGGTCAGTATAGTTAATGGCATCAGAAACACCTGCATGAGAATGGGAAAGAAAAGGACATACCTCAATTGGCCACACTTATGTTGGGGATTGCCCATGCCCAACGTATTCAAAAGTTCTTTGAGGAAAGAATATGACTCTGCTACCATCATTTAATGAACTTCATTTGCATCTACGCAGCTGGACTATCTCCCCCCAGCTAGAACACACCTAAGTCATTTCTGAATATAGCATCAACTAGTATATTCTGTTAACCCTAAGAATCAAAAGCCAAAGTAAGAGGAAACAAGCATTTCTTTGAGATCAAAAAGAATTGCAATCTGGGGGCATAGATTCAGGCAGAAACCCAAAGTATGTCTCGATTATGGGGTAAAGGCAAGAGGTTTTATGAGAAACGAAAGGAAATAATTACATGACTAGAAGGAAGGAATTTCTCTTGGTGCTAATAAGTTATTCTTTAGCTATTCATGGTGCAACTTCTAAAGAATGTACTTACTTTTCAGTCCTCTAAGTCAGGATGTCTGCCTTGCTGTTAGCTTTACAAACAGTTGTTTAGAAGACAATGTTGGTTTGGCCCAGGTCAAAGGTTATTTTGCCCAGTTCAAACATTCCAAAGGCTCAAGGAGCAAGAGGCGTACAAGGCCTTCCTCTGGAATGACAGCTCCAACTCCATTTGGAAATGACTCAGTTTGTATCTGTTTTCTCAATCTCCTAACACCAAATGGCTAAAGGACCTTATCCTTAATTTCTCATGGAGGAGCTGAAGGTTTCCCACGACAAGCCAGTTTGCCATCGTAGACAAAAAGAAACATACAGCTTAAGCATTCCTGTGGTGTTCCTTGTTACATGAAAATGTTTAAGGTTCACAAGAGTCAGTAGCTAAATTCTCCTGTCTTGCTTTATCAGCACATTTTTTAAAAGTACTATCAAGTGCTTGTGGGGAGGATAAGAAAATCATTTTTGTTTAATACTAACTTCTAAAACATCTTGAAGAGTAAGCTAAACTTTTTAATTTGCAAAAGTTTCATAGTAACATTCAGATTTTATGATATGATTTTCTAGTAAATATTAATACTTTATGAACTGTATACTAAAACTACTAGTGACTTTTGAAAGAAATCTGATATTCTGTCATTGGTTGCTGAGGACATTCCTTATCAGTACGCTTTCTAAATCCTTTCAAGAAACCACAATGAGAAAACTCTATGGACAGGAACTCTGGCCACTTTTAAACATACCATGCCAAGGAAAATGCAAAAAAAAGGAACAGTTCGCTGGGTGTATGTAATTGGTGCTGAAACCATTGGAGGTAAAAATCCCAGAGAACTTTTTTGCATTTTGTTCTTTGTGTTCATGAAAGACAGCTTCCCTCTGAGGGAAGAAATGCTAACAAGATGATTGAAAAGATTCTTGATGGCTTTCATTGTTCATGTCAACTCAGCAACTTCATTCTACTGAGCTATTAAGCAAGATCCCATTTTCTCTAATATTTCAAGGGGTCCTGGAGCTTCTATTTTTAAGGATGATTGAGAGCTCCACGTGGTAATGTTTCTAGGCGATGTAGAATAGGCATTTGGAAAAAGCAAACCCAGGAAACTAGAAAAGTGAACGTGTGTTCTTTAACACTTGCTAACCCAAACTAGCTACCTGGTACTGAATCTCTGTATTTTCTTATGCCTGGCTGTGAAGAACGATCCTGTCTCTCTTTCCCTCACATCCCATGCCTCCTTTTTTCTTTTCCTGCCTCCCCCTTCCTCTGATTATTTGATCATAGAAGTAGTGAGCAGAGGAAGGGCTGACACCCAGAAAATTCTTAGGCCGAATGTGACATCATAGTGGCAGAATTCTAAGAAGACAGTGGATAGAATAGAATTTAGAACGTGGAATGACAGTGAATGTGTGTCAGTACTCTGATCTCTTGGCCAATCCAGTGCTTACACCATATTACCATAGTTCTGCTTCTTACCAGAAATTAATCTCTCCCTTTTTCTTGGTGTTCTCTAAAGATTCATCTACCCAATCATTTTACTAATTGTGTCTCTGTTGTTTTCCAGTCTAGCCCCTGGGTGTCTCCCAAAAAGCAGAGCCTGTGATCTGGGCTTATTTGCAGAAAGTTTACTTTGGGGAGTGGTACCACAGGAGTGAAGAGAGTAAGCAAGACGGGAGGGGATATATTATCAGCTGCAGTAGGCAATTTGAGCTTCATCTGACTGATTCTTGTTGACAGATGCATAGAAACACTGCAGAATTACCCACCTGAGCAATAGAAGAGGGAAGCATTTGTACTGGCTTTCACCCTTCACTGACCAGGGGTTTCCCCTAAAGACGAACTTGCCAGCACATTGACGAGACGCATGCATGAGCATCCAGTGGGTCCCCATGCACAAAAGGTGTCTCAAACAAACTCTCGCTCTCGGCAGTTTCATTTACATATTTCTGGTTGCTTATGGAGATCTCCACTTCGCAGTTCTGCCCTCAGTACATCCCCAGCAATTAGTCACCAAATATTGGCAGTGCAGAAACCACCTGCCACATGTCTTTCGTCTAACTCAGGAAATTTCGCAAGCTTTCTGTTCCCTGCAAAATAAGGTTTCTTTTTGGTTTGTCATTCAAACCTTCACTCCACCACTACCACCCCCCAACCTGTGAAACACTTCTTCCCCTATAATCCCTTTCCTCCAGCCTGTGACTCCCTGTTTCTCGAGTATTCCAAAAGCACACCCTTACTCTACACTGTGCACCTGTCCAGTATCTGTGCATTCTAATAGCTTGACTATCATTTTATAATTTTCAAAGCACTTGTGTGTACAGTATCCCACTTGGCTTCTCATCCATAGCCTCATGTGGCCTTTAACCCGTTCTGTTTTAATGACCTTATTCCCATTCAGTCTGTTTTAATAACTTGCCTAAAACCACAGAGCTAGGATGAATACTTTGTATTAGTAAATTTTTTTTAAGTACTTATTTATTTACTTTTTTGATGCTCACCTACGGATATTTTCCCACTGATTTTTAAAGAGAGTGGAAGAGAGAGGGAAGGAGAGAAACATTGATGTGAGAGAAACACATCGATTGGTTGCCTCATACATGCACCCTGACCAGCCTGCAACCGAGGTACGTGCCCTTGACCCAAATCGAACCTGGGACCCTTTGGTCGGCAGGCCGACACACTATCCACTGAGCCAGACTGACTAGGGCATGAATTTTATTTTATTTTTTTCAACAATTTTGACTTTTTTTAATTAATGGAGTTGTTCTTAAACTTAGAGTAGTTCTGTTTCAGGCTGCTGATCTTAGTTACCTGAAGACTCTCAGTTCCTGGTTAAAACAGAATTTCCCCACTCCTCCTAAAATGCGTAACAGTTCAATTTTGTATTTTTTTTCTCGAGAAAGTTATTAAGCAGAGATTTATGGAGCTCAGTGTAGGCACCATGTTAGTACTTACAAAGTAAGAATTCATAAATGGTTTTTAAAGCCCAGGAAGGAAATAAAGTTGAGCCTAAATGCCAAAAACATTCCTAGGGTTAACCTAAGGGTATGATTATGTCTTTAATTACATATATAAGCTGATAAGTCTTTGAATTAATGTCAGGAATCCTGCTACTCAGTACCAATTATAACTCAGTAAGAATACAATTGTATTAATAAAACCCAGATCCTTAAATCTAGAAGATATTTCAGTTTTGATTTAAAGCTCAGATATATTTTAGAGTAGATAACCATGGCCAGAACAGATATCTTATTTTACTAACAGAGATATAAGATTTCCACTTTGGTATCTTCTGTCCCTTTAAAATGGTATTGTTAAAACACTTGCAAAGGCCCGGCCAGTGTGGCTCAGTGGTTGAGCATCAACCTATGCACCAAGAGGTCATGGTTCAATTTCCGGTAGGGGCACATGCCCGGGTTGCGGGCTCGATCCCCATTAGGGGGGCATGCAGGAGGCAGCCGATGAATGATTCTCTCTTATCATCGATGTTTCTATTTCTCTCTCCCTCTCTCTTTTTCTCTGAAATCAATGAAAAAACATAAACATATATATATGAAACTCACTGTAGATAAATTATATGTTAATGATTTATAAAGACATTAGCTTAGACCTTCAGAGTTTTTTTCAAAATATAACACAGGTATATATCTCAAAATGGTAGCCTTTAAGATTATGTTGTGCTGGGTTCAGGATAGTTTCATGTTTCTCAGGAAGTGGGCTTTATCCATATTCTGAAGCCAGTTTAGAAAAGCTTTTTTTTTTCTTTTAAGGGAATGTCAGATATGTTTTGACTCCTATGTTAGTTTCCCAATTTGTTGTTCCTTTCTGATTTCTTCTGAATATATAGCAATTGTAACATTCTTCCCAGGTTTTATTTTTAGAAAACATATAGCATGGTCAGTTTATTCTGATAGCTTTAAAATTTTCAAACAGACCTCCATACTTTGCCCCACCAGTTATAAAGAGACTTATTAACATTTTTCTATTGAAGTCACTTCACATTTCCCTGCTTCCTGTTAAACAGTGAGTGGTTTCAATAGGTAGTCAGTCAGCCTTCAGTCTCAGGTTCTGGGACTCTCAGATGTGCCCCAGTGAGAGTGGAAGGCATTTCCATTGTCATTGTCCAAAGGCCCTTGCATTCCTCAAAGCCTCGCCCGAGGCATGTCAAATTCTTTAGCTTTTTAGTTTTGCCTCACATCTGAAGAGTTGATTATCTACACAGGAGGACATTCTTAAGAAATGGATTCTTCAGTGACTAGGCTATCATGGTTTTTTGCTATTCTTAAAACAGATTCCCAACTTAAAAATTCTTTTCCTAAGATGTCATTAAGAACGCAGGAAAAGTCCATTTTCCATTTAAATGGAAAATCACAGCACAGAAATTGGCCTTCTCATTGGTTATCAAGGAAGGACAAAAGCTTGTTCAAAAAAAAGAAGAAGAAGCTGTCAGCACAGATTCAGACTCAAGGAAACTCAGTTACAAGATAGAGCTTGAGCGGTTTTCCTCTCCGGGAATGAGATCCAGATCGGGGGTGGTGGGGGTGGGGGGAATTATACTTATTTTACTGGTCTGGAATTTCTAGGCCTGCTGTCTAATATGTTAACCACTAGCCATATGTGGCTATTTAAATTTACATTCAAATTAGTTATGTTTCTGGAATTGTAAAGGTCATTTCCTCAGTTGCACTAGACACATTTCGAAGGCAAAAGAGCCACATGTACTGATGGCTGTAATACTGGACCACACCAATATAGACATTTCTGTCAGCACAGGAAAGTCTGTTGGACAATGCTATTCCAGGTGATTTATTATATGAACTTTTAAACTAGTAATTAAGCTATTTCTTAACCACTTCTTATTCTTAAAGGAAAATTGGAGAATTAATCTTTTCCAAGGATAAGATATGAATGATGGAGCTCCAGTGGCGCAATCGGTTAGCGCGCGATACTTATAAGATATGAATGAACATGTTGGCTCTGCTCACTGCTATTCTCCTTCCTACCCTTCCCCCTAAAAATTATTCAGGCACATTTATCTCATGGGTTACAATATCCTGTTCCTTTTGCATTTGTAGCTGGTCTAATTTCTATAGCAATAAGAGACTTTGAAACCAATATTTAGTAGAAGTTGCTAGAATAATAGAACTGGCGATTGGAAACTGGATTCCTGACTAACATCCCAGGACCCCTTTGATTCTGCTGAGTCCATTAATATTATTAAGAAGATTCAGGTGGCCTAAGCGGTTTGGCTCAGTGGATAGAGCGTCGGCCCGCAGACTGAAAGGTCACAGGTTCGATTCCAGTCAAGGACATGTACCTTGGTTGTGGGCACATCCCCAGTGGGGGGTGTGCAGGAGGCAGCTGATCAATGTTTCTCTCTCATCGATGTTTCTAACTCTTTATCCCTCTCTCTTCCTCTCTGTAAAAAATCAATAAAATATATTTTTTTTAAAAAAAGAGATTCAGTTTATTTCTTAAAGGGCTTAAGTCTCTTAATGCTGTATCTTATACAGTGACGAGAATATTTTACGCTAGAAGCAATATTTGTGTTCAGATCATTTGTTTGAAATTTTTCATCTTTGGATAGTTGTGCGAGAATCCTGACCAGCATTTCAAGGTCTGGTCTGTAAAGGTGATGGCTAAATTAGTCCTCAATTACTTGCCTTAGTGCCAGGATGGGACCTTGAATCTCAAGCCTGGTTACCTGTCAGAAGTGTCCAATACTCCAGGCTCTCTGTCCCCCAGTCAGGATTGCCAGAGCTCCACCCAGCCCTGCATATATTTTTAAGTTTCCATAGGTTGTTTTTTGTTTTTTCCAGTCAGGTTGAGAACTACTGAGCATAATAATCACCAGGAACACCAAAGAAAGAAGAAGTCTAGTTTTTCTCAAACACCATCTTGGTGCTTTCTAGCCTTTTCAATGGATGACACATGGAGGGAGTGACAATACTTGTACAGCCTTGAGAGACACTGGAGGAGGTCCTGTCGGGAGCATGTCAGGCCCACTGAGGACTCAGATGGTCCCTATCTCCACACCCTGTAACCCTTTCCCAGCCCACAGTGTCAGTTGGGAAGTTCTGCATAAGATCCTAGCGAGTGTGACCTAGTTACATATAATCACGCTGAAAAGGTTTTTTGGTGATGAGTTTTTGAATCAAGGTAATTCTTATAGTAACAAAGGATGCTTTATATTCATACCAGTATTACTCAGGTTATCTCAAAGCCAAGAAAGAAGCTAGACACAAGTGTCAGATTTTCTAGGTAGTTTTTCTAAACACTTGAATATTAAACAATTTCAAGTAAAAATAGGTGTTCTTATTGTAAGCAGAAATGCATTGGCCTAACTGGGTGTAATTTTAAGATGTTTCCGCTTAAACGTTCTTGTTTAATTGCTGAAGTTAATTATGAAAATAATGGAATGTCTGAATCATACATTTTTATTATTATAAAATAATGGGCCTTTTATAATTTAGCAATTAACTGAAACCTGAACCTGTATTACCTGTTACTTCAAAGAAGGCATTAAAGCAGGAAGCAAAGCATTTAATTCAATCCCAAGTAAATTATTAAACATCCTCCGCGTACTAATTAGTCTTTCTCTTGCTCTCCTTCCTTAAAGCATGTCGGCCGTTAGCACCATTATCATAATGCTGTCTAGGATTCTTGTATTCAAACCAGAAGAGATTTGTTAGCCATTCCTTTTTCCAAGAACTTAAAGACGAAATCCCAAAGAGCTCATGGAACATTCTGTATTTTATTTTTTAGGTTAGACTTCAGTACTGTAACTCAAAAACTATTAGGAAGTTTATGTAGCAAAAGCCAGATACAATGTGCTGTTTCAGTGTAAGTTACAGAAACAAGACAGTCTCTAAGTATTAAAACATGGAGTATTTCAGAGATAATTGAGCAAAAGGAACCACTAGCCTATTTCTAGTATATATTTGGAGACAAAGCAGATCTGCTATTTCCAATCCAGTAAATCTGCAAAGAGTGAAGGTTTAGTCAGATCATTGAAATTGTCTAATAGGGACCAAACTTGCCTTGTATGGGATTCTGATTATGGTGTTGAGTTGGCTTCAGCTGTTGCATGTCATGTACAAGGAGAGAGGTGGTGACATAAAGGACCTGCGCAGACCATTGTTACCGCCCACTACCTGTCCTCCTGAGAGTCACGAGCTAGGTGGGTGTGGTGCCCAAGGGGAGTCTGAGATGGTCCCACTGCTTCTGCCTTTCTGCATATTGTCCTATCCCATCTCTTCACCTTGGGTAAAATGCAATTCCAAAGAGTGTATGAGCTGAGGAACACTCACTATTATAAAATTACATTTGGCTTACTTTAACCCTTGAAAACATCCTAGTTACCTCTCCCAAAGGAATCTTTAGACCAGCCCGCCACCTTGATATTTTAATGATATTGTCTACATCAAAGATTCTCAAGATTTACGTTAGAATTATCCGGGAATCAGGACAACTGTATTCTTTTTAAGGTCCTCAAGTGATCCTGGTGTAGGTTACAAACCACTGGTCTATATAAACTTGAACTTCAGTTTCTGAAGTAGCCAGTAATAACAAGACAAAAAGGTATTATAAGATAGTCATATGTATTTGCAAATGCGTTGGGTTTAATTAGTTAACATTTCCTCCAATACATTTTGGATGTGGATATAGATTCATAAGTTAAAATAAAGGCTGTGAGAACTGTTCTGTAGATCAGAGCCTCACTACACTGGAGGACTCCAGGATTGAACATGATATGAACACATTTCCTTACCTCTTCAGGTCACCAAGGGGTATTTGCTAGAGGATAATAATTTCATAGTGTATTTCGTGTTTATGTATTTTTATTCTTTACTCTTCAGTACATTTTTAAATCATTATTGTTATTACTAGAAAAGCAGAATCTACTCAGCAGAGAAAATTTGGGAAATGTAGAAAACTATAGAAAAAAAATAATAATCCAGATTCCCACAGTTCAAAATAATTGCTGCAAACATTTTCAGTCCTTTGTTGTACTAAATTGTCAGCTTCCAGGAGAGGCCTTCTAATTTAAATATTCTGGGATTTGATGTATATGTTTGAAATTTTTCACAATTAAAAAGTCTATTCTAGAAGCAACTCTGAGACACTCTGCAGTTGGTATATTTTAAACATTATTTTTGCTTTTAGTTTTTCTGTTCCTAAGCCAGTTGCTTTTGCAGTGATTCCTTCTTAGTAATTTAATATTTAATTATCTTTGACATGTCAATTAAACAGGCATTTCCAAACCTCACACATGGCTTCCCTGTATATGCATGCATATTTACCCTCTCAAAGTAAATATGCATGTGTATACCTAGCTGGTTGGCTCAGTGGATAGAACATTGGCCCACAGCCTGAAGGGTCCCAGGTTCAATTCCGGTCATAGGCACGAATCTTTTTTTTTTTTTTTTTTTTTTTAAATCTTTATTGTTCAGATTATTACATTTGTTCCTCTTTTTTCCCCCCATAACTCCCCTCCTTCCAGCTCCCACCCCACCCTCCACCCTCACTCCCCACCCACTGTGTTCATCCATAGGTGCATGATTTTTGTCCAGTCACTTCCCGCATCTCCCACACCCCTTTTCCCCCCAAGAATAGTCAGTCTATTCCCTTTCTATGTCCCTGATTCTATTATAATCACCAGTTCATTCTGTACATCAGGTTATTTATTCACTTGATTCTTAGATTCATTTGTTGATAGATGCATGTTTGTTGTTCATAATTTGTATCTTTACCTTTTTCTTCTTCTTCCTCTTCTTAAAGGATACCTTTCAGCATTTCATATAATACTGGTTTGGCGGTGATGAACTCCTTTAGTTTTTCCTTATCTGTGAAGCTCTTTATCTGACCTTCAATTCTGAATGATAGCTTTGCTGGATAAAGTAATCTTGGTTGTAGGTTCTTGGTATTCAGCACTTTGAATATTTCTTGCCATTCCCTTCTGGCCTGCAAAGTTTCTGTTGACAAATCAGCTGACAGTCGTATGGGTATTCCCTTGTAGGTAATTGAGCCTCTTTCTCTTGCTGCTTTTAAGATTTTCTCTTTGTCTTTTGCTCTTGGCATTTTAATGATGATGTGTCTTGGTGTGGTCCTCTTTGGATTCCTTTTGTTTGGGGTTCTCTGCGCTTCTTGGACCTGTAAGTCCATTTCTTTCTCCAGATGGGGGAAGTTTTCTGCCATTATTTCTTGAAATAGGTTTTCAATATCTTGCTGTCTCTCATCTTCTGGCACTCCAATAATTCTGATATTAGTCCGCTTAAAGCTGTCCCAGAGGCTCCTTACACTATCTTCACACTTTCGGATTCTTTTTTCATTTTGCTTTTCCAATTGGGTGTTTTTTGTCGAATCTTTGGTTTGACTCTTGTGCTCCTCTGGTCTGCTATTGGGTATAATATTCTTTATTTCAGCCCGTGTATGCTTACTTTCTAATTTCTTTATCGTAGCATCGAGGGTCTCATTAGTTTTCGTGAGGCTCTGCACAAATTTATGGCAAGCCCTCAAAATTGCGATTCTTAGCTCCATATCCTCCATTTCTGTCATGTTTTTTTGTCTCCGCATCTTTTATGCTTTCTTGGTGCACCCCCTTGTGGTCTCTGTGCACAGTCTTGTTCTAGCCAAGCCTTAATTGTTGTAGTTAACACTAGAGTGATTTGACCACCAGGCCGACTGGCTGTAGGAATCAGCTGTATGGAAA
This sequence comes from Myotis yumanensis, assembly GCF_028538775.1. NCBI lineage: Eukaryota > Metazoa > Chordata > Mammalia > Chiroptera > Vespertilionidae > Myotis > Myotis yumanensis. The sequence continues at coordinate 184,527,772 of NW_027223754.1, read as the reverse complement.
ACGTCTGCCTTCTGAGGAGGCGCTAATCCAGCCTTTGCCTGAGGCGATCGGCAAATGGCTGTGCGCAGGGTTTGGGCGGGGCGGGATCAACAGGGCGGGCGGAGGGAGCAGTTATGGCCGCTCTCAGTCCCGTTCCCAGAGGCTCTGCTTCTCAGAACCCCAGCAGCTGCTGCAAACCTCGGAGAGAAAGCTGCCCTCAGGTTCCAACTGATGCCGGATAATCCCACTTCTCCCGTTTGAGTCTGGGTCCCTAGAGACTCGCCCGGATCTGGAGCCCAGAGTCTGAGACTCACTCCCGACAGAAAACGACAACCGCGCCCTCAGCCACCAGCCCGCTTTGCGCGCGCGCACCTCGGTACCTTTGTATTTTCCACACTGCGCCGCCTCTGAGCCTCGATTTGCTGTTCTCTTTCCTTCTAGTTGTAGAGTCTCTCTTCAGCCAGCCTTCCTGTGGTTCTGGGTGATGTCCGTTCCGTCTTTTAGTTGTATTTTTGAAATGGTTGTTTGCGGCAGCGGTCTCCGGTGTTTACCTACGCCGCCATCTTGGTCTCTCGCCCAGGCTTCAAGGTATTTTATCCCGACTTCTCAACTTTTAATAGGCTTTGCCGGGCGCCACTGCACTAGCAGCTACAGACGCCGTCCAGCCTTGTGGCCACGCGGCCCTAGGACAGAACGCCGCACGGTGCACCGCCGCGCCGGCCTCGCAACGCCTCACGCCCTCCGGAACCACTCTCCATGGGCACGAATCTTAGTTGCAAGCTTGATTCCAGCTCTGGTCGGGGCATGTGCAGGAGGCAACCAATCAATGTGTCTCTCTCACATCGATGTTTCTGTGTGTGTGTGTCTCTCCCCCTCCCTTCCACTCTCTACAAATCAATTGAGCCCTAGCCAGTTTCGCTCAGTGGGTAGAGCATCAGCCTGCAGACTGAAGAGTCCCAGGTTCGATTCTGGTAAAGGTCACATGTTCAGGTTGTGGGCTCGATCCCCAGTGGAGGGCGTGCAGAAGGCAGCCGATCAATGATTCTCTTTCATTGATGTTTCTATCTCTCCCTCTTCCTTCCTCTCTGAATTTAATAAAAATACATATTTTAAAAATAAATTTTTTTAAAAAATCAATGGAAAAATATCCTCAAGTGAGGATTAAAACAAAAAAAGTTTTCCACTAAATAAATCAAGCCTCATTACCCATCTGCAGAAACCATATTGTCCCTTGTCCTTTTTAAATACCTTTTTAAGTAAATTCCTCAGTCCTGGAGTATGAACACTAGTCATTGACTGTGCCATATTGGAGCTCCACTTAGAGGAGCGAGCCCTGTGGACAGAACTGGCTATGGGACATAGTGGCCCATTTGTAGTACCAGATATCCAAGACTCAGTGAAAAATTTCAGTTTGACCTTGAGTATCCTTTACGTTTGTATCTGATCTTCATTACTTCAACTTTCATACCCATGACCTTCACGCTCCCTTTGCGTCCCCCCTCCCCCAGTAATCTGTGAGTCACGTACTCTTTTGTCTTATTTCCGTGGCATGCTGTTGAAAAATAACAAGTATAGATGAGATTGCTTTGAAAATTCAAATTACATAATACCAAAAATGAATAGGGACTTAAGCTATTTGTACTATTTTATCTATAGTTTTCTATTTATAAGTTACTTCCTGACACTAAATATAACCTGTACTGCATTGTTTCCTGTGTGCATGAGATGTCACCTACAAATGCCTTAGTCCCTGTTGGATAATATTGGGGGTGGGAAAAAGAAGTTTGAGGTTAACTGATGTGTAGGTTTGAGTTCCACCGATATATAGAAGTTCTAGTGGGACTAACATTTAAAAATAAATTATTTAGCTTGAATAAAACTTTTTAAAAAGTAGCTTAAACCAGTCACAGGAAGTTTCTAACTTGACAAACAAAACATTTTATTGACATGAAACATTGGTAACTAGGCTGAAAATGAACTTGTCTTGATACACAGTTTTTAAGATTTATTTTTTTTTACTTCTTTTATGTGTTTGTTATTCTTAAGATTAGTAAACTTTTGTTGTAGATTTAGCTAAATCAGTAAAAATAGCATTGGTTAACCATGATAGAAATGCTTATTTTCTATAATATGGAGGATTAAAATTGTTTAAACTAAATGTCACAAATTGCAATTATAAACAGACTTGTCAGCTTACAAATGGTGTAAACTCTGTTGGCCTTTAACTCTATATACATTATGATGATTGTCTCTTTTTTTAATATATTTTTATTGATTTCAGAGAGGAAGGGAGAGAGAGAGAGAAACATCAATGATGAGAGAGAATCATTGATTGACTGCCTCCTGCACGCTCCCCACTGGGGATTGAACTCGAAACTTGGGCATGTGCCCCTGGCTAGAATCAAACCCTGAACCCTTCAGTCCACAGGCCAACCCTCTATCCATGAGCCAAACCAGCTAGAGCATGATTGTCTCTTGAATGCTTTCACTCTTGAGTCCAGAGCCTGCTAAAACAAATATTTTTCTAGAGGCAGTAATTAAGTGCAACATCGCTGGAAATGTGAGGCATGGGTTCAGCTTTTTCAGAGCTACGGGGGTACATTGAATCTTTGCTAAGTACATTTTAGTTTGCATATCCTTGAAATAATCCTACATATGGTGTTACACTGTGAGAAAATTCAAAATGGAGTACATATAAATGTCTGCCAAGATTAACTCTAATAAAATGTGTGCTTATCTAAGTGACAGGATATCTTATGATATTAAAATTTTAATATTTGTAGAGAACTATATTTTCTGATTAATCTTATAAAGAACTGAATATCATTTTAAGCTCTTTTACTGATTAATCAATCAAATGAGGCTGTTTTTCTCCGTTTAAGTTCATGGGTTGTCACCCTCTAGTTTATCCTTGGAATCATGATGCTTTATCATCTTTTCTATACGTAGGATTATTTATGAATTGACTATATTGATTATATTTATGAAGTAAAACCTAGTTGCAGCAGTATTGTCTTTAGTAAGCTTTTTTTGTATGACCTTGAATGTATTTTATAGCATTTAATATTTGTTCAGAATGGTTTATATAAGCGAGATCTGTACAACTGTGGGGTAAAATGTAAACAACTGCACTATTAGGAAGATATTAAAGTAGAGGCTATATTTACAGTGTCGTCTTTCAAATCTAGCTATGCTGTAAACTGATGTTTGCTGTATGCTCCTCCTGATTTGAAATAGATGAAAGAAAATGAACCTATTATCACCATGGTTCACACAATGATTGAGAACTCGGCGCTAAGACCCCAACTGTACCAGCAAGTAAGGTCTTGGACAGTGAATGATACTGCTTTATCATCTGCAAAATCCCTCAGTGACAGTTTTGGTTTATCCTCAGAGTTACTCATAACATTAGTGTTTTTCTTATTCCATTTTTTGTTTCTGTCTACTTGGGAAAATGCAATTCATCCATGCTTTTCAAGATGCTGCAGTATTCTTAGCATGGCTTCGCTGAACATTTTGCTGTTGAATATTGAGTGTGCCATTTTCCTGAAGTTTTTGTGCAGAGTATTTGATTGATATGTACTTGGAGGTCTGCAGTACATTTGCAAAAACTTTTACTAATATTGCCATTAATACTGATTAACTGTGAAAACATTTTAACTGATTTTTAGGAAAAACTTAAAAAAATTTTTTTTCCTTTTAGGGGCAGTCCCCCACCCCCACCCCCCAATGTTTTAGGAATAGGTGATATTTGTATGGAAGTTCTTTACATCTAGCTTCTCTACTGTGGTCTGGGAAAACCTACAGTTGGCCATTTCTCAACATACTGGGAGTATCTTCTCCCTGTATTCTTATCCTTATGCAGTTATCAAGATAGTCTTATCTTTCCTCATTCTTTTTCCCTAACTCGGAATATATACCATGTAGTTGGCTGGCTTTCATTTAGGACCTTGGTAATCTGCAGATCTGCAAAAGAAGTCATTTTATACATTCTTACCCACTTTTTTATTTTTTTATTTCATGGTCTAAATGTTCTTAGCTGTGTGTTTTGCAACATCAGCTTCTTCCACCTCAAAACTCTCAAATTACTGTGGCCTATGACCTGTTAGTTACTTAAATCGTAGAGAAGAAGAAAATTAACTAACATGAAAAATGAATATATGTTTTGACTAAAATATGTAAAACATCTGCTGCTGTTTTTTAAGTGCCTGGAGGTCACACTGGCTTTAAAGGCCTCTGGTTTGCTTTAGTCACCTCGGGGTCTCTGCGTTGTGGCCTTGAAACTGTGAAATTGCAGCAGTTGTGGGGAGGGTGACTCATTTCTGAGCAGTTTTCAAAACATTTAAAGTATATTTCATGATTGAGCATAGTTTTTCATTTGCAATAAAGAGATAAAATATTTAATATTTAAAGTTGAACAGCTTTACTTTTCAAAAGAAAATGGAACCTTTCCATTCTGAAAGTCACCAGATTATAGAACCTACACACTGCATTCCAAAATATCACCCTGAGAACCTCAGCACTTGTTCTGGAATCGATACCTTTCTCAGTGTCAATGCTATTGGTTTATTGTTTTATATAACGCTACATTGATCTGAGGTCAAAGCCATTTGGTTTTATTAGGTTAATAAGAATGCTAGCCTGGATGTTCCTGTTTGGTTTGGTTTGGTTTGGTTTTTTTTCTTTTTTATATTGACTGCTAATCAGCATTGATGATGCAGACATCATTGCTGATTGAAATTCCTCAGTCACACTAAAACTTCTAATTGGAGTTTTTTTTTTAAATGTGGAGATATCTGAGATTGGTCTTATCACATCACTGACCTTGAATACTGAAAGAACAGTAGATTTATATAAATATATTTCCTCATATTAATAAATGGAAAGAAAAAGAGAACTAAAATTGATCAGAACAGGAAGATCTGACTGTCTGATATCAACAGCCATGACTGGGCATGCGAAGGGCAGCCAGTTGCTGCGCAATCGCTGTTGACCCTCAGCACTGTCCAGAGAGCCCTCAGGTGATCGCTTTTTTTTAAAATCTGCCACCGGGAAAGTACTTAATTTTTGAAGGCCATTGCTACAGGATGACAGTTATAGTCAGCCACATTTCTCAAGCTATGTATTATAAATTTGCATAAATTAAAATTAGATATTTTTTTTTCCTCCAGATTTCCTTTGTTATGTTATTATCCAGAGGAAACCTTTATCAGATTTTACATTGAACACTGTAATGCTTTTTTGACATTGCATTACAATACTGTATTAATGGCTCCTGAGTTTAGCTGAAAATATAGTGACAATATAATGTCTTATGACCTGTTACTCTAAATCACCCTGTTCGAGTTTTCTTTCAGGAGGATCTTTATGTTGGCATTCTCTTAGAAGAAGAAATTACCTAGACAGTAATTATCTTAAAATTAGTCAAATAAGTAGAACCAAAAACTGAATCAAAACAAATGTTAAAGAAATAAGCATCAAGTTTTAAAAATTCCTCTGTATTTATTCTACCGTCTTTAATAATTACATTGTTGTATCAGGATTTTTATAATAAATCAGTGAAATTAATCACCTGATAAATAATTGTTTTAAAAGATATGGACCAATAGCAAATACTTACAGCCCTGTGAGCATTTTTGAGTCTGTATAAGGTGTAATGTCTAATATTATTAAATATTTCCCCCAAAATCATTTTTGGGGTTTTTGGGTACATGTATATATATATATGTTACATACTTAACAAGGGATACTGTAGAACAGTGGTTCCCAAACTTATTTGGCCTACCGCCCCCTTTCCAGAAAAAATATTACTCAGCCCCTGGAAATTAATTTTTTTAAAATTTTAATAGCAGTTACTCATCACCCCCAAATGCACCTGTGGCCATCACCGCCCCCCTGGATCGCTACAGCCCCCCTGGATCGCTGCAGCGCCCACCGGGGGGCGGTAGCGCCCACTTTGGGAATCACTGCTGTAGAAAGTTGAATTTTAATAGACAAAACTAATTTTGTTTTGCTTAATGCCAAGCCATTTTTTTTTAAAGATTATTAGATACCTTCTGAAAAAGTTCTGGCTTTCTAAATAAAATGCAGCACATATCCTACACAGTCAGTCAAGTTTGCATAACACACTTCTCTAATTGAAGCTGGAGCAGTGCTCAAGCTCATCTAATTACTACATGGCCACTTTTATTTGCTTTTCTAATGTTGCTGAAGTACTGCAAACCCAGAATGTTTGGGGGACTTTTCTCTTTTTTTCTAAAGATGACTTTGAAAAATGGTAAAAAGGCCGAAGCCGGTTTGGCTCAGTGGATAGAGCGTCGGCCTGCGGACTGAAGGGTCCCAGGTTCGATTCCGGTCAAGGGCATGTACCTGGGTTGTGGGCACATCCCCAGTGGGGGATGTGCAGGAGGCAGCTGATCGATGTTTCTCTCTCATCGATGTTTCTAACTCTCTATCTCTCTCCCTTCCTCTCTGTAAAAAGTCAATAAAATATATTTAAAAAAAAAAAAAAAAAGAAAAATGGTAAAAAGTATTGCCACAAAACATTATTTTATGCAGAATTTTATTTAATCTGAAGATTAATGAAATTACTTTTTTTTTTTTTAGTAGTAGGGTTTTCATATTGAGGACTAAATAACAAATTTCTTTAATTCTAGGTGGAAATTGTTTTTTTAATAAATTATATCTATCTTTTCTTAAGCACAGCTTCAGTAGTTATCAGTAATGACAAATAGGTCATGCTTAAAAATTAATTATTTAAAGGATAATCTTGTTTTCTTTACTCTTCTCCTGACAGGTTATAAGCACTGGATAGTGGAAGGTTGATTATTTTAAGAATTTTCTTAATAATGAATATCTAACAATGATATCTAATAATGAATATTTTTATTGAATAATTTCATAAAAGGTTTAAATAAATTTTTCTGTGATACTTTTTAGGTACAACAAAAATTTAATTTGTGTAAATAACATTCAGATATCCATAAGGATATGTCATTCTAAAATTATAGCTACATAGTACGTTTTTCTTTTTTATACTATGCCAACTGTTATGAAAATAAATGTACAATAATATTCCGTAGATAAAAATGTTATAACAATATCAAAAATATTTATTACAGGTTACTAAGTTTTCATTTAAAATTACTAGTCTTTCTGCTGTTGACCCATGGATGTAGGATACAATTCATATTTCAATCTGGATGTGTCACTGTCCACGAGTTATGTTCAAATTACACATTCCATTGTTTAGTAAAGCTGCTCTGCATTTAACTTTAAATATTAAATAAGCAAAGTATATTTGAATATTTAGTATCTAAAGGCTTTATATCTTTTAATTCTTATAAATGAAAAAATTTATTTTGTCATATTATTTACATTTTTGTCATGGATCTAAGCAGTTTAAAACTTATTTTTCATTGATAGGAGTATACATCCTTTTCTTGGATTTAGGTGCTTTAATTTAGAATGATAATTGACACTCCTCAGAACATATTCAGCGATCTTTATTTCAAAATAGTGCACAAGTATTGACTTTGGTCATTAAATTCATTTTTCATGTGATGTTCATTTCTATGAAAGTTTTGTGGTTTACAATCACTGTGCATACTCTTAAATTGTCACGGGTTCATTTGCATGAGGTACGTGAAAGTCGTGTCTTGAAATGAAACATGAAATCCAGGATTATTATTATATGTTTGGAATGCTGACATTTACCCTGATTCCCACATTTCCAGATCCATTCAAAATTATCTGCTATTTAAATTATGCCTCCTTCTAAAGTTGTAACTGTCAAGCAGTTTTTTTAAAGAAAGGGCAGATATACATATAATTTATACTGTCTTATACATTTGTATGTGTATATATGAAATTTAATTTTCTAATGTAGAATGTAGTTGGGGATACTTTACTCCCATCCCCACTTTGAGAAAAAGTGTACCATTTAGTAAACATGCAATGAGCCCCAATTAAATTTTTCCACTGTGTGTTTGTTACTGTCTAGCAGTCAATATAAACTCTTAAAACAAGAGAGATAGTGAAATATTGCCTGCAGAGGCTGTGATGTGATCTGTGTATAACCAACGGGGGTGGCTATTGAAATCTTGGTAAGCACAACCAGAAATGAGCATTTGTTTGACCAAAAGATATTTGGAAGAAGCTGAAGAAACCATGTTTAAATACACTGAATAATTATTTACAATATAATAAAACAAATGTTGTCAGTGAACATATATAAGTTTTTTTATGAAATTTGACTTTCATAGTTTATAATATAGGCTTTCAGTTTTATAAGGTTTTGAATGATTTTTTCCTCTTTTCAATTAAACCCATACTTTTCCTCCATTATCTTTTAGTTCTTAAGACAGAAGAACAAGATAAGTCTATATTGTGTATGTGTGTTTATATATTATGTATCTGTATACAATATGTTATAAGCTTTGTTGGTAAAATTGTAGTAAGATGTGTTGACATTTGAGTGTACACATGCACAGTTGTGTGATTATGTGTATACTGTGAAGGACAGTTTTGACGTTGAAATATGCCTGATTCAAATTATTTGATTCAATATAGTTGCTACAATTGTATTTGTCAATTTTCATTAAAATGTGTGTCTTACAAATGGAAAATGTAAGGTACTGTATAATTTTGTGTGACCAGCTTATTATTTTGTTTGATAAGCTGAAGTTAACACCATTTTTTATGTATCTTGCATATTGTATCACTGTGAAATATTTTTCTATTTTTGTAATCTCTGTTTGAATTAAACTTCTGAAAGTATAAGAATCATTAAAACCCCATTTTTATTGTTATATAAACCCAAAATATTAACTATAGGCTAAATGAGTCTGTTTTTAAATATTAGTGTTAAAGTTGCTATATGACATTTTTCCTTATAGCTGTCACAAGATGAATGCAGAGGCACCTTATACAAATACAGACCTGACGAAGTAGATATTGATGTAAGTATTACTTTGCTGTGTATTGTCAGTGCTGTCATATTCTCTGCCAAAACATTGTAAATAAAGCATGACAAAAAAATCCCTCTTCCTTTTCTGCCCTGCAAAATGACATCAAATGAATTAGCATTTTCTTCTTTTGCACTTAGATTGAATCTATTCTCCAGCAATCTTCACCCCCCCATAGTTAGCAGTCAAATATATTAATAATCACATATGTGAAAGTAAAAGACTATTTCATTAAAAATTATGCAGGACTGAGGACAAAGTAAAATTGTCTAAATGTTTTGGAGAAAGTATCCACCTCTACAAATTCTATCACTCCTTCCTTTTTTATTACTTAAATTTCATATTTTTCTAATCATATGTCAGATCGATAGCTTGCCATGCAGTCTTACTTATTTATATCTCATTCTTCCCTCATTTCCCCTGGTTTTATTCATTGAGTTGTACCTCTTTCTCATTTCAGTTTACAGTAGTTCTCCCTTATCTGGTTTTGCTTTGTGCAGTTTCGGTGACCTGCAGTCAACCCAGGTCCAAAATATTAAATGAAATATTCCAGAAATAAACAATTCATAAATTTTAAATTTCATCCCATTCTGAGTATCATGATGAAATCTCATGCCACCCCACCCATCTTGCCTATGAGGTGATTAATTCATCCCTTTGTCCATCATCTCCTCCTTGCTGCATACACTCCCCACCTACTCATTCATCACTTGGTACCCATCTCAGTTATCAGATCGAATGTCAAGGTATCGCAACGCTTGTGTTCAAGTAACCCTTATTTTATTGAATAACAGCCCCAAAGCTCAAGAGTACTGATGCTGGCAATTCAGATATATCAAAGTGAAGCTATAAAAGTGTATGTATGTACAGGAAAAAACAGAGTATATGAACTGATGCCCTATGGATAAGGGGAGGCCACTATATCCCATTAGGTATGAGTTTTGTCTAACAAAGAGAAGGTAGTTACTTTAATCGATAAATGGCAAAGAAAGTGGAATCTCACATTTCTTATTTGTCATTATGCAATAGTTTGGGACATATTTACAGTTTGGGTTTTTATTTTCAGACCAGTGGAGAACCAGTTTATTATGCTATTGAAGTTTTATTAGAATATACTTTGATATTTTCATAATTTTATAAAAAAATGGGATAATACCAAGAATTTAAAGCATTAAAACTACTGAAAGTGCCCTATTCCATTTGGCTCAGTTGGAGGAGCATCATCCCATCCTACCAAAAGGTGGTGGGATCTATTTCCCGGTCAGGGCACATACCCAGGTTGCAGGTTCTGATCTCCAATCCACTGCTCAATGTTTCTCTGTCACATGGATGTTTTTCTCTCTCCCTCCCTCTCTCTAAAATCAGGTTTTTTTAAAAAAAAAAAACAAACTACTGAAAGTGATTTTTCTCTACTAGCAATATTTTTATTTGCATTGTTAAACAATTAGAAGCAATATTTTGTTTATATTCTTTTCTGAGAACATAACAGCATAATCCTATATAATAAAAGGCTAATATGCAAATTGTCCCCTCCACCTGGAATTTAAAGGGGTGGGGTGGGGCCGGCCCACCAACCGCCCTTGGCCCCTCCCCCCCCCAGCCTGCTCCACCCCCTATCGCCCCTCCCCCCAACCTGTTCCACCTCCTATAGCCCTCCCCCCACCCTGATGGGGGGCAGTGCCAGCCCGCCAACCTCCCACGTTCCCTCCCCCTGGCTGACCCTGCTCAATAGGGCCAGCCAGACCCCACTCATGCACGAGTTCATGCACCAGCCCTCTAGTTTTAAAAATACAAAAATAGTATCCAGTTGGTATTTTAAAGTTTGTAGGGGAAAAAATCTTAACCATGTTGAAGTGATTTGTTTAAAGAGACTGCTTGATTACTAAGAATATGTTGAATCATTTACGTCAGCGGTCGCCAACTGGTGGTCCATGAGGTCCGAAAGGTTGGCGACCGCTAATTTAGGTTACATAATATAATATATTATGTAATATAATGCATTATATAATATAATGTTTTTTCACTTTATATGCATGTTTTTTAAGCACTCTATCTTTTATAAGCTATATTTAAGTGTTTATTTTATTCATTGAAATAAAGATTGAGCCCTAGCTGGTTTGGCTCAGTGGATGGAGTGAGCTTCTGCCCATAGACTGAAGGATCCCCAGTTAATTCTGGTCAAGGGCATGTACCTTGGTTGCAGGCTCGGTCTCCGGTCCTGGTCATACCACGTGCAGGTGGCAACCAATTGATGTGTCTCTCTCACATTGATGTTTCTCTCTCTCTTTCTCCCCTTTCCTTCCACTCTCTCTAAAAATCAATGGAAAATATCCTTGGGTGAGGATTGACACAAAAAAAATTAAAGATTGACACAATTAGGTATTCCATAGCTGTTTTAAGTGTGTTTTCTTGTTAGAATCACCTCCAGTTACAGGAGTGATAACTAACCTACCTCCAGTTACAGAGAGGGGAAATTGCTAACAAAAGATATCTTCTATTACAACCTAGGCCAAGTTAAGCCGGCTCTGTGAACAAGATAAAGTGGTACATGCTCTGGAAGAGAAACTTCAGCAACTCCACAAGGAGAAAGTAGGACAATTATGTTTATTATCTATAATTGATGTCACTTTATATGGTTATTATTGGGACACTGTACTAACTGAAGTAAAAAAGAATTAATTCCATGGTGCAGAACATTAAATGTAATTATTTTTATTACAATAGTACACGCTTGAGCAAGCTTTGCTCTCCGCCAGCCAAGAGATAGAAATGAATGCCGATAACCCAGCAGCCATCCAGACGGTGGTGTTGCAGAGGGATGATTTACAAAACGGGCTGCTTAGCACATGTCGAGAACTTTCACGAGCCACTGCCGTAAGTAGCAGATTCTGTTTTCCTATTAAATCTCCCTGAAATATTAGGCAGTTTTTTTCTTTACCTACTTCTGTTTGGTTGGACTACCTTTAGAATTTATTTATTATTAGTAGAAATTAATTTGTTATTGATAATATAAAAAATGAAGGGTGGTCTTCATTTCTCTAATTAGTAATAGGCATCTTGTTTATTGTGAAATAGTTTTCATAAGAGATAAATACTCCTGTTTGTATATTATGCAAATGAAAAATTTTTAAATATGTTTAGATTTATTATAGTAAGGAAATAAATATTTTTTTAACTTTAACTTTAAGGGATAATTTTGAGAAGGTGGTAATTAGGTTCACTCAACCAACCATTTCAGTAAAAGGCGCCTGTGAAATGCTTTTAAGAACCTGTCAACATTATACTTCATAGCTGTAGTGTAATCTAAGTTTAGATGATAGGTTTTAGTAAGAAATATAATTAGCCGAACCTTTTAACCCACAGTCTTGTCGCTTTATAAAGAGTCTCTTGGGATTACTAAATCTAAAAGTCTTACGTACAGTTTATAAATTAAGTGTTTTATGAGTCTACACAGGCTGCTTTAGATCCTATATGCATTCATCTCTAAACATAGTAAGAGCACCTGCCCAAGCAGCCCTTTGAAAGAGAAATCCTCGCAAAAGCCACCTGTTACAGAAAGCTGCTACCACACCCTTGTCTGTAGCTTCAATGGGCTCTTTAGGGAGCAGCTACCTTTTAAGAAGGTCCACAGCTTAACTAAGAAAGGTCTTTTCAAGCTGGCAGGATTCCAGAGTCTCAACGTGGCTTCAATTCTAAACACTAAAATAGTATCCCAAACATGAGCTATTTTTGCCCTAGCCGGTTTGGCTCAGTTGGCCCGAGATTGAAGGGTCCCAGGTTGGATTCTGGTCAAGGGCACGTACCTTGGTTGCAGGCTCATGTGGAAAGTAACCAATCAGTGAGTCTCTCTCACATCAATATTTCTCTCTGTCTCTCTCCCTCCCTTCCACTCTCTCTAAAAATCAATGGGAAAATATCCTCAGGTGAGGATTTTAAAAAAAAAAAAAAAGGCTATTTTTAAATGAATATAGCGTGGTGTTAAATCAAAACTTAGATTTTTGTGATTCTTAAATACCTAATATTTAATACTAGAGGCCCGGTGCACAAAATTCGTGCACTTGGCAGGGGTGGGGGGTCCCTCAGCCTGGCCTGTGGCCTCTCACAGTCCGGGAGCCCACGGGGAGCGGGCCTAAGATGGCAATCAGACATCCTTATTGCTGCCTTGGAGGCAGGAGAGGCTCTCATCACCACCACTGCACTCACCAGCCGTGAGCCTGGCTTCTGGCTCAGTGGCACTTCCCCTGTGGGAGCACACTGACCACCAGGGGGGCAGCTCCTGCATTGAGTGTCTTCCCCCTGGTGGTCAGTGCACATTATAGCGACCAGTTGTTCTGCCATTCGGTCAATTTGCATATTAGCCTTTTATTATATAGGACTAGAGGCCCGGTGCACAAAAATTTGTGCACTCGGGGCGGGGGGGTTCCCCCAGCCCGGCCTGTGCCCTCTCACAGTCTGGGACCCCTTGGGAGATAACGACCTGCTGGCTTAGGCCTGCTCCCGGGTGGCAGAGGGCAGGCCCAATCCCTCGGTGCAGCCCCTGGTCAGGCTCAGAGCAGGGCCGATTGGGGAGTTGGGGCGCTGCCCCGTCATGCACAGAGCAGGGCGGATTGGGAGGTTGCAATGCCACCCTCAGTCATGCTCAGGATAGACTGATTGGGGGGTTGGGGCACCGCCCCCTGTTACACTCAAGGCAGGGTCAATGGGGAGGTTGCGGCGCCACCCCCTGTCACGCACAGAGCAGGGCCGATCAGGGGGTTGGGGCGCTGCCCCCTGTCACTCACAGAGCAGGGCCAATCAGGGGGTTGGGGCGCTGCCCCGTCACTAACAGAGCAGGGTCCATCAGGGGGTTTGGGGCGCTGCCCCCTGTCACTCACAGAGCAGGGCCCATCAGGGGGTTGAGGAGCTCCCCGCTGTCACTCACAGAGTAGGGCCGATAGGGGAGCTGGGACACCGCCCCCTGTCACACACAGAGCAGGGCGGATCAAGGGGTTGGGGCGCTGCACCCTGTCACACTCAGGGCAGGGCCGCTGGAGAGGTTATGGTTCTACCCTGTCACACACAGAGCAGGGCCCGTGGGGGCAGGGGGTTGGTGCGCCGCACCCTGTCACACACAGAGCCGCAGGGCAATCGGGGGATTGGGGAGCTCCCCCCCTATCAGGCACAGAGCAGGGCTGATCAGGAGGTTTGGGCGCTGCCCCCTGTCACGCTGATCCCGGTGCCGGGAGCCTCGCTGCTCTGCTGATCCCAGTGCCGGGAGCCTCGCTGCTCCGCTGATCCTGGTGCCGGGAGGCATATTACCCTTTTCCCATATAGAATAGAGGCCTGGTGCACGGGTGGGGGCCGGCTGGTTTGCCCTGAAGGGTGTCCTGGATCAGGGTGGGGGTCCCCACTGGGGTGCCTGGCCAGGCTGGCTGAGGGGCTGAGGGCTGTTTTCCCGCTGGCAGTTGACTAAAAGCTTCCAACTGCTCCCTGTTTTCTTTTTTTTTTTTATTCTGGGCCAGCTTTAGCTCTGAGGCCTCGCTGCTGAAAACATGGATACAATGTTGTGGTCCGGGGCTGACTGAAAGCCGGTTTTGTTTAGCTTCTTATTTGCAACATAGTAATAGTTGCTTAGAGTTGCAGTTGAGAGTCCGGCAAGTGAGGCGGGGAACGTTGGAGTCCGCAGTTCCTGGAGGAAGCAAGCCTCCCTGCTCGCTTCAGTGCATGGCTGCCGGCCGCCATCTTGGCTGACAGTTAATTTGCATAAGGATACGCTGATTAGCCAATGGGAAGGGTAGCGGTCGTACGCCAATTACCATGTTTCTCTTTTATTAGTGTAGATACTTATCCCTGATTTTAAAGTTATTTAAATTATCTCATTTAATGTCTATTACTTACACAGTGATGTTATAGGTGTATTTTTTAAGAGTTTAATATTCTTTCGTTTGTGATCTTGAAATCAGAACCATCTAGCTGTAGCATCCAGCACTCCAAGATGTGCATTGAAAATTGGATGAATTGATTGAACTGAATGATTTGCCCAACGTTACAAAACTAAGAAGTGCTGTGTCCAGAACACAAATCGGACCTTTTAACCATAGACCTGAAGACTTAGATTACGTAGATTTTTATAATCCCATATAATAAAACCCTAATATGGAATTCAACCGAACGGTGGAACAACCAGTCGCTATGACATGCACTGACCACCAGGTAGCAGATGGCTCAATGCAGGAGCTGCCCCCTGGTGGTCAGTGTGCCTCCCACAGGAGGAGCACTGCTCAGCCAGAAGCCGGACTCACAGCTGACGAGCACAACGGCGGTGGCGGGAGCCTCTCCCGCCTCTGCTGCAGGCAGGCGGTAAGGAGCGAGGGGTCCCTGGACTGCGAGAGGGATGTCTGACTGCCAGCATAGGCCCAATCCCCAGGGGGATCCAAATGTCATACACCAGGCCTCTAGTGTAGTCATGAAAATGAGTACACCTGAAATGTCTACAAGATGGTAATCAATTAATGATGGGTCGGATTTGGATAGGAAGAAAGGGGAAGTGAAAGGTGGTCCATACAGGACAAAATGCCTTAAATCACAGCACAGAAATGAGAATGTGGGAGACATGTCTGGAGAAGCAAGAATTGGAACTGCCGAAACCGGTTTGGCTCAGTGGATAGAGCGTAGGCCTGCGGACTGAAAGGTCCCAGGTTCGATTCCGGTCAAGGGCATGTACCTGGGTTGCGGGCACATCCCCAGTGCGAGATGTGCAGGAGGCAGCTGATCGATGTTTCTCTCCCATCGATGTTTCTAACTATCTATCTCTCTCCCTTCCTCTCTGTAAAAAAAATCAATAAAATATATTTAAAAAAAAAAAAAAAAAGAAGAATTGGAACTGACTGACTAACTGGAATTCAGGGATCCAGAATATGAGATTAGAAAGGGAAATGGGGCTAAGCTGTCAGTGCCAAACTCATGAAAACTTCAGTATTTCTGTGATGACCTGAGTCAAATCAAAATTTAGTTGGAAGCTATTTCATGATTGATATTGTGTTAGGGAATTCTGGGGATGTGCACTTAAATCTCATTAGGAGGCTTAGAATTGGCTCCATCTCAAGGTTAACTCCAGCACTGATGGAGGTTTATTAAAAATGTTTTAATAGAAATTAATCATGTTTTAGTATCCCGCTTTCTGGTTTTATCCTCTATAACCACTTTTCTGTTTTGTTTCTTTCCCCTTGCCTTCAGCATTATTCAGTGATCATTACAAAGCCTCAGTATGTTCTTCTAAGACATGTCGTACTGCATAGAATACAAACTGTGTTCATTTGTGCCTTTATGTAAAGTTAACGCATATTAGCAGCTGAAGGCTACAAATGATGCATAGCGTCATACTGGGCATATGGTGGACACTCAGTGGATGTTGATTAGATTTAAATGTGATTTAACATTTATGCCAGCAGAATCTCAAAGGAGTCTTCTGAGTCTCTCACAAGTGATTCTGGGCATTGGTTCAAATCTAACTTCTGAGGTATAAAAAAATAGAACATCAGAGGCATAACATTAAGGCATCCAATGATCAAACCTGGGTTTCAGAGAACATCTCCTCACCTGGTTGGCTACTTAGGTAGATAAAACCAGGATTAGCACAAGGTAAACATGTAAAGCAGCATTCCCTTTATGTTTTATTTAATTCTTGAAGCTATACCTCCTCTCCATGAGCCCCATCCAGCACACCCACATGCTTGTAAGCACATAGTGTTCTCTCCTCACCTCTACTTTATTTTATCTAAACCCGATTAGTGAGAAAGATCATTAAAGCAGTCTGTTATACCTTGGAATTTTTAGTTTGGATTCTCTGAAAGCAGACCCTGAGATGAGGAACTGGGTTCAGAAAGTTTAGGAGGAGGTTCAGGAACGGAAGCACTGAGTGTGGAGAGGGAGAGGGGAAAGCCAATGAAGGTTTCACTGCTGAGTCCGTTACCGCTGTGAGCAACGGGACCTCGGTCCCACCGAGGACTCTGAGAAAATGCAGAGTGCTTCAGGATTCCCCAGTGAGAGGCTTGCCACAGTGACGAAACTAAGAAGGAACAGAGTCGAACCAGAGTCAGCATCTAAGTCAGACGCTTGATTCTAGGGCTTTTGTACTTCCTGCTCCACCTCATGAGGCAGTCACATGTACTTTCTGGAACTTGAAATCAAATTTATATTTTCTTATAAAAAAAACACTAAAATCGGGATTTCAGGCATCAGAAGCAAGTTATAAAGGCCCCCAATCACCCTGAATCATCCTAGTAGAGGGCTTCTGTATTGATCCACTGTAAAACTATATGAAACAGTAGTAATAATCATATTTCTCCAGCAGTTATTCACTTCCGGGTTCATTATGAGTGATTTACAAGCACTTAATCCGAATAATACCCCCTTGACGTGGGTACTTTTATTACTGTGTCAAAGTGGAAAACTGAGACACAGAGATTGCAATTAAGTAGCATGTGTAGACTTCCATTAAACTGGTGTTCTAAACTTGATTGGAGATAGGAGGGCCATGAGTAAGTGGAGAATTTAGACTACAGTGGAGAAACTAGGCTTAACACTCCGGTGTGGGGTGAATTTCCCGCCAAAATATAAGATGGCGCAGGCAATTATTTAGGTTTCCCGCGCAAAATCAGGGATTTTTATGATACCTATTACCCCAATGGGTATGAAACGGTTCGCATACGCAGGTAGGTATCTTTGTGAACGGCAAACAAACAAATATTTGGTAATACGCAGTTACAATCGGCTTGAGTTTACACGTTTCCCGCACTCCACCGCAAATCTATATGAACCGAGTTAAGACGGCTCCCTCGGAGTACGCGCAATTCACGCGAGCCGACTTAACTCGTTTCCCCCACTCCAAGTGTTAAGATTGTAAACTTAAAGGGGCATGGAAGCAGTGAGAGACTTACACCAAGTGAAATGTCACAGATTGTGCTTTGAAGGATTTTAAGAGGGATGTTAAATACCCTGGTTACTTCGTGATTACGAAGCCACATCCCCGATAAAGGGACAGCCAGATGGGATAGGCCCCCTGGTGTGCTGCAATAGAAAGTCGCCAGCAACACTTAAGAGGTATTTTTACCAAAAAATCAAATCTGAATCTCAGCAGTCTCCATATCTAACTACGAATTTATAGGAAATACAGGAAACAAAAGCACGCTAAGCAATATCACAGGAATTCAATTAGCAAAATCTAAAGTAGGAGAACCTCTACAGAAAAAGGAGCCCATTTTCTTCAACAAATACGTAGCAAGGGAGGGGGGGGAGAGGTTGTTATAATTTTTTAGGTGTGTTTTTTAAATATATTTTTTTTGATTTCAGAGAGGAAGAGAAAGAGAATCATTAATTGGCTGCTTCCTGCACACCCCCTATTGGGGATCGAGCCTGCAATCAGGTTCAATTCCTGGTCAAGGGCATGTGCCTAGGCTGTAGGCCCGATCCCAGTCCAGGTTGTGTCTCTCTCACACCAGTTTCTCTCTCTCCCTCCCTCCCTTCCACTCTCTAAAAATCAATGGAAAAATTATCCTCAGGTGAGGATTGACCAAAAACATTTACTTGTTGGCTAAGTTGGGCTTTTTTATCCTTTTGCCATTCCTAAAACAATCCCACACATGTACACATATTTTTTTAAACTGTTATAACATATTCTCCAAAAAGTACACTAGTAAATGCACAGATATGCCTGCTATCCATATCAAGGCATTGAATTTTATTGCCTCCTCCCAAAAACACCCATCACTTCACTGTTAAACTATATATTAGCTTTGCCTGGTTTTGTATCTTAATAAAATATGATCATATAATATACCAGTATACTCTTTTAGCTTTGTGTCGTTCATCCATGTGGTTGTAGATTGCAAGAGTTCATTCATTCTCTTAACTGTATGACCTGAAACTTTACACATTTTTATTTCAAGCACTGTTGTCTATGGTTTTAAGATAATTGCCTATTTGAAAGTCATTAAAATCCTTTTAATTGCCTTGATGCACTTAAATATTATCTTCTTGAGAAAAAAAATAGTAAGGTCATATTTAAAGATTTTAACATTGTACTTGTATAATCCATTAAATTCTTTAATGACATACTCAGCCAGGTGTTGGAAGGAAACTGATGTTATGCCAGTGCCACCCCCTTTCTGGGGATCACCTGTTGACTTGTGTTCTGCCCACCTGTAATCATGTTTGAGGAGCCGAGAGATAATGGCAGAATTGGGAGGCCCAACAGGATTATAGGACTCGGGCCAAACGATACAGTGCAATGCGGGACTTTCCAGGTTAAGGAAACTGAAAGTATATTATGTTTCCTCACTCCTAAAATATTGGAAAAGTAATCTCTAGCTCTCAATCTCTCTTTCTCATGTTTCTGTAAGAAAAATGAGATTCCCACCATCCTAAAATGTTCTTATATTCAGCTGCCTCTACAGCACCTTTGGGCCCCCCACTCACCCCCCCCCTGAATTCTGGCTTTTCTATGAGATCTTGGGTGTTAGTTTGGCAATACCATCCTCCTTAATCACTGGCTGCCATTGGATCCATTATCCTCATTTTACACCCCCTGAAGCCTTCAAAAGCCCACTATTTAAATTTGCATGTGTATGTATGTGTATATGTATATATATATATATATATATATACACACACACACACACACACACACACACACACACACACACAAATTAGAAGATGGCTAGAAGCTATTTTTATTAAAGGAGATAATATCCTTGTTTATTCCGGTAAAAAGAGTTTTGCTGAAGCCAAGGAAGGAGGCTAGTGTTTATACCATAAAAATCAGATAAAAATCTTTAGTCCTTTATCACTTTGCTTTTTTAAAATTTAATTCTTTCTGAAATCTGCTTAATAGGCTCCTTAGGCTACGTATTTAAAACCTGAAGTCAGACCAGCATGGCTCAGTGGTTGAGCGTTGACCTATGAACCAGGAGGTCTCAGTTCAATTCCTGGTCAGGGCACATGCCCAGGTTTCAGGCTCAGTTCCCAGTAGTGAGCATGCAGGTCTTATCATTGATGTTTCAATCCCTCTCCCTTTCCCTTCCTCTCTGAAAAAAAAAAAAAAAAAAATATATATATATATATATATATATATATATATATATATATATTATATATATCTGTTAAGGAGAATCTTAAATTCAAAAAGCAATTACTCCAAATGACCAGATTTTAAAGCTTAATTTTTTTAAAGTATGCACCTTTAGAAGAGATCCTCTAGGAACTTGAGGTATTGCTGTTTGTTTGTTTGTTTGTTTGACTAAGATTATTTTAAGTAGCCTTTCTCCCACACTCAGTCCCACACTCAGTACCCTCTTTCCTATCCCCAGACTGTTGCTGTTGTTAAACTGAGGTTGTCCAGGGAAGCTTCATTCAGAGCAGTTCAAGGCAAGAGATTCCTGGTCATGGGAGGTTCTTAGACAAGAGTCATCAATTCATTTTACAACAGCATTCAGTAAACATTTGTTGATTATGTTACATGTGCCAGCACCATGTAGGTAACTGGTGATAAAATAGTAATCAAATATTGCCCCTGCACCCTACCAGTGTGGATCAGTTGGTTGAGTGTCGTTCCATGAAGCCAGGAGGTCACCGTTCAATTCCCAGTAGGGGGCATGCAGGAGGCAGCCCATTGATGTTTCTCATTGATATTTCTATTGCTCTCCCCCTCTCCTTTCCTCTCTCTGAAATTAACAAAATATAGTCCCTCCCCTATTTTAGTTTATCAAGTTGTTGACCTCATACCACCACTCTCTGAAGTGTCGGAAGGGTAACTGCAACCTATAGAAGCAGCATTCCTGAAACAGAATGAAATCATGTAATTTGAGCGCTTGTAGAATCATTCTATATTCAATAGATATAGACCAAGTATGAAAATCTTCTCTATGATTTTAGAGTTTGGGGGTGATGGTTTTTCCAAAGAAGAAAAGTGTAGGTGGAGAGTGTCTATATTGAGTCAGTGGATTCACTGGCTTGTGTAGTTAGGTGAATTAGGTTTATACGTTACTGTAAATTTACTCTTAAGTAATTAAATTCATGTCAGGCGTCTGTGTTGTTGAAAACCTAACATGGTAAAATACAGCATACTTAGTATTTTTATTCATGGAAAAATTTTAATCAAGGCATGTAAGGAACTTTTTAAACAATAAAGGAAAATGTGTTGCAAAGGTGTTTTGTTTTCTGCCCAATATAAACTACATGATAATTGCAGTGATAACAACATAAAAGCAGATTTTCTCTTTTAGAATAATGAAAGCTCTTTTGCTTTTAGGAACTGGAACGAGCATGGAGAGAATATGATAAGTTAGAATACGATGTAACTATTACCAGGAACCAGATGCAAGAGCAGCTAGATCGCCTTGGTGAAGTTCAGGTATAAAAGTGTTGTGTTTTTTACGTTGTTTTACTTGTTAGATTCATGTACGCCCATAACAGTTTTTACAATATTGGCTACCTACGACCTGGGTTTGAATATTTTCAATGATAGGAATCTTACTATCGCACAAGATTTCCCTTCTCTCACTGTTTAAAGTTCTTTATTCTATCAGGTGCATGGTGTAGTGTTCTGTGCTCCTAGCTAACTTTATGTCACTTGGCACTGAGGCATTAAATTATATGAGTTTATCAAATAATGGATATTTTACCTTTTTTTTTTTTTTTTCGCTTAAAGTATTACAAAGGGTATTACATAAGTGTCCTTTTTTCCCCCCCGCTACCTTTTTTAAAATAAAGTTATTCTGACTTGTTCTTATTCATTCTATATTAAATGCCTCTTTTTTAACAAACTATATTTAGCCTATTATCTTGACCAATATATTATTAGAATAGGGGAAGATACAGCACCATTTGGAATAAAGAATCCAGTTTTGTAAACAGGCCACAAGTAGTTAAGACATTTAAAAAAATAAAGAAAGAACTAGAAGACACACTCTATGATAAGTAGCATGGCACATGTGACCTTAGACCAGTTACATTACAACTCTGTACCTCGGTTTCCACAACTATAAAATGAAAATAATAATAGTATCTACTTCTATTGGCTTTTTATAATGATTAAATGTGTTGATGTTTTTGGAGTACTTAGCATCAGACACATAAATCATATTGTATAAGTGTTTATTAAATAACTAGACAATGACGGCAACATTGACAAATTTAAAAGGTGACATACTGGAAAGAACTACCTTGACGCCTAGACTTCAATAAGAGTTACTGTTTAGATTTGCAAAGATTTTTTAATTTTTTGAGAAACAGTACATTAGCAAAATGAACAAAGAACATGAGTAGTTTTAATTCATAAAAAGTAAAATTCAGTTGCTAACAAGTGTGTATATATTAATCAAAGTCACTGGTAACCAGAAAATGCAAAATAAATTTAAAAATGAGATTTTCACTGTGTACCTTTCAGATAGGCAAAAAATACATAGATATAATTTTTTAATTGTTGCATAAGTAATACGTATTCTATATAGAACATGTATAGCATCAAATATTTGTAGTTACTGTTCCCTCCCTGTGTTCCATAGCAGTATTTACATCTCTGGGCTGCCGTCATCCTGGGCCCAGTGTCAGTCCTTCCTTCCTTTGCTTTGGTGCTTTCAGCCTGTGGCTTGGAAAACTGGGTCTCTAAGATTATGCAGTACACTTGGAAGCAGTGTTAGCGCATAGTCCTTATGTTTCTAGACTTGGAACACTTATTTCTACCCCTCAGAGGACTTGTTAGCTTACTAATGGAATATTGATTATATCCTCATATCTACAGTTGTCAAAAACTGACCTCCCCCCAAAATAAAGAAGAAATAAAAGCTTAAAAAAATACAACACTGATATGCAATGAAAAAAAATTTTTTTTCTAAGTAATGTGATGGTTTTATACTTCATTGCCTATTTTTTTAAATAAAGTTCCATTCCTAATGATATTTATAGTTATCTTATGATCTTATTTTAGTTTCAGTTACTGTACTTAGCCTGAGGACATGAAATGGGGTATTAGAAGTAAGACAGTGGATGTACCTTAAAATGAAAATGGCAATGATAACTTTAGATTCCAAAACTGAGAATTAGTTCTGCAAACACGTTTCACTCTATGAGTCAAAAACTCATTTGTTTGTTTGTTTATTTATTTGGCATGTCTCTATGTTTCAGAACTTCAGAAATTAATATACTTTCCATCTCTTACTCCCCACCCCAAAAAATGTTTCTTTTTTTTTTTTTCATTTGGGTTTTGGGTGTTTCTATTTTGTTCTATTTTTCTTTTGTTTTTCTATTTTCCATTTTTAGTCCCTTATGATCAGTATTCCATCCTGGAGTCATAAATAACACAAGACAAAGCTCATTGAGGAGATGTGAATAATACGCTTACAGCTGAAAAATGATATTCTTTCTCTGCTTTATCTCTTATCAGTGCCACTAAAATTCTCCTTTTAAAACATATAAAAAGCAGAATATATAACTTTAATGATTTCTTTTCTGTATGTGGCCTATTTTTACTGATAGACCGAATCAGCAGGAATTCAGCGTGCACAGATTCAGAAAGAACTTTGGAGAATTCAAGATGTCATGGAAGGCCTGAGTAAGCACAAACAGCAGAGAGGCTCCACAGAAACAGGTAAGTTTGCTTTTTGTATTGTGTTCTGCAGTAATTGACCATAGTATTATATCTAAATGGGATGACACAGAAAATTGGGTTACTTTTGTTATTTTAATAGGTTTTTCAACACTCTTCTTGGTAACATTGAGTCAGTACACAAGTTTATAAAGTAAAAAAGCAAAAGTTCTGCCCACCTCACCCACTTAAAAATAAATCATGGTTTTATGTGCACTGTAATTATAAACACGCAAACAGTGTTTTGGTTGTGCGAGGTTTTTTCCCCCACAACAAAAGATGGAATCATACTGTACCTATTTTCAACCATTTGCTATTTTGTTCTTTTTTTTTTTTTTTTTTTTTTTTTTTTTTTTTTAATTAAATCTTTATTGTTCAGATTATTACATTTGTTCCTCTTTTTTCCCCCCATAACTCCCCTCCTTCCAGCTCCCACCCCACCCTCCACCCTCACTCCCCACCCACTGTGTTCATCCATAGGTGCATGATTTTTGTCCAGTCACTTCCCGCATCTCCCACACCCCTTTTTCCCCCAAGAATAGTCAGTCTATTCCCTTTCTATGTCCCTGATTCTATTATAATCACCAGTTCATTCTGTACATCAGGTTATTTATTCACTTGATTCTTAGATTCATTTGTTGATAGATGCATGTTTGTTGTTCATAATTTGTATCTTTACCTTTTTCTTCTTCTTCCTCTTCTTAAAGGATACCTTTCAGCATTTCATATAATACTGGTTTGGCGGTGATGAACTCCTTTAGCTTTTCCTTATCTGTGAAGCTCTTTATCTGACCTTCAATTCTGAATGATAGCTTTGCTGGATAAAGTAATCTTGGTTGTAGGTTCTTGGTATTCAGCACTTTGAATATTTCTTGCCATTCCCTTCTGGCCTGCAAAGTTTCTGTTGAGAAATCAGCTGACAGTCGTATGGGTATTCCCTTGTAGGTAATTAAGCCTCTTTCTCTTGCTGCTTTTAAGATTTTCTCTTTGTCTTTTGCTCTTGGCATTTTAATGATGATGTGTCTTGGTGTGGTCCTCTTTGGATTCCTTTTGTTTGGGGTTCTCTGCGCTTCTTGGACCTGTAAGTCCATTTCTTTCTCCAGGTGGGGGAAGTTTTCTGCCATTATTTCTTGAAATAGGTTTTCAATATCTTGCTGTCTCTCATCTTCTGGCACTCCAATGACTCTGATATTAGACCGCTTAAAGCTGTCCCAGAGGCTCCTTACACTATCTTCACACTTTCGGATTCTTTTTTCATTTTGCTTTTCCAATTGGGTGTTTTTTGTCGAATCTTTGGTTTGATTATTGTACTCCTCTGGTCTGCTATTGGGTATAATATTCTTTATTTCAGTCCGTGTATGCTTACTTTCTAATTTCTTTATCGTAGCATCGAGGGTCTCATTAGTTTTCGTGAGGCTCTGCACAAATTTATGGCAAGCCCTCAAAATTGCGATTCTTAGCTCCATATCCTCCATTTCTGTCATGTTTCTTTGTCTCCGCATCTTTTATGCTTTCTTGGTGCACCCCCTTGTGGTCTCTGTGCGCAGTCTTGTTCTAGCCAAGCCTTAATTGTTGTAGTTAACACTAGAGGGATTTGACCCCCAGGCCGGCTGGCTATAGGAATCAGCTGTACGGAAAACGTCTGCCTTCTGGGGAGGCCCTAATCCAGCCTTTGCCTGAGGCGATCGGCAAATGGCTGTGCGCAGGCTTTGGGCGGGGCGGGGTCAACAGGGCGGGCGGAGGGAGCAGTTATGGCCACGCTCAGTCCCGTTCCCAGAGGCTCTGCTTCTCAGAACCCCGGCAGCCGCTGCAAACCTCGGAGAGAAAGTTGCCCTCAGGTTCCAACTGATGCCGGATAATCCCGCTTCTCCCGTTTGAGTCTGGGTCCCTAGAGACTCGCCCGGATCTGGAGCCCAGAGTCTGAGACTCACTCCCGACAGAAAACGACAACCGCGCCCTCAGCCACCAGCCCGCTTTGCGCGCGCACCTCGGTACCTTTGTATTTTCCACACTGCGCCGCCTCTGAGCCTCGATTTGCTGTTCTCTTTCCTTCTAGTTGTAGAGTCTCTCTTCAGCCAGCCTTCCTGTGGTTCTGGGTGATGTCCGTTCAGTCTTTTAGTTGTATTTTTGAAATGGTTGTTTGCGGCAGCGGTCTCCGGTGTTTACCTACGCCGCCATCTTGGTCTCCCCCTGCTATTTTGTTCTTAACTGCAATATAATAATTGCTGTGTACAAATTCACTGTGTAGCCCTGGCTGGTGTGGCTCAGTTGATTGAGCATAGTCCCATGCACCAAAAGATTGCTTGTTCGATTCCTGGTCCGGGCACATGCCTGGGTTGCAGGCTCTACCCCCAGTAAGGGTCATGCAGGAGGCAGCCAATCGATATTTCTTTCTCTCTCCCTTCCTCTCTCTAAAAAAAAATATATACTTTAAAGAAAAAAGCACCCTGGCCAGGGCCAGTGTACCTCAGTGGTTGGAGCGTCAGCCAGCACATCAAAGGGTTGCGGGTTCAATTTCCAGTCAAGGGTATGGCATGTTCACTCCCCACCCCTATCTCACATCAATGTCTCTTTCCCCCCTCCCGCCCCCCTCTTCTCTCCCTCTCCCCCTTTTACTCTCCGTCTTCCCTCCTCCTAACCCCCTCCCTCCCACTCTCTCTCTCTGAAAAAGCAATGTCGGGGACAATTAACCTCGGGTGAGGATCAACAAAAACAAATTTTCAGACTATATCCATTTCTGTGTTGTTGAACATTTTTTTAGGTTTTAGAGTTTGTTGTTGTTTTCCTTGGTCATAAGCCATGCTATCATGAACATAATTGTGTATATATAACTAAACTTTTATGCTAGTCCTTTTGAATTTCAAGGAGTGGGAAATGATACATTTTCCATTTCAATAGTCAGGGCCAAATTGCCCTCTTAAAAGATTATATCAAAATGTACTTACACCGGTAAATGTTGGAGAAAACTCATTTCCCTATATAAGTTGTTTTAATTTATATTTTTTAATGTAGTTGGTTTCAAATTCTGAAAACATTAAAAAATGAGGGATTAGAAACTGATGGTGTAATTTAAAATAAATGAAATGAAATCATTTCCTTTTTCTGTAGATTTTTAAAGATATGTTTAGTATAAGTTATGTCTTATGCTTTTTTAATAGGTATGGCAGTATCAAAGCCTTTCACAACAGTTAAGTACAAAAATGAGGTAAGTTCGAATTGTTTGTCTAACTATAAGTTATTTTAAATGTTTAAAACATAAATTAGAATTGTTTACTCTTAAACTCATAACAAAAGTATTTTTTAAATATATTCTAGTTATTGTTTTAATCTTGAAATTCCACTGGTTCAGTGATTTGGTACTTCTAACAAATGTGATTTTTCTTTTCTTAATGCAAAAAATTTAATCACTATTTGTCATCTCTATGTTAGAACTTTAACATTGTTTTACTTTTCATAATAAAAGTAATTGAATTTTTATCATTATTATACTTGATAACATTTGTAGGATGATTGATAGCTAAGTTGGCTGTGTATTATGCATACTATAAAGAAATTGCAACTACAAAGAGATACTGTCAACCGAATTAAAAGCATCTATGGTCTTAAATTATGTATTAAAGCCAATCAAAAAGAAATGTTTGGGTTTTTTTTCCCTTGAAAATGGCCCAAAACATAGGCAACAAGATTTTCAAATTAATTTTTCTCTTCTGTTTTTAAAATGAAATGCAATCATTTCATGTATCTGTTTAGTTGGTGAGTTACCAAAAAAGATACAACCATATTTAAAACTATATTGATTATCATAAGTATTTTGGGTTTTACTTTTCAATATGAGACTCTTGGCTTGGCAGTGTCCCTTTAATTATCTTAAAGCTAATTTAAGTTAACTTACCATTGCAAAGAATTTAGATATACTTAACTCAGTATGCTTATCTAAATAAGGTGACTGTTCTACAATCTTTAGGAAGAGGAAGTAGTCCCACCTCGTCCTCCACTTCCTCGGTCCTATGACTTTACAGAGCAGCCTCCCATAATCCCCCCTCTGCCCAGTGATAGCAGCTCCTTGCTCTGTTATAGCAGGGGCCCAGTCCATCTGCCTGAAGACAAGAAGATTCAAGTTCAAGGATATACAAGAAATGGATCTCACTGTGTAAGTGGCTGCAGTAGCCACAGAATAATCAATGTTACACACCCTCTCATTTTTTGAAAGTGAATTTATTTTACATTCAAACTTTTTTTTTATTAAAACACCACTTTTAGCCAGTGCTTTTTTTGTTTATAATGTTATCCTTTTGTGTGTTTTTTTCTGATTTGGTTATATCATTCTCACTTTTTAAGATTTTCACAACTTTCATCATCTTTCATAATTTCATATTTTTCATAAACATTTTTCTAAAATGGTTACTTTGCATTCGTCAAATGAGTCATATTTTAAACATATCATGTCGGGATATCAGAGACCAATGGAATCTTTAGATCAGAAAGAAGCAAGAAAGAAAAGGATTACTAGGAATGATAAAAGGGTTGGGACACGGGAAGTTCAGTCTAGAAAAACTGTTAAGGATGTGGACATTGCCAAGCAGAGACATCACCCATGGAAACTGGAAACAGAGATTTGGGGTTAAACAAATAAATGTAAAATGCAATAAACAAGGAGAAATGAATAAGGAAAAAAAGCAATAGAACTAATTGAGTTAATATGATATAATTATTTTCAGGCCTCAGATATATTATGATAAAAATGTTCTAAAAATGACTTTATTCCCAAGAGAAATAGTCTTAATTTTTTTTATTTTTTTTTTTTAAATATATTTTATTGATTTTTTTTACAGAGAGGAAGGAAGAAGGATAGAGAGTTAGAAACAGCAATGAGAGAGAAACATCGATCAGCTGCCTCCTGCACACTCCCCACTGGGGATGTGCCCGCAACCAAGGTGCATGCCCTTGACCGGAATCGAACCCAGGACCTTTCAGTCCGCAGGCCAACGCTCTATCCACTGAGCCAAACCGGTTTCGGCTAGTCTTAATTTTTAAAACCAAAACATTTACCTGTTAAAAATACTTCGAATTCTTTTTCTTCTACCTTAGTTGTAGCATATATTAATTAATTGTGTTATACCCAATATAGGTAACTGAGGCTTTTAATTTTCAGAGTTTGATTTGAGTCTTTATTGGTAAACATTTTACAAGAAACTTTCACCAATTTTTTGTTTAATTGCATTATCTTCCTTTCAAGGGTCCAGATTATAGACTCTACAAGAGTGAACCAGAGTTAACAACAGTGGCAGAAGTTGATGAATCTAATGGAGAAGAAAAATCAGAACCTGTTTCAGAAATGGAAGCTTCAGTTAAAGGTCAGCACTTGGGGATATGTTTTATCTCCTGTGTTTTCAGACATTTTAGCAATAAATTCCGTTTTCATGTTGACCTAGTACATAAACAAGTCCACAATCCCTTATCTGAAAACTTTGGAATCTGACAAGTTTTTGAATTCGAAGTTTCATATATTAAAAAGATGCCATGACCCATAAACCATATATGATGTCACCTCAGCTAGAAATATCAATGGCATGAGGCAGCACCCCCTTTTAAACACATCAATATTTCTGGAATATTCATTCTAAGTGGGATAAATCAGTTCAGGTTAGGTTTACTGAGAAATGAGTTTATGGCACACTTTTAAAAGGCTTTTCTTTTCCTGTTATTTTTTATTTTTGGTTTTCTATTTAAAAATTATACATAAAAGATTAAGGGCTGAAACAAATTTTCATAAAATTTCTATAAAATGAATAAATTTCGTAAAATAATACCATTCTTTTTTTAATGCTGGTCATTCTTCAATGTTGTAAAGAAAAAGGGTAACGGGGAGGGGGCTAGTCAGGATTAAAAATGTTGAAAATGCCAGATATAATGCAATATTTGAACATTGATTGGATTATGGTTTGAAGGAAAAGTCTCTAAAGATATTCTTGGGACAATTGTGGAAATTTAAATATGGTCTAGATATTATCTAATAGTAAGTAATACTATGATATTGTGGTTATGTAGGAGAATGTGTTATGTGAATTCTGAATCATTTAGAAGAATATTTGTAACTTATTCTCATTTAAAACTGGTTATTTTTCATCAAAATTAAAAACTTCTGCCCATCAGAATGGGAGAAAATATTAACAGTACATATACCTGACAAAGGCCTTATA
The DNA here is from genome assembly GCF_028538775.1 of Myotis yumanensis. Lineage (NCBI taxonomy): Eukaryota > Metazoa > Chordata > Mammalia > Chiroptera > Vespertilionidae > Myotis > Myotis yumanensis. The sequence goes on along the minus strand of NW_027223754.1, from coordinate 184,498,007 downwards.
TTTAGAATATTTTTTTTAACTCTTGTGAATCAATAATAAACACAGACAACCGAATAAAAAGTAGGCAAAAGACTTGGACACTTAACAGATAAGGTATCCAAAATGGCCCTTAAGCATATAAAAAAGTTTAGAACTGATTAACCATAACAAATTTTGTTTTAATGCAAACTAAAATTACAATTTACACCTTCTAGAATGGCTAAACTTAAAAAAATTACCAAGTGTTGGTTAGGATGTGGAACAATTGGGACTCATGCGTTCCTGATGGTGGTATAGGGTAGAACAGCAATTTGGCAGTTTCTTACAAAGGTAAATATTCAGTTAGCTTAGCGAGTAATTCAACTCCTATATCTTTACCTAAGAAAAATGACAACATAATTTCTCAAAAAGACATACAAGGATTTTTATAGCAGCTTTAATTCATAATAGAAAAAAAAAAACTGGAAGCAACCCATATGTCAGTAAACAAGAGTTCATACAATGGAATACTCCTCAACAATTTAACCCATTGGATGCCATAAGCGTCTGTAGACGCAAGCGAGGGATCTTTCCCACAAGCCTCTTAAAAAAAAAAAAAATGTTTTCCCTAAGTGGCAGCCCTGACCAACTTTAAAATCATTTTTCATGAGAATTTTCAGCTGAAAATATTCAAGAACACCCTAATTATGAGTAATATGTTTACTTTTATAATATTCATTACAAATTGATTTTTTTAATCAAATTCAAAATATCGTGGCATGTGGGGATGGTTTCCGTTTTGGGCGTGTGGTAGTTAACTGATTTAAAAAAATGAATAGATGTACATGTCTGAATGTCAACAACATGTATAAACATGGGAAAAATTATGTTGAATGAAAAGCCCAACTCAAAGGAGACATGGTATATGATTGCCTTTATATTACCTTTAAGACTAGGTAAAACCAATCCATTGGTGATAGCAGAAAAGTAGTTGCCTTTGGCAGAAGGGTGGGGTTGACTGGAAGGAAACTTTGTGAGGCGGTAGGGATGGTCTTTATCTTGATTGAGGTGATCAAAAAGGCATACATTTGTCAAACCTCATCCATTGTACACTTAAGATCCGTGCACTTCCATATACATTTCGCCTCAATGGAACTTGAGAGGGGTGGTAAAGACAAACCTGGAAGAGTTTGCCACATACTGGCCCTCAGTTACAGGAGTCTGATAATACTTCAGGTAGAAGGAAAGTAGTCAGATATGGGAGATCTAAGAAGCAGAACTCAAATATTTGATGACAGTTGCACATAAACAAGAGGAGGCTCACTGGTATTAACATGTTCTAAGGTCCTTGTATTGCAGAGCATAGTAATGATTCTGACTACCTTAGACTTGAACAAGCTAAATATGCATGCTAGGGAATAAGATAAAGAAAAGAAATAGACTGCATATCTCCCAAATTAGTAGGGAGGCAAACGGAACACTAATCCGAAAGAAAAAAGAGTGGAAAGGAAATAGAGAAATAGGGAAAATGCAAAGCAAAATGTAAGTTGTTAGAAATAAATCTTAATATATCAGTAACTGCAACAAATCAAGTTAAAAGCATATAAAACTAAAATAGTATATTTTTAGGAATTCAGGTATTACAGAACTATAAGGAAAAGCAGGGGGAAGATACACACGTATCAACAGTTACTATCCCTGACAAGGACTTTTAAGGAAGGTTGAGAAAAGGCTACTAAAGGTGATGCTGTTTCTCAAACTGGGTAATGACTATAAGTAAGAAGTAGATGATCATTCATTCCACCAGTGTGTGCATTTACCCATTAAAAATACAAAATATAATGTCTGAAATATGTTCTCAAATATGGTTTGAATTCTTCCTCAGCGTTCTGCCTCTTTTAAAATTTTGGGTGTTTAACTTAAAATCATAAGTTCTCATCTAAATAAAGTGTCCGAAGTACACAGATCAATTGTGGTGCATTTTTAGCACATGACTTAAAGTAGGGCTTTTGTAGATGGGCTACTGACTAGCATAATAGAGGTCTTTTCTCTGTTTGAATTGCAAAATTACTTACTAGTATACTGTTAAAAATTATTCTGTTCACATTCTCAAAAATACAACTCTATAATAAACATACTCACAGAGTTCATAAATAATATTAAAACTTAATTAAGCCCTGGCCAATTTGTCTCGGTTGAGCATTGTCCCATGCACCACAAGGTTAAGGATTTGATGCCCAGTTAGGTCACATGCCCAGGTTGTGGTTCAGTTTCCAGTCAGGCATGTACAGGAGGCAACCGATTGGTGTATCTCTCTCATATCAATGTCTCTCTCTCTCTCTCTCCCTCTCCCCCCTCCCCCCTTCTTCCTCTCTAAAATCAAAACACAACAATAACAAATAATTGAGTTGCAGATTGTTTGGTTTATAACCTAAAGGGGCCCTGAATGACTGACCTACCATTTGTCTCTGTGAGTGGGGGGGAGTAAGACAGTTCTTTTTTCTGGTTGATGTGAGTTTTTGTTTTTTGGTTTTTTTTTAAATATATTTTATTGATTTTTTACAGAGAGGAAGGGAGAGGGTTAGAAACATCAATGAGAGAGAAACATCGATCAGCTGCCTCCTGCACACTCCCTACTGGGTATGTGCCCTTGACTGGAATCGAACCTGGGACCCTTGAGTCCGCAGGCCCATGCTCTATCCACTGAGCCAAACCGGTTAGGGCTGATGTGAGTTTTTGTTTTCTAATTGTGAAAGAGAGAATTTTCAACCCCACCCTTCAACTTTGTTAGTGGATTCTTTATTGAGACAGTACAGTATAATTGAAAGAGACCAACTGGAAATTAAGGACATTTAGATAAATCACTTAAACTTTCCCGGCCACTTTTTGTCGTCTGTGGTGAGAGGATTAGATTATGGCACTGAAAATGTGAATGATTCATGAAGAAGCTGAGTAGCAGCAGAGGGCTAACGCAGACTCCAGCCATGCTGCTGCTGAGCTCTGTGGACTTGAGGAAGCAAATAACCCATAAGGATATATGATCCATTAGGGATACTGAAGTTTTTAAAAAATTTTTATTGATTGATGTGAGGGAGAGAGAGAGCTTGCGCCTTTAATTTGTTGTTCCACTTATTTATGCACTCATTGGTTTATTCTTGTACGGGCCTTCACCAGGGATCGAACCCACAACCTTGGTGTATCAGGACGACACTTTAACCAACTGAGCTACCCAACCAGGGCATTACTTTATATATATATATATTTTTTTATTTATTTATTTATTTATTTATTTTTATTTCAAAGAGGAAGGGAGAGGGAGAGAGAGACAGAAACATCAATGATGAGAGAGAATCATTGATTGGCTGCCTCCTGCACACCCCCTACTGGGGATCGAGCCCGCAACCTTGGCATGTGCCCTTGACCGGAATCAAAACCGGGACCCCTCAGTCCACAGGCCGATGCTCTATCCACTGAGCCAAACCAGATAGGACAGGGGCATTACTTTTTAATATCATCTTTTAATCTGTAGAACTTTATTTCTAAATCTAACCCTAAATTTGTCTGGTAATATCATTGGCTAGCTTATAAGGTAGAATAGGTAATGGAAGGCTAGTACATTTTCCCTGGCTCTTTCTAAACAATAAATTTGTCTTGTGATTTTAAAAGCCTCAGAAATCGAGTATATTTTAAAAAGCCATGTTATGTGAGAGATGTCTCCTATTTTAATTTTTAGGTTCCCACTTTCCTGTTGGAGTGGTGTCTCCAAGAACAAAGTCACCAACTCCCGAATCTTCGACAATAGCCTCATATGTAACCTTAAGGAAAACTAAGAAGATGGTGGATTCAAGAACGGTATTTAGCTAGAAATTAATTTCTAGAAAGAGTCTGACACTTGTAAGAATTTCCTTGAGGAGCAGGATAGACGTGTCCTGTGGTCACCCAAGTTAATGGGTTTCCAAGCTAGCCTGAGTGTGCAGGGCCTTTCAACTGGGGTGGGTTTGGAGTTTGCCAGTCCTCTGGCTACTCTGAGAAATGTGAATTGGGATTGGGAAATAAATCCTGTGTTTCACACTTTCATCTGAGATCATTCAATTCAAACCGACTGATCTTGGAAGATTCTCAGGGTATACCTCCCTTTCACCAAGTAGTCTTAAAAATTTGAGCTGCAAAAGAACTTTTACTTTGCATCTTTGCAAAGTCTCTACTTACTTGGTTTGAGATCATTTTAAGCTATAAGAAAAGATTGAACGGTACGACAAAGGAAAAGGTCTATGGTTATCTTTGAAAGATATTAAAGTATAGCTACCAAGTATATGCCAAAAAATCTGACAAATCTATATATAAGAACTATATTTTCAACTAATACAAAATTATAAAGACCTATATAGAAATAATTAATGTAGAATAAAAATAATGAATAGCTATGTGTCAATATTTACATGACTGATCATGATTATATAATACTATTGCTTATTCATAGAGTTAGGCATTTTTTGCAGATTGGAGGGTGTTTTCTATGGGAATTGTGATGCTAAAGTAAACAGAAAAAGGATGTTGAGATCAAGCAGAAGACATTAATGGATTTATATTGTTCTTTTTTTTATAACTCTCTTAGATACTAGAAGAAAAGATTCTGCATAACTGAATACTAGGGGGGAAAGTATAGAAATCTATAGTTCTATAATGTCGATACAAGGGAGATCTTTATAAGCAATACATGCTTATAAATACCTGCAATATAACAGACAAGTTCCGTAATAGATGAGGCATAAATATAAATTATTTCTTTTTAAGGGTTTTTATAGAAAACATGAAATAATAGTTCACAAATAAATGAAAATTGCTCAGCCTCAGTAATAATTTTTTAAAATGCTAACTGAGCTGCCCCAATGAGTTACTCTTTCCCAATTATCATATTGGAGAAAAGACCTAAAAATTAATAATATCCAACATTTAAAAAGAAGAAAGTAGATTTGTACAATCACTTGATAAAGTAGGTTGCGGTGTGATAACATTTTTATGTAAACATAGAAAAACCAGGAGGAATACACATTTGTGATTACTGAAAATGAAAGGTGCACTAAAGTAGCCAACTTCCTAATCAGTATCTAGAATTAACTTTTTTTTTTTTTTTTGAAAAGCAAATATGTTTTATTTTACAAATAAATGAGAATCACTTATTTCTGCCCACTAGTCCTTTTCATTTTCCTTTTAGTTTCAACTTTAAGATATTTATTCTGTACAGTGGGGGATAGTTCTAGAGTTACAGCTCCTGCCTGCAAACATTGTCCAGATTGGAGTGGAGAGGAAGGAATCTTAGTCATTGGCCTGCTGTAGTGCTTGGTCACAGGAATACTTACCTCTGTCCTGGGTTCTCCCAAAATCTCCTCCAATATCTTCATCGGTTTCCACCAATTCAGACCAGAAGATCCAAAGGAACCTATGAATTCCATAGCTTCTAGAATGTGTTTAATCTTTGAAAGTTCTATCATAAAATAAGCTAAAATTTCCTTATGATTAATTATTAAAGTATTTATTTTGGATCTTGTGCCAATATCTTTTTACATCCTTAGTAAGAAAGTGAAAAGTAAGAATTGGTTGTTTAATGGGACTAATATTTTTAAACCCTCTAGTAAACCATAAAAATTAGTCATATATATGTAATGCTTTCAAATATAACCATCTGATTTATAGAAAATAAATAATTCCATAGTTTTATTCTTCATCATAAACTAAGGATGTTTTCTCTACTTGTCTTTCATGTTACAGTTTCATTAAAATAAGTCACTGATATTTAGAAACTGTGTCCCCTATTTTCTCCTTGTTCAAGTTTTATATAATTTCCTGTTGCATGGGGTAGAATCATTCCAGAGCTGCCATACCCGTTTGTATTTGGCGGGGGGGGGGGGGGGGGGGGGGGGACACCATTACTATTTTCTTTTCTCTTTCTCCTCTCTTTCCATCATAGACTATGCATCACCAATTACCTATTGAGGTTAAAATAATTTGCCTTTCTGTTGTTATATAAGTGACATTCAAAACCTCCACTTTTGATTTTGAAGACAAATGCATTTCAGAACCTATTTTATTTCAACATACTTTTCAGAAGTCACTGTAATTATGTGTTCATATGTTTATCCTTTAATTTAAAGGAAAGACCAAGGAGTGCAGTGGAGCAGCTGTGTTTGGCTGAAAGTACTCGACCTAGGATGACTGTGGAAGAACAAATGGAAAGAATAAGGAGGCATCAACAAGCATGCTTAAGGGAAAAGAAAAAAGCATTAAATGTTATTGGTGCTTTAGATCAGTCACCCTTACAGAGTCCTTCAAACTTAAGGGATAATCCATTCAGGGTTACCCAGGTATATCAGTTGCTTTTAATCATTCTGTGAAAAATTAATATCACTTGAATCTTAGAATCATAGTTACATGTTTTATGGGTTTTCACATGTCTGCATTATGGATAGTTATTTTATATTCTTTAACTGGTATAATGATAAGCTAAGACAACTTAGTATAATGGAAATTCCCTGTGTTCAAAAACCAAAGCTAAGTAGCTTGTTGGGTGCCTTTGCACCAGCCATGGACTTAATCTCCTCTGCTGTAAATCAGGTAATGATTCGACCTGTCCCCTCTCCCTCACAGAGATACTAAGAAGATAAAAGTGCTTTCAGCAAATGTGAAATGCTGTGCAGGTTACCAAGATAGTCCCCAATTCCCCTCCCAATAAAATGTGTATTACTCTGTGGCCTAATTTCACATGACCTAAATTGGAGCCGAAGAGAGCATCTAAATTAAAGCTCTGCTATTCATCTCATTTCAGCTTCAGTATTGTAAACTGACAACCTTTCGTTACTTATTATTTGTTTGTGTGTTACCCCGATTCATAAATCAGAGCCTAGTAGCTTCAGTTTGATCTATCCCTTTTAGCAGACATGGATCAGCTGAACATGCTTCCCCGTCTTCCCAGAAGTCTCCTTTTCATCGAACCCAGAGCAGGCATCACTAATGGAGAGTCAGCCGATTAGCAGTGGAATAACTGCATTCTACAAATTACAAAATGGGTGGTGTTAAAAATAAGAGAGATGAGGATGAAAAAGTGTGGAATACTGCCTTTTGGTAGTATGCCATATATAATACCTAAATAATTAATATGTAGATAACATATAAGTATATTGATATATATTAAATAGATCTTGTTCCTCTTGATTTTCATAAAGAAAGCTTGTGAGTGAAGATCTGGCTTTCTTTCAGAATTAGCAGGTGCCATCTAAATGGTGCATAGTGTGACTCTAAGACTGCTCTGTATCTTTTGGACAGACTCGAAGGAAGGAGGATAACGGTAAGGACCCGGACACTGTCATTAGAGAAAATGATGTAAAGCCAAACCACGAAACTCCTGCAGCAGAAATTGTTCGACTAAAAGAAGCTGAACCTCAAAACACAGATTTCAGTGAAGAGGTACAGAGCTTATGTTAGGACAGATATCCCAAGGGGTGGGGGTAGGATTTTTTGAAGATGAGATCAGGTGGTAATAAGGTTGAAAGTAATGTTTCATTCTGCCACAAAAGGCAAAGATCTAAGCGAAATGATCGGTTTTATATAATTGGATTAATTTAAAACTTTAAAACATGTCCAATCTTGGCTGGATTAAATTGCTGCTGGCCCAATTAAATTTGAACTCTTATATCCCAAAACAACTAACTAAAACAATGTGCTTCGTCCCTTTGGGCAAATAACTTTTTATATTAGTAGTAAAGAATGTTAAGGAGGCATTTTAGATCCTGCTTCCTGGCATGTCAGTTTGGTGCAAATAAACTCATAAAAATTTTTTTTAATGTTAATATTTTTAAGATACTTGAATCTACATTTATATTTCAGTAAGTATTGGACAGCATATGATTTTTTTAAACTTTTATTTAGTAATTATTTTAGATGTACTAATCAATATTATATGTGATATGAATGCCTTGAAAAAGAAAGTCTTTCTTCTTATTCTGTAGTTTAAAAAAACAGAAAATGTTTTTTACGAAACACTTCTCAAGCCTGAGCCAAATGGAGTAAATTCTGAGGAAGTGATGGATAAAGAAAGAAACAAAGAAGAAATGCCAGAGGATGTTTCATACAGGTAATAATTAAGGGAAACAAACAAATCATTCACAGATTTGTATAACTGCTTAAAAAATGGTAAACTTCAGAGTCAAAAAGTCTTGGATTCCAGTCCCAGCAAGCTACATACCTGCTTAAGGTGCAGTTTCCTCACTTAGAAGAATGGGGGTAATAATAATGGTATCTATTTCACAAGTGTTTTGTAAGGATTAAAAAAGAAAATACATGTTTAGCACTTAACACTGTGCTTAGCACCTAGGAAGTAGTTAATACTTTTTTTTTTAGAAGAGCAAGCAGTGAGACAAGGAAGGGCTTAGGAGAAGCCACAGGAGAGCCCAGGCTGGGCTGCTTTGGCTCACTGGGAAGTCAGAGAAAGAGGGGCCTTGGAGACAGGTTCAGGAGGTGAGCCTGGGATGAGCTGCCGCTGCCCATTGCTCCCCTGGGTGCAAGTCTCGTGAGGTCCCTTTGAGCTTAGGGAATACGTGCTTGTGGGAGAAGGAAAGGGGGGACAAAATGGCACAGGTGTGCTCTCTGGAGGCAGAGCGCCTCGATGCCTTTTCTTTAAATGCCAAAAGGCACATAAGCTATAGCAAAGTAAGCACCTCACCATTGCCTTTGTAATGATAGTCATTGATCAAAAGAAGTCTAAGCTGTCTGGTGTTTCAAATATTATAGTGCTTTGCTATTTATTTTTAGCTGTGTTTGTTAACTAGCATCTTTTAGTGCATATCCTCAGTCTCATCCTCCATTTGAAAAATTGCCAGTGTTAGAAAAGAGGAATGCTATGAATTAATGTTATTAGCACTGCCTTTATATTTCAAATTCAATTCTGCTATTCATTGAAGACATTGAACAAAATATTTGGCAAAAGCTGGTAAGAAAAATATCTCTGCTGATTTTTGTTAATAGGCATAGATTGAAACACATCCAGTATAATATGTACATACATATCTTATATAATAAAAGGCTAATATGCAAATCGACTGAACAGTGGAATGACCCATCACTATGACGCGTACTGACCAGCAGGGGGCAGATGCTCAACGCAGGAGCTGCTCCCTGGTGGTCAGTGCGCTCCCACAGGGGGAGTGCCACTCACAGCTGTGAAATCATAGCAGCACCGGGCCTCTAGTACGTGTGTGTGTGTGTGTGTATACACAACATACATACATACGGTACACATAGACAACAGTGTGGGGACAGCCAGAGGGACAGGGAGGTGAGGGGAGGTAGAAGAGGGCAAAGGGGATAAGTGGGGATGGAAAGAGACTTGACTTTGGGCAATGGGCACATGGTGCAGGGTGCAGATATTTCGTTGAGTTGTGCACTTGAAACCTGTATGGTTTTGTTAACCAATATCACCCCAATAAACTCAGTTTTTAAAAATGTCTGAGTTCAGCCTGGCTGGTGTTGCTCAGTGGTTGAGCATCGACGCATACACCAAGAGGTCACCAGTTTAATTCCCAGTCAGTTCACATGCCCTTCTGTGGGCTTGATCCCCACTAGGGGGCGTGCAGGAGGCAGCCAATCAATGATTCTATCTCATTGATGTTTTTTTCTCTCCCTCTCTTTTCCTTTCTCTCTAAAAATCAATTTAAAATTTTTTTTAATAAATTAGAAGGAAAATTAATTGCATTCTATAATAAATTTTAAAACATCTATTTTCATTAGCCCTCAAAATGAGACACAGATCACAAATCATAAATCAGAAGGCCATCCTGAAGAAAATACAGAGGACAATATTCCTGAGCAGGAAGAAAGTGATGTTTCTTATGAACTAACTCCTGAGGCTTCTAAAGGAAACCCAACAATGGCAGGTAGATATTACGCATTTCATAATTTTCTCACTGATGCTTCCTCTGGACCTCTGAACCTATTTCCCATGTAAAGGTTTTAGCAAGAGAGCCACTTAAGCACCTTGACTACAGATGAATCCACCTTTGCCTTCCATGAGCACCTTTAGGAGGGATGCCACTGAAAAGGAGGAAAGGGTGACCCCCACCTAACCAGCTAGGTACACTCGGAGGCTATTATTCTGGGTTGGGATCAGTTCATTTTTGGTTTGGGTTTTGCTTTTAATCCTAACACATACCATACATTCTTTTCTAATAAGAAGATTCTTCAGTACTTGGAAAATTTACCTGTTAGAGTCTCTGAGAGTAGATTCTCAGTGTTCACAAACCTACCACTTTAGAAACTGGATGACTAAATGTCTAAATTGGTAGAATGGATCTGTTTACTCTAGCACAGCCGTGGGCAAACTACGGCCCGTTTGAAATGAATAAAACTAAAAAAAAAAAAAAAAAAAAAAGACCGTACCCTTTTATGTAATGATGTTTACTTTGAATTTATATTAGTTTACACAAACACTCCATCCATGCTTTTGTTCCGGCCCTCCGGTCCAGTTTAAGAACCCATTGTGGCCCTCAAGTCAAAAAGTTTGCCCACCCCTGCTCTAGCCTCTACTTATAGTAATGGATTATAATCCATATCTGGGGTTTTCTTTAATAGTAGAAGACTGTGTTCCATAGCTAAAAATAAAAGAGTTCTGTGCTATTCCTTCACGTGTTTAGACTCCTCACGTGTTAGGACTTTTGGGGGGCGGAGATCATAACACTAATGTATATTACCAGCTCAAAAAACTATTCCTAGTAATCCTCCCTCTCCCCCACCACCCTCCTAATCACTTTGCAGAAGGGTAGGTACAATGAAATTCAGTTATTCAGGATTGTACTTAGGTAGAGCATTTTTTGCATCTGATATGCATATAACATGCAAATTTATCTCATCATGATCCTTTGTAACCAATAGTAACCGCTCTCTCTTCCTTTGTCTCACTATCACTTATAAGGTGCTGTACACAGAAATTCTCACTTATTTTTTCATTGTCAGTGACACTTTCAGTTATTGTTGTGGCAGGTCTGGGTCAAAGTGGTGTTATGGCTGTATTAAAACCACAACGTTTAAACTGTAGTGTATACCCGCATGGAACTAGAAAGGCTTTTAAAAGTGATTCACTGCTAGACACCTGAAAATTGGCTTCAAAGCAAAAAAATCCTTATATAATAAAAGAGTAATATGCAAATTGTTCCCTCGACCGGAGTTCCACTGAAGTTCGACCAGGGGACAGGGCAGGCCAGCCAACTGCCGGGGGCCCCGCCCACTGCCGGCCTGGCCCAATTGCCCCGCCAGCCGGACCCCACCCATGCACAAATTCGTGCACCGGGCCTCTAGTATTTTTTTTTTTTTCCGTTTTTATGAGATACAGTTGACATATAACACTGTGTAAGTTTAAGGTCTACAAGGAAGAAAAAGCTTAAACAGTGTTCCAGAGACATTTCATACTGAATACTCAGTTCGCAGATTAGAAAGTAACAAATCAAATGCAACTATTACTTCCTCCTCAAAACATGTCCTTCACAGCATCAGCTTTCCTTCCCCAAGTGTCTTAAAGATGTTTCTCTTCTCGCGTTTTCTCGGTGTTTTAGTGAAAAGTCTGCCCTCCTCTCCGGAGTCCTCTGCATCCCCTGGCCCGCCCGCCCAGCCGCAGCTCACGGAAGGATCGCATTTCATGTGTGTGTAGTTTCGGAGCAAGTACGTGGTTTCCCTCGCGCTTTCCCCGTAGACTTTCTCACCGACGGGAATGGTATTCATTCGCTGGTTTAGTGAATAAAAACGGAGATTAATTCCGGGCCAGGCTTAGGGATAGTTGGCAGAGCAAGTATTGGAACCACGGGCAGTAACTCACGTTTCCACCGTTGGCCCTTCCAGTGATTGGCTGTCTTCCAATGTCTTCCAGCATTTTCCCTGTCTCTTATTTCATCTGTAAAAACAGCAAAACCTGGCCGGGACGTCCAACGCCAAAACAGGCCTCACAGTGTTTTGCAGCTGTGTTCCCATTGAATGTTCCTTTTCCACAGTCAGGTCTCAGAAGTCTGTTTAAGTCATTACATGTCGATTGAGTAATGTTTCTAAGTTAGTTTGACATATCTACCGTATTGGGAGTTTGTTAATTATTTTAAAGGACAAAGAAATGTTTAGATGGAATATTAAAATCTTTAAGACATATCAGAAATTATTTCTGAATTAAAAAATGTTTTTTAAGACAGGGAAGTAGTTACTCAGAAAGCCATGGGCAGGGAAAGAGAGAAGGAGAAAGCCTTCCTTGGAGTAATGTTCCTTCAATCACAGTTTCAGATCTGAGAATAAACCTTAAATTATTTAAACAACACTAAATGCTACCTGCACTTCTGTGCGTGTAGATATACACTGTTTTTAACTTGTCAGAAGATCCGTAAGGTATGGAGTGAGCATGTTATGCCCTTTTCTGCATTTTTTTCCCTCAAAATATCGACCAGATCTAGTAATTTTTGTGCCTTAGGGTGACCGCCAGTTTCTGTTACATAGTTATAAGCAGCGAAAACACCTTGAGACGTGAGCATCGTTAGTAGCACATCGCTTGATTTCTAGATTCTCAGAGTACGGGAACTAACCCGACCACGTCTATTCAGTGGGCTTTTTTTCTAGAGCCCCCTCCATTCACACCGTTTGGCAGCAGCTATGACCCGCACCCTTCCTTTCACCCAGAAGGGTTTGTGTTGAACTGTCTTATCCTATTTGTAACTTTTGTTTGAGATTGTGTCTATCTGGAGCCCTGTCGGTACAGGATTGACATCCTTTCTGGAGTCACAAACCATCTATCTGTTAGAGTCTTACCTATGCCTTTGCCTCTGTCGCTCGAGAATTTAAACTTTTAACTTAATATGTTGAGAAGTGACAGTTCTCACTAGTGACAGAGTCACATCCGGCAGAGGAATAGTAAGCACTATGCTCCTCTGATGCCTCCTGTCTGAAGAAGTGATCAGGGGCCCCTGTCCGTCTTAGTGGAGAAATGTACATTAGAAACTTTGCTCCTTACCTTTTGGTTCGATAAACAGGGTACAACTCTTTGTACACAGGCCATTCTGGTAATAACAAGTGTTCAGTTAAAACTCAAGCACATTTCCAGGTTCCTTAATTTGTTATTATTGGATTTCGTTTTGTTTTACTTTTATTTCCAGAGCCACTAGCATTACACACTAAAATGAGGTACAGTTATTGCCTGATAGTTTCCAGTCCTGTGGCATGCAGCCACCACGAATAACGAGTGACACTCAAATGTGGTTATTTTATATCTTTGTATTGTGCCCATGTCATCTTTCAGAACTAGTAGTTCTGGCAGAACCTAGGAAAGTTTTACACACGGCACTGCTATGCAGGCAGCTCGCCACATTATTACATGTGAAGTTATGCAAATCTTTGCTCATTTTGCTGATCTTTTGGGTTCTGAATTGCTCTTTTAATTGCATTATGCTTCTTTGCTTTGTGCATTGAGCTTTTGGAAATGAAGAGAGAATGTCCTTTAATTGTATTATGTTTTTGGATTTTTCAAGGCCATGCTTGTCAGTTCTATTGTTACGGATTGTCAGCCTTAGTTGCTTTAGGAAAGGGTCATTCATTAACTTGCAGGTGTCAAAGTAAATTTCCCTCTCTTTGTTTTTCAGCTACACTGACTTCCGTGGAAGCTATTCAGACCTAAGGACCCGGGCCTTCGGCAATGTGAGAAGATATTGTACAGTATATTTTAAATCTATGAAATTCATAGTTCTGATGCTTTCGGCCACAGAGCATCGTTTTATCACTTCTGGAAAATGTTTATTCCAAAACAGCTTTAATGGCCCATATGTGCACTCCGTAATCTCAAGGTTATTATTCTGACACCAGCTTGCTGCTATGATTTCAGAGCACATAAGTCAAGGTGCTTTTTCCTGTGTGGTCCACAGCCAGAGCTCACTTAGTTGCTGATTTCCAGATTTTGATGTTTCTAAAGTCCAGGTGGAGTCATATTTCCTTTTTCTTTTCAGTACATCATTTTAGTTCTTTCCAATGAAGCTTGTTTTGTTTTGTGTTTTCCTTCCATTTTGGCTACTGCAAGGCTTTGTTTCTCACTTGATTTGTAAAAATTTTATATATATATATTTAAGATGTGCCATTTTATTATTGCTAAGTGAAGTATGTCTCGCTTCCTGCTATAATTATTTCTCAGTCAGATTGCAACGTCAGCAGTTACTGCCACGCTCTCGTCAGCTTAAACACAAATGTTATCGCTTACTGTTTCTTGAAAAACAATTTAAAATGTGGGTATTTTGAAGTACTGGGCTTATACTTCATTGGAATAGATGTGTACAGCAATAAGCAGGTTTTCAAATCCAGTACTTAGTTTGTGTACAAATGTAATTATGTTCATTGTGTATATATTATACAATGAGCACATGTAATGTATTAAAGGCTACTTACTATTGTTTAAATGCAAATGTTCATATCTCATTTCTTTTTTTATCATGTTAAATAAATGTTGATGTTCTTAAATCACTTGTGTTAGAATTTTTGCTCTTTCCATCTAAAATGGCAAGCCCGAGAACCAAGAGTCTTCTAGAAGGGGGGTGGGAGGGGTGGGGGGAGTATGTTAATCTTATCATTGTAGAGAACATCACCAGAAGGACCTTTTCCGTCATGGAGCCCAGCCTCCCCTGTCAGGTTGAGGAACTTGAGGCCCAGAGAGATAAATTGCTTTTTGGCCACAGTTACATTTCATGTAGTGACAGAATTTGGGACCAGAATACAGTTTTTCTGACTTGTCCCCTAAGGCCATCAGCTCAACACCACTGGGCAAATTTAGTTCTCTGAGGTTTCTCTACCTCATGTTGTGGAAACCAGCTCCAAGCATCTGTAGTCTCACTCTGCTCCGTGGTTTGCGCTTGGGGGAGCCAGGGACGGTCCGGAGCAGAGGGTCATTTCTCCGACATGAGTAACTAGAAATTGTTTCATCATAAGTAGGACCCTCAGAGATCGTTTTCTCTTACAATTCATTCTTTGCAGATGTTCACGCTCTTCAGAATCAATTACACTTTCTTCCCTCCGTAGCCTTTTGTCCGTGCTCTATATTGTTCCCAGTGTGTGAGGAAATTTGACGCTTTTGGATTCCTGTATAAAATGGCTGGAACTGAATTGGCAGCGGTCAGTCTTCCTTTTTTTTTTTTTTCCATGCTATATTAAAGAGGATTTAGATTTCATTCAAAACGCAGATGTATAAAATTCATCTGCACCAAACTAAATCACTCAAAAAGAAATGCAAATAGATACAGTCTGTACTGTAGGAGGTCAGTGAACAGAGAGGTTAAATGGGAGGCTAGCATTTGGCTCTCTGTGTCCATTAAAACATGTTTACACCTATCAAAGATGACACACACAGGTCTTCTCAAAGGAAACCGTGGACAAATCATGTTTCCCTGTAGCTATGATATGGTCATTGTTAGAGATCTTTTGTCAGTGTGCGGGGAGAGTTTCTCTTTGGTTTTCGTTTGGGGCCTTTTGTGGGGCTTTTTATGTTGGATTGTGTGTGTTTTGCTTTGGTCTTATTAAGCACAACTTTTTTTTTTTAACTATTTCAAGAAGGAAACATATCCCATCCTGGGGTACCTGGAAGCCTCAGGAGTTTGGAGAAAGCAGCACAAAGGAACTGTGATTCTTGTCAACATTTTAGAAAGCCAGATGCTGACCGTATATTTGCAAACAGTAAGTCAGCACAGGCTTGTTAAAAACACATTACTGGGCCTCAGCCCTAGCACTTCTGATTTAGCCAGTCCAGCGTGGTCCAAAAATGGGAGTTGTAATTCTAACAAGTTCCCAGGTAATACTCATGCTGATGCTCTGGGCACCACTCTTTGAGAATCACTGTATTGCATGTTGAGTTTTCGTTTTATTTATGTGTGGTGGAATAAAATTAGGGTAAATTCAGGAGTTTTTATTTATTTACAAAAATGTGCACAGAGTGTAGGAGAACTAAGAAAGATAATGGAACAACTCACCCTGTGGCCCAAAGGGACAAGGGCAGAAGGAACTGGAACCCACAGAAGAGAGTCACGTGAGAGAAGCCCTTACTCTCTATTCAAGAGGCAGAGCCAGCCCTAGTGTAGGCGGCCCTACAGGGACTGATGGCACTGGCTTAGCGCCCGGTTTCTTGCTCAGGCTCCCATTGGCCGCACTCAGTGGGATGCAGAGGTCACAGGAGTTGTGTGGGGGGTAGCTGGGAACTCTTGGGGGTTTCCGAGACCTTTTCAGGAGAGCCTTGAAGTCGAAGTTATTTTCATAACAACACTAAGGTGTTATTTGCCTTTTTCACTTTCATTCTCAGTGGTGAAGAGTGGTGTTTCCCAAAGGCTCTCTGACCTGAGAGGTTTCAACAGATTGAGTGCAGAAGCAGATGTGAAAAATCTAGTTGTCTTTGTTAATTCAGTCAGTAAAGAGGTTAGCAAAGATGGAAAGCGATGTTTTTTATTCAGAAGTATGTTGTTTATTCTAACATGTAGTGGGTTCATTTCTGTTATTTTAGATGAATGCGTAAATATTTTAACCCCTCTCCGCTTTCATTTCTACTACAGTAAATGCCAATAGATATAACCCACAAAACAAGCTACTTAGAGTCAATCATTGTTAAACATGTGAGAATCTTGAGACCAGAGATTTGAGAAACCCCCATATAGTTCTTACTGGTCAGCCTCCTGTGGCAGGGCACAGCTGAAAATAGCTGATCCAGAGGGACAAATAGAAGATATCAGCCCATCTTGCCAATAAAATGCTGCTTGCTCTTTTTTTTTTAATAAGGCTCACTTTTTTTGTTGTTAATCCTTGCCTGAGAATATTTTTCCATTAATCTTTTAGAGAAAGTGGAAGATAGAGGGAAAAACAGAGAGAAACACATTGATTGGTTGCCTCCTGTATGAGCCCTGACCAGGGCCCCAGCAGGGGAGGAGCCTGCAACCAAGGTACATGCCCTTGACTGGAACTAAACTCTGGTCCCTTTGGTCCGTGGGCTGACACTCTATCCACTGAGCCAAATGGGCTAGGGCAGTAAAGTTCACTCTTTTTTTAAAAACATTTTTAATTGACTTTTTTAGACAAGGAGGGAGAGAAAAAAAATGATGTGAAAGAGAAACATCAATCGATTGCCTCCCACATGTGCCCCCCACCGGATGGAACCCGAAACCTGGGCCTGCAACCTGACCTGGAATTGAAGGCGCCACCTTTCAGTGTACAGGTTGAAGCTCCAACCGCTCCAACTGAGTCACCAGGCCAGGGCACTGCTTGCTCTTTTCGCTTGCAAACCCCGGGGTCTGCTCCTTGAATTGAAAACCCCAATGCCTGAGTGCCATCCAGAGCCTGTGGGTCCTCCTGAGGCCCTGCGGGCTGTGAATCAGCCATGGAAAATGCTTCAGAAAGGCAGTGTCCAGACATGCAACAGTCTAGAAAGGGTGAGGCTCTCTTCCCGTGTCAGCTGCCACACACAGTTTTGGCCATTCCTTGATCTCCAGGTGTACTTGGATGTTGTATCTAGCCTTCATGCCCAATTCAGACTTCCCATTCTCATTAGCCTGAGGTGATTACAAAATCAGCAATTAAAAGTGGGTAAATGAAGATCTATTCCATGTCAAAATGGAGTAGGACCCATGAAAAATAACTATGTCATTATCTATTCAAATTATATTATTTGAAATATGTGATTTATACAGAGACATTTGTGTTATTTATAAGAAATTTCTATTCTCTGCCTATTAGCTGTCTGGTTCTGCCTAACATAAGAAAATGAATGACTCATTCCTTAGTATTTGAAGGAGCAGCTAAAGCTGTCTAGAAAGTTGTTGAGAATTTGCCCTAAGTAGCAGATGCTCCAAGATTTGCAGTTTTGTTTTTGGTTTGTTTTGTTTTGTTTTTTTTAGAAATAACATCTCAACTACATTCCTGCCAAGTGTGTTGTGTTGTGTAGGCATCTGGAAACTGCCAAAGAGCAAGCCTGAGACAGCTCATGCTTGTCATATCCTACTGAAAAGTGACAGGCAGGTCATGGAGTTGCTCGCTTTTTTTTTTTTTAATCCTCACCCGAGGATATATTTTTGTTTTCATATATTTTTATTGATTTCAGAGAGGAAGGGAGAGGGAGAGAGAGATAGAAACATCAATGATGAGAGAGAATCATTGATCTGCTGCCTCCTGCACGCCCCCTGTTGGGAATCAAGCCCACAACCCGGACATGTGCCCTTGACCAGAATCGAACCCGGGACCTTTCAGTCCGCATCAATTGCTTCCTGTGCAGGTGCCCTACCAGGAATTGAACCCTCCACCTTTTGGTGTACGGGACAACTCTCCAACCAACTGAGCACCTGGCCAGGGCTGGAGTTGCTAGCATTTTAAACAAATTGGCCTCTAGCCATGTCCCCCAAAACTGCCCCTAAGCAAAGATGAGGGAAGCAATTCCTTCTAGAAAGGTCTCTGGTCTAACTGAATTTTATGAAGATATACAAGCTTTCAATAAACATTGAAACATGCTCATTATTAGTGGCTATCAAAGATATACAAAACAATGACATTATTTTTTTAACCCATCATTTTGGAAATGATGCCCCCCCAAAAAGTGTGATAATGCAATATGGTATTGTGCACTTCAACATTTCTCAAGAGGTGAACTTACACAATGTATGTCAGTTATATCAGTAAAGCTGGAAAAGAATTAAGGGGTAGATCTCATGGTAACTGTTCTTTACACACAAACACACACACACACACACCAAAAACTACCCACAGAGGGATTCAAGGACACTCAGGAAGTGTTGGATGTCTATTACCTTGATTGTGATGGTATCATGGGTGTTTGCATACATCTAAACTCATCAAGTTGTGCACATTAAATGTGTGCCATTCTTCATATGTCAATTATACCTCAATAAAGCTGTGTTGGTTTGTTTTTTGTTTTTTTAAAAAAGAGTGATAGAGCCCTGACTGGGTAGCTCAGTTGGTTAGAGCATCATCCCGATACCCCAAGATTGTGGGTTCAATCCCCAATCAGGTCACATAGAAGAATCGACCAATGAATGCATAAATAAGTGTAACAACAAATCAATGTATCTCTCCCTTCCTCTAAAATCAATAAATTAAAAATGTATTTAAATAAATAATAAATGAGTGATAGAGTTAGCAGGGTGTAGAGAAAGGAGTATATTCATATGCGGTTGGTGGGAGTGGCAATTGATAAAACCTTTCAAAAACCTTAAGAATGCACCCTCGCCGTAACCGGTTTGGCTCAGTGGATAGAGCATCGGCCTGCGGACTAAAAGGTCCCAGGTTCAATTCCGATCAACGGCATGTACCTTGGTTGTGGGCGCATTCCCAGTAGGAGGTGTGCAGGAGGCAGCTGATCGATGTTTCTCTCTCATCTATGTTTCTAGCTCTCTATCCCTCTCCCTTCCTCTCTGTAAAAAATCAATAAAATATATTTTAAAAAAAGAATGCACCCTCTTTGACCGGCAATTCTTCTAGGAATTTACCTTAAAGAAATAACCTAGTGAATCTTTTGTACTTTGGTTTGTTAGTGGTTCAAATAAGGGGTCTATTTGTCTCCTGTCATAAGAGGGCGGGAGCCCAGGGTTGACTGAAGACTCGCTGGGAGATGCTCTTTTCCTACTCTGTGTCAGCAGTGACCTCGACACTTTGGGCAGTGCCGCCTGCAGAGAGCAGGAAGCCCGACAGGCATCCTCCACTGCTTCCATCTGTCTCATTGGCCAGAACCAAGTGACAGGGCCACCTGACCTGTAAGGGTGTCTGGGAAAGCAAGTGCTTACCTTTCCAGCTTTTAGAATAAAGGAGGGCAGTGAGAAGGGAGTTGAAGTGGGTGTTGAGTGAGCCAAGCTGCAAAAAATACCCCACAACCCATATGTCCACCAGGAGGGAGTTGATGAACTAAATTAGAGACTTTCCATTGTACACAGCCGCTTACTGCGGTGTGGTTAATCCCGTTCACTGTGTACTTAGTGAAAAGGGTAGATTACAAAATAATATGTTCCACAGGATTCCATGTTGCTAAAAAATGTTACATGTGTATCCTATACATTCACAGGAAAACCTGATATACATGATAATGTTAATAAAATCCACTTGATGAGGCCTCCTGCCCTTCCTCTCTTCCACCCCCACCCCCAGCTGTGACCTCCATATCTTAGCCATAAGTCTTTCCAGATTGATTCAAAGCCAAGAATAAGGAGAAAACCATAAGTCATTTTGGAAAACACAGGCGTTTGCAGTCTGTTACATTTCACTTGTCTTTCTAAGAGAACAAACTCCAGCATTTCCTCAATTGGCTGACAGAACTCAGTGGGTGAAGTCAGGTGAGAATTGTTGCAGGAATAGACTCAGCTCAGAATGGCGCAGAACCGGATGCTGCAGGACGACGGGCCAGAAGGAAGTCCTGGGTGAGTGTGCTAAGAAGAAGCTGTTTGTGAATTGGTCTGGGAGAACTTGATACTGTGAACGTGTCAGCTCCGAGGAAATCTCAGGAACCGCAACATTAAACATGGGCTCTCCTTGGAGTGTCAAGTGTCTTCCTTTGTTCGGCTGCTGATGGGATGGTTCATAAGTAACTTACGACATTGCAATAGACCAGTGGTCGGCACACTCATTAGTCATGGGATGGTTCATAAGTAACTTACGACATTGCAATAGACCAGTGGTCGGCACACTCATTAGTCAACAGAGCCAAATATCAACAGTACAATTGAAATTTCTTTTGAGAGCCAAATTTTTTAATCTTAAACTATGTAAGTAGGTACATTGTTCTTAACTTAATTAGGGTACTCCTAAGGCTTAGGAAGAGCCCAAGGGACCAAAGAGCCGCGTGTGGCTCGCGAGCCGCAGTTTGCCGACCACGGGCTAGGAGAACAGAAGAAGGACTAGGTGGGGAGATGAGTCGAGGCTGGTCTGCTTTGGCTCACTAAGAAGTCAGAGAAAAGGGGACTTTGGGGACAGGTTCAGGGGATTTGCCCAGGACAAACTACTGCTACCCACTAATGCCCTAGACCAGGGGTGGGCAAACTTTGACTCGAGGGCCACAATGGGTTCTTAAACTGGACCGGAGGGCCGGAACAAAAGCATGGATGGAGTGTTTGTGTGAACTAATATAAATTCAAAGTAAACATCATTACATAAAAGGGCACGGTCTTTTTTTTTTTTTTTTAGTTTTATTCATTTCAAACAGGCCGGATCCGGCCCTCGGGTCGTAGTTTGCCCACGGCTGCCCTTGTCCGTGGTCGGCAAACTGCGGCTCGCGAGCCACATGCGGCTCTTTGGCCCCTTGAGTGTGGCTCTTCCTAAGCCTTAGGAGTACCCTCATTAAGTTAATAACAATGTACCTACCTATATAGTTTAAGTTTAAAAAATGTGGCTCTCAAAAGAAATTTCAATCGTTGTACTGTTGATATTTGGCTCTGTTGACTAATGAGTTTGCTGACCACTGCCCTAGGTGCAAACCTTGTGGGGTCCCTTAGAGTTCAGGAGGTGCAGGCCTGTGGGAAGGAGAGGGGAGAAGAGGGGAAAGGTGCCGGCGTGTTCTGGGAAGGAGAGCGCAGGCTGGACCTTCCTTTTGAGGGGTTTTAAAGGCTGGGCATTCAGGGTAAGTCTTAGGGAGGATCTCTATGGACTATTCATCAGTTTTGTGCTGATGTGCCAAAGTGAGATTTAGTCCCTTAACTCAGTGATGGCGAACCTTTTGAGCTCGGCGGGTCAGCATTTTGAAAAACCCTAACTTAACTCTGGTGCCGTGTCACATATAGAAATTTTTTTATATTTGCAACCATAGTAAAACAAAGATTTATATTTTTGATATTTATTTTATATATTTAAATACCATTTAACAAAGAAAAATCAACCCAAAAAATGAGTTCGAGTTTCACCTCTGACACGCGTGTCATAGGTTCGCCATCACTGCCTTAATTTCATCTGTCCTTGGGTTCTTGCTATCTATCTTCCTGAGTGGGGTGATTCAAGCTATTTACCCTCTGGTTGGGGGAAGAGAAGTGTAAACCATTTACTCTTTTTTAAAAAATATGTTTTTATTGATATTTTTAGAGAGAGAGAGGAAGGGAGAGGGATAGAGAGATGGAAACTTCAAAGAGAGAGAAACATCTATCGGCTGCCTCCTGCACATCCCCTACTGTGGACTGAGCCTGAAACCCGGCATGGGAATCAAACTGGGGACCTCTTGGTTCATGGGTTGACGCTCAACCACTGTGGCTGGGCAGCCATTTACTCTTAAGTGCCCTTGGTTTAGGGAAAATAGGAATATGATTTAACTTCTATTTGACTATCTGTCTCAGTTCCCCTAGTCTGCTTGTCCTGGCTTACTAGCCTGTCTCAAAAGGAGGTGTGATTGTTTTCAAAGTGACAGCAATCGATTCTCATAAGGTTCCTGCAGATGAACCAAAAGGAGAATCGGCACATACCAGTACACTTTGCGGAAAGAATATATGAGCCCTGACCGATTTGGCTCAGTGAACTGAAAGGTCCCAGGTTCGATTCCGGTCAAGGGCATGTACCTTGGATGCAGGCACATCCCCAGTAGAAGGTGTGCAGGAAGCAGCTGATTGATGTTTCTCTCTCATTGATGTTTCTAACGCTCTATTCCTCTCCCTTTCGCTCTATAAAAAATCAATAAAATATATTTTTTTAAAAAGAATATATGAACTGTGGTCCCTTTACCTCCTTTTACAAAAGTAAAAGTAATCCGGAAGAAAAAGGAAGTAAAGAAGCTAAAAATCTGGAAGCAACAATAAAGATATAAACATGAGGCCCTTGTCAGTTTTCTCAGTGATTAGAGCATCAGCCCAAAGACTGAAGGGTCCCAGCTTTGATCTGGTCAAGGACACGTACCTGAGTTGCAGGCTCAATCCCAGGCCCCGGTGGGGGCACCTGTGGGGGGCAGCAATCAATGTGTCTCTCTCACATCGATGTCTCTGTGTCTCCCCCTCCCTTCCACTCTCTCTAAAACCAATGGGAGAAATATCCTTGGGTGAGGATTAACAACAACAAAAAAGATATAAACATGAGGATTGGGGACAGAAAGGAGCAAGGACTAGAGGGTAGATCAGGTTGAGACTAAGAAGATAATGAAGGAGAAGGACACTCAAGTTTATTGTTCACTTAGCAGCTTTATAAAATAGTGAAACCCAAAGAAGATCCTCTTTAAAATCAAATGATAAAATGTTCCTGACTATTGGTATTTCCTAAACTATCTGCATTTCTTAGCCTTAGCAGATCAACAGAATCATTTGGGGCTTGTTTTGTTTTAATGTAAATTCCTGAACCCCATTATCCCAAATTTGTGATTCACTAAGTCTGAAATGTAACCAAGGAAGCTGCATTTTTAAAAATATATATTTTATTGATTTTTTACAGAGAGGAAGGGAGAGAGATAGAGAGTCAGAAACATCGATGAGAGAGAAACATCGATCAGCCGCCTCCTGCACATCTCCCACTGGGGATGTGCCCGCAACCCAGGTACATGCCCTTGACCGGAATCGAACCTGGGACCCTTCAGTCCGCAGGCCGACGTTCTATCCACTGAGCCAAACCGGTCTCGGCGAAACTGCATTTTTTAACCATTTAATTTTTTAGATGAACTATTAGTAGGCTATAGTTCACATAAAATAAAACATACTCATTTTAAAATTACAGTTAGGTTTTGGGTGTTTTTTTGGCTAATATATATATCCATGTAATCTCTACCACGATCAAGATATAGACCATTTCCATCTGATGAGGCCTCCTGCCCCTAAGTGACCTCCAAATCTAAGCCATAAGATTCCCTAGATTGATGCAAAACTAAGTAGAAAGAGAAAACCATAAACCCCAAAATATTATCAATTACTGAGAGAACAGCACTGAGAGCTCCACTCTGCCTGCCTCTTGGAGGTGCAATTATGAGCAAAAATAGATACGGCCTTCACACACTTCCAGTTTGGGACTAACATTAATTCAATCATGTGCTCGTTTGTTCTGGTAAGGGCTCTACAGAAAGATCGCTTTGTCGTGAGAGCACATTAGAGACTCGATCTGATCTAGCAGGCATGGTGGTGGTGGGGAAGACTTTCTCAAGGAAGCAGATTTGAGCTGAGATCTGAAGAATGAGTTGAGGTTAATTCATGGAAGGGACAGAAGCAAGGGGCTTAAGATGAGGCTTTGGCGGTCGGCGGAGCCTGAAATCCAGCCGGGCCTGATTGTATAGTCTTCAGGCTCAGAGCAATGGAAAAAGTGCTGAGGTGTTTCAATAGGAGATTGACATGATCAGATTTGCCTTTTCAATAGAAAACTTGTCATTTTTGTATCCTCTTACAATGAGAGGATTCCACTGCCCTGATAATAAATGCCTAAAACAACGTGTTACGGCATGAAAACTTCACACTAATACGAGCTTAAAGAAGGGGTGAGGCTGGAGAACAAAGGGCAGAAGATACACACAATGTGGCTTCACCTGTAGGAAGCATTAAAACACTCAAGGAGCCCAGCCAGTGTGACTGGGTGATCAACCTATGGACCAGGAGGCCACGGTTCGATTCCTGGTCAGGGCGTATGCCCAGGTTGCAAGCTTGATCCCCAGTAGAGGGTATGCAGGAGGCAGCTGATCAATGATTCTCATCATTGTTTCTGTCTTTCTCTCCCTATGCCTTCCTCTCTGAAATCAATACAAATATTTCTAAACACGTGGGGAATTATACAAATACACACACAAACACATGAATGTTGTGAAAGTATAAAAGATATATGAGGAAATGATAAATACCAAAATCAGGATAGTAGTTGCCTCTATGGATAATACTTATTACAGATAGAAAGAGGTGAGGATAATATGATTGGAGAGAGTTAGAAGAGAGACACAACCACATGTGTTTGTATTTTTTATTTTATTTTATTTTATTTTTTGTAATATATTTTATTGATTTTTTACAGAGAGGAAGGGAGAGGGATAGAGAGTTAGAAACATCCATGAGAGAGACACATCGATCAGCTGCATCCTGCACACCCCTTACTGGGGATGTGCCTGCAACCAAGGTACATGCCCTTGACTGGAATCGAACCTAGGACCCTTCAGTCCCCAGGCCGATGCTCTATCCACTGAGCCAAAATGATTAGGGCTGTATTTTTTTAGTATATTTGTTGGGCCCAGCCAGTGTGGCTCAGTGGTTGAGCATTGACCCATGAACCAGGAGGTCACAATTGGACGTCAGGGCACATGTCTGGATTGCAGACTCAGTCCTCAGTAGGGAGTGTGCAGAAGGCAGCCAATTGATGATATTTCTCTCTCTTCGATGTTTCTATCACTGTATCCCTCTCCTTTCCTTTCTCTGAAATCAGGAAAAACATATTTTTAAAACACATATATGCCTTTCCTGTTCATTTTATTTTCTAAAACTCTCTTGATTACATCTACTTAGTTTCATCCTCATTGCCACTGACATTTCCCACCTCAATTATTATACCAGCCTTCAAACGGAACACAGACTTACCTCTTACGTTCAATCTTTTTCTTTGTCATCATATTACTGTCCTATTTGTAACCCGTTAATGAGGGCCCTATTAATCTCAGACAAAAGATAAGGTGTGTTGACATGGCTCTTACCTAATTGAAACAAATTTTTTGTGTGTGTGTTTTTGTTTGTTTGTTTGTTTGTTTTTTAAAGAATTTTGTGAGTTTATTTGAGCCAAACTGTCAACATATGTCGGGAAGCAGAACCTCAATGAATTGAGATAATGCTCCCACAAATTGTTATAAACTGCTTGCTGCTAGGTTAGGTCATATAAAATTACCTTTTCTGTACATTAGTAACAATCAATCAGCAACTTACTGTGGTTCAGTGAACTCAGGCCAAACACTGCTCTCTACATATTAACTAAATGTATACATATGAGCTAAATTTAATTCTTGCAACAAATTGGTAAAGGAGGCACTATCATTTTCATCATTTTACAGATGAGAAAAACTGAGATACAGAGACGCAAAGGACTTTACAAGTGACTTGTAGAGCCAGGATTAAAAAGCAGACAAGCCTTGCCTAGCTGGTGTGGTGCAATGGTTGAGCATCGACCCAGGAACTAAGAGATCTGGATTTGATTCCCAGGCAGGGCACATTCCCGGGTTGTGGGCTCGATCCCCAAGGGGGCGTGCAGAAGCCAGCCAATTCATGATGTTTCTCTCTCATAGATGTTTCTATCCCTCTCTCTTCCTCTCTCTAAAAATAATAAAAACATATTTTAAAAAAAGAAATAATTGTCCTAGCCAGTTTGGCTCAGTGGATAGAGCCTTGGCCCGTGGACTTAAGGGTCCCAGGTTCGATTCTGGCCAAGGGCATATGCCCAGGTTGTGGGCTCGATCCCCAGTAGGGGGTGTGCAGGAGGTAGCCAGTCAATGATTCTCACTCATCATTGATGTTTCTATCTCTCTCTCCCTCTCCCTCCCTCTTTAAAATCAATAAAGATATATGTTTTTTTTAAAAAATATATACATAAATAAATAAATAGCAGGCAGGCCAGGCCGGTGTCCCTGTCAATGTGGCTCAGTGGTTGAGTGTTGGCCCATAAACCAGGAGGTCATCATTTCATTCTTGGTCAGAGATGTGCCATGTTTTGGGCTTGATCCTTCTCTTTTCCTCTTTCTAAAAAAAAAAATCTATTAAAAACAAACAAACAAAAACATTACGCTAAGTGAAAGAAGCCAGACATAAAAGGCCAAACATTCCATGACTTCACTAATATAAAATATGTACAATAGGCAAGTTCATAGAGAAAGAAAGCAGCCCAGCCAGCATGGCTCAGTGGTTGTGTCAACCTATGAACCAGGAGGTCACGGTTCGATTCCTGGTCAGGGCACATGCCTGGGTTGTGGGCTCAATCCCCAGTAGGGGGCATGCAGGAGGCAGCCGATCAATAATACTCTCTCATCATTGATGTTTCTATCTCTCTCTCCCTCTCCTTCCTCTCTGAAATCAAAAAAATATATATTGAAAAACAAAACAGAGCTTGACTCAGCTTAGACCTCAGTACTTCTAGATGACTTTCTTTTTTTTAAAGAAATATATATTCTTTTTTAAAAAAATTAAATCTTTATTGTTCAGATTATTACAGTTGTTCCTCTTTTTTCCCCCCATAGCTCCCATCCATCCGGTTCCCACCCCACCCTCCGCCCTCCCCCCACCCCCCACACTGTCCTCATCCATAGGTGCACGATTAAAAGAAATATATATTCTTTTATTGATTTCAAAGAGGAAGGGAGAGGGAGAGAGAGATAGAAACATCAATGATGCCTCCTGCAGGCCCCCTACTGGGGATCAAGCCGGAAACCTGGGCATGTGCCCTTGACCAGAGTCGAACCCGGGACCTTCCAGTCTGCAGTCCAACGTTCTATCCACTGAGCCAAACCAGCTAGGCTAGATAGCTTTCTTGACTGCATTATCCCTCTTGGCATGAAACACCCTCCTTGTGTCCTTCCCAGCCTTAGCTTCTCCCCTATCATGGCACATAGTAACCTTGTGAGTTCAGCAACTGTATGTATCATCCTTGTAGCCCCACGGCCTAGCAGAGTGCTTTGCCCGCAGTAAATCTTTACTGAAGGAATAAGTACGTAATAAATGTGGTTTTTTAGTAATCAAATTTGATTATCTCTCTCTGCCCCAAGGCTACAGGAATGTGGGGTCACAGATAGGGAAAAAGAACAACAGGAAATGCCTTAACTCTCTAAAAGTCTGACCCTGTATTTAAGAGAACAACACATTCTAGTGGGAAGGTGAGACCCACCCAGCTCCTCCTGCTCCAGGTAGAGCATTGCTCCCGGCGCCATCAAGATAATCTTGTCTTTTCCAATCTTCATAACAAGGCCGAAAGGGAAGTACTGAACCTCCTTTAAGGTGTGCCTGGCTGTCTCTTTAGACTGGGGGTGGAAGCTGTGCTGAGCCATCGCTCCTGTGATTAGGACACATTTATATGGAAAAGAGATTATCTAGATGGGCCTGATCTCTCTAAGGAGCCTTTTAAAATCATGGGGCATTCTCTGCTGAGCAGCCGGGGAGATCAGAGAGATCTCATGTTTGAAGGACTCACGGCCACGCTATTGGTGGTTTAGAGATAGAGAGGCCACGTAAGAAGGAATGTAAGTGGCCTGTAGGAGCAGAGAGCCGCCCCGGGCTGACAGCCAGCAAGGAACTGCTGCCCTTATTCCCACAGCGACAAGGACCTGAGCTCTGCCAACAACGTGAATGAGCTTGAAGGAGAATCTTTCTCAGAGCCTCCCGCTAAGAGCCCAGCCCAGCTGGTAACCTTGAGTTTGGCCTTGTGAGACCTGAAGCAGAGGACTCAGTGGAGCCCACCAGGACGTCTCACCTACAGAACTGTGAGTTAATACCTGGGGGTTGTTTTAAGCCCGTAGATTACTAAATACCGGGAATAGAATTCTAAATACAAGACTCAAACTTTAGTATTTAAGTTTTGGGGGGAGGACTGGGTCAATCAGTTACCTATTTTTTAAAAATAATTCTTTATTGTTGAAAGTATCACATATGTCTCCGTTTTCCCCTGCATTGACATCCGTTACCTATTGAATTCACTGTAAAACTGTGCAAAAGAGAACCCTTTCTCCCCCCACATCTCTAAAAAGGGCAGAGAGAGAGGGTATGCTTCCAAGTTAAATGACTCTATTCTACTAACTTCAGAAAACAAGTGAGACCCTTTGCCCCAGAGGCAGGATGCCTGTTTACTACTCTGCTGCTCTCTGGCAACACTGTTCAATTTCTCATAATCAATATATTCTTCCATTCCTTCTTGCCTTCCAAGTGAGCCTTTCACCCTATGCTTTCCGAGCCCTGAATTAACCAGAGGACACTCCTGAGGAATTCCGCAGCACGTGAGACATATTTCAACCCTGACAGCTAACCTTAGTGGGTCAGCTTGTCCTTATTGCGTAGGGCCTTTTAATTAAGAGAGTAACCAAATTCTGAGCTATTAATGTGATATTAATAGTAGATTTTTTTGTTGTTGCTGGAATTACAGTGGGAGCTCACGACCCAGCACTTGCTTCTGTCATTATATTCCAGCAAAGAAAAACCCAACTCAACTTGGGGTTGTGAACACCCAATGTAATATACAGATGACGTATTATAGAATCGTACACCTGGGAGCTATATAAGTTTATTAACTAATGTCACCCCAATAAATTTAATAGAAAAGAAAACAAGGAATTCAAATGATGACCCAAATCTGTTTACGGCAGTGGTGACGCTGACACTATACATATGTCTTAAATGATGTGAATGTGAATCCGTTCCAAAGATCGCCTTTGGTTGGCAGCAGCAGGAACATCACCGGGTGTTAGACTGGTGGGGTCAGACTGGACTTGGGCTTAGCAACCCCGGTACTTGGGTTCTGGCTAGGAAAACATTCAGAGCCAAGACTCAAACTATAAGAGAACATTTATTTGGAAAATCACAGAGGTAGATGAAATAATTCGTAGAAGAAATGGACTTAGGAAACAAGTTATAAAGGTAAAGGAAGGGCCTTTGGAGCTTAGAAGTGAGTAAGGTAAAGATGCCGGGGTGGGGGTGGGGGTGGGGGTGGGGTGGGGGACAGGGAGGAAGGCGTGGGCATGATCCCAGGAGAGGGAACCAACGGGGTCCTCAATCCTAAGGGTTTTAACGCTGGAGATTTTAGGCAAGGTCCCTGGGGAAGATCTCAATAGAATATTCAGCAGCTTTCCAGGTGTGTCCTTTCAGGGTTGGGGTCTCCACTGATGGATTGGTGGGGGCCAGGGCAGGGGGTCCTTATTCAATGCAGCCGGTTCTCTGGTCAGCCATGGGTTGCTGGTCTGGTTTTACTGCTTCTCTGGACCTGGAGCTGAAATACAACTGAGGCCTAGATGTTATCTCTAAGGAGGAAAGATCTAGGCATTCAAACCACATGACCAAAGATATGCTAGAGGAGGAAAGGTCACCCTGGGGACAAGGTCCTACCCTACAATTGTCCCGTTGCTAGGCACTCTGAGCTTTCCACCCTGGTGACCTTCTGTACCTGACCCTTGTCCTTGCTCTACTCACATCTGTTAACTGCCTACCACACTTTGAGAACCCACCATGTCTCCAGCAGTGTGCTATGTGTTGTGTAGGGTATGTAAGACACAGTTCCAGCACGAGACACTCTGTTAGTACTGCTGCAGCATGGGGGACACCCACAGCTTCATTACTTTTCTATACACCCTCTCCAGTTGCACAACCATGGTCCCTCCCTTTCTCCCTTCCTACCAGAGACCAGTTCTTGAGCAAGGAGAGTGGCATGAATCAGACAGTGGTCCCTGCTTACAGTTTACCCAACCATCTACCCCCCGCCCCCTCAGACAGTTTATCCCCCCTCTCCTCAGTCAGACAAGCTTCTCCCAGCGTTTCCTCATGTGATTATAAAGAAAGTGGGAAAGTGACCCAGGTCTGTACCTGGCCCTAAGGAGACTCTCAAGATGGTAGTTCCCTTTTCCTCCTTTCCATCCGACTAAGGCTGTGATAGAGGGGCTGTGTGTTCAGGAAGTTTGACTCCAGATTCGAACATTTAGTAGACTAAAATGATACTGAGTAAAAGGGGAACTAGACACTTAGGAAAAGAATGCCTCTTTTGGGAGAAACATAGCTTTTGGTTTGTTTAATAATGTAGGCTCAATGGAACTACATATTCTGTCAGGACAGAAGACTGTGATTTCTCTAGAGAGAGGGCCATTAAAAGATGACTTCTCTACCAAATTCTTATTTTCCCTCTAGAGATTACACCCCACCTAAAACATCCTGCCTTTGTTAGCTGTTTCTGCTGCTTGCTAAATCTTGCCTACAAAGATGTTAAACAAGTTACATATTAATGAATCCCAGTCTTGCTGGATGGGAAGGTGAGAATAGCGTGGGTTATAACATGGTTTTAAAACTCTGGTTGTATATCAGTTAAATCAATCAATCAATCTAGGCATGTTTGTGGTTCCCAATGGTCACCTGCTATTCTAACAAGGAAACAGACTCATTAATGTGGAGACAGATTTGGAAATTAGAGGAAAAGCTCAAGGATTTTTTTCTACCCCTACTATCTAACTTATGTGAAATACAGTAATGGGATTTAAATGAAGAATCTATGCCAATTGAGCCAGTTTTTTGAACTCTGGTGCCAATGAGGCCAGGGGCTTGCCCCAAGGGGGCCAGGAGATTCAAACAGGTAAATTTCCTCCCATCATCGACACCCCTAATTCTGCTTTGCCTTCTCAAATATGAATGCTGTAAATTCCCAAGGGCTTTAAAAAAATGATTAAAAAATATATTTTATTGATTTTTTACAGAGAGGAAGGGAGAGGGATAGAGAGTTAGAAACATGGATGAGAGAGAAACATCGATCAGCTGCCTCCTGCACACTCCCCACTGGGAATGTGCCCGCAACCAAGGTACATGCCCTTGACCGGAATCGAACCTGGGACCCTTGAGTCCACAGGCCGACGCTCTATCCACTGAGCCAAACCAGCCAGGGCTTCCCAAGGGCTTTTAAGGAGGCAGTGTAGACAGAGCCTTTTCAACACTCCTGGGCGAAGCGTGTCTGTATATATATATTTTTAATGTCTCAGTAACATCATCTTTATATTCAAGAGGTTGCTCTATCTTAAAAAATAAACTTGAGAAACTTAAATTAAGTGAATAATGTTGAAGTTCATGTTCAAAGGCAACCTGCCTCTTGACCAAGGAGACCTGGGACATGTAAGAGACTCACATTTGTGCTTTAGATCCTGACTTCCTTCTAGGTCACAGGTCTCTCTTCCCTTCCAACCTCGTACATAATCCAGTGGCATCTGCTTTTGGTGAAAGCTTGATTGATTTCTTCTCTTTCAAAAGCAATCACGAGAATGAAGCAATTAAACTTAATAACACGCAGTAGAAAGAAAACAGCTCTGTTTGTGTTTTAGTCCTACCTCAGGAAGATCATGTGGCTTTTGCATAATTTTAAAGAATTTTATGACAATAGTTATATGGTGGGTTGTTTTTGTTTGTTTTTTTGTAAACTGTTAATTGAATCAATCTGTCCAAACAGTTCACAATTTATGAAGTTAAAGTGTTCTTAAGTAATTGAATAAGAGGGTTCTTAGTAGGATATTAAAGGGCATTTCAAATGAATAAGAACAGCATTGTAGACATAACTTAGGACTTGGACTCATCTTACAACCTAATGTCATATTCCTTCCTAACTGATATAGAACAATAAATTATCACTCATTTTAATCAGCAAAGATTAATAAACTTCCCAAAACGTGCCTTTAAATTTTTAATTAACTTCTTCATTTAGATGGTCTTACTAATCGACCTGCACATATACTCAGTAACTAGTTCTTGCTTGTCCTTATTAATCTGCCTATGTTATACATGTTATAAGAATATAGGGAACACTTGTTGTATACTAAGTGGAGCCAAATACATAAAATCTACATTGTATTTCTGAGTCTAATTTTATTCAAAGTTTTAGAAGTTTGAATTTGGGGTTTTCCTACACGGGAAACCCCTAAGTACTTCTTAACTCTCAGCTACTTCATATCACTTTACCAATAAATATAATCCATCCATTTAGGTAGAAAGTTAAAAAAATGTTAAGAGGTATTTTGGACATTCTAGTGGGTGTGTAGTGGTGCTGGAGAGGATGTGGAGCAACAGAAACTCGATTCATTCATTGCTGGTGTGAATACAAAGTGGTACAGCCACTTTGGAAGACGTTTGGCTGTTTCTTATAAAACTAAACATACTTTTACCATATGATCCAGCAGTTATGCTCCATGGTATTTACCCCAATGAAGTGGAAATTTATGTCCACATAAAAAAACTGCACATGGATGTTTATAGCTGCTTTATTCATAATTGTCAAAACTTGGAAGCACCCTGGTCAGTGTGGCTCAGATGTTTGAAGCATTGTCCCTTAAACTACTAGTAAAAGGTGGCAAGTTTTGTTTTTTTTTTTTAATATATTTTATTGAATTTTTACAGAGAGGAAGGGAGAGAGATAGAGAGTTAGAAACATCGATGAGAGAGAAACATCAATCAACTGCCTCCTGCACATCTCCCACTGGGGATGTGCCAGCAACCCAGGTACATGCCCTTGACCGGAATCGAACCTGGGACCCTTGAGTCCGCAGGCCGACGCTCTATCCACTGAGCCAAACTGGTTTCGGCTTGTTGTTTTTTAAAAAATATATTTTATTGATTTTTTTACAGAGATGAAGGGAGAGGGATAGAGAGTTAGAAACATCGATGAGAGAGAAACATCAATCATCTGTCTCCTGCATACTCCCCACTGGGGATGTGCCCGCAACCAAGGTACATGCCCTTGACCGGAATTGAACGTGGGACCTTTCAGTGTGCAGACCGACGCTCTATCCACTGAGCCAAATCAGTTAGGGCAAGGTGGCAAGTTTTATTCCTGATCAGGGCACATGCCCAAGTTGCGGGTCTGATCAATTTTCCCCTCCCCTCCCCTCCCTCCTCCTTCCCTCCCCTCTCCTCTCTCTGTCCATTCCTCTCTCTAAGAATCAATTTAAAAAAACTAAAAATCCAAAATGAAACACAGCAACAATTGTTAGCAACCAAGATGTCCTTCAGTAGGTGAATGGAGAAATAAACTGAGGTACATCCAGACAATGGAATAGTACTTAGCACTAAAAAAAAAAAAAAAGCTTTCAAGTCAAGAAAAGACATGGGAAAAATCTTAAATGATTTCTACTAAGTGAAAGAAACAAATCTGAAAGGGCTACATACAGTATAATTCCAATTATGTGATATTCTAGAAAAGGAAAAACTAGGGAGACAGTAAAAAGATCAGTGGTTCTCTTTGGTCTTGGTGGCAGAGCGAGATGACGAAGGGGACAGCATTGCTGGGCAAGTGCCACAACAAGAGGCACGCGCTGTGCTGTGGCTTGAAGGCCTACCACCTTCAGAAGTCCACCTGCAGCAAGTGGACTACCTGCCAAGCGCAAGAGGAAGTATAACTGGCACAGCCAGTGTGGCTCAGAGGTAAAGCGTTGACCTATGAACCTGGAGGTCACGATTTGATTCCTGGTCAGGGCCCATGCCAGGGTTTCAGGCTTGATACCCAGTAGGGGGCATGCAGGAGGCAGCTAATCAATGATTCTCTCTCATCATTGGTGTTTCTATCTCTCCCTCTCCCTTCTCTTTGAAATCAATAAAAACATATTAAAAAACAAAAAGGAAAGTCTCTGTTTAATTCCTAGCTCCACTACTCTCTAGCGCAGTGGTTCTCAACCTTCCTAACGCCGCGACCCTTTAATACAGTTCCTCATGTTGTGGTGACCCCCAATTTCATTGTTACAAATTGAACATAATTAAAGTATAGTGATTAATCACGAAAACAATATGTAATTATATATGTGTTTTCCGATGGTCTTAGGCGACCCCTGTGAAAGGGTCGTTCAACCCCCCAAAGGAGTCTCGACCCACAGGTTGAGAACCACTGCTCTAGCGGCATGATTTGGAGCCGATCACTTAACTTCTTTTTGACTCAGTTTATATACATCTATAAAATAAATATAATAATATATAGAGTGGGCAAAATTAGGTTTACAGTTGTAGTATAAATAAATAATATAATAATTAATAAATAATAATACAAGAATAAACTCCGTATTTACCATACTCACAAATGTAAACCTACTTTTGCCAACCCCTGTAAGCTCCCTCACAAGATTGTTGTAAGTAACTAGAGTATGTAAGACACTTACTGTAGTGGCTGACCTACAGTTGTACTAAGTAAATATTAGCTGTTGTTTGTAGTAGTAGTTATTCTGCAAAGAGTAATTCTACTTGTATAAAAAATATTAGGCTTTATTTACCAGTTCAAAATTGTATGTCAATTCAGGGGGAAAAAATGTAAGTCATTCTGAAGGAGAGTCCAGATAGAAGATATATCTCATAAAAAACATTCGTTTTAAGTTGTCCTATCCACTAGGATTAACCATTTGGAAGTTCAAAAGAATGTAATAAAGAAAAATCTGGGTCACAATAACAAGATAGCCTCTAAAATGCCTAGAAATAAACTTAACAAGAAATATAAAATATCACTGAAGGAAGTAAAAGAAGGCTTAAACAAGTGGGGAGACATACCCTATTCCTAAATTGAAATACAGCAGTTTGTGCCATGAAATCAGTCTATGAATTCAATGCAAGTCCTCATTATTTCTCAGAAGGATTCTTTATGCATATTCACAAGCTGACTCTAAAATTCATTTGGTGGAATAAATGACAGTGAATAGAAAAGCAATTTTAGACAAGGAAGACTGGTAAGTAAGGTTTGCCCTGTTAGATATTGAAACAGTCTGGTACTACGGTCATTAAAACTATAAAGGGATTGGTATCGGGTATAACAAAATACAGCCACAAAGCACAACAGCATCCAGGAAGAGAGAGCCTTTGAAATGGATAAAGAAAGGGTACTGCCCTAACCAGTTTGGCTCAGTGGATAGAGCGACGGCTTGCGGACTGAAGGGTCCCAGGTTCGATTCCGGTCAAGGGCATGTACCTTGGTTGCAGACATATCCCCAGTAGGGAGTGTGCAGGAGGCAGCTGATCGATGTGTCTCTCTCATCGATGTTTCTAACTCTCTATCTCTCTCCCTTTCTCTCTGTAAAAAAATCAATAAAATATATTTAAAAAAAAAAAGAAAGGGTACAGCCCAGCTGTGGTGGTTCAGTGGATGAGCATTGACCTATGAACCAGGAGGTCATAGTTCAATTCCCAGTCAGGGCATATGCCCATGTTGTGGGCTCGATCCCCAGTGTGGAGCATGCAAGAGGCAGCCAATCAATGATTCTCTCTCATGTTTCTATCTCTTCCTGTCCTTTCCTCTCTGAAAACAATATATATATATATATATATATATATATATATATATATATATATATAGTTATGCCCAGATTTCAAGATCCCCAAGAAACCACATCAGGGAGCCAGCCAATCCGATGCAAAAGCATAAGAATCTGTATTTCAAGCTAGCTTGAGCTCCCCGTCCACCAGACTCACCGACAATGGCAAGCCAAGTGGCCGAGAGACAGAACCCCGCCTAGAGACGGGTTTTATAGTCGGTGTCTTGTTCCTGGGTGTGTCTAGCAGAGGCTTAGACTTCCGGGAAGAAGCTCCTTGCCAAGCACGTGGCCAAGGTAAGATGGAGCACTTACCCTGGGGCAAGATGGAGGGTGTAGCCCTTACCCTGGGGCAAGATGGAGGGCGTAGCCCTTACCCTGGGGCAAGGTGGAGGGCCTAGCCCTCGCCCTTTCATATATATATATATATATATATATATATATATATATATAAGAAAGGGTAGACAGTGTCTCCTATTACATAATATTGAAGGATAGTTATCTATTTCTCACATCTTTTCATAGTTTTATAGCTCATTTCTTTTTAGTTCTCAATAATCCATTGTCTGGATGTACCAGTTCATTTACCCATTCACCTACTGAACAACATCTTGGTTTTTTCCAAGTTTGTACAGTTATGAATGAAGTTGCTATGAATATAATATTGAAGGAAAAGTATCTTTCTCACACTGTTCCCTAAATAAATTCCAGATGGATTAATGATCAAAAAGTTAAAATCTTACAGAGCAGGAAATATAAATTACTCGTGAGAAAAAAAATTTTTTTAAACAGATAACATTTTTTGAGCCTATCAGATTGGCAAAGATCCAAACATTTGATAAAACACTCTTGTGAGTTTGTGGGAAACACACAGGAACTCTCTTATTTTGCTGATAAGAGTACAAATTGATACAACCTCTGTAGAGGCAATTTGGTGGCACCTATAGAAATTACAAAAGCACATTTACCCTAAATATATACATGTACACCTGTGAAATGGCAGACATTGTAACAATATGGTTTGCAATAACTGCAAAAGATTAGAAAAAAATGCTTAAACTTAAATGTCCATTGACAAGAAACTGGGAATATAAATAATGGCACATGCAGAGTGTCAATGTAAGAATCGTCCAAACCTGTAGAGAATTTTTATGAGTTTATTTGAGCTAAACTGACAATATATTCTGGAGAGCAAGATCTCAAATACTTCAGAGAATAACAGTTTTGCAGTTGATTTTATGCAGTTGAAATTAAGGAGGGGACGTGAGGAAGATTGCATGAAGGTGGGAGAAAATAAGACAGGGATTGGATTACAGGATGACTACAATTAGTTGCTCTTTGAGGGCAGTTGTGTCAAAAAAGCAGAAAGAAGTCTGAAGGACTGGTTCACACATTATAAAAAGGGAACTGAAAAAGAGGCATTTCAAAGGTGTGTTAACCTAGATGCACAGAAACAATGGAGAAGACTTGCTTAAGGCGAAGATAAACCTTTGACTAAAGCGTTATAGGCCTGGGGTGTGACTACCCACCATGACCTGTGCAGTTAGGAATTTATGATTTATTAGAGCACTCCCTTTTCATCACAACAGCATAGACCTACCAGGTAGATTGAGACAAACTTAAAATGCTGATACAGAAATATCTCCAAGATATATGTCCTATTTTGGGGGGGTTAAGTTTTAATAGACTATTTTTTAGAGCAGTTTTAGGTTCATAGCAGAATTGGGTGGAAAATACAGAGAGTTTATATATACCCCCTTTCCCTTCACATGTACAGTGTTGCCCACTATCTAGCACTGCTGTGGTATTTTTGTTTTTCAGTGAACCCATATTGAAAGCCCGTAGTTTATACTATGCTTCACTCTTGGTGTTGTACAGTCTATGGATTTGGACAAATATACAATGACATGTAATCACCATTATAGTATTACTAGAGGCCCCGTGCACAAAAATTTGTGCACTCGGGGGTCCCTCAGCCCAGCCTGTGCCCTCTCGCAGTCTGGGACCCCTCCGGGGATGTCCACCTGCTGGCTTAGGCCTGCTCCCCAGGGGATTGTGCCTAAGCTGTCAGTGATACATCCCTTGGGGGATGTCCACTTGCCAGTGGGCCGAAGCTGCAGTTGAACATCCACAGAGCTGCTGAGGAGGCAGGGAGGCTCCCACCATCGCCAATGTGATGCCTTCAGCCTGGCTTGTGGCTGAGCAGAGCTCCCCCTGTGGGAGTGCACTGACCACCAGGAGGCAGCTCCTGCATTGAGCATCTGCCCCCTGGTGGTCAGTGTGTGTCATAGTGACCAGTCATTCCCAGTGGTTCTGCTGTTAGGGTCAGTTTGCATATTACCCTTTTACTATATAGGATAGAGGCCTGGTGCATGGGTGGGGGCCAGCTGGTTTGCCCTGAATGGTGTCCCAGATCAGGGTGGGGGTCCTGCTTGGGTGCCTGGCCAGCCTGGATGAGGGGCTGAGGGCCATTTTCATATGGGCCAAGCCTGCAACTGAAGCTCCCAGTCTCTCCTTTTTTTCTTTTTTATTCTGGGATTTATTTACCTTCTGTAATTGAAACTTTGTTGCAGCTCCAGCTCCGAGGCCAGCTGGCTGAAAGCAGGTTTCTGGGTTTGTTTAGCTTCTATAATTGCAACATTATTGCTTAGAGTGCAGCTCAGAGCTGGGCTGCGGCAGGCGGGGAACGTTGGCTTCCTCCATCGCCGGGGCAACCAAGCCTCATGTTCGCTTCAGCTGCCTGGCTGCCGGCCGCCATCTTGGTTGGCAGTTAATTTGTATATCGCCCTGGTTTGCCAATGGGAAGCGTAGCGGAGGTATGGTTAATTACCATGTTTGTCTATTATTAGATAGGATAGTTTCACTGCCTTAAAATTTTCTGTGCTCTGTCTCTTCATCCCTCCTTCCCTCCTCTAACCCCTGGGAACCACTGATTTTTTTAGAATGTCCCATAGTTGGAATCATACAGTATATAGCCTTTTCAGATTTGCTTCTTTTTCTTACTAATATGCACTTAATTTTCCTTTATGTCTTTTCATGATTCTATAGCTCATTTCCTTTTAGTACTAAATAATATTCCATGGTCTGGATATAACACAGTCTATCCATCCATCTACCTATTGAATGACATCTTGATTGTTTCCAGGTCTCGGTAATTATGAATGAAGTTGATATAAAACATGCATATGTAGCCGAAACCGGTTTGGCTCAGTGGATAGAACGTCGGCCTGTGGACTGAAAGGTCCCAGGTTCGATTCCAGTCAAGGGCATGTACCTGGGTTGCGGGCACATCCCCAGTAGGAGATGTGCAGGAGGCAGCTG
Source organism: Myotis yumanensis (assembly GCF_028538775.1). Taxonomy (NCBI): domain Eukaryota; kingdom Metazoa; phylum Chordata; class Mammalia; order Chiroptera; family Vespertilionidae; genus Myotis; species Myotis yumanensis. The sequence continues at coordinate 184,458,790 of NW_027223754.1, read as the reverse complement.
ATCGATGTTTCTCTCTCATCGATGTTTCTAACTCTCTATCTCTCTCCCTTCCTCTCTGTAAAGAATCAATAAACTATATTTAAAAAAAAACAAAACATGCATATGTAGGTTTTTGTGTAGATAGAAATTTTCTACACATTTAGGTAAATACCAGGGAGCACGATACTGTATTTATTATCTGGTAAGAGTATGTTTAATTTTGTAAAAAAACTGTCTTCCAAAGTGTCTGTACCATTTTGCATTCCCACCAGCAATGGATGAGAGTTCCTGTTGCTCCACATTTTTGCCAGCATTTGGTGTTGTCAGTGTTTTGGATTTTGGTCATTCTAATAGGTATACAGTGGTACCTCATTGTTGTTTTAATTTACAATTCCCTAATGATATATGATGATGAGCATCTTTTCATATGCATACCTGCCATCTGTATAACTTGTCTAGTAAGATGTCTATTCAATTCTTTCATGCGTTTTTTTAATCAGGTTGTTCATTTTCTTAATGTGAGGGTATTTTTCTCCTGACCTCAAGTATATGGTGTCTTTTCCAACACCAATCAATTCTCCAATTCTCTGGCACCAACTGAGTGTCCAACAAATCAGTTGACTTCTGGCACTATCTCCCTGGAGCCAGTCTCAGGTCCCACAAATGAAAAGGCCCAGTCCCGAAGTCTGCCCTCACTTCAGATGCCAACTACTAATGAGATGCCCACCTACCCACACTTTTGCTCAAACAACTACATCTTAGGGGTTCCCATGAACCTCTCTTGGATTCATTCATTTGCTAGAATGGCTCACAGAACTCAGGAGAACTCACAGACTGAATGTCTTTTGCAAATATTTTCTCCCAGTCTGTGGCTTGTCTTTTCTTTTGTCAGTGTCTCACTGAGCAGACTTTTTTTTTTTTTTTTTTTAATAAAGAATAGCATTTCTGTTTTTCTCATGGATTGTGCCTCTGGTGCTATGTCTAAAAAGACACCACCATATCCAAGGTCACTAGGTTTTCTCCTATGTCATCTTCGCGGAGTTTGATACTTTTGCATTTTACATTTAGGTCTATGATCCATTTGAGTTAAATTTGTGAAGGGTCTGTATCTGTATTCTTTTTAATGTTGATAGTCAGTTGTTCCAGCCTTTGCTCCTTTGTCAAATTACATATATTTTTAGTTTAAAAATGTAAGTCACAGCCCTGGCCCGGTAGTTCAGTTGGTTAGAGCATTGTCGAGATACACCGAAGTTGTGGTTTTGATCCTTGGTCAGGGCACATTACAAGAAGCAACCAAGGAATGCATAAATAAGTGGAACAACAAATTGGTTTTTTGTTTTTTTTCTCTCCCCCCCCCCTCGCCCCCTTGCTTGCTCTCTCCCTCCCTTCCTCTCCCCAAAACCAATCAATATATTTTTTTTTAACAGTAAGACCAATGGATATTTTGCTATGTTACTCTTTGTATAAAAATGAAGATTGGTATTTAGAGAATATATACTTGTAGTTACTTAAGTATCCATCAAATGTCTGTTAAAGAACAAAATTCCATGAGTAAATCTGAAGATCTAATTGGCTTTATGAAGTGATTCATGAGACAAGCAGAATTCCACTCAGCAACTAGAAGGGCACTCTGAGGAGTTGTACGATATGGAAGACTTTTATCATGTCGACGTAAGAAGCATCCAAACCTGTAGAGAATGTTTATGAGTTTATTTGAGCCAAACTAACAACAATTGCTGGGGAAGCAACATTTCAATAGATTGAGAAAAAGCTCCAGAAAATGGCAGTTTGCTGGTAGATTAGGGAGGTGGGAGAAAGCAAAGCAGGTAAATCTCTGAACTTGGATGAAAAGTATAATGGAGCCGAACCGATTTGGCTCAGTGGATAGAGCGTCGGCCTGCGGACTGAAGGGTCCCAGGTTCGATTCCTGTCAAGGGCATGTACCTTGGTTGCGGGCACATCCCCACTGGGGGGCGTGCAGGAGGCAGCTGATCGATGTTTCTCTATCGTCGATGTTTCTAACTCTCTATCCCTCTCCCTTCTTCTCTGTAAAAAATCAATAAAATATATTTTAAAAAAAAAGTATAATGGAGAGATAAATGCTTCTTTTACATTGGTGGGTGTAAGATAATGAACAATGAACATTTGTAACACAGAGATGGTATTTGGCAACAAGATAAGATCTAGTGGGAGATTGTGCCCTGAGGGGCCTGGGGAAAAGAGGGTTACTCTGACATTCCAAAGGTTTGTTACCTAGACGCAAAAAGACAATAGAAAGGCTTGGATAAGGTAAAGATTGACCTTTGTCAGGGAAGATCCCAATCTAGGACATGACTACCCACCATGACTCCCTTTTAGTTGGGAATTTTTATGTTCAGACCATCCTATGTGGTTAGTTTCCACCTCTGAGATTTAAGGGCCCGCCATGCAGGTCTCTCCTGAGCTTGTCTCCCCTTTTTTTCATTCACAATAGGCAGCAAGAGGGCGGAATAAGAAGTTAGAAGAGTGGGTATTTCAGACCAGGATACCTTCCCTTAGACAGCAGGGAGTCTTATCAGGAAGATTACCCCACAGTGTTGACCAGAAAATTCCAGCCTGGTTAGTTTAAAAATTCCAGTCCTGGGTGAGCCTGAAACTGCAATTAGGCCTCATTAACTTTTGATTTGGTGACATGGGTTAGACAAATTGACTCCACTTAGACCTGTTGTTTCTTTTTCTTTATGTCTCCAAAAAAAGAGAGAAGGTATACTTTTTTCAGCAAAGACATAAAAAAAAAACACAACGAAATAAAAACAAACTTAAAATATTAGTTGCTTTGGAGCCCGGTCAGTGTGGTTCAGTGGTTGAGTGTCAGCCTATGAACCAGGAGGTCACGGTTCCATTCCTGGTCAGGGTCCAGGCCCAGGCCCAGGTTGAGGCTCGATCCCCAATAGGGGGTGTACAGGCGGCAGCCAGTCAATGATTCTCATCATTGATGTTTCTATCTCTCCCTGTCCCTTCCTCTCTGAAATCAATAAAAATATACAAAATACATGTTAGTTGCTTTGGAAACGAAAACTGGGCAGCTGAGGGATAGGGGTAGAAAGCCTTTTCCGTGTACCCTTCCTTGGTTTGGAATAGTGTCAATAAATTACCTATACTCTCAAAAGATAAAAGTAAAACAATTTAGTCATGAGTTTGACGTTCTTTACACAAGGAAGGGTAGTCTATAAATTGAGGAAATGCAGTGTCCTGCACACAGCTGGCACTCTTTCCGAGGGATGTTGGGCAAGAGCGAGTTTTAGTGTTTTATAGAATGTCAGGAAAGGCAACAGGGGAAATGAAGCGTGGTGATTGACTAGCTGGACAGGATTTCCTTATAAGGCCAGCAGGTCCTATTTTCTAGAAAGATAAGCTAGCTAAAGCTGATTTGGAGGATTGTGATTGGTGTATGTTTTTTGACAGGTGTTTCCCTAAGTGCAGGCTGACTCAGGTTTAGATTTGTGATGTGGGTCAGGCCACTGGTGTGGCCTCCATTTTGTGGGTGCCAGTATACAAATTAACTTAATCAATAAAAAAAAACAACCCAGGAAATATAAAATATGCAAAAATGTAAAAGTTTTATGTGTGTTTCTGTTCTAGGAGATATATTTTATGTATGTAGAAGCAAATATGTATACATTCTTTCTGCCTGGAATAAAGTTTGGCATAGGATGAGGAGGAAATAGGCAAGGGAAATAAGACATCCCCAAAAGAATCCAACCTGACTATAAAAGCTAGCAGCCTCCAACCAATAAGCTAATTTTTAATTAGCTTATTTAATTTTGCAATACAAAAGCAAAACATAAAATAAATCCGGTATCATTTAATCTACCTGCATTGTTATTTCTCTGGCAGGTGGTTGCAAAATCATATTAGTTCAATTACAAACCTTTGCATTATATTAGGCACAGCTATTCCCCTTGGGTTCTAATTAAACAAGGTTGAATCAACTTTCTGCCTACAGCATTTGTGCTTAAAAAAATTTTTTTTCCCATTGCATTATTCCACATACCTTTGGGAAAAATTTTTTAAAAAAGAGAGAATAAAAATTTTCTCTCGAAGGGTTAAATTCAGAAAAAAATTTAAGCCCACTGGAAAATGGCTTCCACATTCCAAAGGATGAGGAAGGAAAACTATGAAATCATTTTGAATGGATTTGTTCAGCAGGGGAAGAGCTAGCTCATTTTCCACATGGGCTGCCAAGTTTACCAGCTGTGGGGGGGAATGATTTTACTCTTACTTTCTTACCTCACATAGTTGTTTAAACTGCAGTCTTATGGAAATGAAAGTCCCATTTGGAGATCATATTCTTCAGATGGATTTAATTTATGTACCATTTGACCAAGTCAATCAGACCAGACTTAGTAGATGGCTTTTTTCATTAAAACGTTGTAGGCTTAGCTTAGGAATCTTTTTAGTAAGTTACAGAGAGTCCATTTAGCAAGTGCTGCACTTAATTTAAGCTTTCTACCTAATTATATTTGCGCTGTATTAACATTTTCTACTGAGCAATAGTTCTATTGCCTCTCTTTAAAAGCAAACTTTCTGAATCATCATCTGATTTTGCCTTCTAAAATCTAGAGTTTCCACCAGATTCATTGGTAGCTCAATATGCTCAAGGGAACTGATTTCAGCCTGTGTAGCTTGTTTGTGTGGTTGTCAGAAATGTGCAAGGATGGAGCAGACCAGGGCAAGATATCTGTACAATTAGAACCGCTCTTCTCAGGGATCAGACTCTGTCTCGCTCTAAGATAAGGCCGAGTGTCCTAACTTCACTGCTAAGCTTCCTTTTTCTTACTGTTTGAGAATATAAATGAATTAAATTACTGTAACTTGCAGCGCTGAAGCCTGTTGGATTTAAGAGACGGTATGCACACCCACATGTAAATGTGCACCTGGGATTAACTCCCTTCAAGGGAAGGTGGAGCAAAGCACACCTCCTGCTCCCTCATTATGTCAGAGGTTAGTACATCCACAGAGGGCGGACCTCCTGGCCGGCCCAATGGTGTGGATGTGTTGGAGGCGAAACAGCACCAGCTGCTCGACCCGGGGAGTCAGAAGGGACCTTGGTTCAGGAACCTCGGTACTTAAGTTCTGCCTAAGAAAGAACTCAGTCAAGACTCAAACTATAAGAGAAAGTTTATTTAGAAAGTCACAGAAAAAAAAAAAGAGAAAAAAACAAAAAAGGTGTGGCAGGGGGAAGACATTTTTATAAAAAGAAAGTCACAGAGGTAGAAGAAGTGAGCTGTGGAAGAAATGGGCCCAGGAAACAAGTTTTACAGAAGCAAAAGCAGGACCTTGGAGTTTAGGAGAAAGAGAGAGGCCAGGAAAATGGCCTGGAGAGTGGGGGGTGGGAAAGGCATGGGCATGCTCCGTAGAGAGACGCACTGGGACCTCTGTGGAGGGTGCTTTTCTGGAGGTCTCAGGGGGAGGATCTCAGTAGAATATTCCGCAATTTTCCAGGTGTGTTCTTTCAGGGGCCGTGGTCTCCTCTCATTAGTTGGCACCAGGCAGGAGGGTCATTAGTCAATACAGCTGGTCCTGATGTCAGCCATGGCGTCTCTAGTGGTTTTGCTGCATTTCTGAGTCTGGGGCTGAAATATAACTGAGGCCTAGATGTGTTTTATGGACGTCGGAATCTCGTTGTCATGGGAGCTTAATGCTTAAGGCTATTCTCCGACCCCTTGTTCTTCCCCCTCTAGGGGAGGTCTAACCCGAATAATTAGCAACATGCCAGGGGAGGAAAGTTCAGGGGAGGGTCTGAACCACATGGCCAGTGATACGAAAGGTCAGCGGTCTAAAGGGCAGGATCAGAGATGTGCTAGGGGAGGAAAAATTACCCTGGGAGATGAGGATCTTGTTTTCCCAGGTTTGCCCGTTGCTAGGCACCTGGGGCTCTCCACCCTGGTGACCTCTACCTGGCCCTTCGTCCTTGCTCTGCTCATGTCTGTTTAACCGCCTACCACAAATGTAATAGATTCAAATATCTGAGAACAGAACCTGCATCATGTCTGGTTGTTTACCGCTATGTTCTCTAGCTGAGAGAGCCCATGAGAACTCCCCCACTCTCTCCATAGCCTCCTGGTGCCTCTAAGAATTGCTTCTCTCGTTTCTAAGCTTTATCTATCCCTTTCTCCAACCAAAAAGAGATTTCTGAATTTTTTTGACCCTACAAATCCTAGCACCTAGTAGGTGTTCAGAAATTATCTGTGGAATAAATATAAATACTACTACTTTATGGCCATATGGGACGTGTCTGCCAGACTTTGGAAATTATCTCAACTGTTTCTGCCCACATGGACCTTAATAGCTAAGAATTCTGAGAGGGGAAGTGTCTTGAAGGCCGCTCATCGAGGTGCGTTTGAAGAGACCTGTCATTGTTATGCCAATACACATAGATAGCTGCTTTTGGGGCAGAGGAGGGAAAGGTTAACATGCTTTTCAAGTGCTAAAGTGCATAATTTGTTATGGGCAAACGAACTTTTGTTACTTAAACTAAAGTTAACTTCCATATCAATGACAGAGGAGTTGATGATGACAACAATGAATGATTAGGTTCTCTGAAAGCTCTCAGGAATGCTAATAGATGTGAAAAGCCGGGCTATTTTGCTGACAGATAAACTAAAGTACTGGCAAGGCTGTTAGAAAATGATTAGAGGTCAGTGTGTGGGGAGCATGGACTACAATTTGGGAGTGGGTCTTCTAAAGCTGTTTAAGTCCACTAAACAAACATATTTCATAAAGCACAAGGGAAATCAACTTAGGATCTAGTGTTCATTAGATCAAGTGTTAAAATAAATACTGTAACCCAGCCAGTGTGGCTCAGTTGATTGAGTGTTGTCCTGTGAACCAGGAGGTCAGGGTTCAATTCCTGGTCATGTTACATGCCCGAGTTTCGGGTTCGATCCCCAGTAGGGGGCATGCAGGAGGCAGCTGATTGATGTTTCTTGCTCATGGATGTTTCTCTAACTTTCTCCCTCTCCCTGAAATCAATAAAAACATATTTTTTTAAATAAATGACTACAGTATACAGCTGGCCCTGGCCGCAGTTGGTTAGAGAGTCATCCAGATACACCAAGGTTGTGGGTTCATTCTCCGTCAGGGCACATACAAGAATCAACCAATGGAATCAACCAGTGAACGCATAAATAAGTGGAACAACAAAAATCTCCATATTTCTATCACTCTCTCTCCCTCTCTTCCTTCTTCTCTCTCTCAAATCAGTAAATAAGAATAAAATATATATAGCCCAGCCAGTGTGGCTCAGTGGTTGAGCATCGATCTATGAATCAGGAGGTCACAGTTCGATTCCCTGTCATGGCACATGCCTGGGTTGTGGGCTCAATCCTCGGTAGGGGGCGTGCAGGAGGCAGCCAATCAATGATTCTCTCTCATCATTGATGTTTCTCTCTCTCCCTCTCCCTTACTCTCGGAAATTAATACAAATATTTTTAAAAATATATTTTATTGATTTTTTTACAGAGAGGAAAAGAAAGGGATAGAGAGCTAGAAACATCAATGAGAGAGAAACATTGATCAGCTGCCTCCTACATAACCTCTACTGGGAATGTGCTGGCAACCGAGGTACATGCCCTTGACCAGAATTGAACCTGGGACCCTTCAGTCCGCAGGCCAATGCTCTATCCACTGAGCCAAACCAATCAGGGCAATACAAATATATATATATATATATATTTAAATATATTTCACTGATTTTTTTTACAGAGAGGAAGGGAGAGAGATAGAGAGCTAGAAACATCAATGAGAGAGAAACATCGATCAGCTGCCTCCCGCACATCCCCCACTGGGGACGTGCCCGCAACCCAGGCACATGCCCCTGACCGGAATCAAACCCGGGACCTTTCAGTCCGCAGGCCGACGCTCCATCCACCGAGCCAAACCGGCCCTGGCAATACAAATATTTTTAATTAAAAAATAACAACATAAAAATGTACAGCTTATTTGAGAATTAATGTTAATTTGAGAGTTCACAATATTAGAGATTGGTCAAGGGAGAGGATATAGCTCACCATCAGCATGGGAACTCCCTAGCCTGGCAGTGTGCCCTGACTGATGGACCCCATCTTAAACAGACTCAGGCTGTCCAGATATCCACCTGGACTAGAGAAGTATAAAATACAAAGAGAGAATTTCTTCTTCTGCCTTTAGTCTTACCTCTTACAGGGCCAGAGGAGCCTGTGGATAAAAAAGAGGTGCTGTAATAAATCATAAATTCTTTTATTTTAAAAAAATATATTTTTATTGATTTCAGAGAGGAAGAGTGAGATAGAAACATCAATGATGAGAATCATTGATTGGCTGCCTCCTGCACGCCCCCTACTGGGTATCGAGCCCAGATGCCAGGCATGTGTCCTTGACCAGAATTGAACCAGAGACCTTTTAATCTGCAGGACGACATTTTATCCACTGAGCCAAACCTGGCGAGGGCAAATCATGAATTCTTAACTGGATAGGTCATCATGCCCTATAACTTAATTTTTTTTTTAATCCTCACCCAAGGATATTTTTTCCATTGATTTTTAGAGAGAGTGAAAGGGAGGGGGAGAGAAAGAGAGAGAGAAACATTGATGTGAGAGGCATCCATTGGCTGCCTCCTGCACAAGCCTTGACCAGGGACTAGCCCACAACCGAGATAAGTGCAGACTGCTCTATACAAGGAGCCAAACCGGCTAGGGCCCTACAACTTTTCAGCCAAAGGTTTATCTTAAGCAAGCCCTGTCCATTGTTTCTGTGCATCAAGGTCACACACTTTTTTTTTTTCAATATCATGGCATTATTTTATTTTTCAATTACAGTTGACATTCAATATTATTTTATATTCGTTTCAGGTATACATCTGTGGGCGAAAAGGGCCATGTGCAACCTGACAAGTTCAGGGAAGGCCTGCTTGGCAGCATTTCAAATTCAGAGACTTAGAGTAACCACAAAGGATGGTCTGAAATTAAAACTTTTTAATTAAAAGCAGTTTATGGCAGGGAGTCAAGTCCTAGGCTAGTACCTCCCCTGACAAAAGTCAGTCCTTACCTTAACTGAGCCTGTCTATTGTCTTTTGCATCTATGATGACATACCGTTGGAATGTCAGGGTGACTTCCCTTTTTCCAGACCTCAGGGAGCAGCCAAGGCACCAGAGCAGAGCTACACATCCTCTCGCTTTATTTTTGTCCTATTAATTGCTGACTATTAACTATGCTGTGTCCACCTATGTAAAAGATGCATCATTTCACTTTTTATCCAGTCCCAGAGGTTTCCCACTTTGCTTTCTCCCTCCTCGCTAATCTAGCACCAATGAATTTCATGTAACCCACTTACACATCTTTTTTTTATTATAATGTATAAAATAAGGTGCAAAACTGCCATTCTCTGGAGAATCATCTCAATGCATTGAGAGTTTGCTTCGACAGTTTGGTTCAAATAAACTCACAAAAATTCTTTACAGGTTTGGCCCTGTGGTTCAGTGGTTAAGTGTTGACTCAGAAGGTCATGGTTCAATTCCCAGTCAAGGCACATGCCAGGGTTGCCAGCTCAATCCCCAGTGTGTGTGTGGGGGGGTGGGGGGGGGAGGGCAGGGGGAGGGAGGGCGTGTAGGAGGCAGCAGACCAATGATTCTCTCTCATCATTGATGTATCTAACTTTCCCTATCCCTTCCTCTCTCTGAAATCAATAAAAACATATTAAAGCCCTAACTGGTTTGGCTCAGTGGATAGAGCATTGGCCTGCGGACTGAAGGGTCCCAGGTTCGATTCCAGTCAAGGGCATGTACCTTGGTTGCAGGCACATCCCCAATAGGGGGTGTGCAGGAGGCAGCTGATCGATATTTCTAACTCTCTATTCCTCTCCCTTCCTCTCTGTAAAAAATCAATAAAATATATTTTAAAAAACATATTAAAAAATTCTTTACAGGTTTGAATGTTTCATATATATATATATAATGTACCATGTTATATATATATATATATATATATATATATATATATATACATATATATAATGTACCATGTTAACAATTTTATTTTTTTAATATATTTTTATTAATTTCAGAGCAGAGGGAGAGGGAGAGAGATAGAAACATTAATGTTGAGAGAGAATCATTGATCGGCTGCCTCCTGCACACCCCCTACTGGGGATCGAGCCTGTAACCCAGGCATGTGCACTGACTGGGAATTGAACCATGACCTCCTGGTTCGTAGGTTGACGCTCAACCACTGAGCCATGCCAGCTGGGCTGAATGTTTCTTATATGGACACAGCATGGTGGTTAGACAATTATATAATTTACAAAGTGATTCCCCCCAACAATTCTAGTACCCACCTGGCACCTTACAATGTTATTACAATGTTATTGACTATATTCCTATGCTGTACTTTACATCCCTGGGGAAGGTTAACACCTTGTCTTTTTATTATTATCTTTTTTTTTAACCCACCTTTTGAAATTCCTCTTTTCAGACCCCTCCTTCTAAGATGTGACCACCCTCAGGGGAGCACGTAATCTTGTTAACTATCCTGTAGTCCAGTCCCTGCCTTGCTTTCGCCCACCTTTCTGTAACTTTCCTTTTGTCTCCTTAATTTCAAATACATAAAGGAAACTGCAGAGCACGGTAACGGGTTTTTGGAGGGCTCTTCTCTGTGGGCGTCTCACAGGGCGCCCACGCCAGAGTAAATTACAGCCTGGAACCACTGCCCGGCCTCCCGATCTGTGCTTTGGGAGCACAGTGTGGGAAAAGTAAAACACACAAACTGCAGAACTCATGTTCTGGAGAGCATTTGAGACACTTTTTAAAATTTTATTTTATTTCAGAGAGAGGAAGGGAATTAATCCATGTAAAGCTCTTAGAACATGCCAAAACCGGTTTGGCTCAGTGGATAGAGCATCGGCCTGCGGACTGAAGGGTCCCAGGTTCGATTCTGGTCAAGGGCATGTACCTGGGTTGCGGGCACATCCCCAGTAGGAGATGTGCAGGAGGCAGCTGATCGATGTTTCTCTCTCATCGATGTTTCTGACTCTCTATCTCTCTCCCTTCCTCTCTGTAAAAAATCAATAAAATATATTAAAAAAAAAAAAAAAAAAAAAAAGCTCTTAGAACAATGCCTGGCATAAGTAAAAACCGAATAAATGCTAGTTATTATTATTAATCAGCATCATTTCAAGTCCTGCCAGATCTGAGACCTCCACCACTGCTGGAACGTCTCCTAAAGAAAACATATTTATTAAATTTCTATTAAGCTTGTGTAGGGAAACTAGCATTTATTTGTTTTTTAAACTATGTTTTTATTGATTTTAGAGAAAGAGGAAGGGAGAGGGAGAGAGACACTGCCTCCTGCATGCCCCCTACTGAAGATGGAGCCCAAAACCGGGGCATGTGCCCTGAGCGGACTTGGAACCTACAAGCTCTTGGTGAAGGCAAACTGGCACTAACTATGTTACAGGCAGGAAGCACCTTTTCATTTTCTTTCTTTTTTAAATGAGTGTGTATCATTCTTTTTAAAAATATTTTTATTGATTTCAGAGAGGAAGGGAGAAAGAGAGAGAGAGAGAAGCATCAATGATGAAAGAGAATCACTGATCAGCCACCTCTGGCACGCCCCCACTGGAGATGGAGACAGCAACCCAGGCAAGTGCCCTGACCGGGAATTGAACCCGTGACCTCCTGACTCATAGGTCCATGCTCAACCACTGAGCCACACTGACCAGGCACTTTTTAATTTTCATTATTATTTTTTAAATTTATTGATTTTAGAGAAAAAGGGGAAGGGGGGGGGGAGAGATATCAATTTGTTGTTCTACTTATTTATTCATCCATTGGTTGGTTCTTGTATGTGCCCTGATCAGTAATCGAACCTTGGCATATCAGAATGACGTTCCAACCAACTAAGGCTTTTTTTAAAAAAACAAAATTTAAAAAGCACTTCTATATATACCTACTGCTTTACTCCTCACAAGAAAGTCACCATTATTGCCCACATTTTTGAGATGGGGAAACAGACGCCACAAGACCAAGTGAGGTGAAGCCCAAAGTTTCCTGGCAACTGCTGGCTTGGATTTGGAAAACTCTACCTGTCTCTAAATCTGGTACCTATTTCACTTCACCCACGTGTGAGGGATCATCGATCCCTGCTGCTCAGGAGGTGCGCATTCTGTTCTGCACATCCCCGGCCATTGCCTGCCCAGCCTCTGCCTTCCACAGGGCTGTGTCTGTCCTCAGGTAGTGCCTTTTTGAAGTCACACTCAGGTTTTCTATGGACTCTCCACAGACCTGGGAATCTTACATCTTGTGCCAAAATTCAAGTCACCTATGAACACTGTCATCACGTTTGCATGTTTCCATGACCAGTGTGGTTTAGTGGTCAGAGTGTTGGCCGTGCACCGAAAGGTCATGGTTCAATTCCTGCTCAAGGGCATGTATCTGCATTGCAGTACCTGGGTTCTTGGTTCGATCCCAGCCCTGGTCTGGATTTCTCTTTTTCTCTCTCTCTACCTTCCCCTCCCTTCCTTCCACTCTCTAAAAATCAATGGACAAAAATCTCCTAGGGTAAAGATTAACAACAACAAATGATTGCATGTTTTGATTTCCAAAGTTTTTATGAGAGGGAATCTCAAACTGAGTGGGTTTTCAGGATGTGCTGGAATGGCACACGTGAAGTGCCTGAGATTTTCAGGGAAAAGGGCAGAGACTAGGGCAGTGATGGTGAACATTTGAGCTCAGCGTGTCAGCATTTTGAAAAACCCTAACTTAACTCTGGTGCCGTGTCACATATAGAAATTTTTTGATATTTGAAACCATAGTAAAACAAAGACATATTTTTGATATTTATTTTATATATTTAAATGCCATTTAACAAAGAAAAATCAACCAAAAAAATGAGTTCGCGTTTCACCTCTGACACTCGTGTCATAGGTTCGCCATCACTGGACTGGAGTAAGGTGAGAGAGATGCCTAGGACCAGCATTTAAGGAAATGTTACTCTCACAGGAACCAGTGAATGCTGCCTCTTTCTGTTTTCTGTTCCAGGCTTCTCACCTCACCCTCATCCTGGCCCTGCCAGTAAACACTGAATAGCTCAGGATGTATGTGTGGGTACAAAAGAGACGGTAGAAAAGTGGTTTAAGGCCAAGTCATAAAGAACCTTCAGAGTCATCCCTGACAGTTTGTATGTGATATCATGGTGTTTCTCAAAGTGTGGTGTTGAAATCATCTTTTTATTTTTATTTAACTTTAGATAGGACTTACACCCATGGTATCACAATAAGATATGGAAAATGTCATTGCCCTAAAGTAGCAGTTATTAATGTTGTCATCAGTATTAATTTCTAAAAGAATTAGAAAGGTCTTTTCTGTAGAGAATACATTAGCCTGGCTGAGTCCTTTGGAAATCTTCCTCTTTGCCTTCAGGAAAGGCATAAATAAGAGAATGCTGAAAATTTCTAGTGAAGTCATTGTGAGATCTGGAATTTTCTTTAATATATTGTAGCAAATACGTTGTGATGTTGTGTGTGTACCATTTGGATTAATCTATCACCCAGATGCTGCCAGCATTCTAATCCAGAAGGGACAAGCCAGTAACAACCACATTCGTGTTGGGTCTGGTTTTTAAAAATTAACTGTGAAATCCACTTTGGGGAAAAACGTGGAAATTTGAGACCAGACTGAGCATTAGAGGATATTAGGGGATTACTAAGTGTGTAACGGTATTGTAATCATGGGGAAATGTACTTAGGTTGTGAGAACTGCATACTAAAGTATTTAAGGATGGCCTGGCTGGCATGGCTCCGTGGTTGAGCCATGACCTATGAACCAGGAGGTCGATTTCCAGTTAGAGCACATATCTGGGTTGTGGGCTTTGGGCTGGATCTCCAGTGATGGGCATGCAGGAGGCAGCCGATCGATGATTCTCTCATCATTGATGTTTCTATCCCTTTCTCTCTGAAATCAATAAAAATATATTTAAAGTATTTAAAGGTGAAATGTCATGATGTCTCTAACTATACAATATATGAGCAAATATGATAAAATGTTAAGACATAAAGTCTTGGTGATGAGTATATGGGTGTTCATTTTGCTACTCTTTTTATCTATGTTTAAAAATGTTCATAATGAAAAGCTAAAGAAAGAAAACAAGAATGCACAGTCCAGGGGCGGTGGTTTTCTGACACTCAAGCTTTCACAAATGCTTCTGTTACCAGTATCTTGATCAACACTGACACACTTTAATTTGCTTACTAAATGTGAGAAATGGGTTTTACTGGTAAAAAATGGGGCCTGTTGACCAACATGATGAATGCTAGCAATAAGACTTTTTCCTAACAAAATGAAACATACAGAAGATTTGTGATTATCTAAAAATATCCCAGAAACTCTGCCTGCTCTTGCATACCCGTGTAGGAATCCCCAGAGGCCCTTAGCAATGATGGCCTGGGCTAAATCCTACAAGGGACCCCTGGCCAAGAACACTGGAAGCTCCTGGATGACTGACCCAATTCTCCCTCTAGATATAATCTTGGCTTTCTGTTAAAGAGAAATTTTGTGTGTGTGTGTGTGTGGCTACTTGTATCTACCAAAAAGAACCTAAAAGTTGTGCATACCCAAATTGCCTCAGGTTAGTTTGCAAGATAGGACTTACACATACTAGGTTCTCAATATTTACATATTACTTCCATTCCCCAGTTTTGCACTTTCTATTGTTATAAATAATCTGAGATATGTGGTGTCTTCTTAGCTATTTTTTCAAAATAGCAATGTCCCACTCTCTTTTACTTACTGTACACTCCAGCTAAACTGATAATTCAATAGTTGGCTAGGTCATCTAGATAATCCCCATATAATTTCCCTTTATTTGAAATGAAATTTTGGACATAATGTAAACACTAATGAACACCATGGTGTCCTTGAAGACCCATTCTGTTCATATTTCTCAGAAGTTGATGTCAAGGATGCATGTTTCATTTTCCTTGTTATTATATGTGTCTAGGAAAATCACATCGTGTTCTCCTTAAATCTCACACTCACAGTACTTTTGACACCAGATGTGTGAACCAATTCTCCAACACCAGCTGAGTGTCTTACAATTCAATTCAGTTCTGACACTATCTTTCTGGAATTGGAGTCAGATCCCACAAGTTAAGGGCTCAATCTCACAAGATTGTCCCCCCACTTCACATGCCAATCATAGGTACTTCTGATCTATAGGCTATAAATCAGAGTTCCCAAAACCCCTCATCAGGTTCAATAATTTACTAGAACAGCTCACAGAAATTAGAAGAATATTAACAGGTAAAGGTGTTTACCAACCTGGAAGCTATCTAAACTCCATAGTTCTGGGACTTTTACGGAGGCTTCATCACTTAGGCCTGATCAATTATTTACTCAATCTTCAGCCCCTCTCCCCTCCCTGGAGGATGGGGGTGAGGGCTGAAAATTCCAAGCTCCTAATAATCATAGCTTGGTCTTTCTGCTCACCAGCCCCCATCCTGTAGCTATCCAGGAGCCTACCCAGAGAGTCCCTTCCTTAAAACAAAAGATGCTCCTATCACCCAGGAAATTCCAAGTGATTTAGGAATTCTAAGGGACCAGGGTCAAAGACCATATATAAAAACAAGAGAAGTTCCTAGCATCTTTTTCTTTCTTTCTTAAATGTATTTCTATTGATTTCAGAGAAGAAGAGAGAAGGAGAGATAGAAACATCAATGATGAGAGAGAATCACTGATTGGCTGCCTTTTGTACATTCCACACTAGGGATTGAGCCCGCAACCCGGGCATGTGCCCTGACTGGGAATTGGAACTGTGACCTCCTGGTTCATAGGTCAACACTCAATCACTGAGCCACACTAGCTGGGCCCTAGCATCTTTATTGCTTAGGAAATTGCCAGGAACCAGGGATGAAAACCAAAATTTATATTTATTATATTATATCACAATAAGATATGGAAAATGTAATTGCTCTAAAGTAACAGTTATTAACACTGTCATCAGATCATCTGTGGGACTGCATATACATCCATGTATATGATTACTTACATAAATGGACCAGAACCTATAACATTTCAAATGCACATTGATAGTTATTTTTGATATAAATAAAATTCTTTAATACAAATGATTCGATAAAGTCCTGCTTTTACTTTTCTTTCTACCCATTTTACATTCCATTGTCCACTCTCCTGCTTATGTCTTTAACTTTTTTGGTTCTTTGCCCGTTTGATTTACCCTTCTGGAAATACCCTGATGCTGGAGCAATTCAGTATGCCTGTCACAGACTCCTACAGAAGTCCTGCAAGTATCTCCATCACCCCACCAAATGAGAGTGTAAAGGTCCTGCAGCCTGGACAATACCAATCAATTTTGGCATGAATCCCAGACTAAGCTAGGACAGTTATAATTCTCAAGTTATTTGGGGTAAGATTCAGAGAGTTTAGTCAATTTCTTCAAGGCTAAAGATTTGAGCAAGAGTGGTATTCAAAATATTCAATGCAGTGGTTCTCAACCTTCCTAATGCCGCGACCCTTTAATACAGTTCCTCATGTTGTGGTGACCCCCAACCATAAAATTATTTTCGTTGCTACTTCATAACTGTAATTTTGCTACTGTTATGAATCGTAATGTAAATATCTGATATGCAGGATATATTTTCATTGTTACAAATTGAACATAATTAAAGCATAGTGATTAATCACAAAACAATATGTAATTATATATGTGTTTTCCAATGGTCTTAGGCAACCCCTGTGAAAGGGTCATTCGACCCCCAAAGGGGTCGCGACCCACAGGTTGAGAACCGCTGATTCAATGACTGGAATTGTATGGGCTCTGGCCATTCAGAATGGTTGCAAACCACGTCACAGTTCAAGGGGCCTGGAGGCACCTGATATGCCCCTCTCTCTCTCTCTCTCTCTCTCTCTCTCTCTATATATATATATATTGATTTCAGAGAGGAAGGGAGAGGGAGAGAGAGACACAAACATCAATGATGAGAGAGAATCATTGATTGGCTGCCTCCTGCACGCCCCACACTGGGGATAGAACCTGCAACCTGGGCATGTGCCCTGACTGGGAGTCGAACTGTGACCTTTTGGTTCATAGGTCAACACTCAACCACTGAGCCTTGCTGGCTGGGTCTGATATACCTTTTGTTGTTCTGGTAGTTGCTGGTTCATGGGGAGAACCAGGGGGACCAAAGGATTTGGTAACTTTCAGTATTTTAAAATCTGTATGTGAAACTTGAAAGCTCTGGTCAGCCATACTCCCTGCCATATGCATTGCATCTGTTAGAATTTACTTTAAAAGACTTCCTTATAAACAGTGTCATGTATTTGTGTGTAAATTAACTTCAATCTACACTCCCAGGGAGGTTGGTTATCATTAGAGTTACCTATTAGGAATTCACACTCTAGGGGTGGTTAGTTATAATTTGAAGTGCCCTAATCAGAAAGCCATACTCCCCAGGTGGCTACTTAAGCGTTTCAAAGATCTTCATCAAAATTTACACCAAGAGATTCATTCATTAGCATAAGGGATATTAGAAATACATTTTCATTAGTGAAATAAATGGTGTTCCAGATACATGGCTAGCTAAAAAGATTTCACAGCCCTAGCACTCTTGTGAAAAGAGGTCCAAGAACACTTGACCAGAGTGTCAATTCCATGAGAGCAAGGATTTTATTGGCTTTACCCATAACTATAGACCCAGTGCTAAGAACAGGGCCCGACACATAATAGACGCTAAATATATCCTCTATATGACGAATAAGTTGCTGGAAAGCCCAGTAACCTACTACTTTGTAGGCCTGTTTTATTGGATTCTGTGTTGCCCACCTCTCCCCATTACCTTCTGTTCCATCTACTGACAGACCGGAACAGTTGGGCTGTTATGCTCTCAGAGTGAACCTCTCATACAAGATATTTATTTGTAGGCATGCTTGAGGACGGAGAGTGAGACTTTCCTGAAACATGAGTAGGTTATATGACTTTCTGCTCACTTGCTAAAAAAAGTTTATATGTTTGGAAGAGTTTGGGCTCGGTTTTGTTTTCCTTGTAATCTACCACCTGATATTAATGTTGGAGGAAGGTATGCTTCTGTCTAGTCTAATCAATGGATATTTTTGATATTTGCTAAAAGAATCTACCAGTTGCTGAAGGGCCAAATAGACGGAAGTCAATTTGCAATACATGGGAAAACTGTGAAACAGAAACATAAAAATTTTCACGTTGGTACCAGTATAAATGAGGGGTCCTCTCGATCGAGGAGACTCAGTTTTCTCTGGCAGTGTGGCAGATGAATCTGCGAGCGAACAGGCGAACAGAATCAGAATGGATGCTATTTACCAGGAAGACCTTATAGAGCAAGAAGACAGTTGGCTAAGGATATAGACTTGAAAAACAACATTTAAAAAACAGGGAGATCAGGAAGAAAGATATGAACAGTCTAAATGAGTGTGGCATCAGAGAAATAAGAGGAGAGGAAAAAAAGCAGCCAAGCATGCAATGCAGAATTTGGTCTGAGAGTTATTTTCATTGTACTGTGATAGTAAGTTTGTAAGGTCAAAACTGAGTATCTTCTACATTTGGCAATTAATGATTTTACTGAAAGTAATTAAAAAAAATTATATCCAGGTAGGCTGGCTATACTTTTGTAGTGAAGAGACAGTGTACAGGAAGTGAAAAAGTGGAAAAAACAAGTATAGTTTATATATTTAGCAGGCTGGAGGAATATGGAATACATTTTTATTTTATAAGGATGGAAAGACTTGGTTATGTTCATGAACTGAAAAGGAGCCATTATACAGGTGGGATTGAAGACACAGAAGAGGCCTGGCTGGTGTGAGTGGCAGCCTATGAATGAGGAAGTCACAGTTCAGTTCCATTCCTGTTCAAGCACATGCCTGGGATTGGGGTGTGCAGGAGGCATTGCAGAATGAGGTCATCTGGAGACCTAGGCTCCTTCTCGCTTGTGGCTCTGTCATCCTGTGATGTGGTGCTGATATGCAGGCTCATCCCGGCCACCATGCTTATACTGGAGCCCCTGGACAGGGCACAGGAAGAGTGAGACAAGGGAGGGCAAACATTTCCTTAGGGGGATGGGATCCCTTCTGCTTACAGGTCATTGTTCAGAACTTAGTCACATGGCCAAACGTAGCTATAAGGGATGCTGGCAGGTCATATGCTCAGCAGATATATGGGAGTGAGAAGGGTGGAAGATGCGCAGGTTCTGCAAAAACAAAAACAAAGCAACCTAATAAAACTCTCTCACTTTATTTATTTATTTATTTTTTAAAATATATTTTTATTGATTTCAGAGAAGAAGGGAGAGGGAGAGGGAGAGAGAGATAGATACATCAATGATGAGAGAGAGAATTATTGAATGGCTGCCTCCTGCACGCCCCCCACAGGGGATTCAGCGCACAACCCAGGTATATGCCTTCACCAGGAATTGAACCGTGACCTCCCAGTACATTGAGTTGCTGCTCAACCACTGAGCCACACTGGCGGGGTGAAACTTTTTTACTTTAAAAAATAGTTTGAGGTAATTTACCAACGTGTATAAAGGACTACAAAGTTTATAAAAGCAAGTAATGAAATAAGGGAGAAAGGTAAGAGGAGAGCAAAAAGTGTATAGGTGTGGTTAGTAGTCAAAAGGAAGGGGGTGGGTTTCCTTTTTCTGTTTTTGGATTGAAGTGAAGGTAATTGATTCAAACTGCTGATATGCATTTTAAAATATTTCGCCCATAAATATTATGTTTAGATTCTTCCCTGACTTTTTAGAGATTTGATGAATAAAATATATTTTTAAAAAATATATTTTTATTTATTTCTGAGAGGAAGAGAGAGAGAAACATCAGTGATGGGAGAGAATCATTGATCAGATGCCTCCTGCACGCCCTCTACTGGGGATTGAGCCCGCAACCCAGGCATGTGCCCTTGACCAGAATCGAACCCAGGACCCTTTGTTCTGCATGCAAGCCGATGCTCTATCCACTGAGCCAAACCTTCGAGGGCTGATGGATAAAATATTAATTGGTATTGTAATTTGTATGCTACAATATCTATCCATCAAATTCAAATTTCATAATTGAGAGTTTTAAACATTGAAAAAAGTTTCTTGGTTAGCAAGTCAGATATAAATACATGAAAGGATAAAAAATGTGGTGTGTGTGTTATTTACCTTTCACATTTTGCTTACCTTTTTATTGATAGTTTATAAGAAAATCATTTACTAAATTCAAAACAAGCAATTAGCCCCAGCTGGTTTGGCTCAGTGGATAGAGCATTGGCCTGTAGACTGAAGAGTCCAGGTTTGATTCTGTTTAAGGGCACATGCCCAGGTTGCAGGCTTGATCCCTTGTAGGGGCATGCAGGAGGCAGCCAATCAATGATTCTCTCTCATCATTGATATTTCTATCTCTCTCGGCCTCTCCCTTCCTCTCTGAAATCAATAAAAAATATTTAAAAAACAACAACAACAAAAAACACAACGAGAAATTATCCAAAATACTAGACATGCCTATGATCTACTTATTGTGGAAAGTTGCCAGCCAAAGCAGTTATGTCTCAAAATGGTTGTATTGACAGAAATATTATAACTCAAAAACTATAATCATTCCCCTGGCTGGTGTGGGTCAGTTGGTTGGGCATGGTCCCATACACTAAAAGGTCTCTGGTTTGATTCCTGGTCAAGACACATGCCACGTTGCTGGCTCGATCTCCAGTAGGAGGAGTGCAGGAGGTAGCCATCAATCAGTGTTTCTCTCTCACACTGATGTTTCTCTCTCTCTCCCCCTTCTTTCCCCTTCCTTTTCTCTCTCTCTCCCAAATCATTAAAAACGTATTTTGAAAATAGTAGAATCATTCGGTTGTGTTTTGGTTGAATTGCAATCTACCAACTGGGGAAGCTTTTATTGGATTTCTAGTTCTTTCCAGCTTTCCGATGTTCCTGTAAGATGCTCTGTCTTGCCAAAACCGGTTTGGCTCAGTGGATAGAGCATTGGCCTGCGGACTGAAAGGTCCCAGGTTCGATTCCGGTCAAGGGCATGTACCTGGGTTGCGGGCACATCTCCAGTAGGAGATGTGCAGGAGGCGGCTGATCGATGTTTCTCTCTCATCGATGTTTCTAACTATCTCTCTCCCTTCCTCTCTGTAAAAAATCAATAAAATATATTTAAAAAAAAAAAAAAAGATGCTCTGTCTTTTCACGCATATTTTCTTTAGACTCCCAGTCAATCAGAGAATGCGATCATTATGCTGCTATTGATCCTGCTCAATATGGCAGTATCAAACCGCAGAATGAGGAACCTGAAATAAAGGTGCAAAACGGGCTATCGCTGCATCTTTTAGAGACTTTTTCGGAAGTATCTCACGTGTAGTGAGGTATCTCACATGGGGCAGTAATCTCAGCTTGAATCTCATCTGGGTCTGTTGCTGGGAGTCAAGCATGTCTGGGCACGTCTGGCCAACGGGTGAGTCAGGACAGAAGGAAACCTGCTGACATGGGGCTGAGACTGCTTCCTAGAACAGAACTCATTTTAATGGAAGAGAGATTTAGACAGAGAAGCCCTATAAGAAAGACTTAGTCATTGGATGGGGAGTAATAAATACAGCGTGGGGTAGCTGTTACTCAAGTCTGTCGCCAATCTAGGCCCATGAAAGCATGTCTGGGTCCCTAAGAGAAACAAGAGCTCTGAGTAAAAGCATAAAGAGCCATTTCACTGGAAACTATGATATTAGGTGCAAGCAGTCTGCGTTGGGGTTCCCCTAAAAAAAGGTCAAACACCAGGATCTCCATTTCTTTAGCTAACACCATGGCTTTGGGTGTTTTGTTTGTATCACAGATTCTGACAGGAGCCTGCAGCACCTAGAGGAGCAGAGCAGGAGAAGGGGCCACTGGGAGAGAGGAGTGTGTGAGCACATGAGAGGCCCCCACCCCAGGGGCTCCCGGAGAACTGGAGGTGTCCTCACTAGGTTAGTAGGCTTGATAGGTAGAACCAGTGACGTAGAAATTACTGTTGCTATATCGGACCCATTAGTGCTGTAGTCAATGAGTCTGAATGCTATTCCTAATCAAATAGCTCTTATGCAATGGTGTGTTCTTGGGGGGATTTATAATTATTAATTACCAAGCAAGAAGGAGGGGACTATAGAACACTGGTTCTCAATCTATGAGGGACCAGGTTTTTTTTTGTTTGTTTGTTTGTTTGTTTTTTTTAAATTTCCAGTGGACTGATATTTTTGCAAAATATGTAAAAGTTAGTTATCAGAATAATCAAATAAACAGATGAAATAAAAAAGAGAAGCCCCAGGTTTTTTTTTATTATTATTAGGTTCAACAATCATAAAATTACTCTATCAAGTTGTGGGAAAGTTTTCAGTACTTCTCTAACTGCAGACTGGTAATGAACAGTTCATGGATGGGACTGGTCTGTAGATCTTGTTTCCCGGTTTTATGAAGTTTCCACCTGATGCCACCTGAAGGGACTCTATCACCTGGAGCTCCTGCCTCTAGTCACACACATTAGTGAATGGGATAACGACACTGTGACACTGTGGTCATGTAGGAGAGTGCCCTTGTTCTAAATAGATGTGTGCAGAGTAATGATGTCTGCAACTAAACATAGAGGGAGAGAGGGAATGGGAGAGGGGGTAAAGGAAGGTGAGTAAGGGGAGAGGGGGAAGGGGAGAGAGGAGGAAAGAGACCAGAGAGAAGACAGAGGGACACAGCCTGCACATATTTGGCAAAATATTAGTAATTGATGTTATGCAGGTGTACAGGTGTTTATTATCCAGTTCTTTCTAATTATGAGATTTGTAGTTCAAAAAAACCTCCAAAAAACCAAAAAACCATTTTCTAAAAAACAACACAGCTCTAACCGGTTTGGCTCAGTGGATAGAGCATTGGCCTGTGGAATGAAGACTGAAGGGTCCGGGGTTGGATTCAGGCATGCAGGAGGCAGCCGATCAAGGATTCTCTCTCATCATTGATGTTTCTATCTCTCCCTCTCCCTGCCTCTCTGAAATCAATAAAGATATATTTAAAAAACAAGGACAACAAAACTTTCCAGTGATAGGAAACACCCTTTTCTTCAAAAGCCCAGTTCCAAGATAGCTCATTTTACTCTTCAGTATATATATTGCAGCTTGAGCATTCATTTGTGGCTTTGATACCTGCCAGTACCACATGTCTAATCTCCATTAACTTTTCACTCTTTTCAGAATGTCTCCTATATATTTGATACCCTTACGGCATAACTTTAATCATATCACACCTTTAAAAAAATATCTCAGTGTGTACCTGTTGTCTTTCAAAGTAGAATGTTTTATTCAAGATTTTCTGCAATCTAATCTTTAACTCTTAGCTTTCTAGCTTTGCTTTCTCATGTTAACACCATCATAAAAATTTTTTATACTTTTCCATGTTATTGCTTCACAGTTCTCGAAATTTCCCCTTAAAAAGAATTCCATTCTATACATTCTTCAAGATCAAGCTCAAATTAATTAAACTTAGATGTAGTTATATATCTTACTATACAAATTGTTCAAATCCTACATTGGCCATGAAGTTTTCCTTGATTAACTCAGCCAAACACGAACCCTAATCTCCAGGGCTTAATCCAGTGGTCTAGCATATACACTTAGTACAGTATATACTTTTAACTTCTTTAATAGTTCTTTATTTTTTAAAGAATGTTTTTATTAATTTCTGAGGAAGGAAGGGAGAGAGGGAAAGATAGAAACATTTCTTTTTTTTAGACTTAAAAAAAAGTTTATTAGTGAAAGGGGCTGTGGGGTGGTGGGCTGGATGCTACGTCAGCTGACCCACCTTGTCCTGCTGCATCTGGGCGATCAGCTGCTGTCGCTCAGCTGCTTGGCGCATGCGCATCATGACAAGGCTTTCGTAGTCCCTCTGGGACACCACAGAACCCTGTGACTGTCCTGGGTGGCTGGGGCCATCCTTGCCCTGGGGCCGTCCCTCCAACCAGGAAATCTTCAGAGGATTATCAACCAGGCCCACTTCATTCTAGACAGCCAGCTCCGCAGCCTTGATGGTTGCAAACTCCACCACGGCGGTGCCTGCCTTCTTGCTGGAAAGTACCAGGTTGAGCACCTCTCCGTACTTTTGAAGAAGCTGCAGGAGGACATCTCTGGAATAGCCGCCTTTTGAACCGTCCTCTCTGCACTTCCATTTTAGCTTTAGCTTGGGAGTTCCTTTGCCTTCAGGATTTTCTGCCGTTCCTCTCAACCTCTGCTCCCTTCCAGCTGCCGGGAACCCTCTTCTCGCAGGCGTTGGATCTTCTGCTCTAGTGTCCTGGTGCTCCGGCTCTCCCCCTCCTCCTCCTCCTCCTCCTCCTCCTCCTCCTCCTCCTCCTCCTCCTCGGCCTGGGCCTGAGCCTGCCGCTCCCGGGCCTCCAGGTCAAGCTTCATTTTCTTCCTTCTCTCATGTAGTTTCTGGGTCCTCTCTGCTGCCTGCTTCTCGGCTTTCCTGATCTTGTCATACGTGGCCCTGGCTGCAGCATCAGTCAGTACCTCCAAGGCCTGAGAAAGCTGGTGGAAGAGTTCAGCTGCTCTGGGATTATCTGGATTTTTATCTGGATGGCAGGAGAGGGCCTTCTGCCTATAGGCCTTCTTCACCTCTTTGTCCCACGGGTTCTCCTCAATGCCTAGCAGCGCGTACAGGTCCATCTGTAAGAGCTCCTTGGCCACCGACATAGTTCCAACCCTGACCAGATTTGTACTACAACTCCCAAGATGTTGGGGTCCAGCCCCAGTAGGTCCAGGGGTTCCCAAAGGTGTGGATGGAGTCGACAAAGAAGAAATGACAGGGAGACAGTGTTCAGTTGATCAGCAACCTAGCCAGGTTCTGTAGCCAGGTTCTGTCTTTATTCTCCTGTTACATCTGTATTTATACCAGTTGATTTTAATCCTATCCATTCTATTCCAAAGGTTAGGGCGTTTGTTATCTCCATTCCAAGGTCACTACTCTATTGTTCTGTTAAGCTATAAGGAAGTAACTGAAGGAGATTATCCTAAGTAAAGATTATGTAGCTTAAGCATGATTGTTCGTAGTTAAAGTGATTAACTACCTGCCTGGCACTTAGTTAAGGGGTTTTATTCCTTTCTTAGTCCTGTTAATCCCTAACTCCAGGGAAAAATCCCCACCTGGGGAAACAACCTTTCTCAGAGAGGTGACCTTGGTTAAAACACATAGCGCTAAGAAGAGGAGCAAACATATTAAGAACAGTATGCCATATACGCCAGGTCCCTTGAAACATATGCTGTGCAGATGTTTCTTCCCTGCAGTGACTGTGTCAAGCAGCAAGGATGGACCAGCTTCCGGCAACAATACAGGATGATAATATAGTACTTGTCTATCTCAAAAAATGGCATGGAGGTTAAAATGTTTGAGGTTAGTATTTTGCATTGTACCCGTCTGAAGGTATGTCAACCATAATGCCTCTTACTATTTATTATTTTTATTTTTGCTTTTCCTTGAGGCAACTTATGGAATATAAAAGCTGACCAAGGCCTAAGACAGTGGACATAATACTGGGGTACTCAAGCTAATTGAAGACTTTCCAAGATGTGTGTGCATGAGCACAGAGAATTTGTTTTAAAGTAATCAGTTCTCTGATCCTTACTTCCCATCGGTAGCCATCCCCAAAACCAATCTGCCTGAAAATGTGCCCTGGGGTCAGAGTGACAGTACCCTCCTTTCCTGCCTCCCTTATTCCAATTGTCCCTCCCCTACTTTACAAACAATAGCATAATTCCTTCCCAGCCCAGATCTTACTAACGTGTAATACCCAGGGGGGATGCAAAACCTTCAAGACAATAAAAAAGAAACAATGGACTGGAGAAACAGAATGGGTTAACACATCCTTTCATAAGTTAGGTGGTTTTCAGTTGCTTATTTCAACAAAGTTGAAAGAGAACCTAATCAGAGTTGTCAGCTGATAGATCATGAAAAATATTTTCTCTTTGTTAGATCTTTATGTGATTTTTTTGGCATATAATTTGGAATGAGTTTCAACGAATGGCATTACTATAACAAAAGTCCATTCTCATCTACTTATTTATATGGACTAGTTTTCTCAATGCTTATGTTCATGGAATTGAAAACTTGGAATAGAATTAATGCTGAATTCATTCTCATTCTAGTAATACTCATCCACGGATAGAATAAGTTGGTTGAAAAATAAAATGCATCCAATTCCATTTCTGTAAGATGCATTCCCAACAAAATTTTACTTTTATGTTTATTTATAAATATTTGCAATCTATTTGTTTTATCAGTTGGAAGGAAATATAAGATGATCAATAAGAGTTCAAATACAAAATATATTATGGTAAAACTCTGGAGAGGATGTGGAATGCAAAGATCAATTCCAGAAGATAAAGGATGAAAACTGTCCAAGTATAAGAGACTATTTTAAAAAGTAGGTATTAGTTAAGGTTAATGAATCTCTATGGTTTTTAAAGTTCATTCGCTATATGTGAAAAAGTGTGACAGTTATGAAGTATTTGTGACAAGCGGGGAGAAATGTAGATGTCCCTTTGAACAAAATTGTTCCAAGGGGCTCACGAGCCAAAAAGTTTGAAGATCTTGAACAGCCAAGATGTCCTTGCTCTGAGACAGACTGAACTCTTCCTGGAGGGACGCAAACGCAGGTTGGAGTGAAACCTGTGGCTCTACGTGGGCGCTGGTGGATTTAGTCCCTTGCATTGTATTATTTCTTGTTATTCGTTTGAAATCGCCTCTCCTCGTAAGACTGTAAGCTCTCGGAAGACCAAGGGCTTGTTCGATTTCTGGGCTCAGTGCCTGCGCCCTGGGGACACTCCCCACACCCCCGCGCAATGAATGACTCTGTCGTGAGAACTCGGAGGGCTGTTACATCCCCGCTGGCACTCGGGTGTCTGCTCGGCGCGTCCCGCCCGCTGCGAGGCCAGGCCCGCGAAGGCGTGGGAAGGCCCGAGGGAAACTCTGAGCGCTCGGCGGCCGGGAGGGGCGGGGCGGAGGCCGGTTTGCGGGGGGGCGGGCGCGGGGCGCGGGCGCGGAACCGGGGCGGGGGAGGTGCCGCCGCGCAGGCGCGCCGCCGTCTCCGCGTGCGCGCTGTCCCCGCGCGGGCGCCGTAGCGCGTGTGTAGGCTGACGCAGCCCGAGGGCCCTCCTCTTGCTCTGCAGCGGCGTCGGTGGAGTTTTGGGCGTTAAGGGAGGGGGCGCGGGAGCCTAGCCGCGAGAGGGAGGCGGCGGGGAGGAGGAGGAGCAGGCGCCGCCATGGCCGCCGCGCTCACCGACATGGCCGACCTGGAGGAGCTCTCCCGCCTGAGCCCTCTGCCCCCCGGCAGCCCCGGCTCGGCGGCGCGGGGCCGTGCGGAGCCCCCCGAGGAGGACGAGGACGAGGAGGAGGAGGAAGAGGAGGCGGAGGCCGAGGCGGTGGCGGCGCTGCTGCTGAACGGCGGCGCCGGGGGCGGCGGCGGCGGCGGCGGCGTGGGGGGCGGCGAGGCGGAGACGATGTCGGAGCCGAGCCCCGAGAGCGCCAGCCAGGCCGGGGAGGACGAGGACGAGGACGACGAGGAGGACGAGGAGGAGGAGGACGAGGGCAGCAGCAGCGGCGGCGGCGAGGAGGAGAGCAGCGCCGAGAGCCTGGTGGGCAGCAGCGGCGGGAGCAGCGGCGACGAGACGCGCTCGCTGAGCCCGGGCGCCGCCAGCAGCAGCAGCGGCGATGGGGACGGCAAGGAGGGCCTGGAGGAGCCCAAGGGACCGCGGGGCGGCCAGGGCGGCGGCGGGGGCGGCAGCGGCAGCAGCAGCAGCAGCGTCGTCTCCAGCGGCGGCGACGAGGGCTACGGGACCGGGGGCGGCGGCAGCAGCGCGACCTCCGGGGGCCGGCGCGGCAGTTTGGAGATGTCGTCGGATGGGGAACCCCTGAGCCGCATGGACTCGGAGGACAGGTGAGTGCCCGGCGGCGTCTCCCGGTCCCCCTGTCCCTCTCACCTACCTTCCTATCCCCTCCCTCCTCCCGCGCTCCCGGGCCGGGGGGACTTTTTGGCCGCGATGCCCCCCGTCCCCCGTTCCCCGGGCCCAGGGCCCCTCCCCCAGGCGCCCCCCTCGGAAACCTCCGGGCCGCCCCGCCCCTCTGGCCTCGGATAGCGGCTCCCAACTCTCAGACCCTGTCCCCCCACGCTGCCCGGCGCCCCGCACGGACCCGCGGACGGCCCCGACGCGGAAGCCGCCCCCGAGCAGGCCCGGCCTCGGTGGGAGCTGCAGCGGCCCCGGGGGCGCACACCCGGCCCACGAGGTTAGCGTCCGCCGCGAGCGCGAACACTTGTCAGAACTGCAATTGACAAGTGCTTTCCAACATGGCTGGTCTCGCTCGGATTGCACAGAACTTCCTTGTTCGGGGAGGAGACCCCCAGCTGCCCCTCTTCTTTACTTATAAAGAAAAAGAACAAGAAAAAGCTGTTCTTTTTTTCTGTTTAACCGCTGCTTCCAAAACGCCTCCCGGGTAGTCGTTAACGTGGTCTCCAAAGGGATGTAAATAACTTCTATGCGTCCCGCGAACAAATCCGGGAGAAAGTTGAAAGCGAATCCATCGTTGTAGCCAAGAAAGATGAATTTATGGCTTTTGCAATAACTTCGCGGGAGCAGAGAGAGTTGGAGTGGGAACGAAAGACACTCCTGAAGGGACCTGCATCATGGTAGGCGGTGTAGTGTCCTTGTGTAGTGAGGCTTCGTGATTGTAGGCGGCAGGATTTGCAGCCCCGTGTTGGAGAGCGCTGAAGGAATTAGCATTCTTCTAAAGTTCGTGGGGAGTAGCGTGGGGACTGGCCAGAAATGCGCTTCCTTTTTTTTCGGGACATTAAAATGACTGCCATTATGATGTTTCGATCGTTACTGTTACTTTTGGGCTCTTTGGAAAACTTCCTATTTTAAATAATTGGTTCTTAATGTACTTTTTAACAACAGCACTCCCTCCTTCATGCTGTACTGCTTCTAAAGTATATTAGCACTTGTTTTGACCATCTGCTAATGTTTAGATGAGCAGTCGATTTTTAAATCATCTCTGTTGACTTGGATTTAAAGGTTTTAAGTATTCTAAAGTTCTAGGGATAACAATGGTTAACTGAGAAAAATTTATGTAATAAGGAATACAAGGCCCTAAATATTTTGGGAATACAGTATTAGAATCTGTTTGACACTTAAATATCTAGTTAAGACACCTTGGCTGGGGTAAAACAGACTGTACAAACCTTAGAAAAATTGTACTGAACTATATAGGCATGGCGGGAAGGAGAATGTCTTCAAGAGAATTAAAAATTGACGTGAACTGCACAATGAAGAATGTGTTATTTATCATTTTATTACAACCTCCTTCGTTGGTACCCAGAGATACTTGAAAGTTGGTAGTTCCCGCAGTTCTTCTGTTTAGTTATGGACACACACTTGTTTAGCACCGCACAGTTTAAACGTTGCAGTCGTTTCATTCACAATTTGGTGCAAACTAGATATTATTTTGACTTCCATTTAACAGATGAAGAAGCAAGTTGAGTGTCTTCCTAAAAACAGTAAGTACAGAATGGTAGTGGTGAAGCTGAACAAAGGTTCTTAAGTCCCTTGCTCTTTCCACTTCACAAGAGTAAGAATAATTCACCTTAAATAACAAGCTGTATGTGTCAGTTTTTATTGTTTGTTTGAGTTAATATCTTGTCCACTGCATCCTTTTATTAGGAGACAATGAATTATTGGTCAAGTAAAATTTCAGAAAGTGGAGTTTTGGCTTCATTTTATATTTATTGGATATTTATTTGAGTATCTACTTTATACATCATACTTAGGAGTAAGGAGTAAGATAATTGGTGCCACAAGTCCAAATAAGGTTAAAACTTGATAACTAAGCATACTTGCTTTTCTTAATGCTTAAGCATTAGAGACTACAAAATATTGTAGTCATTTTACCATTTCAAGGTAGTAGATTTATCACTTGTATGAAAAAGCCTTCCATTACTAGTGAAACTGGTTGTGGTCTTGATAATCTTAATTCTGAAATGCCCCCTGTTGCTATTGAGTTAAAGAACTATTTTAAATTTGGAAAGGATTCATAATTCTTATAAACTGTCCTGCAGATTACACTAATCTGTGTGGATTTTATAGATTGATTTCATGGTAGGAAGTCTTTATTTTTGTAACTGATGAAAGGATATTGTGGTTTTAAAGTGCTTTTAAAAAACTTGAGGCAATCCTATCACAACGATTTCATCATTAGAATTTACTGTTTCTCTTAGGATGCTTGTTCATTTTTTCTAACACTTTGAAATTAGGAAGTATCTTTGAATTTAACATACTTTAGAATTTGTAAAAATATCTTAAATATTTTTAACTGTAAGAGCTTCTTAAGAAAGAATTAATACAAAGATTTAGATTTTGAAGCTTGTGATCCAAGGTACCACTTTATAATCATGTATTGGAAGTGTTGTGTGATGAAAACTGACTAATTTATAAAATGATTAAATGGCATTTGGTACAAAAAACATTGATTT
Source organism: Myotis yumanensis (assembly GCF_028538775.1). Taxonomy (NCBI): domain Eukaryota; kingdom Metazoa; phylum Chordata; class Mammalia; order Chiroptera; family Vespertilionidae; genus Myotis; species Myotis yumanensis. The sequence continues at coordinate 184,428,254 of NW_027223754.1, read as the reverse complement.
TTTTCCCCAGGAGAGAGTTATTCAAAACCATGTAAGTGTATTAGTGTGTTTATTTTAGTCAAGTTAGCAAACTTAAAGTTGATAGGTAATTTACTTTGGTTATAGAGATAATGAAATTTTCTTTGGGGGCGGGGGATATTTAGCTGTGCAAGAACACTAAAAACTAGTTTTTCTTTTACGTACTTTGAATCTAAGCTTAAGTGTTTTTTAAAAAGTTACCACCTTTTAAGTTAATTTCAGAGGCTATGTTAAATACAATTTTAGAATTTTAAATGCCTCAAATGTTTTTAGTTTACAAATTAGTTTTAGCTATTGAATCAGATTTTACTTACATTGAAAGTACTCTGAGCTACTTATCCTATATAAGTGAATTGATAATAACAATCTCTTCCATTTTGTGGTTGTCTCTTTTTTAAATTGTCTCTCCCTTCCCCCCACCCCGCAACAAGAGTATAAACCATGACTTATTTTTGAAAAAGCCAAGGCCTCTTTCAGCCACTTTTATCAGCCTTTATGGATAAATCTAGGTATCAAATGAAAAGTGCCTGGGTGAGGATGGGGTAAAAGGGAAGGGCATATAGAATGAAACTTATTTTAAATGTTTAGCAAAGGCCACACACAGGCCCTTACCATCTTGTGGATATAAAATTTTGTCAATTTTTGGGTTGTAAACTTTGAGGTATAATTAGGATTGCTTTGAAATTGGGAAAACAGACTTAATATTGCTCAGTTTCCCTATAGTATGGTTTGGGAAATCTTTTTCTAATATAGAGGCTAAATTTTAACATCAGATTAATACTAGAAGGCTAATGAGGTTATTGTCAAGATTTATTAAGGATCTGTATGTTTGAGGCAATAAAATACTTTTATGTAGAAAAATATTTTGCTCATACTTCGTAATAAAACTCCTTTTCACTACCCCTTTCATCTCTGAAGCAATCTGCTCTTCATAGGCTCTAGAATACCTCTTTTTCACCACCCTTTTATTTTGATTAAATTTAGGGAAAAGCTTCTAATAGGTCTGTTTTCATTGATAACATTGTAATGCTCAATTAAGGAAGGTATGGCAACAGTAAAAAAACCCCCACAGATTTTAGGATCTAATTTATATAGGGAGATTCTAAGGGTTCATTTTACTTTTAAGAAACATTAAGACTGCCCAGCTGGTGTGGCTCAGTGTTTGAGTATCGACCTATGAACCAGGCGGTCATGGTTCAATTCCTGGTCAGGGCAAATGCCCAGGTTGTGGGCTCGATCCCCAGGAGTGGGCGTTCAGGAGGCTGCTGGTCAATGATTCTCTCTTATCATTGATGTTTCTATCCCTCTCTCTTCCCCTCAGAATCAATCAATATATGTATATATGTGTATATATATATGTATATATGTATATGTGTGTGTGTGTGTGTGTGTGTGTGTATATATATGTGTATATATATACTTTGCTGCAAAAAGCTTTATCTCATTTGGTCCAATGCGTTGGAGAGGGCTTCAGGGTGGTTAAAAGAATGGCCAGTAGTTTCGGGAAGAGGCTCAGGTAAAAGCCAGAGTCACCAGGGGGATGCAGAGGGGCCTCTCAAAGGCTCCTAGTCCTGCTTGAGGGTGAGCCTTTCGAAGAGATACTCACCCAGCCCAGCCTGGGGGGCGGCCCGCCTGCGGATGTTAGTTAGGTGGATGTTAGTTAGGTGGTCGCCCATCTTCTTAATCAGTTTCACCTCCTCACCCAGGAAGTGGTTCTCCAGGAAGTCGCAGAGATGAGGGTCTGCACGGGTAGAACCCAGGTCTCCAAAAGGGGCCTGCTTCCGGTTCTTCTCCAAGGCCAGGGTGGCTTCCATGGCATCCTGAGTTTTGCCCCAGTCATCTTGGGAAGGTTTCTGCACCTCCTGGAAGAGAAAGCGGCTGCCACACTTGTTTTGCAACTTTAAGAGATGCTCAGCACCCTGGCGCTTTTTCTCCGCCAACTCGCGGAAGAAGCGGCCCACACCCTCCAGAGCCACATTGTCACGGTTGAAATAGTAACCCAGAGAGAGGTAGGTGCGGGAGGCCGGCAGGTGCAGGTTGGCCAGGCGAGTGACCGCAGCCTCCACCTCGGTGGAATAATTTTGACGAATTTGGGAGCTCGTGGTTGTTGGGCAATAGGAGTTAAGGTAGGAAAAAAAAACAGTGTGCTGGCTGGTCCCGGAGGTGGTTCTGAAGGTGGTGACTGGATGAGACGCAGGAGAGTAGAGGCTGGAAGAAGGGGTCTGTTTTGTCCAAACACTGTTGAAGCAAGAGACAGATCTGGGACCTCTGAGTGCACTGCCAATAAAATATTTTTAAAAAGAAATAGTAAGACTACTTTGGTTAGTTACCGACTCCGTGTGTAAATGAGTTTGCTACCAAATAGGTTTTTACTATGTTAAGGACTCTTTACTGAATAGTGTGGAAGATAGGAACACAAAATGATTCCCTCTTCATCCATTTTGTTTGGAATTCCAAAGTGTAGGTTTTTTCTTTTTTCTTTTTTTAAAATATATTTTATTGATTTTTTACAGAGAGGAAGGGAGAGAGACAGAGAGTTAGAAACATCGATGAGGGAGAAACATCGATCAGCTGCCTCCTGCACATCTCCTACTGGGGATGTGCCCACAACCCAGGTACATGCCCCCGACCGGAATCGAACCTGGGACCCTTCAGTCCGCAGGCTGACGCTCCATCCACTGAGCCAAACCGGTTTTGGCCAAAGTGTAGGTTTTTAAAAAAATATATTTTTATTAATTTCAGAGAGGAGGAGAGAGATAGAACCATTAATGATGAGAGAGAATAATTGATCGGTTGCCTCCTGCACCCCCTGCACTGGGGATGGAGCCTGCAACCTTGGCATATGCCCTGCCCGGAAATTGAACCGTGACCTCCTGGTCCCCATAGGTCGATACTGGACCACTGAGCCATGCTGGTTAGGCATTGCTTCAAATTTTTGATGACTGAGACCACCTTTCAAAACACATCAAAATACCACAACAAACCCCTTTCCTGGTCTTTTAAAACCTGGCTTTAATTTCTTTTTCTATTTTTTTCTTCTCCTTTTATGGTTCTCTAGGTAGAGGGATGTGTAGTATATTACAATATAAAGAGCCTGTAATTTGGAGTCATAGGGAACAGTTCACACTTTAGTCTTGCCTGTATTATGATTTTAAGTAATATCTTTGAGCCTTAGTACCTCAGCTGCAAAACAGGCTTAGATTTTACCATGAAGGTGTTCTAAGGTCCAAATGAATTTCTGTTAATGACTCCTGTGAACTCTTTTTTTTTTTTTTTTTTCTTTAAACATCCAGGTGACCAACTGGATTTTTATTTTATTTTTTTAAATATATTTTATTGATTTTTTACAGAGAGGAAAGGAGAGAGATAAAGAGTTAGAAATATCGATGAGAGAGAAACATCGATTAGCTGCCTCCTGCACACCTCCTACTGGGGATGTGCCCTCAACCCAGGTACATGCCCTTGACCGGAATCGAACCCGGGACCTTTCAGTCCGCAGGCCGATGCTCTATCCACTGAGCCAAACCGGTGTCGGCGTCCTGTGAACTCTTTTGAAGAATTCATGTTATTTGGATGCTTGCTTTATCCTTTTTGTATTTTTGAGAGCAGGGATAGTTTAGCTGGTTTAGAACTTTGTATTTAACACAATACCTTGGATATGGTGAGTACTCATTTATTAGAATTAAGTTGAAATACCAACAATAGGATTTATATAAATAAAGGAGACTAAACTGAGGGCCAAGAATTTGATGCCCTTGGTTGGATCATTGTAGTTGGTATTGATGAGTTTAAGGACAGCTTTGCCTGTGACATTTTATGCAAAATTTGTAGGTACTTTTCTCTGAGCAGAAACCAGCAACTTTTCAAAAGAGTTGATCTAAGAACTACCTATTTAGAGGAGACAAGAGGTGCATAGTAAACATTAAAAGATTTGACAACTCTGAAATGGAAAATTTCTATAAAAATGAGTGTGAGTATGGAAATTTGAAATGGATAGTTACCAGAGGGCTTTTTTTTAAACACCACTGTTTAAAAGCATTTAGTGAATGCTTTAACATTTTATCAAAGTTAATGAAAATTTTGACATTAAGAAGGGAAAGAGTATTGGGAGAGAAGTGGGCTATGAGTCAGAATGTTTGGAGTTGGAATTCACTTAAGGTGGGTGACCATGGGACATTTATTTAAGTTATTTAGTGTCTTACTACTATTTCAGGTCTCTTCCCTGCAAAAGGGGAATAATACTAGATTATTGTGGGGATTACATGTAGAGTATTTAGCACAATTTATTAAGCGTTTACTATGTGATAGATATTTAACAAATACAGGGTGAGGCAAAAGTAGGCTTACAGCTGTGAGTATGGGAAACAGTTTATTCTTGCATTATTGTATTATTTTCCATGAATAACTGTAAATCTACATTTGCCTCACCCTGTATATCTATTCTGCAGTTGACCTAAAGGCCTCATAATACCTTTTATTTTTAATAGTTTTTAATATGTAAGTGAATCTACTGATCTATTAGAAAGCTTTATGTTTTCTTGTAATGGTAATGGATTTGCAGTGATCTAACCACATGTTGAGTTCATTTTTCTGACTAATAGTTTGCATGTGAAAATAATAGTTATTGACCTTAGAACTAAAGGACAGTTTTGGGATGGATATTTGAACGTTTAAAAGTAATTTTAAATCATGGTTACCATTGTACCCCTTTCAGTGATAAGCAAGAAATGTAATGGTACCTCTCCAGATGGTAAGTTTTAAGAAGACTAAAAAGATAATTCCATTATTTTTTAGTTTATCTGTCAGTGGTTTGTGACACAGTACATTAAAATTAAAATTGGAGAGTATTGTAATTAATGACTAAAGTTTTGATGGGGCCCTAACCGGTTTGGCTCAGTGGATGGAGCGTCGGCCTTCGGACTCAAAGGTCCCAGGTTCGATTCCGGTCAAGGGCATGTACCTTGATTGCGGGCACATACCCAGTAGGGGGCGTGCAGGAGGCAGCTGATCGATGTTTCTCTATCGTCGATGTTTCTAACTCTCTATCCCTCTCCCTTCTTCTCTGTTAAAAATCAATAAAATATATTTTTTAAAAAATAAAGTTTTGGTGGGAGTATGGGACTGGATTTTATGATTAGGTGAGTGATGAATAGAAATTTCTAGAAAGCCTAAATGAAACACATGAAGGAAAGACCATACCATATTTCTAGACTTTCTGCCTAGATCAGAGAATGCACATTGGAACTGGAAAGTAAGAGTTTTAATGGCTGAAGTCGGACCTTTCACACCAACACATGCACATCTTTCTCAGTGTAGGTTTGTGGATCAGTCTTTTGCCTCTCTGCTGCTTCTGGCTTTGTAACTTGTAGTTACAAAGTTGTTCATTGTCCTTATCACAGTTTGAATAATTAGTGCCTATCCTGTTAGAATGTGTGTTCCCTGAGAAAAGGAACCATGTCTGTTTTGATCATTGCTGTATCCGCAGCACCTGGCACAGTCCTTGACACTTATTTTAAGTATTCTTAAATATATTTTGGATGAATGATGAAACTCCTGAAACAGGAAAATTAACTATGTGGTGAAAGAAGAGAAGGAGGGTTTGGAGCAGAGAGACCAATTAGGAGGTTATGTTACTATTTCTGAGTAAAAAAATTTTTCTTCGATTTAATTATAACAATAGCTTACCTCCCCCTCCCCCCCAGACATATCTATTGCTGAAATAAGGAACATTGGGTAGTAGCAAAACATGAACCTTGAGTCAGAAAGACTTGGGTTATTTTAATTTAACCATCTCAGAAGTTGTTTCCTTGTAAAATAAGAGAAATGTCTTAGTGTTATGAACAAGTGAAATTGAATATGTAAATCGGAAAAGGGCTCGTATTTAATTCATAGAGTCATTTACTCTCCCAGTTCTCATGCATAGAGATGTGGAAAGAATACTCTAGTGGGAATAAGTAATCAATATTGTGGTACTGGTTTTACTAGATCCTACCTATAGAAAATTGGGCAAATCATTTCATTTCTCTGAACTTCAGATTCTTCTTCTTTAAAGTGAGGGTTTTTGAACACAATATGATTTGGAGTGATCCTTTAGACCAGGGGTGGGGAACATCTGCCACGGCCTTCACAATCATTTGGTCTGGCCCTGCCAAGGCATTAGGGGTGAGTTAATTGACCAAATACAGCAGGCTAATTTTTTTTTAAATTTTTTAAGTTGATAATTTTGTATGGCCCACAAATGATGTTATAAATATCCAAATGGCCCTTGGCAGGAAAACGGTTCCCACCCTCCAGACAAACCCAGAATATTGCAGGTGTGGCTCTGCTGTATTCAGGATCTCAAAGATACGTTAGATAGGTTCTTCTGAATTCAAATATCACCAGAATTTTTAATTTATCTTTATGGTGTTGTATTGAAATATCATTTTTGTTCGTCTTCTCTAGGCTATAACATTTGTAAGATTAAAATCAGGTCCTGTTTATCTTTATACTTCCAGCACATACCTACTTACACTCATCTACTACACTGCCTATATTCATAACTCAGTAGTTGGTTGAATTCAACTGAATATGGATGTACCTAATGCATATTTTTTCTTACTGCCGTTAGTGTGGCTGCATGAAACAAGGAGAACCATTCTATGCCTAATATTTCCCCCATCCCTCTTTTAACCTGATGTTATATTTATTGATTTTAGAGAAAGAGGGAGAGGAAGAGGGAGAGAGAGAAACATCAATCAGTTGCTCCCTAAAGTGCCCCTACTGGACACAGGGATGTGGCCTGACTGAGAACCGAGCCAGCAACCTTTTTGGTGTATGGTACGACTCTTCAACCTACTGAGCCACCTGACCAGGGTTCCAATTCTTTTTAACGGCATATGTGGAAAGATTATTTGGAAAAAAGTTGTGAATATTTGAATAATTTTAAAGAGCAGACTTTCCCAACAAAAAAACAAATTTGCATATTATTTTAAGAGAAAACTACTATCTAATTTGCTTAAGAATCTCAGACTCTTGAGCTTATAGAAAGGATTTTGAGAAGTGCAGTTCAGTCCGGCCAGCGTGGCTCAGTGGTTGAGCATCGATCTATGAACCAGGAGATCACAGTTCGATTTCCAGTCAGGGCATATGCCCATGTTGTGGGCTCAGTCCCCAGGGTGGGGTGTGCAGGAGGCAACTGGTCAATGATTCTCTTTCATCACTGATGTTTCTATCTGTCTCTCCCTTCCTCTCCCTCTCCCTTCCTCTCTGAAATCAATAAAAATATTAAAAAAATAAAAGAAGTGCAGTTCATTGTATCCTCACCAACAACAATGAGGTGAGGAAGAGCACAGAGATTATGACTTGCCCAAGTCACAAGCTTCTTGAGAAAGCCCAGTCCTGGCGTTAGACGTGTTGTTTAGCTACTGTACTGTCTATATGACTGTTTTAACAACCTTGACTGGAAATTTAATTAAAATCATATAAATAAATGGCTATTTAAATTTTCAACCTTTCTCTTTTGCAAAGAATTCATATACATTTCTGAACCTTCATTTGTAATATTTATATATACGTAGATTATTTAGCCCAGGTTCGTTTTAAGACTGAAATATAGAAGTTAATTTTTGGGTTGTAGTTATTCAGTCTTATGGGGAATAGAAGCTCTTTATTGACATTTTATTTCTGTTAACACTTTTTGAAGTTCCTGACTTGCTTTTTGGTTTTCATTTCTATTTTGAGTTTCTAGAAAGATGAAGTGTTTACCAATTTGAGAAAACATGTTTTAGAAGGGTATTAGTATTTCTCAGTAAATACATTTGCTAATTCATTTCTAAATTACAAAATTTTGCCATTACTTTTTATAAATATTTGTTAAAGTACTGAGTGAATGAATCAGCAGTAGACTTTTTAGTTTTTTCAATTCATGTTGGCAGTCATTCGAACATATCTTTTGAGGTGTTGAGCACTAGTATAGTCATTTTTGTCAGAAACATTTTTATGATTTAACACTAACTTCAAACACTAAATATGTGATTGCTTCTGTATAAAATGGGTGGTGGTCCTCATAGCATTTTTTTTTTTTAACATACCTTCTTGGCGTATATAGCCATTTTTCTGTAAACTTAAGGTAAAAGATAACTCCTTATATTGTAATTGTGTTGAAGTAAAATGTTTCTAGTATTACTTCTTTTTGAAGACAGTTGCTTGCTGATCTCTTAAGCTGGATGATGAAAGATGTGGGTGGAGTATCTTAAAGGGCAATAGACTAGAGATGAGAAACAAATTTAAAATGTGCACAGTGCATAGTGATGGTAGAAGAATGCCACCTACTTGCTTTCCATAGGCTATATTTCATCATTGTTACATAAAGTCCCTTTTGGCCAATTTAATGAATGCTGCTGGGTCTTGGGGAAAAATCTTTTTTCTTTAGTCACAGAAATAATTGTGGGGACAGAGAATAGTCTTTTTCTTGATTAGAAAAATCCATTTTATCTTTTTAAATTATAGTGATAATAGATTGTAATTATAGTAATAATAGTAATAATACCTTGGTTTTAGCTAATGATTTGTAGTGTGCCTCCAATTAATTTTGATGATTATCTCGTGTGACATCCACATATTTTACTTGCCTTAAAAATCATACTTCAACAAAAAGGTCATACTTAAATTTGTTACTAAAAACTATTTGAACATCTTTAGGTTTAGGAGTTTACTACAAATGAGATGTTTATATGTGATTCTTAGTACAGTTCATATCATAAGAAAACAGAATTCCTTCCATCTTAGGTGAGTAGGAAGGGCCTTGGGGAAAATTGACTTGTGTATATGTAACACATGTAATAAAATAGGCACTTCTCTTCACTTTTTAAAAAAATTGTTTTCCAGTTTAAAGACCTAAAAGCCTACAGCACCATAGCAATTTGGAAGGCAAAATGAGTTGGCCTTATAGAAATCTAACATGGTCTAAATTCCTGAATCCCATTTAAGACCAATTTCATGTTACTTTTGTTCTTGATAAATAAAAACTAAAATGACTGCCCCTTTGTCTCTGGGATGAATTTTTGGAGTTGGATTTTATGTTGAGATTGTTAGGCTCAGATCTGTTTTAGTTCTAAATGTGGGACAAGTTCTACCTCAGGGAGTGTTGCTTTATTTATTGTGTGTTCAAATAGTGTTGCTTTCTATGACTGACCTTGAATTAATTTTTTTTAAAAATATATCTTTATTGATTTCAGAGAGGAAGGGAGAGGGAAAGAGAGATAGAAACATCAATGATGAGAGAGAATCATTGATTGGCTGCCTCCTAGGCATGTGCCCTTGACCAGAATCGAACCTGGGACCCTTCAGTCTTCAGGCTGATGCTCTATCCACTGAGTCAAACCAGCTATGGCTTGAATTAATTTTTTAAAAAATATTTTTTATTGATTTTTTACAGAGAGGAAGGGAGAGGGATAGAGAGTTAGAAACATCAATGAGAGAGAAACATCGATCAGCTGCCTCCTGCACATTCCCTGCTTAGGGATGTGCCCGCAACCCAGGTACATGCCCTTGACCGGAATCGAATCTTGGGACCCTTCAGTCCACAGGCCGACGCTCTATCCACTGAGCCAAACCGGTTAGGGCTTAAATTAATTTTTTATGAAGCTAATTGATTTGTAGGAATCATCCTCCTATATAATAAAAGACTAATATGCAAATTGTCCCCTCGGGAGTTCGACCGACTAGGAGTTTGACTGCTCACTATTGACATAAGCCGACCACCAGGGGGCGGCGTGGAATGAAGGAAGGCCCCTGCTGGCAGCTGGGGGAAGTAAGGCTCCGGCTGGCAGCTGACAGCCACCAGCCAGGGGAAAGAAGGCCCCGATCGGCCCGCACCGGGCCTCTAGTTTATATATATAAAAGGCTAAGTGATTGGCTGGAAGGTATGACACACACTGACCACCAGGGAGCAGACGCTTAACGCAGGAGCTACCGAGCTGTGGTGACTTGGCAACGGTGGTTCTTGGGTGATGCACCCAGGAACCAGAGAGGAGGGAGTCCGATTCCTTGCGAAACCTTGCGATTCCACCTTTGGCCGTGGGTTATGTTGTTGCCGGGGCACTGTCGACCTCGAATCTGGTTTACTGCACACTTGCATTTGCGTTCCACACCCTGTGTGACAGCAACTTTGCAGAGTGCCCTCTCGCACTCTGGGACCCCTCAGGGGATGTTGGAGAGCCGGTTTCGGCCCAATCCCTGCAGGCCAGACCGAGGGACCCCACTTGCCAGAGGGACCCTGCTCACACTGCAGATGCCCTTAGAGCTGCGATGCTACCCCAGGTGCGGGTAGCTGGGGAGGGACCACGGGAGGTTGTCTCCAGGGTGTGTCCGGCCTGTCTTGCCCAGTCCTGCCCCGCCAGCCACCTTCTAATAAATTTCCTTTCAGTGTGCACGAATCCATGTACTAGGCCACAGATTCTAGTATTTAATAGTTTATCTTGTTAGTAAAACTATCTGCCCATGTAAGTCAAATTGTATGTAAACAATATCTTGTGTGTGTGTGTGCCATAGATGTACCAAAGCAAAGAAACAACTGGTGTGTGCATACCAGATGAAACTTGAGTGACAGTTATTTTGATGTATATTATTGGCTCTATTTAATTATTTCTTTAATCAGTAATTTACCCAAATTTATAAATGTGGCAATTGAATTTGTTTGGCATTAGTGAGTGTTCTTATGTGACTTTGGGCAAGTCACATATTTTTGTGTCTCAGTCTCTAATCTGTAAGATGAATATACTAACAGTGCTTACCTTGTATGGTTATTGTAAGCATTAAATGAGTGAATACATGTTTCAGTTACTGTGGCTACATGACAGTCAATTCAAGCATTGAATGGTTTAAAACAAATATTTTGCTTGCGAATCTTCGATCTGAGCAGGGTTTGGCCTGGTTAGGTCATTCCACTTGGTGTCAGCTTGGAGAAGCATAAAGGCTGGAGACTGCAGTTTACAGAAAACTCAAGTACCTGTCATATATGTGGTGCCTGGGCTGAGAAGACTCAAACAGCTGGGCACTAGAACAGCTGGAGCTCCCCTGCGTCTCTCTCTTTTTTGAAATTTATCTTTATAGTTGAAAGTATTACAACTATATTTCCCCCCCATTTTTCCCCCATTGACTCCCTCCTCCTCATGCCTGCCCCCTCCTCATGCCTGCCCCCTCCTCATGCCTGCCCCCTCCTCAGGCCTTCACTGTACTATTGTCTATATCAACGGTCGCCAACTGGTGGTCCATGAGGTCCGAAAGGTTGGCGACCGCTGGTTTATATCTATGGGTTATGCATATATGCATATAAATTCCTTGGTCTGTGTACTTTCTTCACAGGATCTCTTCTGCATGGTGTCTTTGGAGCAGTCAGATTTCTTTATAGGGTAGTTCAGGGCTCCCAAGTTGTGTGTTCTGAGAGAGAGCCAGGCTGAAGCTGTACTGCCTTTATGACTTAGCTGTAAGATGTCTGGTAGTATCATAACTTCTGCAGTAGTCTTTGACCTTCTTTGATTCAAGGGGAGATAATATAGATTCCCCCAAAATATAGACCCCCCCACCTCTTTTTTTTTAATGTATTTTTATTGATTTCAGAGAGGGAGGGAGAGACAGACACATCAATGATGAGAGAGAATCATTGATTGGCTGCCTCCTGCACGCCCCACACTGGGGATCGAGCCCGCAACCCAGGCATGTGCTCTTGACCGGAATTGAATCGTGACCTCCTGGTTCATAGGTCAACGCTCAACCACTGAGCCACGCCAGCCGCCCCTCCCCTTCCCCCACACCTCTGATGCCATGTTGTAAGAAGAGCATGTGGGAGGATGAATATTGGTGTAAGCCATATTTCAGTCTGACAACACAGCATAGAACAAAAGCAGGATATACAGGAAATTGTAAGCTGTTATGATAAAGAATGGGAAGTCAGATTTAAATAGTGTCTTATTATTTGTGATATACATTTTGATGTAGTGTAGTGAATTACATAATCTCTCTTTTTCCTTAAGAGGGAGTCAAAATGTAACAGGCAGGCAGTTTATAGTTTTCTTGAAGTGCCTGTTTTTTTTAATGGTTCAGTTTTAGCTTCTAATCCCTTTGTCAATGCCTAGAATAAGGAGCATGGCACAAAGTAATTGTTCATCCCAACAAATGGGGGTGAGGAATGGGATGAATAACTCAAAGTGTTTTCACTCTTAAAGTTGTATAATATCTGATATACAACTTCAGACTTTTCAAAAACATAAAATCCTCTTAAATGCTTTGCACTGTTTTGAATTTTAACCTTTAATAATTTTGATTATAAGTGTGGGAGAGACAGAGTAATCTTCTGAGTAGTGAGTGGCAAAATTTTTTTTGATAGATGAAACATTGCCTGCTAGCTTACTCTGCTATATGATTAGATTAGCACACCTGTGTGTGGTTTTGTTTACCAACAATTTGATAAGTAATTTGAAAACTATATATAGTATATTTCTATCCAAAGCATGTTACCAATTACAAAGATAAAGTAAGTTTATAATACTTGCTCTGACTCTGTTAAATATTCCTTAGACCAGTGGAATTACTGTCCCTTTTTTTCATACCACTTTTCTTCATTCTGTATGGAAGACCATGTTCCAGTCTTAAAACATTAGACTTACAGAATATTTGTTTTAGAATAACTAAGATAAAAATTAGGACTGAAGACTTCCTAATGATTATGTTTTTTATTGATAGAACAAAAATAAAACAGCCTGGTCCATGAGAGATTAGGGAGGTTCTTTGGTGGAACCTCGTTCTTTAACTTCCAGATGCTGAAGAAAAGTGGTTAGATGCCTTGCTCGTTCTGTTTTCCTACTACATTCCTTGTTTATGGTACATTTTATCCTTTCTGTCACTCTGTATATAAGATAGCTCAGTGGTTTCTAACTTTTTGGGGTGAAAGTACTATCCATTTCATAATTAGTAACTTGACAATTTCGAGGTCTATGGTTGAGAAAGTAAACTAAAAAAATTTACAGACTTTGAGTAGTGGAGGAAACTTTTATCCAAATGAATATTTATATGGAACCCAATACAAAAGACATTAATATAGTATTTTACTAGTATTTATTTATTTAAATGTTTTTATTAATTTGAGGGAGAGAGGAAGGAAGGGTGGGGGGAGAAAGAGAGAAACAAGATGTGAGAGACATCAATTGACTGCCTCCTGCACTCCCTACTGGGCACTCCCTATCAGGCACAGAGCAGGGCTGATCAGGGGGTTGGGGCGCCTTCCCCTGTCACGAACAGAGCAGGGCGGATAGGGAGGTTGTGGCCCCGCCCCCTGTCACACACAGAGCCGCAGGGTGATAAGGGGGTTTGGGCACTGCCCCCTGTCACGCTGCTCCAGGGGCCAGGAGGCCTCGCGGCTCCGCTGATCCCGGTGCTGGGAGGCATATTACCCTTTTACTATATAGGATAGAGGCCTGGTGCACGGGTGGGGGCCGGCTGGTTTGCCCTGAAGGGTGTCCTGGATCATGGTGGGGGTCCCCACTGGATGCCTGGCCAGCCTGGATGAGGGGATGATGGCTGTTTGCATCTGGTCACACCCCCTTCAGGGTGGGGGTCCCCACTGGGGTGCCTGGCCAGTCTGGGTGAGGGGCTGAGGGCCGTTTTCAGGCTGGTGGGTGACTGAAGCTCCCAACCGCTCCTTTTTTTTCTTTTTTTTTATTCTGGGCCAGCTTTAGCTCTGAGGCTCGGCTCCAGCAATGAGGCCTCCGCTGCTGAAAGCAGGTTTCTGGCCTTTGTTTACCTTCTGTATTTGAAACAATGTTGCGATCCTGCTGGCTGAAGCCCGGCTGACTAAAGCAGGTTTATGGGGTTTTTAGCTTCTATATTTGTAACAATGTTTCAAACTGCAAGCTCAGAGGCGGGCAGCAGCAGGTGGGGAACCTGGCTTCCTCCGTCACTGGAGCAAGCAAGCCTCCCTGTTCGCGTCAGCTGCCTGCCGGCCTGCCGGCCTGCCGCCATCTTGGCTGGCAGTTAATTTGCATAAGGATATGCTGATTAGCCAATGGGAAGGGTAGCGGAGGTACGGCTAATTACCATGTTTCTCTTTTATTAGATAGGATTTTTTTGTGTGACAAGAGTAAATTATATTTGATTTCAAATTATGCACACATATCCTCTTCAGGTCCCTGTTCTCAACTCTTCTTTAAAATTAGACATTTTAGTAGCTTAGAAATCATTTCAGAGCAGGAGGAAAAAGAGAAGGACCCAAAGTTGGCCAGAAAAAATCCACAACACAAATGAATTTCCTCACAGATAGCTGAAAAGAAGACTGCAAATAAAGCTGTCCCTATCCATGTGACCTCAGGATGAATTTTAAATTCAACAGTTAACCTCAGAATAAAATAAAAATATTCCAGGTCACAAACATACTCTTTCCATTCCAGAGACATTTAAGCTTTCCTCCCTATATACCAGGGGTAGGTAACCTTTTTTCTGCCAAGGGTCCTTTGGATGTTTATAACATCATTCGAGGACCATACAAAATTATCAACTTAAAAAATTAGCCTGCTATATTTTTGGCAGGGCTAGATCAATTGATTATAAGACCCTTGGGCTGGACATTCCCTACTCCTGATATATACTCTAGGTCAGTGTTTCTCAAACATTTGCTCTTAAGAACTCTTGCTTTCTTAAATATTGAGAAATATGAATTATATATCAGTAAAAACGTTTAAAAAGTTACTGAAGATTCCAGAGCTTTTGTTTAATTTTTTTGTTAATCCTCAGCCAAGGACATTTTTTCCATTGATTTTTAGAGAGAATGGAAAGAAAGGGTTAGGGGAGAGAGAAACATTGATGTGAGAGAGACACATTGATTGATTGTCTCCTCCATGTACCCCAAGCGGACCAGGGATCTAACCTGCAACCCTGGTACATGCTCTTGACTGGGAATGGAATCCTCCACCCTTGGGTGCTGAGGCCAATGCTCCATTCACTGAACCACACCAGCCAGAGCCTAAAGAGTATTTTTTTTTTTAATATATTTTTTTAATTGATTTTTTACAGAGAGGAAGGGAGAGAGATAGAGAGTTAGAAACATCAATGAGAGAGAAACATCGATCAGCTGCCTCCTGCACATCTCCTACTGGGGATGTGCCCGCAACCCAGGTACATGCCCTTGACCGGAATCGAACCTGGGACCTTTCAGTCCGCAGGCCGACGCTCTATCCACTGAGCCAAACCGGTTTTGGCTAAAGAGTATTTTTATAAAATGTAAAATAACTTCTCCAGTTAAAGAAATAGAAGTGACATTGTTTTATTTTTAATGTCTTTAGTGTCTGGCTTAACAGCTAGTTCTCATCCGTGTCTCCTGCAATGAATTAGTTTGGTTGAACTATGTGATGAAAATCTGGCCTCATACAGATACTTGGTGGAAAAGGAAGGAGTATTTTTTTAAAAAATACATTTTTATTGATTTCAGAGAGGAAGGGGGAGAGAGATAGAAACATCAATGTGAGAGAGAATTATTGATTGGCTGCCTCCTGCACGCTCCTACTGGAGATTGAGCCCACAACCCAGGCATGTGCCCTGACTGGGAATTGAACCCTGATCATGGTCGATGCACAACCACTGAGCCACACTGGCCAGGATAAGACTATTTTTGTAACTGAAGCATCGTGCAAGAATATCTTTGCTAGTTCTTGGGGTGCATTTGTTGTTAGACACAAATCATTAAGCTTACTAAATAGGTTCAAATTCAGTTTAATTCTTAGGTGTGAGCAAATAAGGTTGAAATGGTATTAGTGAATGTTTTTAATTTTAGAAGAACGTGTGCTGAAATAATTGTGATTGAAGTATGTTTGCAACTTGCAGATGATTGAGAAAAACAAATTACATATAGCCAGTATCAGACTGAGATACATTTTTTTGTGTCTGAAATTGTCTGTAATAAAAACTTGGAGTAGGGAAGTAAACCCATTAATATAATACAATTTTTATAATTTACTGGTACTAAATTGCAAACTGCTATAGATAGCTTTTGATGGGTTTAGTCTGAAAATATTCTTTCTGTTGACTGTTCTGTAATTGAAGCTACTTTCATGTAGTTTTTCCTTTGGGAAGATATTTTTTTTAAAAAGTGATTTGTTTTTAAATGAAGGAGAAATTGTGTTACATTTCTTAAGATGTGAAATTTTAAGTACTTAAAATTACTCAATAACGTTTATTACTAATAGAATTTTTGGTAAATAAAAAGGTTACTAACATGTCATACTTTGTTTAGTAAATAAAAAGTAAAGGGGATTGATGGGCATTTTCAATTTTTTTTAGATAGATTAGATTAAAAGACATTTTATTTGGACTTTGGGTAAAATCAGAGAAATTTATTGCACCCAGTTTTCTCTCTTCTGCTTTTTTATTTAGAAGGGAAAATGCAGCCAAATTTCCCAACCTATTTGAGATGGAAAGAGGTAGGATGTGATGGCAGTTATATTCTTAGATTAATAAAGATACAAGGATGTCGGGTCATCTTGTGATTTGCAAAATTGTAAATATTATCTTTTGATTCTGATATACGTGTATCTGGAAACTATTCCTCCATTTTGCTTAGAACTATGGAAGAGATGAAAAGTGGTGACCTGTGTGCATATGTATGTTTGTGTGTGTTTGGTTTGTTTTTTGTAGTGTATAGTATTGGGGAGTTCATGACTGCCAAAAGTTATTTAAATTACCCCATGCATATCTGGTTTTGAGGTACTAGCATTTTTTTTTTTTTTTTGCACTTTGATTTGTACTTTATTGCCAACTATATAATCTCAAGGAAATTATTTGTTACTTTCTAATGGAAAATACGGGTAGTATGCTTTGTATGGGGCAGAATATCAAATGGTAACCTTAATTAAATATTTATAAGATCATATTCATGTTAGTGAATAGGAATAACACAGCCTTTTTTCTTCTTTTGTAGCATAAGCAGTACTATAATGGATGTAGACAGCACAATTTCCAGTGGGCGTTCAACTCCAGCAATGATGAATGGACAAGGAAGCACTACTTCTTCAAGCAAAAATATTGCCTATAATTGTTGTTGGGACCAGTGCCAGGCTTGCTTCAACTCTAGTCCAGATCTGGCAGATCACATCCGTTCCATACATGTAGATGGTCAGCGAGGAGGGGTTTGTTTTGTCATTTCTTTTTTTTACTCCCTGTGTTAATTAGTTTTATTAATTTATAATTGATAGGCTTTTTTCCCCGTCCAAGTAATTTGGGATTGTTTTTATACAGGCTTTATTTTTTCAAATGTTTGCAAATTTCCACTTGATGCAATCAAATTAAATAGAACATATGATGTGGTCTTTAATTTGCTCTTAGGTTTATTAGACTTTCTAAAGTATAGTCGGAATATTATAAATGAATACTGTGTATTCCAAAGTTCTGATGTTTTCAGTTGAGGACATTTAGGATTTGACACTTTATGATTTCTGTTAGGGTGGTTCTAAATTATCCCTGATGCTGAAATTAACTGGAGAGATCATTGGTATCAGGATTAGTGTATACAATCCTATTAAATGAAAATCTGCATTTACTATTTGCAAATGAAAACTGATCATCTTTTCCCAGGTCTTATCAGAGCTGATTTAGATAAAAAGTTCTGATTAGTCAGTATTGACTTATATTCTTTCAGGAATACATTTATACATTGTGTCAGTTCTTTTTTTTTTTTTAATTTATCTGTATTGATTTCAGAGAGGAAGGATGAGGGAGAGAGAGATAGAAACATCCATGATGAGAGAGAATCATGGATCGGCTGCCTTTTGCAGGTCCCCCCTGGGGATCGAGCCCACAGTCCAGGCATGTACCCTTGACCTGAATTGAACCTGGGACCTTTCAGTTCGCAGGCCGACGCTCTATCCACTGAGCCAAACCGGGTAGGGCAGTTCTGATAGTTTTATTGGATAGTAAATAAAGAGCTGAGCTAATTAGGTGAGTCAAAGTGGAATGGAACAAAATCTTTATAATATTATTTCTACTATTTATATTATTTTCAGCTTTATCTAGGTTTGTCTTGAATAATTACCATGTTTAGTACATTTTCTAGGAATTAATGTTACATTGTAAATACTGATAGTTTATTAGGCCACACATTTTCCATCACCCTGCCATCACTGTTGAGATATACTTATACTAAAACGGTTAAAATCATTAGGGTTTAATGAGTATGCAGCTGTTTCCAAAGTTCTATTATTGATCTTTAACCAAAAAACAATATAATCATATAAGCACCCCTAACATATTTACCTGTGGTATTACATTTAAAAACTTCTTTAAAAAGTATTTGCCGTTGTCACCATATGTTGTAATGTGTTAGCAGTCTTTTAAATACTCAAGCTTGATAAGTAAACATTTGTCTTATTATTAGATTTAATATATATGGTGTCTGGGTAGGTACCAGATGGTGTATTAATAAACTGTTCATCCTATGGTTTTTCACTGTTTAACCATCTCAGTGGTTAGGCAACTTTGGTAATATGTTTCTCCCCACCATACCTGCCCCTCCCCAATCAGGTTTTTGGTGAGAATTTTTCTTTTTTTTAAAAAAAATATATTTTTATTGATTTCAGGAAAGAAGGGAGAGGGGGAGAGAGAGAGAGAGAGAGAGAGAGAAAGAAACATCAGTGATGAGAGAGAATCTTTGATCGGCTTCCTATTGCAAGCCTAAACTTGGGATTGAGCGCACAACCCGGGCATGTGCCCTGACCAGGAATCAAATCATGATCTGGTTCATAGGTTGACACTCAATCACTGGCCGGGCTGAGAATTTTCTTAACCAAGTTGATTTCCTAGTCTTTACTGAGTTGCCTTTTTCGAGTCAATGCTTGATGTCACTTGGTATATATCACTACAGTAGTCTTTTGAGCCATGGCATGATGCTTTTTAGTAACTTGACTTAGCAGCTATGTAAAGGATTCCAAGCTATGTAGAAGATCCCTGGGTTTCTCTTAGTAAATGTGGAAGAATTTCACATTTCTAAGTCTTGGATTTTACAAGTTGAGTTGGCACACAGCCTTACGAGAATGTTTTCAGCTCTTTACAGATTTGTAGAAAAAATGTGACTTATAGATTGAATGTATCATGTAGTCACTGCAACTACATGCACCTTATTTATTTTTTAATATATATATATTTATTAATTTCAGAAAGGGAGAGGGAGAGAGAGATAGAAACTCGTATGATGAGAGAGAATCATTGATTGGCTGCCTCCTGCACACCCTCTCCTGGGGATTGAGCCCACAACCGGGACATGTGCCCTTAGTGGGAATCAAACCTGGGACCCTCCAGTCTGCAGGCTGATGCTTTATCCACTGAGCCAAACCAGCTAGGGATACATGTACCTTATTGATGATATAGAGCTAGACATGAAATCTTGTTAATTTCTGTAATAAGTATAAATTTGTTGAAATGAAAACCCCTATGTCATTTCTTGAATCCTTATTCATAAAATTACTTTGTTACAAATAATGATCCTCTGGCTAATTTTTAGAGTAAAAAAAAAAAAATATATATATATATATATTATATTATATGTATATTATATATATGCGTAAAATATATAAAACATCCTATATAATAAAAGGCTAATATGCAAATCGACAGAATGGCGGAATGACTGGTCGCTAGGACATGCACTGACCACCTGGGCAAACTCTCATTGCAGGAGCTGCCCCCTGCTGGTCAGTGCGCTCCCACAGGGGGATCGCTGTTCAGCCAGAAGCCGGGCTCATGGCTGGCTAGCACAGTGGTGGTGGCAGGAGCCTCTCCCGCCTCTGCTGCAGCACTAAGGATGTCTGACTGCTGGCTGAGGCCTGCTCCCCATGGGGAATGGGCCTAAGCCGTCAGTCAGACATTCCCCAAGGGCTCCCGGAGTGCAAGAGGGCACAGGCCAGGCTGAGGGATCCCCCCCTCCCCCCAGTGCATGAATTTCATGCACCGGGCCTCTAGCACGTGTGTGTGTGTGTGTGTGTGTGTGTGTGTGTGTGTGTGTGTATTAATCCTCACCTGAGAATTTTTTTTTTCTTTTTCAGAAAGTGGGATGGGGTGGGGGGCGGGGGGAGAGAGAGAGAGAGAGAGACAGACAGACATCAATTGGTTGCCTCTTGCATGAGCCCTGACCAGGGTCAGAGATGTGGAGCTAACCTGCAACCGAGGTAGGTGCCCTTGACGGGAATCCAGCATGTGGATGCTCTAACCACAGAAAACTGGCCAGGGCAAGAGAAATGTTATTTTGACCACAGAAAGGAGATCTCATTTAAAAAAAAAAATTAAAAAAAAAAAAATATATATATATATATATATACTTATTTATTTATTTTTTTTTTTAATTGATTTTAGTGAGTAAGAGAGAGATAGAAACAGTGATGCGAGAGAAACATTGATCAGGAATCATGTACCCTGACCGGGAATCAAACGGTCACCTCCTGATTCACAGGTCACTGCTCAATCACTGAGTGATGCTGGTCTGGCAAGAATCCTCATTCTTGAAGGACGTTAATTGCTGAACTACACATGTATTGGAGAAATGTAGAAAATACATCCGAATTTTTCTACAAACCAGTCATTGGTGTATATACAGACTATGCTTTTAGAATGAAAGTGTGAATGAGAATTTGAAAACCTGGAAATCTTGATCTGGTTTAATGCTTAAAGATAGAGTAGCTGTTGCTCTAGCTGGTTTTGCTCAGTGGATAGAGTGCCAGTCTATGGATTAAAGGGTCCCTGCTTCGATTCTGGTCAAGGACACGTGCCCGGGTTGCGGGCTTGATCTCCCGTAAGGGGCATGCAGAAGGCAGCTGATCAATGTTTCTCTCATCATTGATGTTTCTATTTCTCCCTCTCCCTTCCTCTCTGAAATCAATAAAAATATATTTTAAAAAATAGAGTAGCTGTTGTTTGGAATGTGTGTGTGTGTGTGTTTAAATGAACTCTTTGAAATTTGGAACTTGAAAAAAAATAATTTTAAGTGTACACTTCAGTGGCATTAGTACATTTACATTGTTGAACAACAATAATCACTGTCCATCTCCAGAACCTTTCATTATCCAAAACTGAAGTTTATACCAATTAAATAATAACTTCCTTGACTTCCCTTCCCCTAGCCCCTGGTAATTACTGTTCTACTTTCTGCATATAGTAAGTGGAAAATAGCAGGTTTTGATGACATAATTGTTTTTTTTTAATCTTTTAATTTCTTTTTTCTATCATATGTATTATACTATCATAATGGAATAGAAGCAAATGAGGAAAAAATTGGTAACTCTAGAGGACTTTGTGCTTTTAATTATTGAAAGATAATTTTACTGGAGCAGTAGGTTAGTAAGATTTAAATATTACATTAAATCTTTTTTTTTTCCTCATCCCACTTTGATCTTCACTCTGGAAAAAAACAAAACCATCATGTAACAGCTTAAAAACTTCCTTTTCCCCCTTTAAACAATGTTGCTGTGTCACTTGGACTTTATATTTATAGTCTGAAGCCAGATGAAGTTAAGTTTTCCTGACCTTTTCATGTATCAAAGTGGTTGGATACTTAACTCTATATTAAAAGTTACACTAACCATTGAAATAGCAAATTACAAATATACCGTTTTTAAAAAGAGTCATGAAATGGTTTTCTGCTATTTAAAATATAAAAACAGGCACAAAATATTAATTTTTTTGTTAAATGTAATAGAATTATGTTCTTGTGTCCATAATTTCATGTATGCCTGGATTTCCAAAACTAGACTGAGCTGTTTTACTAATCAAATTTCAAACCCCAGTGTTTTGATAGGTATGCAACTTCATCTTGTAGGATTTCAGTGGTCCAAAAAGATCCATTAGTCTTCTGTTCTTTCTCTTTTAACTATTTCTTACTTTAAATACAGTTGCTAGAAAGAAATATGTTCATGTTTCTTGATGCAGGAGTTATTTTACACCTTTTATTAAGTTTGCATTTGTAAATGTTCTTTGGTGTGTTTGAGGGGAGAGGACCAGAGGGTGATTAGGAGTGGGGGGTCAGTAGGATATTATTCAAAGACTTGAATGAGGCCAGTTACCTTTATGTTATATAAAATTTGTAGACTCTCAGGGTTACATCAGATTTCTGCTAGGAAGTGAAATCAATTTTAGGTGGTCACTTTGCGTTTTTTTGTTTGTTTGTTTTGTTTTTATCCTCACCTGAGAATATGTTTTTATTGATTTTTGGGGGGGGAGAGGGAAAGGAAGGGAGAGAGAGAAACATCCATGTGAAAGGGAAACATCGATCAGCTGCCCCCCAATTGGGGATCGAACCTGCAATCCATGTATGTGCCCTGACCAGGAATTGAACCCGAAACCTTTTGGTATATGGGACGACACTCCAACCAGCTAAGCTACCCAGCCAGGGCTCACTTTGTGTTTTGATCGCCAATCTGATATCTCCTGAATACAACATGAGATTTGTCATATCTTTTGCAATACATGAAAAATATTTTAGGTTTTTAAACATTTTTGTCCTCTGTTTTATTACATATCTTTAACAGAAAATTGAAAATGTTAATACATTTACTGTGGCTAAAATTAATGATACAAAATTATAGCTATCATTTTAGACAGATCTTGAAAGAGCAAACTGGTTTGAGACAAAATAGATATAAAAAAATATGCTTCTCTTTTGTATGTTCACATTTTGTAAAAGAAAGAATTTTTCCCTGAGAAATATTAGACCTTAACTCTAAAATCATCCATTTAACCCCTTCCTGATTTTATTTTTTACTATTTTATTTAAAATATATATATATATTTAAAATACATTGTTATTGATTTTGGAGAGGGAGATAGAAACATCAATGATGTGAGCATCACTGATCGGCTGCCTTCTGCACACTCTTTCCCCTCCCCAACTAGGGATGGAGCCTGCAATCCAGGCATGTGCCCTTGGCTGGAATCGAACCCGGGACCCTTCAGGCCGGATACTGACGCTCTATCCACTGAGCCAAACCAGCTAGGGCTAAAAAAAATTTTTATTGATTTCAGAGAGGAAGGGAGATGAGAGATAGATAGAAACATCAATGATGAAAGAGAATCATTGATCAGCTGCCTCCTACACACCCCTCACACTGGGAATTGAGCCTGCAACCCAGGCAATTGCCCTGACCAGAAATCGAACCGTGACTTCCTGGTTCATAGGTCGACACTGACCATTGAGAAGCACTGGCCGTGCGCGTGTACCTTTCTTTTTCATCCACAGTTGCAGAAAAATCTGGTGGCGGTTATTTTGAGACGGTATCTCCAATGTCTAATACAAACATTTTTTCTGTTAACGTCTTTCTTAGAGAATATACATCATCTTACATTTTTACCGTGTTTTGGAGTTATCAAATGTGTGTTCATAGTGTTTTTGATGAAAAGGGAAATAAGAGACTTAGATAAGTGATTTCTTCCAAAATTACATAGCTGTGAAATGTGAAAGCTTACTAGAATTTAGTCATTTGCTTTTGTTCTTTCTATTTCTGTTACATATAATACAACCTGATATACATCGAATGTTCTAATTTTTTTTTTTTTTTTTTTTTTTTTTTTTTTTTTTTTTTTTTTTAAAATATATTTTATTGATTTTTTACAGAGAGGAAGCGAGAGGGATAGAGAGTTAGAAACATCGACGAGAGAGAATCGATCAGCTGCCTCCTGCACACTCCCTACTGGGTATGTGCCCGCAACCAAGGTACATGCCCTTGACCGGAATCGAACCTGGGACCCTTGAGTCCGCAGGCCGGCGCTCTATCCGCTGAGCCAAACCGGTTAGGGCCGAATGTTCTAATTAATGTGGCTAAGTCTTAATTCATTTTAAGATAGGATAGAGGAACCTTAAGAGGTTTTATTTTTGAACTTTCATATTTGGGTTTAATTCCTATGGTGTTTGGTTTTTAGAATTTTTGCAATGAGAACGTTTCTAAAAACAGGGTATAAAATATTTTTAACAAACTGGCATCAGAAAAGAACTGAGGTTTGAATAAAGATTCTTATGTCAGATTTTGGACTACCTGTTTTTATCCAAGGGATTTTCTAATATAAATTAGGAAAGGAAATTTAGCTTTTAAAAATTTTGTGGATCCTTGATGTGGATTTTTAGTGCCATTGTGTATGTCAAGACTATCCTTGTGCAAGTTTATTGCTTCCTTCTTCTTGCCCCCTAATTATTTTTCAAATATTTCACAAGTATTTCATCCAAATATGGGTAAACATAGTTAGCTTTGGTCTCTTTACACTTAATTTCATTTCCTAAAATATTCACTAGGTTAAAGGTTATGGTTTTTCTTTGAATTTGAAGGTGTTGCCCTAATAGTGTTACTAGAAATTATTCCATCTCTAGTCTAGACCATACCTACTCACAATTAAGGCTATTATATGATGGAATTACATTGCCTCCATACTTATGTTTATTCATAGGGGAAAAAAATTAGAAGTTAGAGATTTGTGGTTTCTCTCAAATGTAGTGGTTGGTTAATATTAGGTTAGTGTTTGAATATTTTTCTGGAAAAAAAATTTTTTGAGAGTAATTCAGCACAGGGGTCACTTAAGAGTTATATCAGCAGAATTCTTCACTGTTACAAAAGTTGTTACATAAATTATATTAATTTTGTACCCAAATACTTGTTTTAAGGCATTTCTGATTTTTGGGTATGATTTATGAAAACTTTAAACCAAGCTTTGATTCCTGTTTATAACCTGGATTCAAAATTTAAGACTTTAAGAGTCTAGTAAGTCTTCAGTCAGGAAATTGATAGATAGCATTGATTATCTTATGTGATTATCAAATATTACTGAATTAGTTTCCATAACATCATAGGTGTAGCTTCACATTTTTTCCCTTTTTTCCTGAATGCATTTAAAAGGTAGCTTTTAATTTTGGGAACTTTAGCAATCATTTTATAAATGTGTACTAGGTCAGAAATTTTAAGTATGAAGGAAGAAATGTTAATGACATATCTTCTTAAAAAGACTCACAAATCTTTTGTGGAATCAGGATATAACTTTCTGAATAGTCACATCAAACAATGTTGCCTAGTTAGACCTATCTGATGTAAAATGGTTTTGGTTTTGAGTAAAAATTGATCTGTTATTTTAATGATTGCTTCCTTCGTTCTGTGTGTTTTTTTCTGTTTATGTGTAGTACATTATAGTCTTCAAAGTGTGGCTCTATTTATAATTGTTCTTACCTCAGAAAAGAGCAGAGCTTAAGAAATGGTACTTTGAAGGTGATGATTACAGTAGATTTGTATTTCTTTTTTTAAAATTAAAAAAAAATTGATTTCAGAGAGAGGAAGGGAGAGGGAGAGAGAGATAGAAACATCAATGAGAGAGAACCATCAATTGGCTGCCACCTGCACACCCCCTGCTGGGGATCGAGCCTGCAACCTAGGCCTGTGCCCTGACAGGGAATCGACCATGACATCCGGGTTCAGGGTCTATGCTCAGGCACTACACTGAGGCACACTGCCTGGGAGGGATTCATAATTTTTTTGCTGATTTTAGCGATCTGTTTTAATATCCAGTTTGATGGCAGTATAATCAATTAGAAAACTGATTTTCTAAACCCAGTCAAAAATGTAAATTACTATGATGATAGAGTAGCTCATGCCCATTGCTTTTGGAACTATGTTAATTTGACATTTTGCATTAGATTTTGCTTCCAATTTAAGATAATTAAAAATATATTTTTTTCAAATTTTATTTATTTTATTTTTAAACATATTTATTGATTTCAGAGAGAAAGGAAGAGGGAGAGAGAGATAGAAACATCCATGATGAGAGAGAATCAGAATCATGGATCAGCTGCCTCCTGCAAGTCCCCTACTGGGGATTGAGCCCACAACCGGGGCATGTGCCCTTGACTGGAATCGAACCTGGGACCGTTCAGTTCTCAGGCTGATGCTCTATCCACTGAGCCAAATCCGCTAGGGCTAAAAATATTTTAAATGACTATAACAATGTAAGAATAGGTAGTGTGCATGTGATAATAGAAATTTAGTTGTAATTTGATAGTTGTATTACTCATTCTTTGAAGATGCAACTATCAGTATCCACTAATGAACATTTGACTCTTTTTTTTTTTTCATTGTTTATATCTGTTTTCTTATTTAGGTTAATGCTTACCCCAGGATTTCTTTCCATTAATTTTTAGAGTGGGAGCGAAGGAAAGCGGGGAGAGACACAGAGAGAGAAAAACATTGATGTGAGGGAGAGAGACATTGATTGGTTGCCTACCGCACCCAGGTACTTGCCCTTGACCAGGAATCAAACCCTCTACCCTTTGGTGTGTGGGCTGACGCTCTAACCACTGAGAAACATGGGCCAGGGTTATGTTTTCTTGATAATTACAGTTAATGCGTGCCTGTTTCCTCATATAGTAAATACAAAATGGTTCATACATCTAGGTCCTAGGGATGTTTTGTTAATTTGTATATTTCCTTTTGAATGGTACTTTGGCATTGGTGTATTAGTTCCTTATTGAGGGAATGGACAACATCCTTAAGGGGGAAGGAAGGGTTACAAGCTTATCATACTGGAAGTTCAGTTTAACATTAAGCATTTGATTGGCTCTTTTTGTCAATTGAAGGCTTACAACATGCTCATTTGAGCTTAGAAGGAATAAAACTGTTGAAATAAGTACTGAAAGTTATTGCTCTTTTTTTAACAGGTATTTGTTTGCTTATGGAAAGGTTGTAAAGTATATAACACTCCGTCAACCAGTCAGAGTTGGTTACAGAGGCATATGCTGACACACAGTGGAGACAAACCTTTCAAGGTAAGTAAATGTATCTGAGTTTTATTTTTTAAATTTCAATGTAAATTGACAAGATTCTTAATGAGCATACTTTTGCCCTTAAATTTAAAAGAACCATTTGTTTTAACATGTTAGTGCATGTAATAGTGGACAGATCAATGACTTGAATGCATGTGTTTTTTTTTTTTAATCCTCACCTGAGGATATTTTTCCACTGGTTTTTAGAGGGAGTGGAAGGGAAGGAGGGAAGAGTTTGGGGAGGGAGAGAAACATCATTGTAAGAGGCACATCGATTGGTTGCCTCCCATACTCAGATTTTGGGATTCTTTAAACTATTCTCTTGATCTTTTCTTTTGTAATTGTGATTTTGATTCTTGTTAGTCAGCTAATATTACGCTTCATCATGGCTAAGTTGTTTAAACCCAATATTGCTCACAAATATTTACTTAACTGAAAAAAAATTAGTTGTATACAGCATATTTAGTGATTGTTTTGATTTCCTTTTTCTTTCTTGTCAATGTGGCTGTGGTTTGTCTGGATAAATTTGTATGTATATGTTTGAAACTGTTTCAGGTAAGCTCATTTTCCCCCCTACTCTGATATTTCTGTTTACTTTGAACACAGTATTTATAGTTATTTAGTTGTCTTGGGTTAATTTATTTACTGTAACTTTTCCTCAGCAACTAGTCTTCTATAGCTCAACATGATGGATTCCTTTCATAATATTGACAGTTGAGTAACTTCTCATTGTGGTAGAGTAATGTTTAAAAAACAGCCTTTCTTTCAAGTCTGAATTGGCCAATTTTTTTAGGTATTTTGGAACTAAGAACCTAACCTAAAAGGTTGATGAAGAGTAAAAGAAATTTTTTCAAACCAGACTTAAACTATTATATACTCACTCTAAGGTGGCTTATAGTTGGTGCATTCAAGCACATTCTGGTAATTTGTTGCAGCACACAGTGAGTGATACTAATATTACATCATTCACTGTGATGAGTGATGAAATAATTTCTTCAGTACCTTTATTATTTGCTCTATAATGGTAGTGATACTGCTCATATTAAAATCTCTTACTTTTCAATCTTAGTGAAGTAGAATTGACAAATAAAAATAAGATAGCTAAAAGTACATTGTGACTTGATATGCATATATAATTGTGAAAGGATTCCCTTCATTTACTTAATGCATCCATCACCTTACACACAACACATACATTGCAGTGAGAATCTTTTGCTTTTCAATACTTTCTCTGTAATAATATAAAGCTTTAAATACCCTAATTTGCTATCTTTCATTAATTCTTTGCCGTTTTTGTATGTCTTTGTGTATCTGCATTTGAAGCTCTCACGTTGTGTAGCCTTGGCAGCCAAGTTTTAAGAGGCTCCCACTCATACAAAGATGGTATCTATCTATAATAATAAAAGAGTAATATGCTAATTAGACTGGCTGAATGACCTTCTGGAAAAAGCCGGGGCTGCGAGGGTCGAGCCCCTTGCACGAATTTCTTGCATCGGGCCTCTAGATGAGTATAAATAAGGATAATATAGCTGCAATGATCATGCTTCTAAAAAATAAAAAATGACCTCTCCTGCCCCCCCAAAAAGAATGGTCACTGTTGGAGAATGGTAGGAATCTCATTATTTGGAAAGCCATAAGAATCGAGAGGTTCTTCTTTTATTATATGAACTGTGCCACGAGGTATCCAGATCCTGGTGCCTGAGTTGCACCCATGACCAATTAAATGTGATTCTCTGGGGTATGTTGCCAGGCATTGCTTTATTAAAAAAGATCTTTCCAGTAGTTCCGATGTGCACCCACACATAAGAAACTCTGTTCTACGAGGTAGTTCCCTTATTAGAGAAATATCACCTATGATATAGTAGCTACCAGGAAACATTTCTCTGATAAATGTGGTTTATCAGGAAATTCAGTGCTCCTTGAGAGGAAGAAAGGTCTATGCTGTGTTTACCATGTGCATGTTGCATGTGGGATTTTTATTAACTTACTCTTCTCTAGGCCTCCTTGATACCACACTTGCCTGTTTTTAATCCCCCCTCACCCATGCTTCCAAGCTCAGTGGCTGCTCCCTTTAGTCTGCTTTGCTGGCCTCTGCTCTACCTGACTTCTAAATGTTGGAGAGTACTCTTTAAGAGCTCTCACCCTTGGTGAGAATATAAATACTATTTATATCCTGGTTACTCTTAGATATGTATCTCTAGCCCTAACTTTCCTTCTTGGATTCCAGAATAGAATATTCACCTTGCAGTCTAATAGATCATTTTGAACTTAATTAACATGTACAAAATCTTGAGGTTTTCCATTTCAAAAATGGTTCTACTTGAGATTCAGTAAATAGTAAGATCATCCATCCAGTTACTCTGGTTTCAAGAGCCCTGCATTATTCTTGACTTATTTCTAAACTTCTGTATACTCCCCCTATCTGTAGTAGCAGATCCTGTCAGTTTGACCTGCAGTACATTATGAATTTGACTGCTACTTCTTACCGTCCTCTTTTATCCCCAGTTCATCTTCTGTGATAGTTAGTCACTACTATTTGAAATATTGGTAACTGCTCACTCTTTCCAAATTAAAATTCACATTTTTTTTAAAAAAAATCCTCACCTGAGGATATTTTTTTTTTTTTTCATTTTTAAAAAAATATATTTTCATTGATTTCAGAGAGGAAGGGAGAGGGAGAGAGAGATAGAAACATCAATGATGATTGGCTGCCTCCTGCACACCCCCAACTGGGGACCGAGCCCACAACCCAGGCACGTGCCCCTGACCAGAATCGAACCTGGGACCCTTCGGTCTGCAGTCCGACGCTCTATGCACCAAGCCAAACCAGCTAGGCCTAAAGTTCATTCTTAAAATTCTGAGGATATTTTTTCCATGGACTTTTATTACTATTTTTTCAATTGGATTTATTTTATTTTTTATTTAAAAAAATCTTTATTGTTGAAAGTATTACATAGGTCCCCTTTTATCTCCTATTTACCCCTTATAGTCCACTACACCCTCTATTCCCAGGACTCCACCACCCTATTGTCTGTGTCCATGGGTTATGCATATATGTATACAAGTTCTTTGGTTAATCTCTTTTTACCCACCCACCCTTTAGAGAGAGTAGGAGGGAGGGGGACAGAGAGAGAGAGAGAGAGAGAGAGAGAAAGAGAAACAGAAACATCTATGTGAGAGAGACACGTGAATAGGTTGCCTTGTGCACATGCCCTGACCAGAGCTGGGGATCGAGCCTGCAACTGAGGTACAACGAGGTATGTGCTTTTGACCAGAAAATGAACCCGTGACTCTTAGGTCTAAGGGCCAATAATACTCTTACCACTGAGCAAAACTGGCCAGGGCAAAATTCACATTTCTTAGCATTATGCAAGTAAGGTCTTCATTCCTGATTCTTACCTTCATCTCTAATCTCATTTGTTCCCTTACTATATCTTCATAGGAAATTGTGTTCTGGCCATAGTATGGCTATTTGTAGTTCTCAAATGGATCACACCGTACCTTCATTATGGTTTTTTGTGTAGGCTGTACTTCCTACCTGGAATTTTATTGATTGATTGATTTGAGAGAGAAACATAGATTTGTTATTCCACTTGTGTATGCACTCATTGGTGTTTCTTGTGTGTGCCGTAACTGAGGATGGAACTCTCAATCTTAGCATTTTAGGATGACACTCTAACTGGGCTTTACCTGGAATTTTAAAAAGCATTTGGGAAAATGTTTAGATTTATGGACAAGTTGTAGAGATAGTACAGAGTCCCCCTGTACTTTCACCCAGTTTGTTTCCTCTGATGTTATCATCTGATGTTACTTTGGTACATTTATCAAAACTAAGAAACCGGCATTTTACCTGGAATTTTTGTTTTCCTTAATATTACCTGTTAATAAATACTGTTATATCTTTTGTGAAACTGGTATTTTCTGCTTTATGTTTCTGTAGCCCCTTATGGAGTTTCATAGTACTTCATAGTCTTAGTACTGGCAAAGACAGTCTTAGTCATTTGAATAAATCTATTTAGGGGAGAAAAAAAACCCTCATTCCACATTTCAGATTTTAGAACAGCTACTTCATTCACCACAGTGGACGTAGAGTGTTTCAGTGGATTTGGGAGATAGAACATGTAAAACATTCAATCTCTAAAAACCAGGGTTTTTTTTCCTAATTGTTGAAATGGTGCTTTTTCATCAGAACACCATGTGAGGTGGCTTAAGTTCAGGGGTCACTGTTGTATGTGTGGGTGAAAACATGAATATTTGAACACTAAAATACCACTCAGTACCATGAAATGCTCACGTTACCAGGAATGAAGGTGCTACAGGCCATTTGAGGCAACAGCAAACTGTCTCTCACCTGTTTTCTGTGACACACACTGAGTGGAATATTGATTAGATGACACTTAAGGATTTGTATTTAAGTGAAATGTGTGTGATTGTGATTCTACTATATTTATCCTCCAATATAATAAGCAGGTAATATGCAAATTGACCCTCACTCCATCACACCGCCACAAGATGGCTGCGCCCACAGTGGAGGCGGGGTTCCTGTAACGAGCTGTAATGAGCGATCAGCAGGGACCTGAGGCTGCCCTTAATAGATAAGGGTGTGGCGCCAGGCCAGGGTGGGGGACCTAAGGCTGTGCCCCCCGCCCGGCGGGGCTTGATGGGGTCCTCAGGCTGCATCCCCCACCAGGCGGAGCTAGAAGGGGGACCTGAGGCCGTGCCCCCCACCCCGGTGCCGGGCTGGGGGAACTGAGGCTGCTCCCCCTGCCCTGGCGCCGGGCCGGGGGACTTGAGGGTGTGCTCCCCACCCAGCAGGGCTTGATGGGGGTGGGGCTGGCTGGGTCTGGTTCTCGCGTGATTTCGAGGTACATGGCGGTGAGCCGGGACTTGACTCTGGATCCCGAGTTGTGCCCCATACTCTGACAGGAGGAAGATTTTCATATATATTTTGCTAATTTTCTTTCATCTCTGACACTTCTATTATAGAGAAAGGGCAAATAGCAATATTAAAATATTTTCTCTAATTAATTCCCTTTTAATGTGCATGAATTTTGTGCACCAGGCTACTAGTCCACACTAATAATAGACAAATATGTAAATTGACCATACACCCATGGCGCCACACAGCCAATCAGGAGGGAATATGCAAATTAGCGGGACAAAGATGGCAGCGGCCACGGAGCCAGTGGGAGCGGGTGGGAGGCTTGGGTTGCCCCTGGTGAAGGAGAAAGCCAAGCTTCCCTCCCGCCCTGGCTGGCTGCTGAAGGAGGGGCCTGTGAGCGGTGGCCACGGAGCTGGCCTGAGCACGCGGGAGGCTTGGGTCGCCCAGGCCAGCTGCTGGGGCCTGAAAACGGCCCTCAGCCCCCTACCCAGGCTGGCCACGCCCCATGGGGTGAGGGTCCCTGCTGGGGGACGTGGCCAGCCTGCAAACAGCCATCAGCCCCTCACCCAGGCTGGCCACGACCCAAGTGAAGACCCTCACCCCATGGGCGCATGGCTGGCCTGCAAACTGCCCCAGCCCCTTGCCCAGGCTGACACCATGCCCAGTGAGGACTCCCACCCCAATGGGGGCGTGGCCGGCCTTCAAACCACCACAGGACACTCACCCAGGCTGCCCCGCCCCCTAAGGGAACCCCCACCCTGATCTGGGACACCCATCAGGGAAAACCAGCTGGCCCCCACCTCTGCACCAGGCCTCTATACTAATAAAAGGGCAATATGCTAATTAGACTGGGAGTCCTTCCAGGAGACCTTCCAGACGTTCTTCTGGACAAAGCCATGGTGGCGGGGCCAAGGTAGAGGTGGTTAGGGGCAAGAGGGGAGGGCAGTTGTGGGTGATCAGGTCGGTGGGGGGCGTTGGGGGTGATCAGGCCAGTGGTGGGTGGCAGTTGGGGACGAGCGGGCCATCAGTGGGGGTCAGTTGTGGGCGAGCGGGCCGTCAGTGGGGGTCAGTTGTGGGCGAGCGGGCCAGCGCGGGGGGGCAGTTGGGGGCAAGCAGGCCAGCAGACAGAGTGGTTAGGGGCAATCAGGCTGGCAGGCAGGTGAGCGGTTAGGAGCTAACACTTGGGTTGCGGGTGAATTTCCCGCCAAAATATAAGATGGCGCGTTAAAATGCCTATATCTTTTGAAGTATGGGTTCAATTGAAATGAAATATTTGGTAATACGCAGTTACAATCGGCCCGAGTTTACACGTTTCCTGCATTCCACCGCAAATCTATATGAACCGAGTTTAAGACGGCTCCCGCGGAGTACGCGCAATTCACGCGAGCCGACTTAACTCGTTTCCCGCAACCCAAGTGCTAGCAGTCCTGGATTGTGAGAGGGTGCAGGCCGGGCTGAGGGATTCCAACCACCCCCCCCCGTGCATGCACAAATTTCGTGCACCAGGCCGCTAGTTTTTAATAAAAGTACTGTTTTTCATTCTAAATTTTTATAGATATGTTTATGGTCCTTAATTGATGAATGATCAAAATCAAAGAAAACAGTTTTCTCTTAGCATTCTCATTATTGACTTTATTTTTAGACCATTTAATCATGGATTTAATTGTTGATTAAAATAAACTTGTGATATATACTCTTAGTTTTAGATGTACCAGGGCCTATTCTTTGCAGTCTTGAAGGATCCCAGGAGAAAATGAATCCACTAAATCTACTGGGAACCTTATAATTAAGGCTAATACCAGTGGAATCATACCACAAAATCCCTCAGATTTTAAACCTGAGGGGTTGGATCTAAACTGTTACTGTCATCTCTGCCTTTTAATTATAGTCAAGTAGCTATTCTAAAATTTTAAAATGCAGAGCTTTTCCAGCAAATTTGTTTGACTAACCAATATTAAACTGGGAACCCAAGGGCAAAGACTCTTATTTATGTTATACTTGAGGCCTGGTGCATGAATTCCTGCCCTCCGAAGGGGAGTGGCCTTGGGATCAGGCTGAACCCAGCTCTGACATTCCCTGAGGGGTCCCAATTGCGAGAGGGCACAGGCCAGGCCAAGGGACTCCACTAATGTAAGATCGGGCCAGGGAGAGACTGCGGGAGGGCTCCAGGGTGTGTCTGGCTCATCTTGCTCAGTCCCGATCGGCCGGACTCCAACAGCAAGCTAACCTACCAGTCGGAGCGTCTGCCCCCTGATGGTCAGTGCACGTCATAGCGACTGGTTGACCAGTCGACTGTCTGCCCTGTGGTGGTCAGTGCACATCATAGTGAGCAGTTGAGTGGCCTTAGCATATCATTAGCAGGTTACGTTTTGATTGGTTGAATAGTTGACTGGTCATTGGATGACCAGACACTTAGCAGATTAGGCTTTTATTACATAGGATTCTTTGAAGTATCTAACACATTGGCTACAAAAGGTGCTTATTTTAATGTATGTTTTTATAATATATGTTAGGGAATATAGGGATGGTATCTTCTTGGAAAGTAAGAAAAATAAGTATTGTATGGCTTATTTTGTGGCAGTACTGTGTAATAGAAATATGTTTAAACCAGATAGGTCATTTAAAAATTTCCAATGCTACATTAAAATAATTGAAACCAGTTAAAATAACTTAAATATCTTTGAAATAACCCATTACATTATTTCAGTATCGTATAAGTGTGCAAAATTAATGAAATGTTTTACTCTTTATGATACCAAGTCTTCCAAATTCAGTGTGTATTTTATAGCCATATTTCAAATGCTCAGTTAGTTATATTTATCTAATAGCTAAAATGTATTGGATAGTGCAAAACTAACCTATACTAGTAAGTGTAATTCCACTTAAAAAGTACTCTCAATTCAGATGCTAAACAGTTGGTCTCTGTTTAGATATTATAAAATTTGCAGTTTCAAAGGTAGAATCACATACCCAAGTTGTTCAAACATACTTAAAAGTTTTTCAGTAGTTAAGTATTGTGTTTTAAATTAAAAATCAAAATGGTTATTAAGAAAGTACAACTAAAAACCATAAAGAGTCCTAGCTGGTTTAGCTCAGTGGGCAGAGTGTCAGCCTGCAGACTGAAGGGTCCCAGGTTTGATTCTGGTCAAGGTCACATGTCTGGGTTGCGGGCTCCATCCCCAGTGTGGGGTGTGCAGGAGGCAGCCAATCAGTGATTCTCTCCCATCATTAATGTTTCTCTCTCTCTCTCCCTTTCCCTTCCTCTCTGAAATCAATTATAATAAAAAAACCATAAAGGTACTACTTCTTACTAGATGGTTTTAATAAAAGAAAAGAAAAATATTTGGCAAGGATATAGAACTGATGGTTATACAACATTGTGAATAGACAACCCTAAATTGTATTCTTTAACATAGTATGATATGTGAATTTCACCTCAATCAATAATAAAAATTAATTTAAATACAATTAAAAATTTGGTTTCTTAGTTGTAGTAGCCTTACTTGGCTCTTGGCTCCTGTAGTCGACAGGGTCATTCTATGGCAATATGGTAAACTGTAGAAGATGGAAACTTTAAAAAGCATTATTCTTTCTTGGTACTCAAAGCATGTGTAGTAAATTTTTACATTCTAAGAATTCAGTAACCATTAGATACTAAACTTCTCATGGTCGGGGTCTATAGCTGAACATTCTTGGTGCAGGCTATCGGAGGCCACACAATATTCATAGGGTCCTTGTAAGAAGTAAATGCAATATTATTTTAAAGTTCAGGATATGGCTGACTGCTTTTCTCAGGGTTCCTGTAGCACTCTGTGCCTTACCCCTGATGGTAGTCCTTTGAAGTTACTTTATATGTATGTCTTGGTGACCACATGTAAGTAAGCACTTTCAGGGTGAGAACTATATCTGTCATCCTTATACTGACAGAATCTTGCATAGAACTGGACATAAAATAGATAATGATTTGAACTAAAACCTTGAATCATTCCTCTGCCTCTTAACTTAGTGTGCACCCTAGAATGGGCAAAGATTTTTATTAGTAATGCTGAGTACAATTAGAGCCCATATGTCTCTTGTATTTCAAAGTAAAAAAGAATAACTGTTAATGGCATTATATAAGGAGCTTGCTGTAAAGTGTTTCAGCCAGCATTGGTTTTATCAGGTTCTCTAAGCAGTTCATTTCTGCTGATACATAGAAATATACCTATGATGTAAAATGAATGGAAGGGTTGAGTTGGGAGAAGTATCTAGATATGCAGTGAAAGTGTAAGGATCTCCTCAAAGGAGGATGAGCTCCTTTTCACTTAGGCAGTTTTAGAGAGACTTTGTGAATAAAATTAGGATCTCTACTAATAGAGGGTTGTGTTGTGCTTTTAGAAGTTTAAAATGGTAGATGTGCCTGTTGATAGAAAGACCCTGAATGGAGATTTTTTGTGACGTTACCTACCTAAAATGTAATATAAATTGAACCACCTAGGAATAATCTCATGCATGTAATTGGTTAAATGTAACAGATTTGTATGGCTGGACTTTGGTTGTCAAGTCAGAAACTAAGTCAATAAATTACTAATAGAAAAGATACCAGCAATCTAGCTGTGGGTTTTGCTGTTTGGGGCTTATTTTGGAAAATGTTATTTGTTTTATATAACATTCATTTGTTAGAAGACCTGCATATATTATTTCCTAAGAGCTAACTAGAAATCATCCACTTTTACTATAACTAATTTGTATATTGTAATTTTTAACATATATGCTAATTTTAGTGATATCCAAGCGTTCTGCATTCATTATTGGAATAGCAGATCCACCAGGTTGACTTAAATAGCTAATCTTTTGTTTTCTCAATCTTGTAAGTATAGAAGGCTAAAGAGGCAGTAATTAATGGAACTTATAGAGAAGCTGCATAAGCCCAACTCTGAGCATAAGTCTTCTGTGAGAGGCTAGATTTAATAGTTTAAAAATCAGTGTTACTGCCCTAGCTGGTTTGACACAGTGGATAGAGCGTTGGCCTGTGGACTGAAGGGTCCCGGGTTCGATTCCGGTCAAGGGCATGTTCCAGGATTGTGGGCTCGAGCCCCAATAGGGGCATTCAGGAGGCAGCCGATCAATGATTTTCTCTCATCATTGATGTTTCTATCTCTCTCTCCCTCTCCTTTCCTCTCTGAAATCAATAAAAATACATTTTTTAAAAAAAATATCAGTGTTACTGCCTGGCTGGTATGGCTTAGCTGTTGAGCGGTGACCCAGGAACCAAGAGGTCGCCAGTTTGATCCCTAGTCAGGGCACATGCCAGGGTTGCTGGCTCGATCCCCAGTAGGCAGCAGATTGATGATGTTCGTCTTCTCTCATCGATGTTTCTATTTCTCCCTCTCCCTTCTTCTCTGTCTAAAAATCAATAAAAGCATATTTTAAAAATATCTGTAATACTACATTTCTTTCCTATCTGTTAGAATAGCAGGTTGGTTTTGAAATAGCATATGTTATAAGATAAAAATAATTTTAAAAATCTAGAACGCAAGTAGTTGGTAGGTATTTAGTTCTTTGGTGTAAAATAACTTGTTGCTCCTCTTACAAAAGTGGTTAATTCAAAACCAGATTTTTCTGGAAAGAAGGTTCCACTGTTTTTGTCTTGTGTATAGTGGGAAGAGCAGTAAATTGGGGAGTCATGAAACTTGAATTTTATTTTCCAGCTCTGCCACTACCTAATGTATATGACTTTGGGCAACTTATAAAATAAAATGAGAGGGTTCTTATTTCCTGGAATTAGTTCTATAGCTGGCTGATTTACTTCTGAAAATTTACTTGTTCCCAACACAGCATCCCTGATATGCTTTTTTACTTTTATTTAGTGTGTTGTTGGTGGCTGCAATGCCAGCTTTGCTTCTCAGGGAGGGCTAGCTCGCCACGTACCCACACACTTCAGTCAGCAGAACTCCTCAAAAGTTTCTAGCCAGCCAAAGGCCAAAGAAGAATCTCCTTCTAAAGCTGGAATGAACAAAAGAAGGAAATTAAAGAACAAAAGACGACGCTCATTACGTAAGTGTTTCACTGAAAATCTGTGTGTATTACAGTGCTTTTGTTCATATCTTATTCTTTCATGAAAAACAGTTTTTACTGTTCTTCAACTCTGCTTATCTACTTTTGTTAACAATAATAAACAGACAGGATAACTGTGGAACAATATGAGAATTCAGTAACAGTTTTATCTGTAGTAGCTAAGAAAGTGTGAGTCTATGTATATGGCTTTAGAATACAAACTATATAGAATTACATTTTGAGGGCTACTTTGATTTTGTTCTAAGAAAATTTAAAACATGGTGGCAGTGTTGATGTTTCTAATAGTTTTTCTAAAAAATTGAACATGCTAAAGGTAAAGTACAAGTAAAAGTTAAGATAGGTTATATCTGCTCCAAAGTGATGTGTGTGTGAATAGCAAAACTATTTTTTTTAAAAAATATATTTTATTGATTTTTTACAGAGAAGAAGGGAGAGGGACAGAGAGCTAGAAACATCGATGAGAGAGATCAATCAGCTGCCTCCTACATGCCCCCCAGTGGGGATGTGCCCGCAACCAAGATACATGCCCCTGACCGGAATCGAACCCGGGACCCTTCGGTCCGAAGGCCAACGCTCTATCCACTGAGCCAAACCGGTTTGGCAGCAAAACTATTTTTGTGTTTCAGCACTTCACAGTCTATTGTAACACACACATAACAATTGTTATGTACTTAATTACTAGATTATGAGATATATCTTGGATATTTAGGGTAGAACACAATTAGATGGCAAGACTTGTAAATGTTGGGAGCAGGAATTGACTTTGAAACCCCAGAGCCCTGCCTGGTTCATAGTGTCCACCTGCTAACTAAATATATCTTGAATGAAGAAATATGAGGGAAGCTATCATTGAAATGGGAGGCCACTGCAAGGGTGAACTAGAAAGAAAAAAAGATTGCATCTTGTTTTTTCTCTTGGGATTTTTGAGTAGAGTATAGGAGAAACTTCAGACACTAATCCAGACTATAAAGCAGTTATCTCTAAAACATTGAAATATTTTTGTTACTACAAAGCTACAGTGGACAAATGAACACACTACAAGTGAAAAATATACCTCTCTAAACTCTTAATTTTCTTATTGTTGAAATTAAACATTTATTTTTCAAAGTTCTATTGAATTTAGGTTATGGATCCAGTTACCTTTTGATTATGAGGCTTACCAGTTTTAAAAAAATGCTTGTGTACATAATTCTAACATATGTATATAGTATATACGGGTAATACTGCTAATGCACATCATAAAACAGTTACCAAGAAGGACTATTGAAAAGCAGTGAGTTGAAAAGTGATATTTTCTTCCTTACTCGAATGCAGCAGTTCTCAACCTGTGGGTCGCTACCATTGGAAAACACATAGAGCATATCAGATATTTACGTTACGATTCATAATAGTAGCAAAATTACAGTTATGAAGTAGCAACGAAAATAATTTTATGGTTGGGGGTCACCACAACATGAGGAACTGTATTAATGGGTCGAGGCATTAGGAAGGTTGAGAACCACTGCTCTAATGGATCATAACACTCACCTACTTTGGAGACTATTGTTCAAGTTTAGTATTCTTTTTTGTTGTTGTTTATGCTCACCTGAGGATATTTTTTTCATTGAAAAAGTGGAGTGGAGAGAGGTGTGTGGAGGGGGGAGAAACATCGATGTGAGAGAGACACATGGATTGGTTGCCTCCCACATGTGCCCTGACTGGGGTTGGGGATCAAACCTGGAACCCAGGTACTTGCTTTTAACTGGGAATCGGACCTGCGACCAACACTAACCACTGAGAAACACCGGCCAGGTCAAGTTTAGTATACTTTGATACTTTAATAGTGGACATAACATGGTTAAGGTCTGAATAGAATAGAGTCTTAAGTTTGAGAGCTCCTTATAAATTTAATTCTAGTGATGACATCTATGTTTGAATCTTGAATGGGTAGTGGTAGATTTGAATGATTTAGAGAAGTTATTTTTCTTTTTAAACTTTATTTTTATTGTTGACACTATTACAGATACCCCC
Organism: Myotis yumanensis; assembly: GCF_028538775.1. NCBI lineage: Eukaryota > Metazoa > Chordata > Mammalia > Chiroptera > Vespertilionidae > Myotis > Myotis yumanensis. Next base: position 184,388,490 of record NW_027223754.1, on the reverse strand, counting down.
CCCCCCCCCCCGTTTTTGCCCACCTCCACCTATTTTTATTTTCTCCAAGTGCTTATCCTTCTCAGGAAAAAGCATATTTGGAGAGCATAGAGAAAGTACACTTTTTCCCCAGTAGTCACAGATCTAATGGGAAGGGGATTTGTTTCTTAGCATTAAGTAAAATCATAACCCTTTTCTCTTATAAATGTTAAATATTTTTTCTTTTTAATTTCTCATTACTTCATTCTTAGTTTTATGGGTTCTGCTAGTTTGTTACTAGTTGGTGTTTTTCTTATTTCTTTCTGAGAAAAATCCAGTGACAACAGAGGTATCTAGGTTGCTTTGCGAATGCCAGCTTGTAAAATACCCCCTGCTCTCCCCAAAAGCTCTGGTGGATTAGTGTAGATGTTCTGACAGCTCCATGAATGGTGGAGGTAAATCCACCACACATAGTAGTAAATCAGAATAGTAAATCAGCTACATGTAATTCAGAATATGCTCTACTGTGAAATCAAGCCATTTCTTCTGTTGTCGGTAAATTTTAATTTTTAATTACAGATGATCTGATAAGATTACATGTATTAATAAGCTCCACAGTTGTAAAACAACAAATTAATTTTCCTTATTTTGAGCAATTTTCCTTATTTTGTTCTAATTAAGAATAAAAATAATATAATTTGTAATATTGGTGGGATGAAAATAAAAATTTTTAAATGTTCTTACCAAATTAAATCTTCAATGTATAAGTTTGTTGTGAACACACTAAAAGTTTGCTTTAGAAGAGTTATTTATAATCAAGAAATACTTACCCAAAACCCCCAAATAATATTACCACTGTTAAATTTGGAAAAATTTTGATTACATATTAATGTAAAATGTTCATGAAGTGCATTCCATATATTTGTGGTGAATGAGATCTCAGTGTGTTACATAGATGGAGGTGGTCATCAGATTGTTGAAAATGCAGAGTGGTGCTCGGAGAGATACTGGAATAAAATACAAAATTATGTGAAAAATATAGTAGCTGAAATGTGGAATCATAAGTTCTGAAGTTAGAACCTCACACACCAAGAGGCCGAATTAACTTATATTCACTCATTAGTTGGGATTTTGCTTTTGTACATCCTTATCTTGTCAGCTAGACTCTGTATTTTGAAAGCAAAGAAAATTTTGGATTTAAACACTAGATTGATACTTCTTAATTGTTTCTATCTTTCTTATTACATATTTTTGTGGAAAATGGACTACATGGCTGTTTAGCAGACTGTTGTATTTATGTATGTATTCTTTATTTCTTTTGTATTGATTTTTAGCACGACCACATGATTTCTTCGATGCACAAACACTGGATGCGATAAGACATCGAGCCATATGCTTTAACCTCTCAGCTCATATAGAAAGTTTAGGGAAGGGACACAGTGTTGTTTTTCATAGTACTGTAAGTATTTGTTTTTGTTTTTCAAATTATTTGCATAGGTTTGTGAAAATGTGTATTTTAACTTTCTAAATTGCTCACAATCTACAAAAAATACATTTTAACAAGAAAAACCAAAACTTTTTGCTTTACAAACATTAAAAAATTTTTTTCTATTATTGGTTATATGGCAATATTGTCTACAATTTGACATTTTATTATTAGGTTGAGTATTTTAGCCTTTAATTTGAGCTATTTGGGAATATTGGGTTGGCATTTGGGCCACTAGGCATAGTTGGTGTCTTTTTTTACCTGGTTTCCTCATTTGTAAAATTAGAACATCAGACTTAACTTTTAAGCTCACATCCCTGTATACTGCATGTTTCTCACACCCAAACATACATCTAAAGTTTGTGTTAAATAGAAAATGGATAATGGCTATCAAATCAAAGCTTTGTGAAGAGAAGGGGTTTTCATTCTGTTTTTTTCCACTGATGTATCCCAACTTTCTTCAGTTGTTTGTCTCTGACACATACTAGGTACTCATTATAGTTGCTGAATTATTATGTTGCTCAGTATAGAAAAAGAAAGCTATCAAATTTGAAAAAGCAGTACACAACATAGTTTTGGTTGACTAGGAGTTAATAGAGTGTTCTCTCTTCCCATGCTACTTGCCATTTTATTGTCCAGTCATCTTTAAATTACTATAGTTTGGTGACAGTTAGTAGAAGTAAAAATTTTAGACCCGGCTCTTAGTGATTTGAATCCCTGGAAAAAGAGGTTGTTTAATTTTGGCTATCTACACTAATAAAAGAGAAACATGGTAATTGGCGTACGACCGCTACCCTTCCCATTGGCTAATCAGCATATCCTTATGCAAATTAACTGTGAGCCAAGATGGCGGCCGGCAGCCAGGCAGCTGGAAGCGAACATGAGGCTTGCTTGCTCCAGTAACTGCAGACTCCAACGTTCCCCGCCTGACTTGCCGGCCTCTGAGCTGGCAGTTTGAAACATTCTAACAAATATAGCCAGCCGGGATCTCAGAGCTGGAGTTATACATTGTTTCGATTATAGAACCAAAACAAACCAGATACCTGCTCTCAGAGCTAGAGCCAGAGCTAAAGCTGGCCCAGAATAAAATAAAAAAAAGGAGCCGTTGGGAGCTTCAATCAACAACCGCCAGCCTGAAAGAAGCCCTCAGCCCCTCACCCAGACTGGCCAGGCACCCCAGTGGGGACCCCCACCCTGATCCAGGACACCCTTCAGGGCAAACCAGCTGGCCCCCAGGCCTCTGTCCTATATAGTAAAAGGGTAATATGCCTCCCAGCACCGGGATCAGCGGAGCCGCGAGGCCTCCTGGCACCGGATCAGCGTGACGGGGGGCAGCGCCCAAACCCCCTGATCGGCCCTGCTCTGTGTGTGACAGGGTGCGGCGCCCCAACTCCCACCCCCCCATGGGCCCTGCTCTGTGTGTGACAGGGTAGAACCATAACCTCCCCATCGGCCCTGCCCTGAGTGTGACAGTGGCGGCGCCCCAACCCCCTGATCGGCCCTGCTCTGTGGGTGATAGAGGGCGGCGTCCCAACCCCCTGATCCGCCCTGCTGTGTGTGTGACAGGGGGCGGTGCCCCAACTACCCTATCGGCCCTACTCTGTGAGTGACAGAGGGGAGCTCCTCAACCCCCTGATGGTCCCTGCTCTGTGTGTGACAGGGGGGAGCTCCCCAACCCCCTGATGGGCCCTGCTCTGTGGGTGATAGGGTATGGAGCCCCAACCCCCCTGATGGGCCCTGCTCTGTGCATGACAGGGGGCAGTGCCCCAACCCTCTGATCCGCCCTGCTCTGTGTGTGACAGGATATGGAGCCCCAACCCCCCTGATGGGCCCTGCTCTGTGCGTGTCAGGGGGCGGCGCCCCAACTCCCCAATCGGCCCTGCTCTGAGCCCGACCAGGGGCTGCATCCAGGGATTGGGCCTGCCCTCTGCCACCCGGGAGCAGGCCTAAGCCAGCAGGTCATTATCTCCCGAGGGGTCCCAGCTTGGGAGAGGGCACAGGATGGGCTGAGGAACCCCCTTTCCCCCCCGAGTGCACAAATTTTTGTGCACCGGGCCTCTAGTTGAAATATAAAACACACTAAATTAAGGTTGTATTTTCATAGTTTAATTAAAATGCATGAGAATTTAAATACAAAATGTCAGTATTGATGATATCAGTGACTCCACTGGTTTGAATCTGTATTTTTTCCATCTCCTATAATAAATTTCCAATTTTGATTTTTATTTCCAAAATTAAAGGCAGGAAATTAAAAGATTAGACAAAGAAAGGGAACCTTTTCTGAAATTGAAACACATGGGAGAAGTGAGTTTGGGTTGAAGGAAAGGTATAGTATTCTTACACTCTTTTAAAGAACATTAGAAATGTCCTATGTAGTAAAAGCCTAGTGACCGAATGGCAGAATGACTGGTTGACCAGTCACTATGACGCACACTGACTGGGGGGAGGAGGGGGCAGACGTTCAACACAGGAGCTGCTCCCTAGTGGTCAGTGCGCTCCCGCAGTGGGAGCAGCCGCTCAGAGGGCGGGTCCACAGCTGCGCAGCTGACCAGGATGACCGGCGCTCCCACAGCGGGCCTATCCCTGCAGGCCACACCCCCCACCAGTGCACGAATCCCATGCACCGGGCCCCTAGTAGTTATATAATATAAATAAAGATGGAAGGGTTGGAAGGAAAATTAGAGGGTTTGAAGGCAAAGTGCTTGCACTGGGAATTTTATTGGAATTCAGCAAGATCAGGAGCTTGCTCAGCAGGGATTGTTGGCTGTCCTTTTTTGAAGTTTCATAATGTAGATTTATGATTTGGTAAGTCTATAAATTGTTCAATAAGATGTGGTTCCCAAACGCATAGTGTAGCAACTAGGATAATTTATTTGCTTAAATATTGAGCACCTACTGTGTGCCACATATTATTGATGTAGCAATGAACAAAACAGGCTAAAACAAAACAGTAAACCAGAGGTCCTCAAACTTTTTAAACAGGAGGCCAGTTCACTGTCCCTCAGACATTCCACACAAGTGCACTGCAGGCCCGGGACGAGTTGGCTGCTAAGCAGGACAGGCAGCGGCGACAAAAACACCCGGCGGGCCGGATAAATGTTTTCGGCGGGCCGCATGTGGCCCGCGGGCCGTGGTTTGAGGACCCCTGCTAAACCATGCATGCCTGTACTCTAGTGGAAGAGACAGGATAAACATAATAATTAGTATAAGAAAGTGATGGTATGGGCTATTTAGTTAGATTCTGGATATCTTTTGAAAGTAGTACTGATAAGAATTATGGATGGATCACATGCCAGATGTAATAAAGGAAGGAAAGGATGACTTCAGATTTTTTTGCCTGGGTAGCTGGCCAAAGGATGGAATTGCCATTTAAAATAGAGGCTGTAGTGGTGAGTAGATCAAAGGAGAGGGATGTATTAAGAGCTCTAATTTCATAAAATGTCTGTGTAGGGAGATGGACACAAGTTTGAACTTAGAGGATAGGAGTGGCCACAAATTTAAATAAGGAAGTCTTCAGCATAATTAGTGGTATTTAAAGGTATCAAACAGGATAAGATCACTAGGAACTCTTTAAGTATAAAGAGAAAAGAAGAAATTTAAGGACAGGTTTGGGGCTCATTAACATTTAATAAGCAATAAACGCAATGAAATAATGGTCTAATGAGCAAGTGTCTCTGCATATTAGGGAATAGGGAGTGGTGATGTGATAAAGAAGGTTGTATTTTAAAAAGCAAAGTTCCAACTTTTACATGCTTTCATTAGAGCAGCTCCTGTGATAAAATCCTGAAGTTTACTGTGGAGAAATTGAGATGATTAAAAAAAAAATGAAGGAACTACCAATAATGGTGATATAAGGAGTTTGGAAGAAATTTAAAAATTTACTGACAGTCAAAATAGTCTGTGACCTTGAAAATAAGTTTTCTAGCTGTAGAAAACATCTGAGAGATTTTAAGAACATGAAACCTATGTTTGTCATAAATTTAAGAAACAGAAATAAGAGTGACTTGCCGCCCCCAGGTGACACGGGAGGTACAGGTAACCTTGACTGAAGGTGGAGTGTGATCTGGAGAATGCTTTTTTCCTGGGTAAAGTGGAAGGAAGAGACATCCATCATGGGAAAGGTGTTTGTTGGACACAGTAGAAAGGAAAGGAGCTGTTTTTCGAAGTTCCATGGCTGGGAAGATTTTGATGGAGGCAGTATGTGTTAAGCATAATCACTTCTGTTAGCAGTCAGATTTTAAGTTTCCTAGTTATTAAATTAACTTTTATAGGAAATAATCATGCTGATAGTGAAACCATTTGGAGGAAAATGTATCTGTGAGGCTCTATGCTGTGCAGTTTACCTAATTTGTCTTCTTTAATTGTAACATTTTCTTTCGAGCCTTCTCCAGAAGAGGTCAGCAGATTCCTAGTTACCAGCCAGTTGGCTTGCTGTGCTTGCTTGGTTTGCATTGTTTTAATATCTTTTTTTTTTTTGTCGAGGTATTTCAGCTCTGTCTTTGTGCATTTTAATTAATCTCATTGTCAAGTCTAGAATGGGGTATTGACTATAGGTTTTTCAGAATGGAGATAGAAAGTATTTCATTTTTGCATAGAGTGCTGTTGTTACTTAGTTCTATGTTTTGAGGATGACAATTTTGTGTGGCTTTTTAGAATTTAAACTTGGTAAAAATATTGAGATTTAGATTATTAAAACTAACGTGCTAATATTGTTAACATGGAAATTGTAAATTACAAAATACCATCTTGATCTATTTTTATTTAATTTAAGTATTATCTTAATTTCAGAATCTGGTAATGAATGGCAAGTACTTTTTTTTTCTTACCCTTCTACAGGTCTTTTTGTTCAGGTTGATCCACCTTTTAATTTACGTGGATTCCTTAAGATTGAACCTAAACACTGTTCGGCTGATGTTCATTTAAAATAAAACCAACCAACCAACCAAGAACCTCCAAACAAACAAAAAATGTGTCCGTTGTAAATTACAGACTTTTCCCTTCCTAGAAGTATTTTTTCTTTACTGTTTGTTCTTTAAAAATATTCTAGCCAATGTAGAACCATGGTAGCATTCTAGCTAAGCCACAGACTTAGGAGATAGTAAATAGCATTTTCAGTCCCTTAATAAAGATAATATGGTTTTTCTTTTTTAATATATTTGTATTGATTTCAGAGAGGAAGGGAGAGGGAAAGAGAGATAGACACATCAGTGATGAGAGAATCATTCATGGGTTGCCTCCTACACATCCTCTGCTCGAGATTCCTGTGCCCTGACCAGGAATCAAACTCTGACCGCCTGGTTCATAGGTTGATGCCCAACCACTGAGCCACACCGGCTGGGCTGGTTTTTCTATTTGGCTATACAAACTTTGTCTTCAGTTCTTTTTTTCCTCTTTTGTGAAAGTACATAATCAAAGGTAAAATTGGGGGGCGGGGCGAACAAGGCAGAACAAGATGTGGTGGTGATATCTAGTTCAGGATACAACACTTAAAAGTTCTTGATTAGGATTAAAAGTGCCTTTTAATGATATTAGAATGTGTTACAAATCATTGTTATGATTTCTTATCATTAGGTAATAGCTAAGAGAAAAGAGGATTCTGGAAAGATAAAACTTTTGCTTCATTGGATGCCTGAAGACATGTAAGTATTTAGAATACTATGTGTAATTAATAGACTAATGTCTTTTATTAAAATCTCATACTCGCTCGGTCGGTGTAGCTCAGTGGTTGAGTGTTGACCTATTAACCAGGAGGTCATGGTTGGATTCCTAGTCCAGATACATACCCAGACTGTGGGCTTAATCCCCAGTGTGGGCGTGCAGGAGGCAGCCGATCGATGATTCTCTCTCATCATTGATATTTCTATCTCTCTCTCTCCCTCTCCCTTCTTTGCTAAACTTATAAAAATATATTTAAAAATTAAATCATCTACTCAAAAATTACTTAACATTATTGGATTCAAATATAACAGAATTATGGAAATTAAACTATGAAATATTTTGAGGTCAGGATTAAAGAGATAATCTATGAAAGATTTTTAATTGGATGTGATTATTTTTAGAATTTTCAATGGCCCCCAAGTAGTATGCAAGCAGCCTTGGCCCTTCGTTTGAATCATTTATTTAAAAAAAAATTCTAAACATTATCCAACCCACAGTGTTTTACAGAAAAAGTAGTTGACCAGGTTTTCAGCACCATTACATTTTTCTTGGTGTTTTAGTACCTTTTAGAGCACTTCTGACCCAGATATTCCTTAATTTAGATTTCAGTTTTAATTTTTGTTTTATCCTTTTATTAAAAAATTTTCTCTTATTATAATAGGTAATAGAAGTATATGATAGAAATTTTTAATGGAATTGATAAGCACCAAGGAAAGAATAAATTTTTAAGAAGTAGAATCAAATTGTGTATACTTATTCTTCAAAAAATTAGCAATATGTGGTAATATTTGTCCTGGATTTTGAATCCTTTTTAAAATTTTGTTTAATAAACTCTGTTTAAGAAAATGTTAATGAATGTGATGTGAATTAAATGTTCTTAAGTAGGTTTGTGAGTTTACAGTGCACATTAGTATATCAGTGTAAAGAAATCCATTTAGTTTTTAAAAAATCCTTTGACTATTAAGCTTCTAATAGTGTAGAACATATTTTCCACCACTTTCTCCTCCTTCCCTTTCAGGTTTTATGGAAATTAAACTGTAGGACATTTTAAAAGTAATAATTTAAAAAATTATCTTTATTGTTGAAAGTATTACAGATGTTCTCTTTCTTCCCTTCTGGACCCCCTCCATCCAGCTCTCCCCTCCCCAAGCCTTTGTTGCACTATTGTCTGTGTCCATGGATTATGCATATATGTGTTATGCATATATGCATATAAGTTCTTTGGTTAATCTCTTCTCTTGGCCTCTGTTTTTCTATTTAAATCTGTACAATTCTTTAAGCATACATTCATCATCCTACTAATTCTACTCCTACTTAAAGAGCTTAAAGTGCATTTTTTAAATCTTTTTTAAAAATTGAATTTATTGGGGTGACATTGGTTAATAAAATTATATAGGTTTCAGGTGTACAATTCTAGTGTACATCATCTCTATGTATATTGTATTATGTGTTCACCACCCCAAGTCAAGTTCCCTTACATCACCATTTATCCCCTCTATACCCTCTCCCACTCGCCCCTGGGAATTTCCATGCTATTGTCTGTATCTGTGAGTGGTGTGTGTGTGCTCGCGCGCCTGCGTTGTTATGGTTTTTTTTTTGTGTGGGGTGTGTGTGTGTGCGCGCGCCCGCGTTGTTATGGGTTTTTTTTTTTGTGGTGTGTGTGTGTGTGTGTGTGTGTGTGCGCGCGTGCGTGTGCGTGTTGTTATGGTTTTTTTTTTTTTTTGCTTGATCTCTTCACCTTTTTCACCCAGCCTGGCAACCCACCTTCTCTCTGACAGCTGTCAGTCTGTTCACTAATGAGTCTGTTTCTATTTTGTTCATTAGTTTATTTTTTAAATTAGATTCCACATGAGTGAAATCATATGGTACTTGCCTTTCTCTGACTGGTGTAAGACATTTTTAAATGGTCCTGAAGCCTGGCTGGTGTGGGTCAGTGGATTGAGCAGTTTCCTGTGCACCAAGAGGTCACCAGTTCAATTCCTGATCAGGGCATATGTCCAGGGTTTGGGCTTGATCAGGAGGGGACGTGTAGGAAGCAGCCAATCGATTGTTGTTTCTCTCCCACTTCCTTTATCTCTATCTAAAAATCAATAAAAAACATATTAAAAAAGTAAATACATGGCCCTGTAAAATGTATTTAATGAGCTGTTTTTTTTCTGAACATTGAAATTACCCATTTTTCTTTACTGTTAAAGATATTCTAAAGTCTACTAATATACAAACTATGCAAAATATTACAGTTTTTGATAAGTATTGCCCTCCTGAGTTTTTAGCAATTTCTAATCCCATCTACTTCATTAGAGAGCTTTTTTATCTTCTTTATTATCAACACTGGTTGTTACATTCTTATATTTTGCATTTCTTTGATTACAAGTAAGATCATTTTTATTTTTTGTTGTTTGTTAATTCTCATCTGAGAATATTTTCCCATTGATTTTTAGAGAGAGTGGAAGGGAGGAGGAGAAACAGAGAGAGAAAGATTGGTGTGAGAGAGACACATCAATTGGTTGCCTCTGCAACTGAGGTTTGTGCCCTTGACTGGAGTCGAACTTGGGGCCCTTCAGCTTAGGGCAGTAAGATCATTTTTAAACTGTTCATATCTTTGGTAAATTGATGGTTAGTGTGCTTTGTCTACCCTATCCCTCTATCCCTAATTAATGTTCACCGCCTCTTTCATACTGATTTGTAAGAGCTATTTTTATATATTAAGGTCATAAATATATAGAGTAGGGCAAAAGTAGGTTTATAGTTGTGAGTACATGAAACGTGTTATTATTTACCTTTGTATTATTTTTCACTTGAACAACTATAAACCTGCTTTTGCCAACCCTATAGTTTCTTTAAAAATATATATTTAAATGTCTGTATTCTTGGAGTTCTGGAAATTGATCCATCCAAATATCAATTTGCTTTTATTTGAATTTCCTTATAGGATCACATTTCTTTGATTTTGGAATTTTGATTACATGTGCATTTTTTAAAAAGTGGAATTTGGTGGTGTTTTTACTTCTTATTTCTTCATGAAGAAACTCTGTGTCAAATTTACATCATGTCAAGCTCAAATGTGAATTTCACTCAGCAAGCTAAAGGACAGGCAGTGTATAAGTTTGATATGACTTGGCTACCAAAAATTCCTAATGCATCCCAAATTTGTGCCTCAAATTTCACCCTGCTATTTCTCCTCATCCCACTACCTAGATTGTTAAGTTCATTTGGCTATGAGAAGCTTGTTAATAACCTAGGTGGCCCTGTCAGACTAGCAGAAATGGCTGGGTAATATGAAGGTATATGAGTGGTAAATTTAAAATTAATATTATTTTATGTATGGTTTGTTTTTTAATTTATAGTCTGCCTGACGTGTGGGTGAATGAAAGTGAGCGACATCAATTAAAAACTAAAGTAGTTCATTTATCAAAGCTACCCAAAGATACTGCCTTGCTTTTGGACCCAAACATATACAGGTAATTTAATTGTTGATTTGATGTTTTACTTTCTGAATTGTAATCTTTAAATCTCTAAATATTTGGTGTAAGGTTAGGATTTATTTTTTAAGTACTGAATTCATTACCAAGCATAATTTTGTTTTCTTGAGCAGTTACAAAGATTTATAAATTATAGAATTGAGAAAGATAATATAGCACTGTTTGTTTTTAAGAGGTAGTTCCCAGTGTTTACATTTCTAATAATTTTCTGCTTTGACCTTTGTTTTAGTGTCCTGTGCTTAGGGAGGTATCAGGTGGGGTAGAGGTGGGGAAAAGAGACCCAACTTTTCTGACTATGTGCTAAGTCACTTTCCTAGGTGCTTTACATATACTTCACTCACACAGCAGCCCTGTGAAATAGGTGTCACTGTCTCTGTTTTACAGATTAGAAAACTGAAGCGAGAGGTTGGATAGCTTGCCCAAAGTTACACAGATATTATGTGACTGAACTCCATACTGCCTCTACCCAAATTTCAAAAGTGGTGAGCCCTAGCCGGTTTGGCTTAGTGATAGAGTGTCGGCCTGTGGACTGAAAAGTCCCAGGTTCGATTCTGGTCAAGGGCATATGCCCGGGTTGTGGGCTCAATCCCCAGTGGGGGCGTGCAGGAGGCAGCCATTCAATGATTCTCTCTCATCTTTGATGTTTCTCTCTCTCCCTCTCCCTTCCTCTCTGAAATCAATAAAAATATATTTAAAAGTGATGAAAATGCTTTAAAGGCAGTCTTTCAAGAATTTTTTTATTGATTTCAGAGAGGGAGAGGGAGAAAGATAGAAACATCAGTAATGAGAGAATCATTAATCGATTGCCTCCTGCACGCACAACACGCGCGCACGCACACATGCGATTGAGCCTGTAACCCAGGCATGTACACTGACTGGGAATTGAACTGTGATGTCCTGGCATAGGTTGATGCTCAACCACTGAGCCACACCGACCTGGCTAAAGGCACTATCAATGAACAAAATTTCTATTTTTTTAAGATAAATTTTAATTTAGTATGTATTTTATAATAGGAATAGATTGGATAAAAATGAGAGGACATATAAAAATTTGGGATAATCCCAAATGTGAATTTTAGCTATCATAAGGAGACTGTGCCGGATTTTGAAGTAATTAACACTTTGAAAGTTTGGTTCATTCCACGACACAACTTTTTGTGGAATGTTAGTCAATGCAATAGGATTTCTATAATTTGAGACATCTTCTGAGAATGAAATTCTAACATAATGGGCCTTGCCATGTGGAAACACTGAGACTCAGTTTTTCCTACTCCAAAAATAAATTTTAAAATATCTTTTGGTGAAAGTGCTAAGTTCAATAAAATCTTGTTTCTGTGGACCGAGCTGGGTTATCAAGAAATTAACTGGTATAGAGAACAATGAAATATCTTAAGGAAGAAGATTGAGGTAAATCCACCATCGAAAATACAGAAAAGTCACTATTTAAGAAATAATTGAATATTGTTTATTTACTGTTACCTAATTTAAGGTTATTTCTGCTTACTCTTTGAAGGATGTAATTAAAATTAGCATTCTAAAAGAGTGATATTTTGGGAGAGCCACCCTGCTATTACAACTGGCTGTAAACATTTCCTAGGCAGAGAGTTGACAAAGGGGCATGAATCTTAATTATATGATTAAGACTAACTTCAGTGTTTCTGCCCTGCCTTGTACTCCCCCCTCTCTAAGGGTCTCCTTTCTCACAGAACCAACCCGCGCCCCCCCCTTCTTGTGCTCTATAGGAAGCAATTTAGATACTATAGTGAAAGTGACTTAAAAAAATCATTCAAGCTCAGAACCGATGATGTTATAAGTGCATAGGAATTGCATGTTCTCAGTGTAATTCTACAATACTTACTGATTTCATTTTGGGGTAATGAAGATGTTCTTAACACATGTAGGTACTTCTGTGGAGGTATTTTGTTTTTTTTTTAACTACCTCAATCTTAACATTTGAGTCTAAACTTTCATGCTTCTGGTATTCTGAAAGTTAGAATTTAGTTTACCCTAAAGTGGTACAGAGTAATAGAACTCCTTACATTTATTGTGATGTAGCATTAACAATGTTTTGGATTTTGGTAGGGAAAACTTGTGAAATTAAGTAAAAGGGGAAAAAGCAGTTATTCTAACTAGTTTTAGGAGAAATAATTTGTTTATGCACATTTCAAAATGAAAGCATGGCAAACCTTCTAAAAATATCTTAAAAAGACTAAAAAGAACCTACTTATTTGAGATTTTAAACATTAGTTTCCGTAGTATTAGTTGGTTAAAATGTATGTGTTAGACATGAAATGCTTTTTTAGAAATACACTAGCAGGCTACATAAAAAGGATTAATTAAAAGGCTATACTATGTAACTAAATTTGCATTCATTATGTGTGAATGCTTTGGAAATAAATTTTAATGATGATCAATGATCATCACATTGCCTATATTTTATAAATATTCTTAATGTCTCTTAAAATACTTAATGTGTTTTTGATATAGTTGAATAAAAGAATATTCCTTTTTCTCTTTTTCTAGAACAATGCCGCAGAAGAGGTTGAAGAGGTAAAAAATAAATAAATACATAAAAAGCAAACAAGCGGGGACACCTGCAGTCTTAGTCACTGACAATGGGTTTAGTAAAAGTTGCACATTAGACTCAACCCCCTTCCTCTTTTTTAATCCAATATTTAGAATAATATTTATGCTTAGTGTAAACATTCTGTGAATGAAGTAGGCTCTTCTGTGGAATATATTAATATATTACTGTATGTCCACATTTTCATGGAATGGTACTGTGGGAGACTGAGCAAACACTCTTTTGGCAACTTAGTGGAATAGCTTCTTAAAGGCTTTGCATGCTTGCTGCTTTAAGCTGCTTTTTCCCCCCTTTAGTGATTGCAGTAGTTTATATTGGAAAGAAAAACAATTACAACGTGTGCCCATACAAATACCAAAAGCACTGTAAGGATATTTATCTTGACAGTGTCTATCGATTTGAAGTCATATTAGGACATATTAGGCAATGAAAATTATCAATTATAAATAGATGTGATTGGTTGCCATTTGTGTTCTTTTGCAGAACTCTGATAAGAAAAGTGTTCAATTTGTATTTAAGCAAACAGTGAACGACATTTGCAATCAACTAAATATTCGTCTTTCGAATTAGGGCTGCAAATTTCTGTTAAAGAGTGTTGCCGTATGTCTGGTGGCTCCCTTTTCAGGACTAGGGTTTTCTAATGGAGTACAGTATGTTAATATTTACCTATATAACTAATCTGTTAACGGTTTTTGAAAAACCTTTATTTCAAATATTTTAATAATCCTCTATTTTCATTTAACCTACATAAGCCTCTAATTTTTTTTTTTCTGAGGAAAGCATTTGGTTAATTAGTTTTTTCTTAACATAAGAAAAATTGTATTTTTTAAGTGTTGTCAAACTGAATGAATCCTTTATGCACCAAAGTTGGTTTTGAAAAAGAAAATAAAATCACTTTCTTGCTTGGTTAAGCAAGAAGCCATATGGATTTTTTTTTTAACTTACAGAAATGGAAATATGTGTAACTTGTTAGTATTGTATCAAACAAATGTTGCATAGAGATAATAGAACATTGCTTGTAAATAATTCAGCAGATTTGTAATATATTTTTATATTATGAAATGTACTGTAGATGTTTTTCTAGAGGCATGAAAGTTAAATGTATATATTATGGGTAGAAATAATATTGAAGGATATTGTAATTCACTAGTGCTGCCAGAGGAATTGTTAATAAAGCACCTTCTTTAACAATAAATGTCTTTGCAGACTTAAGGGACTATGTACTACTGTTAATATCTTTAAGAACAAAACACATTGAACATCCTTCCAGAAAGTCTTTGAGGGAGGACCTATACCCATAATAGAATTATGGCACTCATTTCTGACAGTGACTGTGAAATCAATCATTTCCTTACTGTTGGAAGGACGTATTGTAAAGTATGTGGTTATATGCAGTCAAACTGCAGAAAATACTCCTGATTGAGGAGTTTTCACTTTACTACAGTGATATAAAAACCAGCAGTTTTTACACTAAATTTTTAAAGAATAGACAAAAATATAGAACCAAGCCTTTGGTTCCAAAATGGGAAAGTTTCATGATACATAAATCATATCTCATTTACTTTAAAATATTTTAAAATAAAAGTTATGGGGACTTTATTCGTAAACAATGGGGTAAAGAGCTATATACATGAAATGAGTCATATAAAATGAAATGAAGTGCAAATAAAAGCACTGGTACTATAAGACATTCTGGAATGGTTGTTTAATAAGGGTATTATCCATATGATCTGTAGCAAATGTGATTTTATTTTTAAAAAGAAAAGAAAAGCAGTGTGTTTTCTTACCGTTTTTGTTTCTTTTGCTTAAGCACTTCATTAATTGCTTTATTCTGTATCTGGAAGTAATCTGCAATTTTCTTTGTTCTTTTTAAATTTTGGTTTGTTAAAAAATTGCCAAATAGAAGTGTTTCAGATATATAGTTTGTACCTGTATTTTTTATTTTATTGCCTCATGTTCTTGTAAGTCATTCTTAATTGACCAATGATTGTAGACCTTGCTGAGTATTTTTTCTAATAAAACAAAAGCAAATCACATTTAGCTTCAAAATTGTAACAATTAAATTTTAAAACAACACCTGAAATATACATCTAATATTTTCTTTAGGGATCCAGTACATAAAAGTTTTTTCATTGTGTAGAAATATTTAGATGTCAAAACCAAATTTCATGGTTCTTGATTAGCCTCCGAGTACTCACTCATGGTACTTTGCTGCTTATCTGAGTTTGGTCTGATTCTATTAACACCAAAAAATATGGAATTAAAATGAATGAAAGTATATTTAATTTGTATGTAAACATTATTACACACCATCAATTATGATTGGCAAGTAAATGTGAACATTTTTTTTTTAATCCTCACCTTAGGATATGCTTTTATTGATGTTTAGAGAGTGAGGACGGATGTGGGGGTTGGGGGAGTAAGTGAGAGAGAAACATCCATGAATCGAACCCACAACCTTTTTGGTTCATGAGATGACACCAACCAACTGAGCCACTTGGCTAGGGCCTACTTGTGAACATTTTAAGTATGTTTCTTGAATGACGTCTATCCATCTATATTGTTCCTCCTAACTTCCATATATGACATTTATAATATGGTACCTGAAATATAATTAGTCTCTTATTCAAAATCCATTGTTTAGCCCAGCGGTGCTCAAACTGCAGTCACAGGCATACCCATTCATTGATGTGGTGTCTGCACTTGCTTTCTTCCTATAGTTTCAGAGTGGAGCAATGAGACCGTTTGGCCCGCAAACCTGAAATATTTACTCTCTGACCTTTTAAGGAAAAACTTGCCAATCCCTGGTACAGATGATAAAATTTTTGGAAAAATAAACCTAGTTCACAAAGCCTACATTTTAATATAATAGTTTTAATTTTGGTAAAATGAACCAGTACATTGCATTTCAGTGAAAGCTGCTTCGTATACTTTAAAAATTGCCATTTTAGGTAACTGCAACAAATGCTGTTTTTGCTTTTTTGGTATTTTTTTTACACTTTCACATTGGGTTTCTTAATAGTTATTAATATTTCACCATTTGTTTTTGTGTGTTTTGTTTTACTAAGTAGGACTAAAGGAAATTTTATAAATCAGGTCTTGTTTAAACCACAAGGCACATATTGCTCTATCTAAAAGAATCTTGGAAGTGGAAAATATTGTAAAATTGAAAGTTGTTTATTTTTTTAAAATAAACTTTTCATATCTAAATCTTCCCTAAAGTGGACACACATTGCTTCTGAGTTTCAGATGAAAGGAAATTAAGATGGGGAGTAATGAACTCTAAATGCGTATTTTAAGATTTGGTTTATTCTCATTGAAAGCGATGATAGTCATGTCAGTAAAGTGCTGACTGTAAAATTATTTTTTCGTTTACACTTTAATGCTTTAAATATTCAAGTACTCTCAAAAGGATATAATTTGCAACGATTAAGTCATCTTTTATTGTTTGCTATTTGAAATTTTAATATAGTTAACAAAAGTTAGATACTTGAATAAAATATAAAAATGGGAAAATATGGTCAAAAGTCTTTAAAACAGTTCTCTAAAAGGCAAACAAATTCTTATATTGTGAAACTGATGTTTATCTGAATAACAAAGCCTGGGGTTTTGAAGACAAGTACATTTTGGGGGATTTCAATGAAAAATATTTTTTAAAATGTGCAGAAAATAATTTCTTAAGACAAATTTTTGTTGAAAATTTTCTTATGTATATGACTTTTTTGAATCCTTGCTTATAAATTATTTTTTTATTGACTTCAGAGAGGAAGGGAGACGGAGAGAAAGGTAGAAACATCCATGGTGAAGAGAAGCTCTCAGATCACACCTGGGTGGCATGGTAATCTAACCGTGACCTGGTTCATAGGTCAGTGCTAAACCACTGAACCACACTGGTTGGGCAGAAAGAATCTTAATTAGGGCCAAGGAAATCTTAACCACATTTTGCTCATCTTTTTCCTTGTCTGATTCCAAACAATTTCCAGTTATTAATACAACTTTTTATTGCCTAGTGATTGAAATTACTTGTAATTTATGACAAACAACAAGGTAAATATGACTTAAAACTTTAAGTTTATTAAGTTAATTTTAGGGAACGTTGTGGAGTGAAAGAAGATGTAGTGTCGAGGATTGAGAAAGGTATGTTGAGATGGTTTGGACATATAGAGAGGATGAACGAAAGGAGATGGACGAAACAAGTATACAAGACGAGTGTGGATGGGAGATTTGGAAGGGGTCGACTTCAGCGAACGTACCTCAATCAGATTGAGGACGTTTTTAGCAAAGGCCAGCTTAGGAGTACCCTAATTAAGTTAATAACAATGTACCTACCTATATAGTTTAAGTTTAAAAAATGTGGCTCTCAAAAATTTTCAATCATTGTACTGTTGATATTTGGCTCTGTTGACTAATGAGTTTGCCGACCACTGTCCTACACCCACCAATCTAAAAAAAGTGTTTCTGTTTTACTTTATATCCAATTGCAGAGGTTTCGCTGTTTTCTTTTCTTCTGCCTCCCTAATCTACCAGCAATAGATTTCATGTAACCCCTTTACGTCTTCTCTTTTGCTTCTAATGTATAAAGTTGTAAAACTGCTATTCTATGGAGCATTTTCTCAATCCGTTGAAATTTTGCTTTCTAGCAATTGTCATCTTGACTAAAATTAAATCAAAACTTCTCTACAGGTTCGGACATTTCTTATGTCGACACTGACCTATATATCATTTCCTTCTCTCTGAAATTATATTTCTTGCAAGGCAGACCTGGCAACAAGTTCTCCCAATTTTTGTTTGTCTGAAAAAGTCTTTATTTCTCCTTCACTTTTGAAGGATGGTTTCACAGAATAAAGAATTAATAGGTTGGTGTTTTTGTTTTTCTTTCAATGCATATTTCACTTTCTTCCATTGCATGGTTTATGAGGAAATGCCTGATGCTATTCTATCTTTGCTCCTCTATATGGTATTTTTGCCCCCTTGCTGCTGTCAAGATTTTTTTTTCTTTTATTTTTCTGCAATTTGAATATGATAGGCCTAGTTGTAGATTTTTTGGGGGGCATTTATCCTTATTCTGTGTTTAGCTGTCTGACGTTAATTTGGGGGGAAATTCTGTCATTATTGCTTCCAATATTTCCTCTGTTCCTTTTTCTCTTCTGGTATTCCCCTCACACATATGCTAAGCCTTTGTAGTTGTCCCGAAGTTTGTGTCTATTCTGTTCCCCTTTTCCTTAGTCTTTAAAAAATATTTTGCTTTTCAGTTTTGGAAAATTTTTTTGATATATTCCCAAGCTCACAGATGCTTTCCTTAACCGTGTCCAGTCTAATGAACCCATTAAAGTCATTTTTTCATTATTTCTATTACCGTGTTTTTATATTTCTAGGATTTCTTCTTGAGTCTTTTAATTTCTGTCTTTCAGCTTACATTAGCCATTGGTTCCTGAAAGTTGTCTACTTTTCCATTAGTATATTGATACGTATTATCTTAGCATATTGATGTAATTATTTTAAATTCCTGGCCTGATAATTCCAACGTGCCTGCTGTATCTGAGTCAGCTTGCTTTTTGTCTTTGAAATGTTTTTTTACATTTTGGCATCCATGTAGTAATTGTTTGTTGAAAGCCGGACATGATGTGCCTGCTGAAGAACCACTGTCAATAGGCTTTAGTGATGTGGGGAGAAAGAGAGAGTAAGCCTGTGCCCCTGGGCTATGACCTTCACAAGGGCCTCTCAGGTTTTTGTGGTGGTGGCTGTTTTTAACCAACGGGGAGGTTTATTAAGGTGAAAGTAACAAAACTCTAGGCTGGAGGAGTCCCAAAAAGGGTTGCCAGGCCTCTCAGTGTTTCCTTCCTTAGGTGGAGCAGGATGGCTGGAGGTGGCTGGAGTTGGGTATTTGCCCTTCTCTCACCTGGAAGACTTCTCCCAGGTCAGGCCCCAACAAAACTTCAGTAGGGTTATGTTCTGGTGAAATAGTTTCCCTAGAGGGCAGGCCTCCTTAAGAACTGCAGAATGTCCCACTGGTGTGGCTCAGAGGTTGAGCAATGACCCATGAACCAGGAGGTCATGGTTCGATTGCTGGTCAGGGCACATGCCAGGGATGTGGGCTTGATCCCCAGAAAGGGGTGGGCAGGAAAACTAAAACTGCTGAATGCTTTGGGTCTCTTTGAAAATGGCTACTTTCCTGTCCTCTGGCAAAAAGCAAGAGGGGACTTTCCCTGTCTTTGCTGTGAGAATCTGGTAGGACTCCTGGGGGTAAAACACAAAGTGTGTGTGGGGCTGGGGATGTGTGTATGACTGGGTCCCTTGGAGTTTTTAACTCCACCTTATCTACACTGAGCTTTCAGCAATTCGCCAACGACAGTGTAGGTTATCCTACCCCATTACTGGTTCCCATGGAGGTTCTGCTCTGGTAGGTTGTGCTTCTCCGGCTTCTCCTGTCTGGGTCAGTGCTTTGCCTTGTGACCTCCGTTCTCTGATGGATCTAAGAAGAATTGTTGGTAGACAATTCAACTTCTACCTGTTGGGACAGACGACTTCCGAGCTCCTTACATTCCAGATTAGAAACTAGACTTTCAAACCAATTCGAATAGTAATCTGCTATTGATTCATCCATTGCTCTGGCTCCATTACTGTAAACGAGAGTTAAGCCTATACAAGGCTCAGGGATGTGTTTTCAGGCTGCATTGTAATTTATTTTTATTTTTTGTTAATTCTCTAGAATATTTTTTCCATTAAAAAAAAATTTTTAGAGTGGAAGGGAGGAGGAGGAAAGAGAAACATGGATGTGAGAGAGACATCAATTGGTTGCCTCCCGCACGTGCCCTGACCAAGGCTGGGGATCAAGCTTGCAACCGCTGGACGTACCTTTGGGATTGAAACAGGCCCTTCAGTCCGTGGCGTAATGCTCTAACCACTAAGCAAACCAGCTAGGGCCTGCAGTGTAATTTATATCATCTTACATACCGTAAAGCATTTTCAGGCAAAATTAAAGTACTATATTTCTGTTTATATGATTTTTTAGTTTTGTTTTTCCTCAACTTCACTCTATTCAAAACAGAGGAACTCAAAGAAAACAAAATCAAAGGAGCAATAAAGGAGGGATCAAGAGAATCTATCAATACTTACTCAATTCTATATTACGTTCATTGTTTTCAGGGGTCACAGGAATGGATAGAGCAAAAGGCCCTGTTCTCATGGAACTTGTATTCTAGTGAGGAGGGGAGGGGTAAGACAATAAACTAATAGTTGAAGTCAGTGAAAAGGGCTATGAAGACAGCAGTGGAACTAGAGAAAGAAGGTGGGGTGCTGTTTCAGTCAGCACAGTTGGACGTTCTCTGAGGTGGTAATGATTGAGCAGAGAGAGACCTGGCAGGTGGGTGTGCGTGAGGAGCGTGTTTGAGGCAGATGTGGTAAGTACGAGGGTCTGAGGAGGGTAGGCTTGGCCTGCTGCATGAATAGAAAGCCACCGTGTGGCTGGAACACGGGAGGGGGAGGTGGGGGGTATTAGAGGCACATCATGAAGGACGGACTGGCACACTTTGTTCTGTAAAAATAGTAAATTAGTTGAAATATTTTTAGTTTTCAATTACAGTTCACCTTCAACATTGCTTTGTTTTGGTCTAGCAGCACAGTGGCTGACAATCATACGTTTTCAGAAAGTCTTTTCCTCGATATTCCCAGTACCCACCTGGCACCATACGTAGCTTTCACAATATTATTGACTGTACTAGTGGCCCGGTACATGAAATTCGTGCGGGGGTGGGGGGGTGTCCCTCAGCCTGGCCTGCAACCTCTCCAATCTGGGACCCCTTGGAGGATGTCCGACTGCCGGTTTAGGATCCCACAGGGATCGGACCTAAACCGGCAGTCGGACATCCCTCTCGAAATCCAGGACCGCTGGCTCCTAACTGCTCACCCTCCTGCCTGCCTGATCACCCCTAACCACTCTGCCTGCCAGCCTGATTGCTCCCAACTGCACCCCGCTTCTGACCTGATCACCCTTAACTGCCCTCCCGCACTGGCCTGCGCTCCCCCAACTGCCCCCTCCCCCATTGGCCTGATCACCCCCAACTGCCCTCCCCTCCTGGCCTGATCACCCCTAACTGCCTCTACCTCAGCCCCGCCACCATGGCTTTGTCCGGAAGGACGTCTGGAAGGTCTCCCGGTCTAATTAGCATATTACCCTTTTATTAGTATAGATTCCCTATGCTGTACTTACAGCCTGTGACAATTTGGAAATACCAATTTGTAGTTACCTCTTTCACCCAGTCCCCCAATTCCTTCCCCTCTGGCTATTACCAGTCTGCTCTGTGTCTGAGTGTTTCAATGTTTTTTAAATTAAAAACTATTTTATTGATTTCTGAGAGGAAGGGAGAGGGAGAGAGAGAGAGAAACACCAATGATGAGAGAGAATCATTGATCGGCTGCCTCCTGCACACCCCACACTGGGGATGGAGCCCGAAACCCAGGCATATGCCCTGACTGGGAATGGAACTGTGACCTCCTGGTTCATAGGTGGTTGCTCAATCACTGAGCCACACTGGCTGGGCTGAAGAAGTTTTGAATGAAAGGTGATGCTGTTATCAGGCTTTTAATGTTAGATTTTTGTCTCTGGAATTCTTTTAAAATTTACAAATATCCCAAAACCATTATGAGTGTTAGTGATCAAGAATGGAGATGATTTCCCTGTGGAAACAGAAGTGAAGTAGGCTAAAGTTTCTGACATTTTATTTGCCTACTGCTTTAAACAACAATAATTTTTATATACAGCCATCATCTGTGCAAACTGCTTTGGGTTTATGGTCAAATTTTCACTCTGTCTCCTGAGAAATAGTTGAATCAATATTTGCCAGGTGCCATACAGCTGGCTGGGAAATGTTCCTTTGGCCGTGATTAGGAGGAGGAATTTGGGGATAGCTTTTGTTTTCTCTCAGGTATGGCCAGATAGAAGTAAGGAGAAAAACTTAGGACAGCATTTAGAAAATTGATGAAGAAACCTCTAAGCTGTTCCCAGTCTTACCTGCACAGAGTATTGAATAGAAGATTATTTCAGTCCTAAACCAATTACTGTTTCAGTGACAAAACCCAGCCAGGCTGGTCAATCCTACAGGAGTCGATATAGAATGTCTGAAGGAAGCTTTCCTTGTTGGTCTATAGGATTGCCTAATAAAGAGGAACTATTTGTAAAATCTGAATTTAATTTGTATAGCACCCCCACCCATTTTTTTCGAAGACGTACAAATTTCAGAAGAAACTGTAGCGCTCTAATAGTTAAATTGTTATTTAATAGCTGGATAACATACAAGGAAACATGGTGACTTCATTTTTAGCATCAGCATTTTGTATTGCTCTTTACTTGAACCCTTTGGTAAAAGAAAAATGGTACTATGAGTACTTGGTCAATGCAGTACATTTTCTAAAAATATCAAATAATTTCCTTGAAAATGTTCCAAATATGTAAGTGACATAAATTCAATATAGAGATTTAGAAAATTCATACAAAAATACTTAAACTAAAATCCAATCATATTTTTAAAATCACTATTAATATATTAGGTGTCAGTGTATGGGGATATTTTCTTCTATCCACACAGAAAAGATTTTTTCCAGATTGGTTAATAATGTATCACGTATATGCTGAGCATTTCTACTCACTGGACTCCTAGTACAATGTAACATCCCATTGTATGTGTGTGCCATACATACTTTTGTTAGCTGGTCCCTTATCATTGAGTATTTTAGTTTCCACTGTCTCACCAGTGTAAATAATGCTCGAACTGAAAACTTGGAGCGTGCTTTGTTATTTGTATGCTACAAATGGTATGTGGCCTTGTGCCCTTCCATTCCTGAATACTATCATGAAAATAAAAAAAGTATAAAGGACAGCACATTGTTTTAATTTATATTTATGACAATAAAGCCTGGGTATATTCTTATGCTTATAGTTAGTTATGTTTCTTATTATTCAACTATGTAAAACTATATATAAAACCCTAAGCAACCGTTTGACCGGTTGCTATGATGCGCACTGATCACCAGGGGCAGATGCTCAATGCAGAAGCTGGCCCCTGGTGGTCAGTGCACTCTCACAGTGGGAGCGCTGCTTAGCTGACTAATGGGCGCCAGATGTGGGCTCACGCCTGGTGAGCACAGCTGCAGTGGTGTGAGCCTCTCCCACCTCCGCATCAGTGCTACTGAGCAGTGGCAGAGACAGGTGCTGTGGGGATGAGTGGGAGTGGCGTGGTGCTCATCTGCCACTTCATGCACTACTACATCCCTCGGGGAATGTCAGACTGCTGGTTTCGGCCCGGTCCCCGGGGATCACGCTAAAACTGGCAATCCGACATCCCCCAAGGGGTCCTGGATTGCGAGAGGGTGCAGGCCAGCCTGAGGGACCCCACTGGTGCACAAATCTGTGCACCGGGCCTCTAGTGTAAAAATATTAATCCTTTTACATGTTGCAAACAATGTCCAACTTTTGTTATTTTTTTTTTTAATATATTTTATTGATTTTTTACAGAGAGGAAGGGAGAGAGAGATAGTTAGAAACATCGATGAGAGAGAAACATCGACCAGCTGCCTCTTTTGTTATTTTTATACAGATTTTTAAATCAACTCTTGCAATCTTTTTCATTATGAATCTTTTCTTGGTTAATATGGAGAAAGTACTTTCCTATTCAATGTCCAAGTAAGTTAATTTCTTCAAGTTATTATGTGGTTTTATTTGTAAAAAACAAAACAAAACAATTATGTAAAATTTCAAGCATATTTAAGAATACAGAGAGGAGCTTAGTGAACCTGCTTTAACATGTGGCCAATACATGGCCAATCTTGTTCCATCTATATCTGCCCCCTTGGGATATTTTGAAGTAAATTTCTGACATCTGAGGATCATTTAATCTGTTGATACTTGGGATTGTATCTCTAAAAGATAAGGATTTCACTTTTAAAACATAACCACAGTACCATATCACATGTAAAAAATTTAACAGTAATCCCTAGTATCAATTATTCAATATAATTTTTCTGATTGACTTAAAATTGTTTGTTTTTTTATCTTTTATAGATTAGGTTTTATTGAGAAAGTAATGCATGCACTTCATACAAAAAGTTTTAGAGTGCAAAAGTGTATAACAATGAAAGTCAGTCTACTTCTGCACATATAAACATAAGTATATATCAAAAAAGGCTGAACAACATCCATTGTGAATCTTTTTTTTAAGGTATGAAAATTTATTTTATTTTTATTGTTTTAATCTTTATGGTTGAGATTATTACAGATGTCCCTCTTTATTCCCCCCATTGCTCCCCTCCACCCAGTTCCCACCCCGCCTCAGGCCTTCACCACCCTATTGTCTGTGTCCATAGATAATGCTGCATATATACATATAAGATCTTTGTTTAATCTCTTCCCACTCCTCCAACCCCCCTTCCCTCTGAGTATCATCAGTCTGTTCCATTTCCATGACTCTGATTCTATTTTATTCACCAATTTATTCTGTTCATTAGATTTCTTATTCATTTATTTTGATTTTTAGATTCAGTTGTTGATAGGTATGTATTTGTTGCCATTTTGTTGTTCATATTTTTGATCTTTTTTTTTTTCTTCTTCTTCCTCTTAAAAAATGCCCTTCAGCCGAAACCGGTTTGGCTCAGTGGATAGAGCGTCAGCTGGCGAACTGAAGGGTCCCAGGTTCGATTCCGGTCAGGGGCATGTGCCTGGGTTGCGGGCACATCCCCAGTAGGAGATGTGCAGGAGGCAGCTGATCGATGTTTCTCTCTCATCGATGTTTCTAGCTCTCTATCTCTCTCCCTTCCTCTCTGTGAAAAATCAATAAAATATATATTAAAAAAATGCCCTTCAACATTTCATATAATACTGGTTTGGTGGTGGTGAACTCCTTTAGCTTTTTCTCATCTGTGAAGCTCTTTATCTGACCTTCAATTCTAAATGATAGCTTTGCTGGTAGAATAATCTTGGTTGTAGGTCCTTGCTATTTATCACTTTGAATATCTCTTGCCACTCCCTTTGGCCTGCAAAGTTTCTGTTGAGAAATCAGCTGACAGTTGTATGGGTGCTCCCTTGTAGGTAACTAACTGTTTTCGCGTGCTGCTTTTAAGATTGTCTCTTTGTCTTTTGCCCTTGGCATTTTTATTATGTCATTACTTTGGTGTGGTTCTCTTTGGGTTCCTCTTGTTTGGGACTATCTGTGCTTTCTGGACTTGTAAGTCTATTTCTTTCACCAGGTAGGGGAAGTTTTCTGTCATTATTTCTTCAAATAGGTTCAATATCTTGCTCTCTTCTTCTTGCACCCCCATAATGCAAATGTTGGTATGCTTGAAGTTGTCCCAGAGGCTCCTTACAACATCCTTACATTTTTTGGATTCTTTTTTCATTTTTCTCTTCTGCTTGGGTGTTTTTTGCTTCCTCATATTTCAAATTGTTGATTTGACTCTCAGAATTCTCTACTCTACTATTTTTTTATTATTTAAAGTATTACAAATAGTAGTACATATATCTCCTTTTTTTCCCCATTGACCTTCCCCAGCCTTCCCTACCCCCTGGAACATGCCCTCATCCCACCCGCCCAGTGTCTTGTGTCCATTGGTTGTGCTTATATGCATGCATACAAGTCCTTCGGTTGATCTTTTTCCACCCCCTCCCCAACACTCCCCAGCCTTCCCGCTGTTATTTGACAGTCTGTTTGATGCTTTACTGCCTCTGTCTTATCTTTTTGTTCATCAGGTTATAATGTTCTTTATTTTCCATAAATGAGTGAGATCATGTGGTGTTTTTCTTTCATTGCCTGGCTTATTTCACTTACCATAATGCTCTCCAGTTCTCTACTCTACTATTGAATCCCTGTATATTATTCTTTATTTCAGTCAGTGTATGCTTAATTTCTGACTGGTCCATTTCCATTTTTTTTAGAGGTTTCTTGAAGATTCTTGAGTAACCTTATAACCGTGGTTTTGAATTCTATATCCAGTAGTTTACTTTCTTCCATTTCTTTCATTTGTGACATGTTTCTTTGTCTCCACATTTTGGCTGTTTCCCTGTGTTTGTTTCTATGTATTGGGTAGAGCTGCTATGTCTCCTTGAGTTGACAGAGTGGTCTTGTGTAGTAGGTGTTCTATAGGGCCCAGTGGTTCAGCCTCCCCAGTCACCTGAGCTGGAAGCTCTAGGTGCACCCCTTTGTGGGCTGTGAGCACAGTCTTGTTGTAGTTGAGACTTAATTGCTGTTTGTGTCACTGGGAGTACTTGACCTCCAGGCCAATTGGCTGTGAGGATCAGCTGTGACTACAGTGGGAGAGCTGCTGTGCAGGAGATACCCCTATGGAGCAGGACTTGCTTCAGTGGGGCTTTGGTGCTCACTGAGTCTGCCCCTTGAGTGTGTCACTTATGGGTGTGTAGAGTTGTAATTTGGTATGGTCTGACACTGACCACTGGGCATACTGGCCCCTGGCTCTCCAGGGAGTTGCAGAGTCAGCCACTGCCTGGGGCCACCCAGCAGGAGCTACAGAGAGATCTGCAGATTCTTCCTCTTTGTATCAGGTTTGGAAGTGCCCAGATGAGGCCCTGCTATGAAGCAAGGCAAGCTGGTGCTGGTGCCAGGTCTTGGGCCTTATAGTGATAGGTTTGGGGCTCCCTGACCCAGCTGCAGTTTGTTTGAGAGAATTTAGCTTAAGCAAGGACAGGCCATTCATATGCAAAAGCCGCTACACACAGCTTGGGTGGGTTCTAAATTGGATGAGGTGGGGTCTTAGGGAATCACGAGGGCAGAGCAAACAGAAATGGCTGCCAGTCAGCCCTGCAACCCTGAGGTCCCAGCATAGGAGCAATGATCCCTATGAGCACTTCTGTCTGGGAGAAAGCCGCCCCTGAGTTCCTGCCCCGATGCCAGACAATCCAGTTCCTCCTTGTATGTGTCTGTGCTTCCCGAAGCCTTGCCTGGCACTGGAGCTCAGAGGAAGTGGGACCTTGTAAGTTCATTTCATGATGCCAGCCTTTTAAGAGGAATAGCTGGGTCTCCAGCAGCCTCTGTGTCACTGAGCTCCAACCCCCACTGTTTTTTACTGCCCGTAGTTCTTACTGCCCATTGGGGCTTCTTTTCCTGGCTCTGGGACCCTCGCCTGGGGGTCTGGTGTGGGGCTGGGACCCCTTGCTCTTGTTTAGAATATAGGTGTGACCCAGCTCTTCTTAGGCTGAAATTTGATTCTTAGCTCATTTCATGTGGTAAGTTCACCGATGAGGTGATTGGAGCTCAACTCCCTAATAACTTGAGCAAATAGAATAATACTGTTGAGAATCCATTATTGCTGTGGTGAGAAAAAACCAATTCCATCTAACTGATGTTTAATTTTTGTTTGAATAGAATATATTTATTTATTTATTGGATGACATTGGTTAATAAAATTATATAGAGTTCAGGTGTACAATTCATCATCTGTATATTGCTTTGTGTATTCACCACCCCAAGTCAAGTTTGTCATGTGAATATCTAAGAATTAGTCCATTCCTTGATAATGGAATTATCTAGGAATTTAGTCAAAGTCTCAGTATGGACTGGGAGCTTGTTAGAAATGCAGAATCTCAGGCTTACTGATCTGGAATGTGCATTTTAACAAGATTCCCAGGGGTATAGTATGTCCCTTAAAGTTTGGCACTGCTTTAGTATAGTAATTACATCACAGGCAACTGAGGGGTCTGTGAAGAATCATTTAAAATATTCATTCCTCCACAAAACAGATATCTTTTAAGCATGTAATTTTTATTAGGCATTAGTAGTATGGGCAATAATAACAATGACAAGAGTAATATAATAAGCCAACCACTTTACATAATACATTGTTTCTAGTTCTAGAGCAGTGGTTCTCAACCTTCCTAATGCCGAGACCCTTTCATGCAGTTCCTCATGTTGTGGTGACCCCCAACCATAAAATTATTTTCATTGCTACTTCATAACTATAATTTTGCTACTGTTATGAATCGTAATGTAAATATCTGATATGCAGGATGTATTTTCATTGTTACAAATTGAACATAATTAAAGCATAGTGATTAATCACAAAAACAATATGTAATTATATATGTGTTTTCCGATGGTCTTAGGCGACCCCTGTGAAAGGGCGTTCGACCCCCAATGGGGTCGCAACCCACAGGTTGAGAACCTCTGGTATCGAGGAAGGTGACATTAGGTCCAGCTTACAGAGCAGTCACTGGAGTTTGGGTAGCTTGCCATGATAACTCAGGGTGTCAGGGGGGCCACGATCAGAGCCTAGCCCCATCTGACAAGTCCCCTGTTATTTCTACCACTTCTGACCTAAAACCAGAGGGTGTAAGATCTTGTATTTTGAAATCCTTGATAATCTTAAAGCTTGTTCTTGGTGTAGAGGAAAAAAACAGGGAAATGTGATCTGGTTACTTATGGTCAGTGCTGAAGCATCACCTGGAAAAGGAATGCAGACAGAAGACAGCAGATTTCTAAATGAAAATGTTACTTCTCGGGCCATTTCAGATCCAATAAATGGAATAACACACCTGTTTGCCTAACACTCTTTTTTTGTGGAGGAGTAAAATAAATTTCAAAACACAGCCTGGAGGACTGCATTTCTCAATGTTTTGTATCAAATCTTTTGTTTGACCTCAAAAGTCTAATGACGATTTTGGGTGAAAAGCAGGAGAGAGAGGGAACTGTCAGCGTGTCTGTGAGCTGGTCCCTGTTTCTCTGGATCTCAGTGCATATCAGAAAGTCGGTGGAAGAAAGGGAACATCTGCTTTCCTGCGGATGGGGCAAGGCAAGTATTCTTATCAATCACAAATCAACTTGCTTCTAGTCAAGAGAATGCTGCCCCAGGCCCTGCCATGCCTCCACCTTCTTGTTTGCTTGGAAAGAGAGATTCCAGAGGCCGGCAATTGACGGGCAATTGACGCAATGAATGCCTTTGATTTCCACTCCAGAGTATTGGGGCATGCGTGTGCTGGGCAGTCAACATAGTTTTCCGTGTCATAATCGTATTTCCCATTGCTGCAAGAAAGACTGATTTTAGCACCCAGAATCAAAGAAAATTGTTTTCATATTAGCCAAACAAATAAAAAATAAAATATAATTACCATCACAAAATATTGACCGATTCAGGCGAAGCAATGAAGATGTTTGGGGTAAGTACACTTCAAGTTCCGAAAGCTGGGTCGTGGGCTTCCCAAACGTAGCTTTGTTCGGATTGCCACCGGTTCCGGGAGCTGGCTTTCTGTTGGTGGGAGGAAAACTTGCCTTTTGAAGCAATGTGGCGCACACGCTCTTCGTAGAACATGAAAGGAGAGGCTCTTCGTGCCAAGAGATCACTCCCGTGAGATGGAATTTTTTTATTTTCTCAAATAAATCTGGTGGCAAGCTTTTCCCCCGAATGCTTCAGGGAAGAATGAAATAATCTGAAACTGTGTTCAGGGCAGTCACCATCAGCCTCCCCACACGGAGTTTGCAATGCCTGTCCAAAAGCACAAACTCAGCTTGCAGTTTTATTTTTTTTGGTAGAGTGGACTGGTGTGCAAAGGCTGCTTCTCTGGCTAACTGGATAGCTTCCAGGTAGTGGTGATGATTTTTAGATTTATGACAAGCTCTCGGTCTGCCTAGAGACACAGCATGTTTGAAAAACAAGGTGTTAAGTACGTCAGGGGTGGGGGTGGGGGGCCTCAGGGTAATAATGTTCAAGTTCAGCACTGCACCCGCAGGCAGTTCAGCAGTGAGGCAAACGAGCTCCTTTGGAGGATCTTTACAATTAGATTAAATTTAAAAATTTTCCTTATAATCAAGGGCAATTTTTTCCTCCATCACCGTTGGCGCCATAACTCTTAAGTACAGATTCCATTGACGAGTAACGTTTTGCCTAGGATATCTTGATGCTGCTGGGAGCTTAGAAACTTTCAGCCTTTAGTCTTTGAGCCTCAGGAAGACCCCACCCATCTTCGTAGTTGCAAGTTTTCCCCCAGCCTTTACAATGGGAAAAACACCCTGTTTCCATCTCAGCCCTGCCTGCTTGACCTTCCATATCACTGGTGGTTTGCAGAAATCAAAAGGCATCGCTGCCTCTGCATTCTTCTCCCAATTTGAGGCTTTTCTCCGTTTGGAGAGACGGTTGCCTGTTGTTAGCAAGGCCCCTTTGACCTTAACCTTTGGAGAGAATTCAACAAAGGCAAGAACTCAGCCAGGAAATTAAATGGGATCAAACTTCCGAAGAGTGTCCAGAACAAACGCCAGGGCTTCTATCGCCCTGAATTAGGGCCCAAATAACCCCTGGAAGTTACTTCCCTCAGCGACACAGCATGGTAGGAAAGATGAGGATGTTACTATTTTAAAATTTCTTTTTAATAAGTAATATCCTAGGGTGAAAAAAAGTAATTATTTTGTCCCTATTGGAAGTGGTAGCCATAATAAATCCCCCTTTTCTTTCTTTCTTTTTTTTCTGACTCAATAGAACATACTAATTACATTTGAAGTTTATTTTTGCTGCCATCAAACACAAAATTTAGCTCTCTACCCAAATACGTGGAAATTGATTTTGGATTTATGACAAATCCTAGACTTGTCTTGGGTAAAGAATCTATATTTATTTAAATATGAAAAGCAATCTCTTGAGAGCATTGTGTGGGAACCATGCAATTTAAATATTCTTGTGCTGGAAAGGCTGTCTTTTTCAAATCCTTTCTGGCTTCTAGCCCTGGAGAATGCAGCCTTATTCCAGAGGGACAGGGGAGAAATGCTGGATTAAAAATCAAGAGATGTAGCTCTGGCCCGTGGTGCTCAGTGGTTAAAGTGTCAGTCCCTACACCGAAGGGTCTCGGGTTTGAGTCCCAGTCAAAGTCCAGGGTTTCAGGTTCAGTCCCAGCCTCGGGTCAGGGCAAGTATTGGAGGCAACCAATCCATGTGTCTCTCTCATATTGATGTCTGTCTGTCTGTCTGTCTGTCTCTCACTGTCTCCCTCCCTCCCTCCTACTTCTTCCCTTCCAATCTCTCTAAAAACCAATGGAAAAAATATCCTTGGGTGCCCAGCCAATGTACTCAGTGGATGATCTTGACATATGAACTGGCTCCTGTATACCCCCTACAGGGGCTCCATCCCTCCATTCTCATCATTGATGTTTCTATCTCTCCCTCTACCTTCCTCTCTGAAATCAATAGGGATATATATACACACCCTTGGGTGAGGATTAACAACAAAAATATCAAGAGACATCCTCCCCATGTCTCTATTCTCTCTCTCTCTCTCTCTCTCTCTCTCTCTCTCTCTGCAAAAAGCTTTATTGTGTTTTGTTGTTTTTTTTTGGTTCGATGCATGGGAGAGGGCTTCAGGTGGTTAAAAGAATGGCTAGCAGTTTCGGGAAGAGGCTCAGGTAAAGCCAGACACCAGGGGATGTAGAGGGGCCCCTCAAAGGCCTCTGGGCTCCAAAGGCTCCTAGTCCTGCTTGAGGGCGAGCCTTCGGAAGAGATACTCGCTCAGCCCAGCCTGGGGGCCGGCCAGCCTGCGGAGGTGTCAGGTGTCGCTTATCTTCTTGATGAGTTTCACCCCCTCACCCCAGAAGCCGTTCTCCAGGAGTCACAGGATGAGGGTCTGCGCGGATAGAACCCGGGGCCTGCAGCTCCAAAAGGGCCTGGTTCGGTTCCTCTCCAAGGCCAGGGCGGCTTCCATGGCCCTGAGTTTTGCCCACTCATCCTGGGAGGCCTCAGCACGTCCTGGAAGAGAATGCGGCTGCAGTGCTGGTTTTGCAACTTTAAGAGGCGATCAGCGCCCTTGCGCTTCTTCTCCGCCAACTCTAGGAAGAAGCAGTCCACGCCCTGGAGGAGCCACATCATCAGGTCGAAATAGAAGCCCAGAGAGAGGTAGGTGCGGAAGGCCCCAGATGCAGGCTGGCCAGGCAGGTGACCGCAGCCTCCACCTCGGTGGAATAATTCTGACGAATTTGGGGGCTCATGGTTGTTGGGCAATAAGGAGTTTAGGTAGGAAAAAAACCGGTGTGTTGGCTGGTCTCGGAGGTGGTTATGAGGTGGTGACTGGATGAGACGCAGGAGAGTGGCAGGAGGCTGGAAGAAGGGGCGTCCCTGGGTCTGCTCCGTCCAAACCCTGTTGAAGCAAGAGACAGATCCGGGGCCTCTGAGGGCAGTGCCTGTTTTCTCTTTTTATAAGAACATCAGTCATTCGGTTTAGGGCCCATCTTAATTCAGTATGGCCTCTTCTTAACTTGAAGATATCTGTTTTTTAAATAAGATTACATTTATTTATTTATTTATTTGTTTGTTTTTAAAACAAGAAACACCTTTATTACATGAGTTAAGATAGGAAGGCCTTTCCAGGCCTTGATTTTCCTCACCTGGAACTCCAGCATGTAACCATGTGTGTGGCCACCCGGGCCTGGTCTTGGAGTGAGGCCTGCAAGAAACTTGCTTGATGCTCTCTAGCTAGAAGACTGTTGATGCTGGCATTCTTTTTCTGTTCATCATATTTCTTCTGAATTTTCTTTCATTGTTTATTTTTGGTTTAAATTCTCTTCTTCCTCAGGAGTCAGGTTGGCCCCCTTCTTGTGGCTCAGCGCGATGTGTAGTGGGACCCGTCCGACTGTCAGTATGGTGTGTTGTCAATGAGCACCATTCCTTTCTTTACCAGGGTCTTGGTGGATACCAGTTTGTTGTTGGCTGCATTGTAGATAACATCAGTAATCCTTGTTTTGTGCCTACAACACTCGGAGCCCCAGGAGAAGTTGCTTACGTCCGGCCTCAAGGCTCTGGACTTTTTGCTTCCCTGCACTCGCACTGTGTGTATGCGACTGGGGCCAATCTTAGTGTTGGCAGCAGAGCGTCCCAGCTCAGATTATTGCTTCTTGCGATGGGGCTTTCTCTTGCCCCTGGTCTTGCAGCACATGTGCCAGTTGTCCCAAGAGATGCCCATGGCTCAGCGCCCTCTGGAAACACCTAAATAAGATCACATTTATAGGTACTGGGTGTTAGGATTTCAAAATATCATTTGGGGGATGTGATTCAACAGTAAGAGTTATAGATGACAATTGCAGTGCCCTGTGAACATCAGTACCTAATTTATTTCTGTATTTTGTTTGGAGGCATAATATGAAGAGAAATCTTGGTCCACACTTATAAGAAATCATCTATAATAATGAAAGTGTAATACGCTAATTAGACTGGACAGCCTAACAACCTCTAAATGTCATTCCAGACATTCTTCCGGATGAAGCCACCATGGCGGGGGCCAAGGCAGAGGCGGTTAGGGGCAATCAGGCAGGTAGGCAAGCAGTTAGGGGTGATCAGGCAGGCAGGTGAGCAGTTAGGGGTGATCGGGCAGGCAGGCAGAGGTGGTTAGGGGTGATGATCAGGCAGGCAGGCAAGCCATTGATTAGGAGCCAGAGGTCCCGAAATGCGAGAGGGATCCTGCATTGTGAAAGGGTGCAAGGCCAGGCTGAGGGACCCTACCCACCTCGTGCACGAAATTCCTACCTCTAGTAAAATATAATTAAAAACTTTTTAGAACATGTCATCTTGCAATCTCAACCTCAACCCCTTCTATTAAATTGATCATGCGGTTTGAAAGAGCCACATTAGGAAATTTACTTTTCCATGTTAAATTACTGAGAATATCCTAAAAAACACTCTCCTTCCTTACTAGAGAGTGTTTACTTAAAAAAAAAAAGTTTTTATTGATTTCAGAGAGAGGTAGGGAGAGGGAAAGAGAGAGAGGAACATCCATCTATGAGAGAAACATCTATTGGCTGCTTCCTATATGCCCCCTACTGGGGATCAAGCCTGAAACCCCGGGCATGTGCTTTGACTGGGAATTGAACTGGCTACCTCTTAGTACATGGAGACGATGCTCAACCAACTGAGTCACACCAGCCAGGCGAGAGTGTTCACTTTTTAAAAGGCGTTAATAAACGGCCTCCTAAAGAGCTTATATCACCATTATATTGGGCTGACAATGTGTTTTTAAATGTCACAATACCCTGAATCATTCAGTGGTGCCATTTGAAAACATCTTGTTAGTGGTGTATTCTGTCTGGCATTCCCTCAAAATTTCAAATGAGTTAAAATAGTGTTATTTTGTATTTGGAGTCTAAACTTGGTTTCAGTTTTATTGCTGGCACTTTCTTTGCTTTTTTGCGCAGTAACATGGGGGACTGGGAACTGTCATAATGAGCCCCCAAAGCTGGTTAAAAATAGCATGTAGATACTCCAGCTGGTACAACTAACTTACAGTTGAGAGATGTTTAATTAAGGGAGTTTTCTTAAACAAAAAAAGTTATTTATATTTTTATTTGACATATCTGTTCTAGGAGCTTGTCTTGAAACTACTAAAAACTTCAATGTAAACATGTACTTTCTGAAATGCACTGCCCTTATCATGAAAATAACTG
Source organism: Myotis yumanensis (assembly GCF_028538775.1). Lineage (NCBI taxonomy): Eukaryota > Metazoa > Chordata > Mammalia > Chiroptera > Vespertilionidae > Myotis > Myotis yumanensis. The sequence goes on along the minus strand of NW_027223754.1, from coordinate 184,353,916 downwards.
AAAAGTCCACAGTTTAAAGACTAAGCCTTAATACATTTGACAATTTTTATCACTTGATCCAACTTCTTTCAAAATGTTGCATAGATAACTATTTAACACAAGTGTAATGACCACACACAGATTTCAACAACTGCTTTCATCTGAGCAACTCTTTCCATATCATCAGAATAGACATGGCTATATCTTGTGCAAAGTTATTCAATGATATAATTATAATCTAATCTACAAATTGATTTTTTTCTCCAGTTTTGTTTTATCTAATAAATCTTCCTTGGGATCATTTGCGTGATATTGTAGGAAAACAAGCAAAACATTGATATCAGCAAATAGACATTTTCATTCAGCTGAATCATAAAACCCAAGCTTTAAAGGAATTCATATACATATATTTTAAATTTGCACCAGAGGATTTTTTCCCCATTGATCTTTAGAGAGAGTGGAAGGGAGGGAAGAAGGTGAGAAGGAGACACACACACACACACACACACACACACACACACAGAGAGAAACATTGATGCGAGAGAGACACATCTACCAGTTGCCTCCCCCATGGCCCTGACGAGGGCCAGGGATCCAACCAGCAACCCAGGCATGTACCCCTGACAGAGTATTGAAACTGAGACCCTTCAGTCCTCGGGCCAGCGCTGTAACCGCTGTGAAACACTGACCAGGGCCAGATGTGTATTTTGAATGTGTATTTTGGGGTTTGAACAGGGATGCTAACCAGTGTGTATGGACCCTCAAGCATGTTTGGTAATATGTAGGGGGCATGTTTGGTTATCTCAAGACCTAAGGGTACAGCTGGCACTTGGTTTCTGTGAGCCAATGATGCTAAGCGACCCACACTTGTCTCATCTTGAAGGTCAGCAGAAAAGGAGGGTGATTATGCTTTTGTAAATGTCTATTTACCTAATATAGCCCAGACTTTAATAAGATTTTTCTGATAGAATTTGTCTTTTCCTCACTCTGGATGGTCTTATTCAGGAGCTGTCCTTCTCAGATTTAAATTCTGTTCACATAGAATAAATAATCTGATGAACAGAATAAACTGGTGATTATAATAGAATCAGGGGCATAGAAAGGGAGTGGACTGACTATTCTTGGGGGGGAAAGGGGTGTGGGGGATGTGGGAAGAGACTGGACAAAAATCGTGCACCTATGGATGAGGACAGTGGGTGGGGAGTGAGGGTGGAAGGTGGGGTGGGAATGGGTGGAGGGGAGCTATGGGGGGAAAAAGAGGAACAACTGTAATAATCTGAACAATAAAGATTTAATTAAAAAAATTTTGTTCACATAAACTTTTTGTTGATGAAACTAAGTAGTTGAATTAGGCAGGAACATCTCAATCCATTGATGTTTCTCTCTCATATCGATGTTTCTCTTTCCTTTCCTTGCTTTAAAAAATAAATAAAATAAGTAAATAAAAAATAAAGTTTCCCTTTCTTAAAAATTTTTTTAAAAATATATTTTATTGATTTTTCACAGAGAGGAAGGGAGAGGAATAGAGAGTTAGAAACATTGATGAGAGAGAAACATCGATCAGCTGCCTCCTGCACACCTCCCACTGGGGATGTGCCCGCAACCAAGGTACGTGCCCTTGACCGGAATCAAACCTGGGTCCTCTCAGTCTGAAGGCCGACGCTCTATCCACTGAGTCAAACCAGTCAGGGCTTAAAAAAATTTTTATGTGAAACTTATAGGCAATTGCTTTCATTTCATATGAAATGAAAGTGGTGTGATAGTGGTGTGGTTAAATATTAATTGAATATTACCTAGTGCCAAATTGGCACTTTTCATCACGAGGCAATCTTATTTTACTGATTGTATTTTCTCCTAAATTTAATTTTAAACGAATGATTCATTTATACTTTTAGAGATAATTACTATATCTCACCAGAAAATTAAAAATAAATTAAAACAAAAGTATCCAAAACTTACCCTAAGACTTCAGCTCAAATAATTATCATGACATATGACAAGAGCAAGTGCTGAGCAGAAGTGTCTGAACCTCATCTGGCATCTGATGAACTGGATTAGTATGTTCTAGGGTAGTGGTCGGCAAACTCATTAGTCAACAGAGCCAAATATCAACAGTACAACGATTGAAATTTCTTTTGTGAGCCACATTTTTTAAACTTAAACTATATAGGTAGGTACATTGTTATTAACTTAATTAGGGTACTCTTAAACTGGCCTTTGCTAAAAACATCCTCAATCTGATTGAGGTACGTTCGCTAAGGTTGACCCCTTCCAACTCTCCCATCCACACTCGTCTTGTATACTTGTTTCGTCTATCTCCTTTCCGAAAATCAACTTCTGCGCATGGGCCACGAAGTTTCAATCGCACTGTACGTGTGCTCCTGCACGTGGTATTTTGTGGAAGAGCCACACTCAAGGGGCCAAAGAGCCACATGTGGCTCGAGAGCCACGGTTTGCTGACCAGTGTTCTAGGGGAAGTCTGCTCCCCCACATAATTTTATGGGAGAGGCCATGTGCAAGTCTGAATTAAAAAAAAAAGACTGGTGCAGAATTACTACCTATGAAGTGTATTATATGTATGCTAGAGATGGCTAAAAAGCTATCATTCAAGGTCTGCATACAAATGAAGAAACCTGATTGGAAGCTAACACAGTGGTGGTCTCCAATGTGTTCAAAGTTGGTGTTTCTTTAACAACATTTAAAAAAGAGTTAAATTCTGCCCTAGCTGGTTTGACTCAGTGGATAGAGCGTCAGCCTGTGGACTGAAGGGCTCTGGGTTTGATTCCTGCCAGGGGCACATGCCAGGGTTGCGTGGGCTCTTTCCCCAGTCGGGGACGTGCAGGAGGCAGCCAGTCAATGATTCTTTCTCATCATTAATGTTTCTATCTCTCTCTTCCCTCTCCCTTCCTCTCTGAAATCAAGAAAAATATATTATAAAAAATAGTTAAATTCTATACTGACTGATTTCAGACCAGCTGGTATTCAGCTTGATCCAGTTAGTTTCATCCTTTTCTTCTTTCTTAGTCCAATCTTTTTTCAAAAAATATATTTTTATTGATTTCAGAGAGGAAGGGAGAGGGAGAGAGAGGTAGAAACATCAATGATGAGAGAGAATCATTGATTGGCTGCCTCCTGCACATCTCCCACTGGGGATGGAGCCCTAGTCAGGAATTGAACTGTGACCTCCTGGTTCATAGATCAGTGCTCAACCGTGCTGGCCAGGCTAAAAAGGTGGGGTGTGGGGGTGGGGTGGGGTGGCGATATGAAGTAACTTATACTCTGCTAACTTAGTGGACTATTTTATAATGATTAGAAATGATAGTTATAAAGACTATGCGTGTATGTATGGATTTTAAGTAAAATTTTTAAAAGAATTTTTTATCAATAAAGATTAAGCTTATGTAAAAACAATATCTACATTTTGAAAAGATCATAAAATGTAAACAATAAAATGTACAAGAGTTGGTTATCAGTGCAATTTTTAAAAAGAAGTTTTTTAAAAATACATTTTATTGATTTTCCACAGAGAGGAAAGGAGAGAGATAGAGAGTTAGAAACATCGATGAGAGAGAAACATCGATCAGCTGCCTCCATGCCCCTGACTGGAATCGAACCCGGGACTCTTCAGTCCGCAGGCCGACGCTCTATCCACTGAGCCAAACCGGTTTCAGCTAAAAAGAAATTTTAATAATAAAACTATCATGAAAAAGATGTTGTTTTGATATTAATGCATGTTTTCAATAATGTAATTTGAAGGAAATATTTTCTTCCAGATCAGAATAAACAGATATGATGTCAATAGATATGTTAGTGTCTTAAATAGCTGTCTAAATTGTTTTAACAAAACTTAAAATGCTTTTATCTAATTCTTTCCCCTTTTGTTTAACCCACACATATTTCAGAGAGAAGTTCATCCAAACATCAGATTAGTCTTTTAATTCATAAGAATGCTGATTTGGAAAATTGAGTGTTCTGTGCCTAAATATCTTGTTTATTAGATATTCAGTATTCATTTTCATGTTTTGCTAAGAAAAATCACTATTAAACTTCCCATGGCTACAGTTGGGAAACTATGCCCTCTTTTCATAGTGATAAACATGTTGTGAAACCCTCTAGGCACAATGTCCTATTTCAAGTTCAGTGAATTTTTATGAAGATAAAAGGGACAGGGAGGATTATGTAAGAAGATCTCACATGAAAAGAGATTCTAAGATCTAGAAACCAAGAAAAAGAAAAATTCTAGGAATTTACAGAAACTCAATGTGGTGATTTGGTAATATGGCAATATGGTAATGTTTAACTGGCAAAGCTCTAATAATATATATATATATATATATATATATATATATATATATATATATCTACACTAATAAAAGAGAAAAATGGTAATTGGCGTACGACCGCTACCCTTCCGATTGGCTAATCAGCGTATCCTTATGCAAATTAACTGTCAGCCAAGATGGCGGCCGGCAGCCAGGCAGCTGGAAGCGAACATGAGGCTTCCTTGCTCCAGTGACTGCAGACTGCAACGTTCCCCGCCTGACTTGCCGGACTCTGAGCTGGCAGTTTGAAACATTCTAACAAATATAGCCGGCTGGGATCTCAGAGCTGAAGTTATACATTGTTTCGATTATAGAACGGCAAACAAACCAGCAGCGGAAGCCTCAGAGCTAGAGCCAGAGCTAAAGCTGGCCCAGAAGAAAAAAAAAAAAGAAAAAAAGGAGTGGTTGGGAGCTTCAGTCAAAACCCCTAGCCTGAAAGCAGCCCTCAGCCCCTCACCCAGACTGGCCAGGCACCCCAGTGGGGACCCCCACCCTGAAGGGGGTGTGACCAGCTGCAAACAGCCATCATCCCCTCATCCAGGCTGGCCAGGCACCCCAGTGGGGACCCCCACCCTGATCCAGGACACCCTTCAGGGCAAACCAGCCGGCCCCCAGGCCTCTATCCTATATAGTAAAAGGGTAATATGCCTCCCAGCACAGGGATCAGCGGAGCCACGAGGCCTCCTGGCACCAGATCAGCATGACAGGGGGCAGCGCCCAAACCCCCTGATCTCCCTGCAGCTCTGTGTGTGACAGTGTGTGGCGTCCCAACCCCCTGATCGGCTCTGCTCTGTGTGTGACAGGGGGTGGTGCCCCAACCCCCCCCCCTGGGCCCTGCTCTGTGTGTGACGGGGTAGACCCATAACCTCCCCATCGGCCCTGCCCTGAGTGTGACAGTGGTGGCGCCCCAACCCCCTGATTGGCCCTGCTCTGTGGGTGACAGGGGGCGGTGCCCTAACTCCCCTATCGGCCCTACTCGCCCTACTCTGTGCCTGACAGGGGGGAGCTCCCCAACCCCCTGATGGGCCCTGCTCTGTGCGTGACAGGGGGGAGCTTCCCAACCCCCTTATGGGCCCTACTCTGTGCATGAGAGGGGGAGCTCCCCAACCCCCTGATGGGCCCTGCTCTGTGCGTGATGGGGGGGGCAGTGCCCCAACCCCCTGATTGGCCCTGCTCTGTGAGTGACAGGGGGCAGCGCCCCAACCCCCTGATTGGCCCTGCTCTGTGCATCACAGGGGGTGGCGCCACAACCTCCCCATTGAACCTGCCTTGAGTGTGACAGGGGGCGGTGCCCCAACCCCCCAATCAGCCCTACCCTGAGCGTGACTGAGGGTGGCATCGCAACCTCCCAATCCGCCCTGCTCTGTGCATGACAGGGGGCGGCGCCCCAACTCCCCAATCAGCCCTGCTCTGAGCCTGACCAGGGGCTGCACCTAGGGATTGGGCTTGCCCTCTGCCACTCAGGAGCAGGCCTAAGCCAGCAGGTCGTTATCTCCCGAGGGGTCCCAGACTGCGAGAGGGCACAGGCCAGGCTGAGGGACCCCCTCTTCCCCCCCCCCGAGTGCACAAATTTTTGTGCACCGGGCCTCTAGTATATATATATTTATCTTTGATTAATAAAAAAGGGAAAGCAATAATTACTCCTATTAAAAAATAAATCTAAAACACAACTCATGAAAGCCTGTGAAGAATGAAGGAGGTGGTCTTCTAAGACCATTTAAAGAGATGAAATGAGACTTAATTTTGGCTTAATTAGCAATTAACACCAAATATTTACTTGTTGGCAAGAGACCAAGGCAAAACATGCAATTTGTTAAAAGCCTGTAGCCCTTTTACTCTGATGCAAATAATCCTATATAATAAAAGCCTAATATGCAAATCGACCGAAGTGTGGAACCGGTTGGTGGGGGACAGGGCCGGTGCCAGGCCAGCCAAGGTGGGTGTCAGCCGGCAGAAGGAGGGGACAGCAATTGGGTGGTGGCAACTGGCTGCAGTGGAGGGGCAATTGGGGAGCAGGGCTGAAGCTGCCCCCTGGTGGTCTGTGCACTCCCACAGGGATGTTTGTGAGGAGCGGGACTAGGCTGTCAGTTGGACATCCCCTGAGGGCTCCCGGACTGCGAGAGGGCACAGGCCGGGCTAAGGGACCCCCACCCCGAGTGCATGAATTTTTGTGCACCAGGCCTCTAGTGGTAATATAATTACCAGACAGATATCATTTTTTTTTTTCTCATCATCCATTTTCATTGATTTTAGAGAGAGGAAGGGAGAGAGAGAGAAACATCTATCAGATGCTATCTGTATACTCCTGGACAGGAGATCAAACCTGCAACTTAGGTATGTGCCCTGACTGGGAGTCCAACCTGCAACCCTTTCTTTTGGATGTATGGGATGTCACTTCAACCACCTGAGTCACCAGCCAGGGCCAGATATCATTCTTTTAAACATTTTAATTTCCCCCTAGATTTTGATACTTTGGCTGATAACATTTAGCAAGTCAGTCAAATACTTGTATAATATGACACATGATGTCATTTAAACTGAAAATATTGAATTGTGTTAAGTTTAAGAACTTGCAGTTGTATGACAATGAAAAGGTTATATTTCCTCCTTTTTAAAAAATTTATTTCAGAGAGGAAGGGAGAGGGAGAGAGAAATAGAAACATCAGTGATGAGAAAGAATCATTGACTGGCTGTCTCCTGCACGGCCTGCACTGGGGATTGGGCCCACCACCCGGGTATTGAACTGTGACCTCCTGTGCTCAATCACTGAGCCACACAGGCTGGGCATATTTTTCTCTTTTATGTCTCATTTGTTCAACATAAAAAATGAAATCAAACTTTTGTTGTCAAGTGTTTTTCCTTCAAAGTTTTTTTTTTCTCTTTCTGTGTTCTTCTCTGACTGGATAATTTCAAAGGTCCTATAATCTAATTGATATTCTTTCTTCTGTTTCATCCATCCTTTTTTAAAAAAAATATTTTTAAAAAATTGATTTCAGAGAGGGAGAGAGAGACAGAAACATCAATGATGAGAGAGAATCATTGATAGGCTGCCTCCTGCACGCCTCCCACTGGGGATCAAGCCCGCCATCAGGGCATGTACCCTTGACGGGAATGGGACCCGGGACCCTTCAGTCCCCAAGCTGAAACTCTATCCACTGAGCCAAACCGGTCAGGGCTCCTCCAAAGTTTTTAATGTGTATTCATTTAAAAAGACGACAATTCAGTTGAAAAGACCAGAAGTCCTTGGTCTATGCTCCCAAAAAATAGGATGGTTGTCAGAAAAATCAAAGGTGAGGAGATGAAATCATGCTTGTAACCCTGCTTGAGAGTTAATCATTAAAAAGTTCTGAGGAAAAGAGTGCCTGCTCTTTTCCCTTCAGAGGGTAAGAGGACGCGTTTGTAGAGACTTCCACGTTGGGTAGCTTCAGTCTGACTTGCCATTCACAGTAGAGCTGTGTTAAGACTTCGCTTTCCACGCACATCCTCCTCATCTAGAACAGCAACATGTGGTCTCCAGATCTTGCCACCTGAAAAATGACTGTGAACAACAGCCAGATCTTTCCTGTTCTTTACGGAAAAAAATTTTTAGATGAGCATTTTTTTTCTCCTCCATTAACCTTTTCTCTTCTGAAGTTTTATATGAAGAGAGACATTCTCTAAATCATTCATCTGAATAAATGTATCATTTATATCACATAGTCATAGAAATGTCTTCTCAGAGACTCTACATCGACCTCTAAGAAGTTGCTGCCCTGCTTCTTTTCAAAAGAATAAAATATTTAATGAAACAAACCAACAAAAGAATAAAACAGGATTTTATATTATGTTCAAGAGTAACTCTGAAACGTGGTTGTGAGTTAGGCTCCACAGGTCTGTGGAATGATCTTGGTTTAAGGCCTCACCAGATTGATAAGGTAGGGGAGTGGCTTCTAGAATGGTCTCTTCACGGACTTGCTGTGTAGCCTGCCTGTGCTCTTCTGGAGTGAAGAACACATTGATGATCTATACAGTGTTTCTAGTCATGTGACCTAACTTCGTTTTCTACATTATCATCAAATCTATGTTCCTATTCCTTGCCACCTGAGAACTATTTCAGGTATTTATTGCTGCATAACCAGCCACCTCAAAACTTAGTGGCTTATAAAAACAAACATTTTTGCCCTGGCTGGTTTGACTCAGTGGATGGAGCATCGGCCTGCAGACTGAAGGGTCCCGGGTTCAATTCCGGTCAAGGGCACAAGCCTGGGTTGCGGGCTTAATCCCCAATAGGGGGTGTGCAGAAGGCAGCCAATCAATGATTCTCTCTTATCATTGATGTTTCTATCTCTCTCTCCCTCTTCCTTCCTCTCTGAAATCAATAAAAATATGTTTTAAAAAAACCCAAACGAACATTTTATTATTACTCGATTCTTTGGCTTGACTATGACAATCTGGATGATTCTTCTGCTCTATGTGATGCTGTTTGGGGCTGTTGGCATATTAAGGTTCAAATAGACTAGAACAGTGGTTCTCAACCTTGGCTGCACATTAGGATCACCTGGGAATCTTTTTAAAATCCTGATTTCTGGGCCTCATCCTCCGGAAATTCTGTTTTTGTTACTAATGTGTGGCCCCACCCCATAACAATATAAGTCTTTGTTTTACTATGGTTGCTAATATAAAAAAATTTCTATATGTGACACGGTACCAGAGTTAAGTTAGGGTTTTTCAAAATGCTGACACGCCGAGCTCAAAAGGTTCGCCATCACTGACTTATGGTATTTTGTTGTAGCAGCCAAGGGAAGACAAAGTGTGGCTGGGATTCTTGGGTGTGGTTCCTTAGGAGCAGAGCCCTGAAAACAAAAAACACACGTTGTCTGGCACTCATGTATCCAGCGTATAATGATGAAGGGGTTCTTAAGAATAAGATGGCCTCATCTGTACTCGTGAGGATACCAGAGGAGAACACCTGGTTTGGGGAGGGCGGGGGGGAGGTTAGGTGCTGCTTACAGGAGATCAGAGTTGGGGGGTGAGAGATTCTCACCTGGGGAGGTCCAGGTGGAGATGAGGTGGTTCCACATTAGGAGCATGATGAGTTTCACTGGGGCTATCTGGAAGCTTGTAGATCAGTGGTTCTCAACCTTGGCTGCACATCAGAATCACCTGGGAATCTTTTTAAAATCCTGATTTCTGGGCCTCATCCTCTGGAAATTCTGTTTCTTTGGTACTAATGTTGTGGCCTCACCCCATAACAAAGAAACAGAATTTCCGGAGGATGAGGTCCAGAAATCAGGATTTTAAAAAGATTCCCAGTTGATTCTGATGTGCAGCCAAGGTTGAGAACCACTGTTGTAGATTGTTCATCATCCTTCAAGGGCACATCACGTGCCCCGTGTGGATTGTACTTTAGCAGGTCAGCTGTCCAGCTCTCCTGAGACGATCTTGTCTGTATAGCTCTCTCTGTTTCCTCCCTCTTTTCTCCAATAACACAGCAGGGAGGAGTCTGAAGACCAGAAGGATGAGTTTCCCCCCATACAGGAGTAAGCAATCTATTCTCCTCCCATTAATCAATTGATATCACCTATAAAATTCACACATATAGTGGGCCTTTCTTAAATGGGCAGCCACCATTTAAAATAAGAGGCCTCAGACTCTCCCTTGTTTACCATGACAGCTGAAGGGTAGAAAGGGAGAAGCCGTGGAACATCTCACACTCTGTCAGAGGCCTGAGGTGGGCAGGCAGCACTGAACCTGCAAAACGCATCAGCAGAGCCTACCGTGGTTTTTAATATCTGGGGGATTGCTCAAATGGAACGTCATAAACTTGGGTGGAGCAGACTGGAGAACCTGGCAAAGCTACCCAGTTAGAAAAACAAGCTGGAGAAGAATGGGAACAGAGCAGATGGGTTACCTAGAAGTTTCTCAAATTTTCTGAGCATGTTATGGGTTAAGTGGGATTTTATGAACCTGCTAGGGAAGCTCATGATTATTTCTGTGAGAAAATGTAATCCAATTTTCGACTGAGGATATCTGGAACACACCTCCATTTATCACAACTCCAAAAGGATTCCCGGGAATTTCAATTTCCTTTTACTCTGATCTCAGAGGTGGGAAGTCTACCCTCTAAGCCGAGACTCCACAGACAGAAGCAGGAACAAGCCAACCCAAATCACACGTGGTGGATGGGAGTGGTGCTTTTGTCTCCATGGAGAAAGGGGATTTCACAGCAAGGAGAGTAGGGTGTCCGGTGCCTGGGTCACATCCATACATACCAGTATATCGTTATGAAAAGTAAAAAAGCTTGGAAAACATGAAGACAGAGCCCAGAGCACAGGACTTGGCGGGAAAACAGGCTAGTGCTCCCCTTCCTGCATGTCAGTCCTTACTTCTTCATGCGTTGGTCAGGGTGCAAGTGGCTGGTAATGTCACTGAATCCTGGACTCACTTTAGAGCCTGCCTAGCACACAATGTCATATTGATGTAATATCTCCTGTCCTTTTTGTTCTGAGGCAAATGGATGGACTTGCTGCTTGGGTATATCCTGTGAACTCGTGGAATTGAATAGGGCTAAGCTTGGCCAGCACGTGACAGGTCCTGTCAGTGGGAGTAGTCACCATTGCTTCTCACTGACTTCATAGTTAAGAACATGAGATGAAGATAGCGTTTGATCTGGCTTGCACAGACTTGGTTCAGAAAAGTCTTAAAAATATAATGAAAGTGGCTAACATTTTCTCTATTATGTCTGTTCCCTAGATGCAATAATTTTGTGTTGGAAAAAAATATTATCGATATGTAAGCACACGGAAATAGAAGTATTTGGTGTTATGGAAAAACAGATGGATAACCTCTCTCTCTGTCCACTCCACACCCCTTCTCTTTTTTTTCTTCCCCCATTTTCTCCTTTTTAAAAGTTAATTTGATGAATAGATTAAGGACATCTTTAAATGACTATAAAAAATAAGGTTCATGTTTAGACAATTTTCCCAGCTGGAATGCTCTGCTTAAAAGACTCTGTTTTCATGGCCTGCTCTGTTTATTTTATATTCAGAGATGTGGGCACGTGGGAACCATTTGCAGAAAATATCTTTGTTTGCTTCTACGATTGATATAATACAGAAGCAGAGGGTAGAAGTTCAACAGGCTGCCTTTCTAAAGCCAGATGTACAATCTTTCTTTTTATTACTACTGGCAAGTACATTTATGACAAAAAAAGATGGAAGTTATGCAAAATAATGCAGAGATAAATCCATTCTGCCTCTCAAAGTGTACATAACACCCAAGATTTACAGAAACATGAAAGTTCTCAGTGATCATTTGTAGTTGAATTCTGGTGGAAATGCCTGGAATCATTTCACCTACTTGTGTTGAAAAATAATAATTAATGATAAAAGTGTGGTGCCTTGTTTTAGACCCTCAGCACATCTACTACCAATGATTGATTGCAAGAGCCTTCAAACTGATCTCTGATATTCAATTTCAATTTCTCCTTCCCCCAGTCAATCCATTCTGTATTTTGGCACCAGAATAACCTTTAATACTTCAGATTTGGCTATGGCTCCTCTTTTCCTTAAAATGTTGTAATGGTTGCTTCTAGAAGAAGTGAAACCTGTGGTCCGTTGGCTGAAGCTAGCTTTCAAGTATATATATATATATAATTTTCATTTGACCACATACTGTGAGACTGAAAAAACATGGAATAGTTGCCAACATTTGAAAATTGGAGAATTTGACAGAAAACTCTGGACATTCTGCTATTATTAAAAAACTGGAAGCTCTGGAAACACTAACCTTACATTTTGTTTGAAAATAATCGGACCGTTCCATTAGGAAGGGCTTGATTTCCCCAGTTTCCCACAGGGTCCTACACTTCCTGCCTTTCTTCTCATTTACACGATCTCGTTTTGCTCATTGACATGATCTGTTTGGCATTTACAGGCACTTACAGTTTCAACTACTGGACTGTGGGCTCAAATCCAGCTCCTCACCTTCATATACAAGGACCATCTGACTCTTATTAACTTTTTAGGTCCATTTCTCACATTTTCTCCTCTTGAAGTTTACAATTCAAAAATACAGTTTCCCTTAACACGCTGCGATTTTAACCATTTCCAGGCCTTTCCCTCTATCTGAAGAGCTTTCCCCTCTTACCAAACAACAGTTTTCTATTTCTTCTGGAAAATGTTTTCCTGATATCCTCAGTGTTAACCATTCCTTCTTTGTATGTTTTTTTTTTTCCTGAACATTGATTATATGCTTCCATGATTGCTCTATATCATTCTACATTTTACTTATTTGTGTAAAATAAGAGAAACTTTCTCTTATGAGCAGCAAGTATAAAATTCCTTGTGGGGAGATGCGAGTCCTTGAAGAGGGGTCAGGCCGCTTTGACAAGCTTGCGCAGGAGCTGAGCCCCAGGGCTACGCAGGGGTGTCCCAGGACTGGGAGGAACTCTTAGGGGACAGGACAGGACTGTGTGGTGGGGCTGGAGGGCAACATTGAGAAGATGGAGCGAAGAGACCTGACAGGAGGAGAGACATTTCAAATGGAGGAATTTTCAGATAAAAGCCACCAGAAGAATGAAATATAAAGATAGTTGAAAAGAACTGAAAGAGGTTGGTCCTGGAGAATGGATTAGGTGTGGTCGGGGGGAGGCAGTTGCTTTTCACCATAAACCTCCTGTAGTTTTTGAGTTTTAAAAACCAAATGCACATAAAAGTTTGAAAAATTATTTACAAATTATATTTAGGAAAACAAATGTAACAGTTGATTGTATGTGATCTGATCCTCTTCCGTGGTCCCATAAACCTCCGTAAAGAATGTACACAGCTGCCAAATTTGCAGTCATTCTTTTTCTGATGGAAACCAGGGAAGAAGCTGGGTTCTAAGTACTGGCTGTTGTCAGACCGGAGGCGTCAGCTTGAGAAGGTCAGAGAACAGCTGATTTCTTAGCTATGTTTGTTTTTCTAAGTACGATCTTAAAAGCATTTACAAACTAACACCTGCACTTACTAAGAAAATATTGCAGAAAGCTTGAGAGAAAGAGTAGTCCCCACCCTACTGTTTATCAGCACAAGTCCCATCCTGCAGGGTCAACCTCCTTTCATTCTTTTAAAGCAATTCTGAATTTAGCTCTTCAGGTGCTCATCCTCATAGCCCCAGATAATATGCTAAGATCACACAGAAAATTATATTTTCTTTTCTTTATTTACTTATTATTTTTATTGAATTTATTAAGGTAACATTGGTTAATACAATTACATAGGTTTCAGGTGTGCAATTCTACAATACATCATCTGTATATTGTATTGTGTTCACCACCCAAAGTCAACTCTCCTCCCGTCACCATTTATGTCCCCTTTACCATCTCCTACCTCACCCCGAACCCCTTTCCTCTGGTAATCACCATACCGTTGTCTGTGTCTATGAATTTTTTTTCCATTCTTAATCCCTTCACCTTTTTCACCAAGTCCCCCAGCCCCGCTCCCCTCAACCAACTGTTAGTCTGTTTCTATTTTGTTAGTTTATTTTGTTCATTAGATTTCACATATAAATGAAGTCATATGGTACCTGTCTTTCTCTAACTGGCTTATTTCACTGAGCATAATGCCCTCTAGATCCATCCATGCTGTCACAAAAGGTAAGATTTCCTTCTTTTCTGCTGAGTAGTATTCCATTATATAAATGTACCACAGCTTTTTAACCACTTATCTATTGATGGGCACTTGGGCTGCCTCCAAAGAGATTATTATACTTTCTAAGGACGATCAAGACAATATCTCTTCTCTCACATAACTTTCTTTCTTCTTTTTTAAATTTACTTTATTATGAAAAGGAAACAACATGAAATCTACCCTCGTAACAAATGTTAAAGTGTACAATATACTATTGTTGGATACAGGTGCAATGTTCTACAGCACATCTCTAGAGCTTATTCATCTTGCTTGACTGAAAATGTAGGCCTGTTGCTTAGTAACGTCTTATTTCCTTTTCCCCGTAGCCCCTGGCAACACCATTCCAATCTTTGATTCTATGAATTCAACTGCTTTCGGCACTCCATATAAGTGGACTCATAGAATATTTATCTTTCTGTGACAAGCATATTTCACTTAGCATTTTTTCAAGTCTTAGTTTTAAGAAACTTGCCATTCTCCTATCAAAAGGAAGAGTCTTTGTCCCCTCCTCTTGAAACTTGAAGGGCTTTTCTTCATTCGGGGTGTCGGGGGGAACCACTTTTTAAAAATTTCTTTAACTTTATAACTGAAATTTTCATGTGGATACAGGCAAGGCTGTCTCACACACTGATGTCATTAACAATTTAATCACACTCGTGCTCAGATACTAACAGGTGTATTGTGATTCTTACAGCTAAAGCTGAGAAAAATAAGTAATGTAGTTAGTGTGTAACCAGAGCACAATTCTCCATAAATTCAGACTTGAGCCTGCCTCCCACTCATTCAAGCATCTGGGGTCGCAGCAAGCTCTTTCTCTAGTCTCCTACCAACTGCTGCCTCCAGAAGGCAGAGCCAGGTGCCCTTGACCGGAATCGAACCTGGGACCCTTCAGTCCGCAGGCCGACGCTCTATCCACTGAGCCAAACCGGTTTGGCTCCCAACTACCATCTTATCTTTCTGCTCATTCTTCTGGTGACCAGATTGATTTTTTAAAAATATACACGTCTTACCAGGTCAATGTCAAGGTTGTATCCTTCAGTGGATAAAGGTGTTAGTGGTGCATTATTTTTCAAGACCGGTCTACATTGAGGAGGGGAGAGCAGTGTTCAGCAAGTGTCAGTGACTGACAGGTGATAGAAAGAAACGAGGGTCGAGCATGCTTATGAACATGTTTGAAATGACTGAATTCCTGACTTGTGCAAGGGTTGGAGGGTGGTGTGGAGCAGCAGAAGAAAAAGATTGATCTTGAGGCTTAAAAATGAAAAAGGTGAGATGAAAGGAACATGAGGTAAAGGTTGGAAAGAGAATAGAGAAAAATAAAATTGGAATCATAACTTCTGCTTCTATTGAGCTGGGAAGTAACAGAATTTTTACATTAATGTGAAGGAAATTATTGTATAAATGCCAGAAGTGTCTGTAACAATTCCCTAAAAAGATGTAAAGAAAGAGAGCCCAGTTGATATCGTAAAGGAGGGGAAAAATGTAAATCAGGAAATGAAGTTGTGGTTCCTTTTTGAAGTTCAGGAGAAGACCAAACAAAGTTACAAAAAAATTTTGCAGGGTTGCTTTTTTTTTTTTTTCTCTCCTGTGGGTTTAACATCACCATTTCCATGAGTCTGGAGGGCAGTTTCTGACATCTGTTAAATGATCTTGAAACAAGAACAGCGCAGGCCTGGCATGATATAAAGTGCAGTTTATAGATTAAACTTGCCTTCTGAATGTTGATTCTGGTACATTTGCTATTTGAAATGAGAATTAAAAGTAAAATAAAAATTATGGAAAATTGCCAGTTAATAAAAGACAATGAGCTCACATCTCTTTCAGAAATAGCTGTGGGTGACTTGCAAAAAATAAAATAGAGGCAAAGCAGGGAAATTTACCTGTTCAAGCAAGATGGAAGGTTTATGGGAAAGAGGTTGTAAACCTGTTCAGAATTGCCTTGCCCAGTGCTATAAACATTTGAAGATGATAGTGACAGAAAACATAAGCCAGTAGCTATCATAACATACCTATTTCATTGAGATATAGATAAATGTGATGCTGCCATCAAAAGCTTCCCCAATACTGCTTTGAGTTTAAATACGTTATAAAAGGTCAAAAACAAAATCAGAAAAAGAATTTTATAGCATAAAAATGGATTAGAATTAATAAATGAAACCCTATGTAATTGAAAGACAAAATCAAAAGGAATTTGTGAACTTCAGTTTACAGACGAGCTATACCAAATCACACTGTATGCGTGCCCATGTATGACTGGGTGGGATGAGCTTTACACAGAATCACCTGGACAAGGTGGCCTGCGCTAAGGGGGCTGCCCTAGCCAGGAAGAAGGAGGTCTCTTCTAATTTATTTACTCAGAGGAAATTGCTTTTCGTGATTCATCCACCAAGAGGGGGCGCATTTTCCTAATTCATTAAAAGTCTTGTGCAGAAAAAAAAACAAGTCTTGTGTAGAGTTAGTGCAACAAATCAAGAGCAGGAGGAGTGCTTGGATAGATGTGATAGAACATTGGCCTGTTATTATGTAGGCCCAAGGGTCAGTCCTTCCTGCATCACTGGCCATGAATGTGGCCTTAGCTTCTCTCAGTCTCGATTTCCTCATTGTAAAATCACCTAGATTACCCCACAGTGCTGCTGTGAGCTTTCAAAGTGATAACATATATAAAAGTGCTTTGTAAACTGTAAAACACAACTTAGTCTCCACTCAGTAACAGTATTGAGCACATACTGTGTGCCAGGCACTTCGTTAAGCTCTGCAGATACGAAGCTGAAAAAGAGAACAGTCCTTATCCTCGAAGAGCTAACAATCTATGGAAATGGCAGATGAATTCATAGTTATAATGCATTGTGATCTAGAACGTAAAAAAAACGCTATGGACTTGTCTCATTTGGTTGAGCATTGACCCATGAACCAGGAGGTCACAGTTCGATACCCAGCCAGGGCACATACCTGGGTTGTTCGATCCCCAGTGTGGGGCATGCAGGAGGCAGCCAATCAATGATTCTCTCTCATCATTGATGTTTCTATCTATCTCTCCCTTTCTCTTCCCCTCTGAAATCAATAATATATATATATATATATGTATATATATATATATATATATATATATTAAAATCAATGAAAACATATTTAAAAAAATAGTACTATGTATGTTAGGATAGGAAAATAAATACACAGGTAGGGGCCCACCTCTAGCTTAAAGTTCCCGTTGTGCAAATTAGAAAGAGAAACCCCTCTGTGCAGATAAATTGTGAAATATGTTCCCTCTCCCTTTGCAAAGACCAATCAGAAAAAGGCATCCTGACCAAGTCAGCCCAGGGCAGTCAGCCTAGTGGTCAGAGGGTCAGATTGGAGCCATCTCTTACACCCCCCGGGCAAGAGGCTATTGTGTCAGGCACAGCCTGAATCACTAGCTATGGTGGCCTGGCAGGGGTAGGTTTTTGTAGTTCTTGCTGTTGAAGATTGCAATTTAAAAAAAATTAGAGCAGGATACAGCACATGCAATTTAGGGGAAGAATTTAATTCTGGGGCTTACAGACTGATATTCTCCGGGGAGGGATGGGAGCACTTCGCCAGCTTTCCTATATGAGCTTGAACCGATTTTGTAGATGTGCCTCAGAGCCCATCAGGAACACAGAAACCACTCTGAGGGAGTTTAGTGTGGGAACTGGTCACACAGCGGATGGAACTGCTGAGTAGGCAACCGGGGGCGGTGAGCCAACCCCAGTAAGGGCAATGGCAGGAAGTTAATGTCACTCCTAGGGTGGAGTTAGTGTTACCAGAGCCTGGGGGCAGGGTCACTCTCTGGACAGTGAAGCCACTGTAGCCTGGGTGGTATGAGATGGCACTAGAGGGAGGAGGCGAGCCCTGCTGGAGGTGCTGCTGAAGGTGGAGAAGGAGGGGGAGAGGTGCCCCATTCTTTCCTCCATGTCTGCAGTCTCCCTCCACCCCCCTCCTGGCTGATTCAGTTCCTCTCACTACAGGGAACCCCAGAAAGGCAGTCTGGGAAAGGGAAGAGGAATGACACTTGAGGGCTCGCAGGCTCAAGCTTGGATCAGGAGAGAGAAGAAAGCATGAGGTTAAAACGATTAACCAAGTACTATACAAAGTTCTCATGATAAAATAGTTGTTTAAAAAGAAGGAGCATGCATGAAGAGGGGTTGAAGTTTGCAATTAAAATACTGATATCCAATGACCAATAAGGCTGTATATCCAACAGCAGAAAATGGCAAATAAAATGAACATAAAAATTTAAAACATGAAGTATAAAAATTTTCAGTCCATATCACTGAGACTTGGTGAAAAGGGCCTGAATTATATGACAAAAGAGTACACATTTTCCAGTGGAGAAATTTCCCTCCTTCATTTTGTAACAGGTATCAGCTGCGTGGAGTAACATGGAGTAACAGCCTGGGTGAAAGACAATGATGGTCTCATTCTGTCATAACTGAGATCAGCCTAACAATGAACTGTGACAAGAGCCCCTGCCCAAGTTTCTCCCTCTAGGTCAAGGGAAGGAGTATATTTTTAATCCTCACCCGAGGGTATGTTTTTTATTGATTTTTAGAGAGAGAAGACAGGAAAGAGAGAGAGAAACATTGATGTGAGAGAGAAACATTGATCAGTTGCCTCCCATTCATGCCCCAACTAGGGATCGAACCCGCAGCCTGGGTATGTGCCCTGACCAGGAATTGAACCCACAGTCTTTCAGTGTAAAGGAAAGAATGATTTTTGAGGCCTCCCCACAAAATGTCTACTCCCCCGGTGTGAGTCCTTCTGGCCCTTAGTTCTTCCAGATGCTGAGGTGAAACCAGGTTACTCTAGGTGTGAGTCTGGGTGCCTAGTGCCAAAATCAATCCTGTTATTTGGGACTCTTACTGCCTTTCTTTAGAGTACCCATTTGGCACGCTCTCTGAGGATGTCTTATTTTATTTTATTTTTGTTAATCCTCATCCGAGGATATTTTTTTTCCATTGATTTTTAGAGAGAGTGGAAGGGAGGGAGGGAGCGGAGAGAGAGAAACATTGATGTGGGAGAGACACATCAATTGGTTACCTCCCCCACGAGTCCCGACTGGGGCCAGGGATCAAATCTGCAACCCAGGTATGTGCCCTTGACTGGCAATCAAACCTGCAACCCTTCCCAATGCAGGCCGATGCTCCAACCACAGAGCAACACCTGCTCTTAGCAGCTTTTTATAAAAAATATTTTTAAATTGACTTTAGAGAGAGAGGAAGGGAGAGAGGGAAACATCTAGTCTGAAACCTGGGCATGTGCCCTGACCCAGAATCAAATCAACAGCCACTTGATTTATGGGATGATGCTCAACCAACTGAGACACACTGGCCAGGGCTCCAGAATATGTTTTAGAGACAGGAAGGAAGAGAGAGGGAAACATCAATATGAGAGAGAAACATTGATCTGTTGCCTCCTGTCCGTTCCCTGACCGGGGATTAAACCTGCAACCTGCATGTATGTCCTGACCGGGTATTGATCCTGCAGCCTTTTGGCACATGGGATGATGCTCTGACCAACTGAGCAACCCAGCCAGGGCTCCCAGTTTGCTCTCTCTTATGTAAGCATCTTCTAAGACAGTGCTGTCCAATAGATTTTTCTGTGATGATGTAAATATTCTATGTCTGTATTGTTCAAAAGGGTAGCCACTAGCCACAGGCAGCTATTAAGGACTTGGAATATGGCTAGTATAGCAGAAATGGAATTTTAAGCTTAATGTTAATTATTTACATTTTAATAACTATATGCGGCTAGTGGCTATCCTTTTACCATGCGGGGTAGTGTATCTCTGTGGTATTGAGACTGAGCCTTTGGATTATTTCACTGGTTTATTCCACAAGGGGAAACAATCTTTCCTTTATTTGCCAAGTACTTCCTGGAATTAAGATAATTAACTCAGACCACCAAGATAGACTGAAATTTCACTGCAGCCCCAGACTTGATAATTCTATTGTTTATGTCCCCAACGCCCCATGCAACCAAGGAGATTCCAAACCTCTCTTCCTGATGAAGTCAGGAGAGATGAAGAGACTTGGGAAACGGTTCCTTGGCCAATGTGAGTCTAGGAAGAGAGGGCCAAGGGCAGCACTTTATTGATTTATTTTTTAATTTCTTTATTGATTAAGGTAGTACATATGTGTCCTTATCCCCTCATTACCCCCGACCTCCTCACTCATGCCCTCACCCCCTCCCCCCCTGTTGTCTGTGTCCATTGGTTAGGCTTATATACATGCATACAAGTCCTTTAGTTGATCTCTATCCCCTCCCCCACCCCCCTACCTTCCCTCTGAGGTTTGATGGTCTGATCAGTGCTTCTCTGTCTCTGGATCTGTTTTTGTTCATCAGTTTATGTTGTCCATTATATTCCATAAATGAGTGAGATCATGTGATATTTATCTTTCTCTGTCTGGCTTATTTCATTTAGCATAATGCTCTCCAGTTGTAACAGCATGGATGGAACAAGGGCAGCATTTTAATTGTTCATGGCCACCTAGTGGTGTGGAAAGTCATTTGCAAGTTCTTTTTTGCCCGAGAGAGACACAGAAAGGCTAAGAGGAAGATCCATGACATCTCTCAGAGGATGCCGCCAAAGAAAACAGCCAATACCAAAGTAAAACAGTAACAATAGCAAAAATAACAAAACCAGAATGAGATCTGTCCCAGAGGGTGCCAGTGGAAGGCAGAGTACGACAGTAGACTGGAAGCCTCCTAGCCATACAAAATGATGACCCCCTGCCCTAGCCAGTTTGGCTCAGTGCATAGAGCATCAGCCTGCAGACCGTAGGGTCCCAGGTTCGATTCCAGTCAAGGGCACATTACCTCAGTTGCAGTCTCCTCCCTGGCCTGGGCCTTGGTCAGGGCTTGTGCAGGAGGCAACCAATCGATGTGTTTCTCTCACATCAATATGTCTCTCTGTCTTTCCCTCTCTCTTCCACTCTCCCTAAAAATCAATGGAAAAATATTGTGGGGTGAAGATTAAAAAAAAGATGACCCCTTAAGTTTATTCAAGTTTCCAGGGCTAAATGAACTGCCTTAAAAACAATATCAGAGATTATCATACCAATTGGTTGCTCAAGAAGACATGAATGGGATGAGGTGCTGGGCTGGGCCAGGGCAAGAAGATAATCAGGTATGTCCAGGAGGTTGAGCAGACTACAGGTAAAAATTTATGTCTTTAGTATGCAGATTTCTATGCTTGATCTTAAAACAGGTCTTAAAACTTCTCCCGCCACTTCTTGTAATAAATGATAAACTTCCCAGTCGTCACCCCTGCCTTTCCTTTATCATATTTAGAAGAGAGTAGCATGTCAGGATGGCATTAATTTGGAGTTCTATCTTTTTTCATTTTTCCCATTTTTGCAATGACTTCAGTGGACAAAGAAGTGAATGAAACTCCTACCTATATCCATTTTTTATATAATAAGAGTGCCTTAGCATTACTGCAGCGGTTGCTACCACAGTAAGCTGGGTTACAGATGTTTTCCACTGAGCGTCGCATGTGCTATAAAAACACACAGCCAAACTCCCCAGATGACACTGGATACCCTTTATTATGAATAAAAACGACTCCCTGACTGTTCAAGTGAGATGTGTTATCCTTGCTTCCTTGCTCTCGTTTGCTTCCTTCTTAGGATGGCGTTAGTTTGGAGTTTTAGCCCATTTTTGCAATGACTTCAGTAGACGGTGCTAGCCATCAGAGAGTATGGAGATAACGGTTTGTTATCCAGAAAGCACAATAAAAAGTTATCAATAGCATACATGGGACCAAAGCACACACTTGGAAAAGGGATGCAAGCTTGCTTTGAGAAAGAATTAAATCACACATGTTCCTATGTGATTTAATTCTGATTCACAACAAAAAACTTTATGGGCACTTAACCATCTAGTTCTCTGCTTTATTTCCTGATAATGAGGCCCAGAAAGCATATATTTTTTGACTTTATACTTTTTCCCAGGTTTGCTTATTTCAGTAAGTAGAGATGAAAAGAGTATTTTTGAGGTATCATATAGCATTTTTTTTATATCTGGGATATTTTAATATCACCAAAATGGATCTAAATTAAGATGCATATGTTACCATGCTGAGGGCATTCAAAGCAATGTAAGTTGGCATCCTGCTCAGGAGACCTTCCCAATTATGCTCTGTGTCAGAGGCCTGCACTTTACTGGTTAGGAGTATGAATAGCTTTGTCTAGCCCAAAAAGGCTAAGAATTGAAAATTACATCTCTAGAGGACAACAGTCTTTGAATAATTCCACAGACTGGCTCAACTTTCCATCCCACTTATTCAGTTATTACTGAGGGCCTAATTTGTGCCAGTCATAGTGATTGTGAAGATGATGAACCTAATGATAGACTCTTCTTTGGAACGCTTCATTAAGGCTCTAGTTCAGCTGGTTTCCTGTGTCACTATGTTTATCGTCAATGACTTTCTATTCATGCTTACTGATCCCTTGGACTACATATGCCTTTGTCCATAGCTGTCAATCTGAAGTGGTTTTCTTTTCATTGGAAACGCCAGATCACTGTCTGGGGAGCAGTAAACAACTTTATGGTTATTGTATTACGAAAGCGTTTTAGGCAAGGAAATGGCCTGAAAGTGGTCACCTCGTCTTATTTTGCTTGGCGTGCTTATCATTGGTCTTAGTCCTGAAACCAAGAAATCTCCATATCCATCTTAGTGTGTGGTCTCCGGTTTAAAAGAAATGACTTGGCAGGACTTTTACTAGAAAGATTAAGCATCTCTTTGGATCACTTACCTACTCAACATAATGGAAAAATGACACCAAATCCTCTTTGAAATTGCAGCTATTTTATAAGAATAACGAAGAGGAATCTATCAAGAAAGAGCATCTCACCACTTGAAGATAATTTAGGTTTTAAAAATTATGTTAAAAACGAAGTCACTAACCACAGCAATGCAGCAGTATTTCTACCAGGACAGACATTTCTGATTAATTCCTTGGCCATTAAACACTACAGGTCAATTCACATGAGCAATAAAAATGTAGTGAGAGAGAAGTGATGGAGAAAGTTTTACTTTTTTGACCGTCAGCATTACCGGTCATATTTTTTTTCACTCTTCTGAGTAGTAAACTGTGGACTGCCAAAATGGCTAGGGAAAGATCTCAAAGTATTAAATACTCTCTCCATGGCTATTAAAATGAAAACTCCATCTGTATGTTATAGAATTAAGTGATTCTAAGGAAAATATTAGCTCTTAATATTCTTTCAGCAGTGTTTTGTTGCATTAACTTCCCAGAAGGAGGTCTTAATGACAGTTTCTGAGCTTGGCTGGAAGGAAGAAACATGGCTCTAATTTTCTTTCCAGAAGATGATGATGATTTTGGAACAGGAGCATTTATTTTCCTTTTGAATTGTGTACACAGTTGCTTCTCCAAGAATACCAAAACGGAATATTTTTCATCCCCATTTTCCTTCCACTTTCAGGGCATACATTAATTTGCCTTCCATAATTACAGATGGATAAAAGCTCTTTCCTTTCCCTTAATATCTTCCTTGAATTCTTAGCTTGGATTAATCTTAAACTGAATTTGAAGAGGGAGTCACTGTTTTGCAGCTGGTGGCTAACAAAGCTGCAGTTTCTACTGCTTTTCCCATTAAATGGTGCCAAAAATCATTGGAGTTGAGGATCAGTGGCTTCCCCGGCATAGATAGGAAATATCCAGGACTCTACCGGCTCCATGCCTGCCCCAGGCAACAGCTCTCGTGAGTGCATAGAAATCAAAGCGAGTGCCTAACTTTTCTAAGTTCTTTGTAGCTTATAGGCATATTGACATACGTTATGTGTTTGCATCTTGACAACCCTTTGAGGTAGGCATGATAGGGATTACTGTGTCCTCTTTACAAAGATGAAGAAATTGAGGTTTGGAGAGATTGAAATAGTTTTCTAAGGTCATTCATCTAGTAAGTGGTAGAAGCTCCTGAAGCGTCTCGGGTTTTTTCTCCCCCATTGAACCACATGAGCTCCGTGCCGCATTGCCCCAGGGCTACCGTGGCGTTTTCAGATACTCAGAAAGAGGGTGCTTAGCATAAACTAGAAGTTCAACAAAGGATTTGGGATGAGAAGATGTGGCTCAAGGTGCAACTCTACTACTTGACCTGTTAGTCAAGAGAATCTGCTTCTCTCCAAGGTGAGTGTTCTCCTCCATTCTCCAAACAGCAATATCAACAACCCGCCCCCGCCCCCCTCCCCCCGCCCCCCAGTCCCCGCCTCCTCGCCAGCCCCAAAGTGTAATACAGTTTCATGAGCATTTTTTTTTGACTTGAGGGTTAGAAAATCTGACTAATTCATCTTTGCTATTCTCATGAAGGATTCTTTTAAAAAAATATTTTTATTGAAGGGAGAACGAGAGAGAGATAGAAACATCAATGATGAGAGAGAATCATTGCTCGGCTGCCTCCTGCACATCCCTCACTGGGGATTGAGCTCATAACCCGGGCATGTGCCCCGACTGGGAATAGAACTGTGACCTCCTGGTTCATAGGCCTATGCTCATGCAGCCGGGCAACGTGAAGGATTCTTGATAGAAAATACTGTCCACTCTTAGTAAAAAAATCATGACTCCAGTCTTAAACACTTACTGTCTAATGAATGGAATGATTCTTTACTATATTTGAAATTCTTTTGACCCTATAGTTTGGTTATTATGATAACTTCATTTTATGAATCAAGATACAAAAAAACTTATGACTTTTAAATGTGCTAAAGTTCATAATAGTAGCTTCTAAACTTTTTTGATTAATATGTACTGCACTAATATATTATTAGGCTTACATACAGAAATGGATGAGGAAAAAATATAAACAGTATTTTAATATATTTTTTTCTCAAGTAGATAAGTTAGCTTATTCTTGGGAGTTTGTGCAACCCAGATTGGAAATTGCTGTTCTAAAGAATGAAAAAAATATCAATAGCAGATTACATTGATCAAGAATATGTGAAATTTTGTCACATGCTTTGTGATTCATTCAAATCAAATGTTGATTTTCAAGTGCACATGTTAAGAATTAGAGTCTTTGGACATGTTTCACTTTTAAAAGACAATTGATATAATGGAGTTACTTGAGAAGGTTAAAGGTACTAATACTAAACAATTATGAGGTACTGTAACATTCAGCATAAAGACAAAATCCCTATGGATGAGACTCTCACAACAACAATTGTAAGTATCTAAAACTTTCCCTCAGGAATTGTTTAATGACTTTCATAAATCAATGTGAAAGAAAGTACCCAGGAGAATATGGAGAAAATTAAAATTTTGTGGAGAATAAAAGTCAGCTCAGGTATAATTTCTAACCCCATTCATAAGATATTTATTCATGTTAATGTTCATATTCATATTCATATATAATTACATGGAGGACTCAGCCAAAACCTTGCATAAAGGTAAGAAATATCAACTGTGTTTTTGCAAAGAACAATGCTTTTTAAAAAAATTCTAGGTAGAAATGCTAATTATTTGAAAGAGTACATTAAAGAAGTTAGTTATCTGAACAGATATGAAGGAAGAAGAAATGGAACTGGTGACAATTTTTTTTAGATAATTACTCTCTTTGAATGGGGTGTAATTTAAAGAAATATATATATCAGTAGAAGCTCTTAACATTTTGAAACTCAACTGTTACTCCTATAAAGTGCGACCTACCTATATAACTTTGACTTTTCTGTTGTTCATTTATTTTCTTTTATCTCATTTTCCTCATCCATGAGCACTCACTCTGAAATAGCTTTCAGTTTTATATATCCTTTATTATTATTGTTTTCTGATCAAAAATTAAATTTTATCTCTAGCAATTCCCTCCTTTATTTACCTTGGTATTTTTTAAAGTTACATTTTTAATTTCTTAACATTTAGTACTTGTTTTGAATTTTAACTAATATTAAAACATTTAATGGTATAATTTTGGCTTTGAGTATACCTTTACCTATGGCCCACAGGTTTTGGCATCAAGTCATCTCCTTTAGGTTACTTTTGAGACAATTTACAATTATAATTTTGAAATGAACAGGCTCCTCTGGAGTAATGATTTATGACTCAAAGAGTGGCACCAAATAATTTCTTAAGAAAGATTTGGATATATTTATAGGTCTTTCTGAGACTCTTGAGTCACACTTTTCCCTCAGAATCATTCTAAAAATAATTTATAATAATGATAATTCTTAATTGATTTTTTTAGACAGAGAAAGGAAGGGAGAGGGAGAGAGAAACATTGATAGGCTGCCTCCTGCATGCTGACCAGGGAATGAGTCTGCAACCTAGTCATGTGCCTTGATCGGGGATCAAATCCGTGACCTCTTAGTGTATGGTACTATGCTCAACCAACTTAGCCACACTGGCCAGAGCTAATAATTTTTAAAAAGTACTTGACATAACCCTAATCAATTCTGGGTCAGTAGCCATAGCAGGTCAAGCTGGCACTGACCTTTGAGGAAATGATCACTCTGGTGTCTCCATATTCAGGATAATTGACTCCTTTATATTGAGTTCAGTGTTCTAACCCACAACTGTTTTCATCCTGTAGAAATATATTTTGACCCCGTATACACAAATATACACATTTACAGACATTGATGACCTTTCATTATAAAATAGTTTTTGGAGCAAACTCTATTAAACAAATTAAATTTTTGTCCACCTTAGCCTTACTGCTTATTAAGTTTAGCAAGTTGATCCTGTCTCTTGTGTTTAAGTGACTCTGTTGGCTTCTTCCTCTCTAGAATCTCATAATCTTTTTTTTTTTTTAATCTTCACCCAGGATATTTTTTTCCTTTGATCTCTAGAGAGAGAGAAAGTGGAAGGGAGGAGAAAGGAGGGGAAGAGAGAGAGAAACATTGATGTAAGAGACACATTGACTGGTTGCCTTGCACATGTGCCTCCAGAGGGCCAGGGATCAAGCCTGCAATCCTGGTACATGCCCTTGACCAGGAATCAGAACCAAAGACCCTTCCGTCCATGGGCCAATACTGTAACCACTGAGCCAAACTGGCTAGGGTGATCCCACAATCTTTATTGAAATAATAGAACGCATTGCAAAGGCAGCTTTCCCACTTATCTTGATCCACAGAGTTCAATCATTATAATAGTGCTTTTCGAAGACCTCAACATTTAAATATTTTTCATTGCTGTGGTGAAGACCTTGAGCCTTCATGGGAAACTTAATTGGGGATAGAAAATAAGTTATATATATAATATTTTAGTTTATTATTCCTGTTTCTCTCTATATTTTTTCTACTACATTATTTAATCTAGTATCACAGTCTCTTTTAGCATAGACCAGTGGTCGGCAAACTCATTAGTCAACAGAGCCAAATATCAACAGTACAATGATTAAAATTTCTTTTGAGAGCCAAATTTTTTAAACTTAAACTATATAGGTAGGTACGTTGTTATTAACTTAATTAGGGTACTCCTAAGCTGGCCTTTGCTAAAAACATCCTCAATCTGATTGAGGTACGTTCGCTGAGGTTGACCCCTTCCAACTCT
Organism: Myotis yumanensis; assembly: GCF_028538775.1. NCBI lineage: Eukaryota > Metazoa > Chordata > Mammalia > Chiroptera > Vespertilionidae > Myotis > Myotis yumanensis. The sequence goes on along the minus strand of NW_027223754.1, from coordinate 184,326,442 downwards.
CCCATCCACACTCGTCTTGTATACTTGTTTCATCTATCTCCTTTTGTTCAATTGCACTGTACGTGCGTGCCCACATGTGGTATTTTGTGGAAGAGCCATACTCAAGGGGCCAAAGAGCTGCATGTGGCTCACGAGCCACAGTTTGCCGACCACTGGCATAGGCCACCACTGAGTTGAGATTTGAGTTAAGCAACCAAGAAAACAGGTGAAAGCAACCTGGGTTACCTAGAACTAGTATATTGGATCCAGTATTTTTGGAATTTGTTTCCATATGTATAACTTCATTAAATCTAAAAAATAAAATAAAATAATGTTCTTCTCCCTCTAATTTAGCATCCTCAGAATCCATTTTCACATTTATTCTTCAGACTTCCCATAATAGAAATGGACCAATTCATAATTTTTCTTGCATGCTCATGGTTTGACTTTATAATATTCCTCAAAGGGCATGATAAAATATTTCTTTAGGGTGGGGCAAAAGTAGGTTTACAGTTGTGAGTACGTGAAATACAGAGTTTATTCTTTTATTATTATTTGTCATTATATTATTTTCTATATGAACAATTGTATACTTACTTTTGCCCCACCCTGTAGAAGCAATGAAGACATGGGGAGAATTGGCAATCTTTGAGCAGAATTAGTAAGGTATTTACATCCAAGGCTTCTGTAGTAAATCAGGAAAAAAACTTAATGGAAGAGGGAACTACTTCTGGTAAGAGAGCAGTAGTGGTCTTAAAGGTTTGAGGCTACCAATGGACTCCATACTAGCTCTTAGGGTCTCGCTCTTTCTCAATTGGTTCCTTAACTTATACCTTAGAGAAGGGTTGTGAAATCCACCTCCATTGCAATTGCACAAATTCAGGTCACACCGTGTCTGACTTTCAGTGATCTCAACCAAATATCTGCCAGATATAGGAGACTCTTTTTCAGGGTAGTTATAGAAACTCTTTTATTTGATGAGCATGTCTCAAGTCAAGCATTTTAAATATTGAGCTTGGCATTTCTTTTTCCGGTGTGGAAGGAGGGATCACTCCGTCTTGCCAACAGCAGGTGCTGCATTCCAGGTTATTACAGGTGAGCATGTAAGTAACAATTTTACCCCACGCACCATGAACTACGGTGCTGTAATGGTCGTGAGATCTTCACTGCCTTCAAACCACACTGGGGAAGAGAATCAGTCCATGATCCCTGTTCCTCTGAGGGTCTATTGACTGTAAATTCTTTGGCACCAGTTACTCAGTGGCTTACTGTTGTAAGTTTGAATCGTCTCTTGCTCATTATAACAAAAAGGACTTTATTAAAGGGTATTAGGTAGCTTATAGAATCTCTAAGATGGCCAGATAATCAGGCCTCGACATTAGAAACACAAAGAAATTTCAAGCTGTACCAATTATATTGAAAGTAAATCCAGCTTATCCTCCTTCAGGGCCCCACTGTTGTTTCCTTTTACCCTGAAGATAGATTTGCAGAAATATGTATCCAGTGATTTTTTTTAAATCCCTTTGGCTCATATTACCAGTATGAGAGTCAGGCAAAGATATTAAAACTGAAAGGTAAATCCTATACGCACTTTTAATTGGCAAGGAAACACTGCACTAAATGTTTTATAAACACTGTGTTGTAACAAGGCCAGCGATTTATGCATTTGTTCTTTCTTTTGCCTAAAAAGACCAGCCATCGACTCTGATTTACCTTTGGGTGAACTTTTGTTTTTGAAAGTAAGCAGATTTTTTCTCTCTCTGAGTTTGAAGAGTTGGTGTTCCTACTTTTGCTTTTTAAGGCAAATAATTACCATAGTGCCTTTTGATTTTCTGGCTCTGTTAGTTGTTAGTAGAAAGGGTAGAAACTCAATTTCTGTTTTATTAAAGCAAATGAACATTTTCCAGTAAATGAAAATTGACAAAGAACTGTTTTCTATCCTCTTTTCAAAATGTTCTTTGGGTCCCAAGCATAGCATTTTGGAATTAAAAAAAAAAAATGCCTAGGCCCTAGGCAATTGATGATTTTAGGCTAAGTGACCAGGGTCCCAGCATTTAGATCTTTCAAGCAAAGTAACTTTGCTTTTATATTAAAAATCCTTTGTTTTTTATTTTTTGTATGTTTTTATTGATTTTAGAGAGAGAGGAAGGGAGAGGGATAGAGAGATAGAAATGTCAATGAGAGAGCAACATCCATCAGCTGCTTCCTGCACACCCCTCTATGGGGATCAAGACCAAAACCCAGGCATATGCCTGACGGGTAATTGAACTGGTGATCTCTTGGTTAAAGGGTCGATGCTCAACCATTTAGCCACACTGGCCAGGCTAAAAATCCTTTAGTATAATAGGCAACAAAAAGGAAAGGAAGATCTAACTATATTGGCTATTTATTCTGTCTGTGTCCTTCAGATAATTGTTCAGTTCTCTCCTTTCCTTCTAGTTTGCTGATGCTTAGTGCCCCAATAGCTTTTAGTCTGTTCTCTTAGTAGCAGACCACCATAGGAAAAATGTGTACACAGTACAGGAAATGTAAACTCATGCAAAATCTTCACTTAATCTGTCTTGAGTTTAATATCCTATCATCTTGCATCTTCATCCAGGAAGTCTTTCAAGAGACTAATCTCAAATAACTATTTATATGCCTTTTTGTGACCTCAGTTAAAAATTCTTAGTGGTGAATGTTTGATTATTAGTGGATTAGTCTGAAATTTGAGCGTATGTGAGAGTAAAGTGAGGAAGAAAGTTGTAAATAGCAGTGTGCTCTATTAGGTCTAGGCTTCATCCCAAAGTGTTGGTGAGAACCCTGTGAATATACAGAAATAAAGGCTCTCCCAGCCCAGGCCAGGGTCCTGAGAACAGACTCTAGACCAGGGGTGGGCAAACTTTTTGACTCGAGGGCCACAATGGGTTCTTAAACTGGACCGGAGGGCCGGAACAAAAGCATGGATGGAGTGTTTGTGTGAACTAATATAAATTCAAAGTAAACATCATTACATAAAAGGGTACGGTCTTTTTTTTTTTTTTTTTTTTTAGTTTTATTCATTTCAAATGGGCCGGATCCGGCCTGCGGGCCGTAGTTTGCCCACGGCTGCTCTAGACTCTGAGATTTCCAAATAGGAGGTTTATTGGATGATTTCTCTTCTAATACCTGTACAGAAGTGAAGAAAGCAGGATTGGGTAGAGGGAGAAGTTCAACTTTGATAGAGTTTTAGCAGTGGCCTCAGTGATCTCATGGGGACCTGTGGATTGAGAATGGCCATTTTTGCCTGCAGTGTTCTTATGTTCCAGATGAGGAACTCTAAGGAAACTCAGAGCTTAGGAAATCCCAAGATTTCACAGCAGAATGCAAGCAAATCTGTTCAAACTTTACCCTAAATAGAGAAACACAGATATTTCTGAAACGACTTATCATTAGTACATGGTTTTTATTATTTACTAGAGGCCTAGTGCACAGATTTGTGCACTGGTGGAGTCCCTCAGCCTGGCCTGTGGGGATCGGGCCAAAACCGGCTGATATCCCCTGAGGGGTCCCAGATTGTGAGAGGGTGGTTCTTGGGTGATGCACCCTGGAATCGGGCTCCCTCCTCTCTGGTTCCAGGTGCATCACCTGAGAACCACAGCTGCCAAGTCACTGCAGCTGGGCAGCTCCTGCGTTGAGCATCTGCCCCCTGGTGGTTAGTGTGTGTCATAGCTACTGGTCAGAGCGTCTGCCCCCTGGTGGTCACTGCACGTCATAGCTACCAGTTGGACGATAGAATAGTCAGATGGTTGGATGGTTGCTTAGGCTTTTATATATACTAGTATAGGTAGTTTGGGCTCATAAATTCTTAGGATGAGATATCAGAAGCTTGGGCAAGTGTTTGTATTGCTTTATTAGTTAAGGTAAAGGTAGATGCAAGGGAGGTGAGGTTTGGGAGACATTCTGCAGTTGTAATTGCATAACTGATGGGGTGGCTGTTCTGGCTTTCAGCCCCCACACCCTCCCTTTAGCTCTCTTCTGGCCAGCGCTGAGGGCTGGTCACAAGACAGCCAGTTCTGATCTCTACCCCTGTTGTGATCGCTAGATAAAATCTTCATGACAGAAACATCGGTTTGTACTGGACCCAGCTATGACCTTGTCTCTTTTGTCGGACCATCTGTCTTGACAGTGGCTATGCAGCAGCACCCAAGACTCTACACTTGGCAGCCGCAATGCCCAGAAAGATTACGGGCTTTGCAGACTTTGCAGAATGCTTGAAAGCCATGATTCCATATTAGCAAACCTAGATAAGGAAGACTGTCCAGGCCTACGTGGGTTTGTCCTGGAAAGCCAGGTGGCCATCTCCTTCTGTTTAGAGATCAGTTGTTCTGCCTGAGCAGATGTACCATGAAGTCTTGGCAATGGCATGGACACCACCTTTTCTAGTGAATGGGAAGTTTAAAGCTAATTGTAGTTGATTGTCACTTGAGCCAAACAGTTTTGACTTGAGCCTTAAAAACAATTTAATTATGAATTTCTGAGTAGCATTTCTAACATGTTAGGATGTTGTGCATAGAAAGTGAATCAGTGAGCTCTAACTGGTTTGGCTCAGTGGATAGAGGGTCGGCCTGCGGACTGAAGGGTCCCAGGTTCGATTCCGTTCAAAGGCATGTACGTTGGTTACGGGCACACCCCCAGTAGGGGATGTGCAGGTGGCAGCTGAACGATGTTTCTCTCTCATCGATGTTTCTAACTCTCTATTCCTCTTCCTTTCTCTCTGTAAAAAAAATCAATAAAATATCTTTTAAAAAAGTGCATCAGTGATTCCTTAGGTTAATTTTCCAGGTTAGTCTATTGTGGCTTCATTTTGTAAGCTCCTGGATACAAGCTTCAGTGAGAAATAGTCCATAATGGCTACAGGAGATTCTAATACCTGAAAGTTTGTGTGTGGTAAATTAGGGAGAGCTGAGTGTGCTCATAAAAATGAGTATTTTCTAGATAGAGGAACTGATGGTTAGCAAAGTTTGATACCTTTACCAAGGTCATGTAACCAATAAGTCAGAGAGTTGAGATTTGAATGCAGCCCCAAGTCCAAAGCCTTGTTTTAAACCACTACAGTGTAACCACTGCCCTTGTGCATTGAGATTGTTCCCTGTTCTAAGAGGCTGCCCTTTGAGAGAATTAGGGGCAATGACTGAACTAGTGTTGCTATCATTTTTGAAAATGACCCTTTCACAAAACTTGGGAAAGTTCTGTAGAAACTCAGGGTGGATCACCCCTCAGTTCACTAGTTGTAAGTAGAAATTGTTTCCTTGAAAAGATTCTGAAAATCTTATAGCTTAGAACTTAAGTTAATTTTTACTCATCACATAAATGTGTTCAAGGCACTGTGTTGGGCTGTTTGGAAACAAAATTATTTATTTCTTAGGTAAACTTGGTATGAGCAAGTGAAAAAATAAACAGCGGACTAGGGGAAGATTCACCCTTTCTTTGAAGGTTATCAGACTAAAGCAACCCCTTAAGGACTGGTTGTGTGATTAGCAAAAGTATGCAATTACCCATGTTGTATTCTGGACATACAGGCACTCAATTCCCCAAACTCTCAAGGCTTTGTGATCTTTTGTGAAATTTGATGATTTGAGATTCATTCTGTTGAGATGTAATAGCTTTTTAGATTTCGTGAATGTTCCATTAAAGTTCAAGACTTTAAACTGCATGTATGTGAACACCAAGGGCGAATACATGAAAGTCTTTGATGGTACCTAAGGCAGGAGAATTGGCAGCTAGCTAAGAGCAGCACCCTGAGGATTGTGACCGACGAGGCAGTAGGGAGAGGCAAGTTCTCTGGGGCAGAAGGGGACCGACTTCCCAGCTTGGCACCATTGGCCCTTTCCTTCCTAACTGTGTCTTACACAAGCTCCAAATTTCTTTAAATTTTACTTTAGAACATATTGTTTGCTTTTCACATTTCTTCTATGTTGCTGTATAATTTCCCCCTAGCTCTGTTGGAAAACATGCCTTTTAGACCTGCACACACAAACCCACCCCAAACCCCACAGCTAATGCAAGAATAGGGGTACCTGGCTGGTGTGGCTCAGCGGTTGAACCAAGAGGTCGCCGGTTGGATTCCGGGTCAGGGCACATGCCTGGGTTGTGGGCTCGATCCCCAGTAGGGGGCATGCAGGAGGCAGCCAATCAATGTTTCTATCTCTCCCCTTCCTTTCCTCTCTCTCTAAAGTCAATAAAAACATATTAAAAAAAGAAGAAAAAAGTGATCTCTTGGACTTCAGTGTGTAGTGTGGTAATGGTTAGAGGTCATGGTTTAGAATAAATGAGTTCTATGTCCTTTCTTGAATTATAACTTAATATGGTGAAGAGATTAAGTAACTTGGTGAATGATGCATGATTAGGAAGGGTCAGTGTTAAGTTTTGGTCTCTATATCCAGCCCTGTGTTCCATACCCAAGAAACTTTCTGTTTTATTTTGTTAAAAGGAAGGAGATAAAAGTATCAGGGCCCAGGAGGTAAGCTTTTCCTTTTTCATCATTCATCTTAGCTTGTCCCTAGTGTGTAATAAAGCTAAGCATTTATTTCCTTCAGGATATCCTATTCTCTGATTTTTCCTGGAACTCTGGAGGGAGAGCATTCCAAATGCCTAAAAGTTTTCTTCCTTCAAAATCTCTATCCATTCTCAGGCCAGTAGGATTGGGTGGCATGGTGTCAGAAAGACTGAACATTCTTGCCTAGCTTCTTAACCTTTTGAGGGGTCGCTGTTATTTATTGATTGAAGCTACTGCAGAAGAACCCCTGAGACATGGGCTTAAATTTGCTTTTGTTATTATGTTTGACTTTCATGGTTCTTAAGACTGAACTGTAGAATAATTTTCCATTTTATTTGAAGTCAGTTCCCTTTTGTGATCAGTTGACATTCTTGCTTGAGGAAAGAAATTAATACGTCATTGATTATGTTGCAGCAGTAACTGTGTAGGAATGCCAGGCTGGTACAGTTTGTATATAGTATACTGTTCTTCCCATGAGTATGTTCTCTGGTTCATTCACAGCAATGATTTAGGGGTGCCCGAGATCTAAGTTTCTTTGCTTCTCTGCCTTCTCCGATTTATTCTCCCCTTTCTCTCCACTGTCCTTTTTGCTACCCTCGTTGAGTCTTTAGGCTGAGGGTGGAGTCATACTGGTTAATGTCTTTCTGCAAATGGATTGTGACTACATTTCACAGTGAAATTAAATCCAGGGGTTTCATAGTCTGTTTAATCTACAGCTGCTCTTGGCTCTTACTATCAAAATGAACATTAGAAATATTGGTCAATTATATGATGTGAATTAAAGATTGCCATCCTGCTGAGGGTTCGGTGAGCCTTAAAAAATACCTTCCTGCCGAATCGGTTTGGCTCAGTGGATAGAACGTCGGCCTGCGGACTCAAGGGTCCCGGGTTCGATTCCGGTCAAGGGCATGTACCCTGGTTGCGGGCACATCCCCAGTAGGGGGTGTGCAGGAGGCAGCTGATCGATCTCTCTCATCGATGTTTCTAACTCTCTATCCCTCTCTCTTCTTCTCTGTAAAAAAAAAAAAAAAATCAATAAAATATATTGAAAAAAAATACCTTCCTTGCTAAAACTGTCTCTACCTGAGTACCACAAAACACCATAGAGTATTGGGTCATATGTTAATTTTATATTAAAACATCAATTGTCACACTCTCTGGTTTTATTGACGCCTACAAGACTTCCATCTCATGACTGTGGCTTGAATTCCAGGCAAATTTGCGTGCCTTTTCTGTTTTTCTGCTTTTTCACAGATATGTTTTAAAATCATTGTGGTCTAAATGTTTCATTCTTGAAGAACCAAAGTGATAAAGAGCTGGAATTGCTTTCTATCCCACCATCTGTTTTACCATTTGTCTTCTGTAATGAGAACATTAAGTTGAGCTTCCCTACCCATTTCCCTTTAAGGCTCTGATTTAGTGCCCACCAGGAAGGGATGAACCATGTGTAGGTTTTTCCGGCCAGTAAGGGTTAGTTGCCAAATCTTTTTTGATGGTTTTCTATCGAGCAATAAGTTAGATAGAAGGGCAATTCATTGATCTTTATCCCCAAATTTGTGTACTAACTATATTAAAACATTTGTGAGCACCGTGCGGTAAAATGAAGTTACCTATTGCATAGGTACAGGGCTACATTTGACAGGGATTCCCCTCTGATTATTTGAGGTACTCTCAAGCTGGTTAATGTTTTAAAACTACTTTAGAAGGAAAACAAGGGAAAACTTAGAAAAGTCTGGTTTTAAAAAATATATTTTCATTGATTTCAGAGAGGAGGGAAGAGAGAGATAGAAACATTAATGATGAGACAGAATCAGCCTCCCTCACACCTCAGGGAATTGAACCATGACCTCATGGTTCATAGGTTAAACCTCAACTGCTGAGCCACTCTGGCCAGGTGAAAAGTCTGATTTTTAAGCCTCTTACTTTACTAGAAGCATTCAGCAGGGTGCAAATTTTGATTCTAGGCATGTGAACACTAAAAGACGACAGCTGCTAGATGCTATAAAACAGTTAAATTCTCCATCTGGTTTGCAATATGCATGAGGATTGGCTGCAAATATGGATTGAATGCCTTGCCCCAGTTAGTTTACAAATATGGCGGGTCTTTTAATTATAGAACATGAAGTATCGTCCTGAACACCAAAACTCTTACAACTATTCTGTGAAAATGCAATATAGAAGCAATATCATTAAAAAATTTGCTCTACTTAATTTCTAAAAGCAATTTTTACATCTTCAAGAATCTGACAAAGAATAGAAGAATCTTAGATGTAGATTAAGTTTGGAATGACAATGAAGTGAAAGGAAGAGCAAAGAAATTTTGTTACAATTGAAACTGCCTGAATAAGGCAACACTTTGAATCTGGTATTTCTTCCTTTGAGAAAGTTATTTTTCTTAACAAAACCACCCACCTTTTTATTTTAAAAATCTAAATTTATTTTTAAATTGAGATATAATGACATTGTATTAGTTTCAGGTGTACAATATAATAATTCAATATTTGTATATATTGTGAAATGATCACCTTCGATCACCACACTTAGCTACAATTTCTTTTTCTTTTCTTCCCTTCCCTTCCCTTCCCTTCCCTTCCCTTCCCTTCCCTTCTCTTTCTTTTGTTGGTAATCCTCACCTGAGGAGATTTTTCCATTGATTTTTTTTCTTTTTATGGAGAGTGGAAAGGAGGGGGAGAGACAGAGAGAGAGAAGCATCGATGTGAGAGACACAATGATTGGTTGCCTTCTGCATGCACTCCTACTGGGGCCAAGGATCAAGCCTGCAGCTGAAGTATGTGCCCTTGACTGGAATCGAATCTGGGACCCTTCAGTCTATAGGACGATGCTCTATCCACTGAGCAAAACCAGCTAGGGCCAATTTTTTTCTTTCTTTCTTTTTTTTTTTTTTAATCTTTATTGTTCAGATTATTACATTTGTTCCTCTTTTTTCCCCCCATAACTCCCCTCCTTCCAGCTCCCACCCCACCCTCCACCCTCACTCCCCACCCACTGAGTTCATCCATAGGTGCATGATTTTTGTCCAGTCACTTCCCGCATCTCCCACACCCCTTTTCCCCCAAGAATAGTCAGTCCATTCCCTTTCTATGTCCCTGATTCATTATAGTCACCAGTTCATTCTGTACATCAGGTTATTTATTCACTTGATTCTTAGATTCATTTGTTGATAGATGCATGTTTGTTGTTCATAATTTGTATCTTTACCTTTTTCTTCTTCTTCCTCTTCTTAAAGGATACCTTTCAGCATTTCATATAATACTGGTTTGGCGGTGATGAACTCCTTTAGCTTTTCCTTATCTGTGAAGCTCTTTATCGGACCTTCAATTCTGAATGATAGCTTTGCTGGATAAAGTAATCTTGGTTGTAGGTTCTTGGTATTCAGCACTTTGAATATTTCTTGCCATTCCCTTCTGGCCTGCAAAGTTTCTGTGGAGAAATCAGCTGACAGTCGTATGGGTATTCCCTTGTAGGTAATTGAGCCTCTTTCTCTTGCTGCTTTTAAGATTTTCTCTTTGTCTTTTGCTCTTGGCATTTTAATGATGATGTGTCTTGGTGTGGTCCTCTTTGGATTCCTTTTGTTTGGGGTTCTCTGCGCTTCTTGGACCTGTAAGTCCATTTCTTTCTCCAGGTGGGGGAAGTTTTCTGCCATTATTTCTTCAAATAGGTTTTCAATATCTTGCTGTCTCTCATCTTCTGGCACTCCAATGACTCTGATATTAGTCCGCTTAAAGCTGTCCCAGAGGCTCCTTACACTATCTTCACACTTTCGGATTCTTTTTTCATTTTGCTTTTCCAATTGGGTGTTTTTTGTCGAATCTTTGTTTTGATTCTTGTGCTCCTCTGGTCTGCTATTGGGTATAATATTCTTTATTTCAGTCCGTGTATGCTTACTTTCTAATTTCTTTATCGTAGCATCGAGGGTCTCATTAGTTTTCGTGAGGCTCTGCACAAATTTATGGCAAGCCCTCAAAATTGCGATTCTTAGCTCCATATCCTCCATTTCTGTCATGTTTTTTTGTCTCCACATCTTTTATGCTTTCTTGGTGCACCCCCTTGTGGTCTCTGTGCGCAGTCTTGTTCTAGCCAAGCCTTAATTGTTGTAGTTAACACTAGAGGGATTTGACCACCAGGCCGACTGGCTGTGGAAATCAGCTGTGGGAAAACTTCAGTCCTCAGGGGAGGCGCTAGCCCAGCCCTTGCCTGAGGCGATCGGCAAATGGCTGTGCGCAGGGTTTGGGCGGGGCGGGCTCAACAGGGCAGGGGGAGGGAGCAGCTATGGCCGCTCTCAGTCCGTCCCCAGGGGCTCTGCCTCTCTGTCCCAGCAATCGCTGCAAACCTCGGAGGGGCCATAGCCAGACAGTTCCGCTTCTCCCGTTTGAGTCTGGGTCCCTAGAGACTCGCCCGGATCTGTAGCCCAGAGTCTGAGATTCGCTCCTAATTGAAAACGACAATCGCGCCCTCAGCCGCCAGCCCGCTTTGCGCGCGCACCCTCACCACTGCACCGCCGTACCTTTAAATTTTCCACACTGCGCCTCCGCTGAGCGTTGGAATGCTGTTGTTTTTGCTTCTAGTTGAAGAGACTCTCCTCAGCCAGCCTTCCCGTGGTTCTGGTTGATGTCCGCTCCGACTTTTCGTTGTATATTTGAAGTGGTTGTCCACGGCGGCAGTCTCCGGTGTTTACCTATGCCGCCATCTTCGATTCTCCAATTTTTTTTCTTGTGATGAGAACTTTTTAAGATTGTAGCTTTCAAATATACAATACAGTATTATTAGCGATAGTCACCATGCTTTATAATACACCCCAGGACTTACTTATTTTATAACTGAAGTTGTATCTTTTGACCACCTTCATCCATTTTGCCCTTCTTTCCCCCGAGTCTGTTCTTTGTTTCTAAGAGTTCAGGGTTTGTTTTCTGTTTTTTCTTTTTTATTTTTTTTATTTTAGATTTCACATATAAGTGAGATGATACAGTACTTGTCTTTTTAAATCTGACTTTAGTTACCATAATGCCTTTGAGGTCCATCCATGTTTTCACAAATGACAAGATTTTTTTAATGGCTGAATAACATTCCACTGTGTGTGTGTATCATATTTTCTTTATCAATCTGTCCATCGATGCATACTTATGTTGCTTCCATGTCTTGGTTCTTATCAATAATGCTGCAATGAACATGAGGTACATATATATTTTCAGAATAGTGTTTTCATTTTCTTTGGGTATATCCAGAAGTGGAATTGCTGGATAATATGGTTGTTCAATTTAATTTTTTTGAGAAATATTCCTACTGTTCCCCATGGTGGCTGTATCAATTTACATTCCCGCTAATAGTGCATAAGGGTTTAATTTTCTCCACATTCTTACCAGAATTTGTTACCTCTTGTCCTTTTTTTAGACTTTATTTTTTCTATGTTTTTATTGATTTCAGAGAAGAAGAAATAAAAACATCAATGATAAGAGAATCATTGATTGGCTGCCTCCTGCATGCCCCCTACTGGGGATCAAGCCCACAACGCAGACATGTACCTTGACCTGGAATCAAACTGTGACCACCTGGTTTATAGGTTTATGCTCAACCACTGAGCCACACCAGCTGAGCCATACTTACTCCTCTTTACCAGCAAGAGGGTACTTCATGGAAACTGTCTCTCTGCTCTACTGGTTGGTGTGAAAAACCAGGCACTGTGTCAGTACAGAAGTTCACCTTCTCCCTTCTTTCTGCAACCCTGTTGAGTCTTGGGACGTGTAGCGAAGAAAGAAATATTTCTGAGTACTAACTTAAATCAGGAAGCTGTAGTGCTGTTTTCTTTCGATAACTAGCAGAAGGGGCCACGCCATTCAGTTGTGTTGCAACTTCTTGCAAGTTTGTCCAAAGCCTGGGCGGGGTGGGGGAGTGGGTGGAGGGTGGGGGGTGGGGGGTGGGGGAAGGTGGTATGTGGGCCAATAAATGATGTCCTAGTAATTGAGTTTCTTCCATCTTATGTATATAGTCATTTACGTAGTATTTTGATGTGTCTGACAATCAAAACTCTTGGGCTTTGATCATTAAGATCACTCATTATTATATCATGGAATCTGGAGGCAGAACATAGATTCAGGAAACATTTCTGGAGTACTTATCCTGTGGCAAACAACTGACAGTGTTTGTCGCTGCCCAGTCCCCTTCCTCCACCTTCTGACCTTCCGTCCCCTACCCAACCCTGAGTTTCTGTCTGTAGTGCAAGCAGTGCCCAGTCAGATACCACTTGCAGAAGAAGGTCGACATGGGAAAGGAGTAAATTTAGTTACTTCCCTATGAACACCGGAGAGAAATTTCCTCATATGGAATTGATAGACCCAGACTGGAAATGTAAAATGTTATAAGTTTATGCTCAGGATATAGAAATTGCTTAGTTGTATTGAATATTCCTTTGAAACGACAATTGTTTCTCTAGTGTAACTGTCCTTCGTGATTATTATTTTCCCCCAAAGTGACAAAATGAGTGTAAATACCATGCAGGGAGCAGTGTCTTACGTTCCTTTCAAAGCAGGTGTTCATCAGTTGCCTGTTGGCAGGACTCATTGAAACCCCCCGCTTTTGGTAAAGGCCCGACCTTTCCTAGTTCCCCTTTGAGCAGAGAAAAGGTACACGTGGCCTTGAAACAATGTGCGCATCATCTGTTCTCCCCCTTCAGTCAGGTTGGAATGTGCTGACCTTGCCGCTGTCTGTGGAGGCTCATGAAGCATCTCCAGGGGTTTCTGAGGCCAGAAAGCCTCTGAAGGCAGATGAAAGGGAAGTCTGTTCATGGGGCCCCAGCACAAGCCACAGGGAAATGTTCTGTATCTAAATGCAATCTGTTGGGTTCTTTTTTTGTTTTTGGCTTTTGGACAAAGTTCTGAGAGGAAGGGGAGGCGCATGCTGCCTTCTGGATGGAAAGGCCATGGTGTCAAAGTCTCGTTGGAGGAGCTCTCCCCAGCCACGAGAAAAGAAAGGGGCGACATAGTCTTCTGAGTTGGAACCTTTTACTTCTAAAGTACCTGCATTTTTAGCCTGACGGTGTGGCTCAGTGGTTGAGTGTCAACCCATGCACCAAGAGGTGGCCGGTTCGATTTCCAGTCCGGGCACATGCCTGGGCTGCAGGTCGATCCCTGGTGGGGGCCCTGTAGGAGGGCAGCCAATTGATGTTTCTCTCCCATGGATGGTTCTCTCTCTCTCTCTCTCCCTTTTCTTTCTCTCTCTCTCTCAAAATCAAGAAAAATATATTTTAAAAAATAAAATACCTTCATTTTTTAAGATTTATGTTTTATCCAGAAATCAACTGTTAATGATGCTGTAGTTGGAAATATTCAATTTATATCAAATATGAAATTTGAAAGGGGGAACATTGACTAGGATGATTATGGAAAGAACCACTTAAACATTATGAATAAAACAGAATGCCTGTTTTGAGTTCAGTAAACACAATTGGAGACTTTTCAGTGCTGGCTAATGAGCCTATCTCGATGAATAAGTCCCTGCCCCGATGGAGCCTTCAGCTCAGCGCAGTGGTCACACCGCCCAGTACAGCGTGCAAAGTAGATGAGAGCATGTGCAACATGCCACAGGAAGGCAGTGGACAGAGTGCCCACTAGGGCGATGCCATTGTTGATGATGTCTTGTAGGTGTTCATCAGGTGCAGGAGAGGGGAAAGGACATTGCAAGCACAGGGGTGGATGCGTGTAAGGACAGTGAGGCATGTGCCACTGACCTGTGCCGGAACCCTGGGGAGGTTTGGGCGGTGAGAGCTTTGTGGTGGGTGTGGCATAGGATGAGTGTAAGATCTGCTGGGGTTAGATGGAGGTGGGAGGTTTAGAGCGCAGACATACGGTGAGGGTTACTGGGTGCCCCTAAACTGGAAGTGGGGGAACCAAGCACAAAAGTCAAATGCCACCTAAAGATAGCTTATCTGTAGAAGAAGCAAAATCTTTAAGATGTCAGCCAAACACAGATTTATTTTTGTCTCCTCCTGACCCGGTATAATTTATTCCCTGGGGTCCAATCCCTTGCCTCCGGTTGAGAACCCTAGCAGGCCTATGGCTTTTCCGCTTGCTCTTAGTAAACTGACTATCCTACTTCCGGGTGCATACACACAGTCCCAAGTCTGTATTTACAAGTGTTCAGCTCAGCATATTAATTAACATTTCAATTTTCACTCAAAGATGAGAGTCTTTGTTGTCCATCCTATAGCCAGGGTCTCCTCTGAGCTCCTTTCTCCACTGTAGCTTGGTCTGGAGCAGGTGGGAGGGAACCAGTGGTCTCAAAAGGGGAAGCAAGTTCAGGTACAGGTTCTTCTGTTAGTCTCCGTCTCCCCACACTCTAGATGCGATTTTGACCTCCTTAGAGGGGAAGAGACTTCTGTGACTGGATGGCATCACTCTCTCCAAACCTGACAGATGTTTAAAGCTGGCTCTCTTCCTCTTGGGAAACCAGATCTGAGACTTTGCATTTGTGAATGTTGGATATGATTACATGGCACCTTTCTTTGAAGTTTTACAGTGGTTACTTCTCGGGCTCTCAGTGGAAGTTTTAATATCCCAATAAGTGTATATTAATTTTAATATCCTGATAAGTGTATGGGGCATGAAAAGTTGGCCTGGAGATACATTGGGAAAAGGAAGGGATGGCATGGGGAGGTAAAATAAAAAAATTATTAACATTTATTTAGAATTTATAATGTGTCAGGTGCTGTTTTAAACATGTAATGCTT
This sequence comes from Myotis yumanensis, assembly GCF_028538775.1. Lineage (NCBI taxonomy): Eukaryota > Metazoa > Chordata > Mammalia > Chiroptera > Vespertilionidae > Myotis > Myotis yumanensis. The sequence goes on along the minus strand of NW_027223754.1, from coordinate 184,311,206 downwards.
TACATCATCATGATTTTATGAAATAGGTGCTAATATTTTCTCCATGTTATAGACGTGGAAATAGGAGCACAGAGAGGTTAAACGATTTGCCCAAGATCACAGAGTCAGTGGCATTGCCGGGTTCCAGCCGGGGTTGTCTCACTCCACAGACTGCTCTTAATCTTCATGCTGCATTGGCTGCTACAACATGCCTGCAGGTTTGCTAACTGCTTTACAGAGATGCTCTCATTAAACGCTTTTACCCTGTTTCGGAAATGAAGATACTGAACCTCAGAGAGGTTAATTAATTTGCTGAAGGTCACATAAGTAGTGCAGCTGGGATGTTAACCAGTTTGGATTGATTCCCAAGGTGTTTTGCTCTTAGCTGCTGCATCGCTGGCTTCCTCATGGAGAATGCATCCCGGCAGCTCACAGATGTGCGATCTTTTGGGGACAGCACAGGGATTCAGAGTGCAGACGCTGGACCCAGACCTCCTGGGAGCAGGTCATGGGCCCCCACTTACTGGCTGGGGGACGTTGAATGTATTCTTAACTGCCTGCTTGTAGAGTTCCTACACTGTGCCTTATTCAACCTCACGTGCAAACTGGGGACAATACCTGTACCTAGAATGCAGAGTTATTATGAAGGTGAAATGTGTTAATATGAGTAGATGCCTAGTGCATAACAAGTGCTCAACAAATTTTAGCTGTTATTGTTTGATTATTATATGAATTCAAAATAGAATCAGGAACTGTTGCTGTGAATGAGACTATTAACAAATAGGAAATACAAATTCAGGTTGTGGAAATAATGTTCATCTCAGTGTTCCCAGGGACTAAGGACTTCTGGACGAAGTAGAATGACTTTCTGTCCAGGTGGTAATCATTCTTAGGTTCTTTTTAAAAAATTTATTTGTTTTTTATATTTTCATTGATTTCAGGGAGGAAGGGAGGGTAGAAGAGAGATAGAAACATCAATGATGAGAGGGAATCATTGATTGGCTGCCTCCTGCAGGTTGGACCAAGCCCACAACCCAGGCATGTACTCTTGACCGGAATCGAACCCGGGACCCCTCAGTCCGCAGGCTGACACTCTATCCACTGGGCCAAACTGGCCAGGGCTTAGGTTCTTTTTTGTTGTTGTTTTAGCATTTCTGTCTTGTCACCTGAATACACCCTTGAGCAATTACATGGGAATATAGAACTTTAGGTTTTCTTGAAAAGAGCAAATGTAAATAGTCTTCTATCTTGCTCCTACCAAAAGCTTACCTGACATTTACAGCCAGGATAAGGTCTTGCCTTAAGTTCATTGTATGAGTCCAGTCTCTTTTGACTTCGATGGACTTGTTTTTTCAGAAACAAATTATTGAGTGCTTTCAATGCGTTTGGCCCAATTCTGGATACTGGGGAGAGAGCAGGAACAAAACAGACACAAATACCTGCCTTCAGAGAGCTTACGCTCTAGCGAGTGAGAAAGACAATAGATAAATAAGGAAAATTTATAGTAAGTCAGACAGCAGTAAGACAATAGGGAGGAATAAAGCAGGGAAAGAGAGGACTTGCTGGGGTTTTTAGTTTTAAATACAGTGTCAGACTTAGGTGTGATGACCTAATTGTAACTTTGTTAAAAAATACCTCTTACCATTTAGAGTGATATACAGATGCATTGTGGTAAAGTATACAGAGCTACTATGGTGAATGAAATGTCTGAAATTTGCTTTAAATTAATCCAGAACTGGGCCAGGGGCACGAGGAAGGACTTAGAGCTGAAACAAAGAGGCTATGTGTTAAGTGTTGAAGCAAAGTGACAAGTATGTGGGGGTTCATTAACCTCTTTGCTCTACTTTTGGGTGTATTTGAAAGCCTCCACAATAAAAAGTTAAAAAATCTTCTGACTCCACAAACATGCACAAATTAAAACAACTGGATTCCATTGTAAAACATAGACAGAAAAACCTAAATCCACAAAGTTACAAAAATAATCAATAAAATAATTACTTAAATTATTAAATTTATATAAACAACGTCATATTTACATAAATTTATATTAATGATTTTGTATACAATTATTAAATTAAAAACTAACAGAATAATTCAGTGTCAGGGATGGCTTTGTTGAGCAGGTGCAGTCCAAGTGGAGACCTGGTGCGGGGGGGTCGGGAGGCTGCAAGTGTTGAAGGTTGTGGTGGGGGGGTGGGCGGGAGGGGGGATAAGGCAATGAGCCCTGGGGAATTCTGGCAAAAAGCCTTTGAACTGAAAAGAAGTGAGTGATCCAAACTGTGAATCAAATTCCATGACTGTTGCTGTGTTGCTGGGGAGGGCATTACCCTAGTACGGGGCACATGGTCCATGACGATGTCCTTCATGTATGTTGTGCTTTGCAGCTTAGGAAGCTCTTCGCAGGCCTACAAGGTGGGCTCGTGTCAGACTCATCATTGCTCCCCCAGGGCCTCGCAGATATCCTGTGCTGTTGAGTGTGGAGCATTCATTTTCTCATATCTTGTCCTATGACAAACCTGTAGGGTAGACAGGGAAGGAATCTCTATTCTCATTTAGTACAAACAAGGTATCATGGACTATCATTAGGAGGCTTAAATTGCAGCCTTGCTGTATGGTAAAGCTATTTGATTTTAAGTCCTGTGGGTCTTTTCCCTCACTCCCCTGATCTGTTAAGAGGCCCTATTTCTTGGTATAGAAGGAATGCTAGGTGGTTAATTTTTTGGTGTGTGTGTGTGTGTGGGGGGGGGGGGGGGGCGCGGGGGGCGTGCAGTTTGAGAGGTAAATAAGAGCACTAGTGCCTCATGCTTTTAAACTCTTAGGGCCAAATTAAGTTTCCTCAAACTGTGTGTGGCCAGAGAAAGTAAGAAATCTTATTTCTAAACCCGGGCATGAAACTGTTGCTCTGAGACTTGGTATCACTTAACATTGGAAAATGTAAAACTGAACGAGACCCACAAAGGCATTTTACATGCTGCTTAAAGTTAAACACCCAGGAAATTATGTGCATATGTCTACGTGCACATACATTGTATTTCAGATTCCATGGTCTTAAACTTTCTTTCCATATGTAGAATTTTTATAACCAGCAAATAGATGGGACTTTGGGGTTTAATGAAAAGATGTGTATGGATAACATATGTTTCCCTTTATAAAAAATAATCCTCAGACTATTGAAAATGCCTGAGTTTTTAATGGAATAATTTTATTTGAGTTTTAAATCATACCCACCCCCTCCTTTTAAAAATGTACCATATTTTTTCTAAGGGTCTTATTTTTAATTCTGGGGGATGTTCAGAATAAGAAATATTTTTGTATCCTTAGTTGATTCTACATAGATATGTCTTTTACAGATGTTACTGTATTTTGTGTTGGGAGGTACATGGAGGGTATATTTAGAATTTTAACTTCATAGTCTTTGCTTCATCTTTGGGGGACAGATTTAATTAACAGCCTAAATGAGTTTCTTTGCTCTTAGAAGAGCATGCTTTAGGGAAATTATCTTAGAGTAAGTGAGAGGCAAATCTGCAATTTTCTTGATCTTATATGTCATTTGGGAAAAATGGTGTGGGTTAGTATATAGTTATTCAACTTGGGGATTCATTGTCTTTTGAACATACACTTAAAAAAGGTCATAAATTTGTAATAGAACTTACCAGAGGGTATAATTTTATATTTTAGGTTCATCCTGGATGTGTCCTAAAGTCTGTCATAATATGTCCCCTGTAGGCTGTTCTAAAGGGTCAGCTGTTTGAGATTTCTATGGAAAGCAAATTAATTTTAGTGGAAGTAATTAGACCAGGGGAATAACTATGGCTAGCCATGCTATTTCTTTGTAAGTAGTAACTAATGTTGATGTTAAAAAGTTTGTATAAAAAATGGCCCTAGCTGGTTTGGCTCAGTGCATAGAGCGTCAATCTGCGGAATGAAGGGTCCTGGGTTCAATTTCAGTCAAGGGCACATGCCCGGGTTGTGGGCTCATTATTACTACCTGACAGTTATTTGGGTGAATGCTTTTAAATTGATAAGTCTTTTAAATATATACTTTAGCTAGTAATTCTACTTTTATTATATTACTAGATGCCCAGTGCACGAAATTTGTGCACAGGGGTGTGTGTCCCATCAGTCCAGCCTGCACCCTCTCCAATCTGGGACCCCTCGGGGGATGTCCGACTGCCAGTTTAGGCATGATCCCGGTATCACTTAACATTGGAAAAAGTAAAACTTACAAAATTTGGGGATCAGGCCTAAACTGGCAGTCGAACATCCCTCTCACAATCCAGGACTGCTGGCTCCTAACTGCTCACCTGCCTGCCTGCCTGATCACCCCTAATGGTCTCTGCCTGCCTGCCTGATTGCCCCTAACTGCCCCCCCCGCCAGGCTGATCACCCCTCACTGTCTTTGCCTGCCAGCCTGATCGCCTGTAACTGCCCCCCGCCCCCCCCCGCTGGCCTGGACGCCCCTAACTGCCCCCCCTTGCTGGCCTAACCGCCTCTTCCTGCTGGCCTGATCACCCCTAACTGCCCCCCCTTCCAGCCTGGTTGCCCCTAACTGCTCTCCCTGCCAGCCTGATTGCCCCCAACTGCTCCCCACTGCTGGCCTGGTCACCCCTAACTGCCCCCCTGCCAGCCTGGTCACCCCTAACTGCCCCCCTGCTTGCCTGATTGCACCTAACTTCCCCTCCCTGCCAGCCTGGTTGCCCCCAACTGCCCCCCCGCTGGCCTGGTTGCCCCTTACTGCCCCCCCCCCGCTGGCCTAGTCGCCCCTCACTGCCCCCCCCTACTGGCCTGGTTGCCCCCAACTGCCAACCCCCCCAACGTGCTGGCCTGGTTGCCCCACGCCGCCTGCTGTTCGGTTGTTGTGTGAGGGCATCCTGACCAATTTGCATATTCCTCTATTATTAGTTTAGATCAGTGGTTCTCAACCTTCCTAATGCCACGACCATTTAATACAGTTCCTCATGTTGTGGTGACCCCCAATTTCATTGTTACAAATTGAACATAATTAAAGCATAGTGATTAATCACAAAAACAATATGTAATTATATATGTGTTTTCCGATGGTCTTAGGTGACCCCTGTGAAAGGGTCATTTGACCCCCAAAGGGGTCGCAGCCCACAGGTTGAGAACCGCTGGTATAGATGGTCAACAAATGTGGCCTGGAATTTTTTTTGAATTTTGCACTTTGTGAGGTTTCTTTTTCACTACTTTATAGTTGAATTTTGTAAGTTCTTCTTGATGACCTGGAAATGGAATATTATATGTTTTTAGTAGATATAGTCATATTTTCTGTGTGTTTTTGTGGAATACTGTATGTGTGTATTTCTAGGAATTTCTCATGCTAGGTTAACATTAATGTAAATTGTGACTTTGATAAAAATAAAAAGACCTTTTATTTAAAAAATTTATTTATTGATTTTAGAGAGAGGTAGAGAGAAAGAGAAAAAGAGAGAGAGAGAGATTGAGATCAATTTGTTTTTCCATTTATTTATACATTCATTGGTTGCCCTTGTATGTGCCCTGTCTAGAGATCAAACCCACAACCTTGGTGTATCAGGAAGATGCTCCAACCAATTGAGCCACCCAGCCAGGGAAAAATAAAAAGACCTTTTAAAAATTAGCAATGCATATTTATGTTGGTAAAATATCACCTTAGTATCCTATATAATAAAACCCTAATATGCAAATCGACTGAATGGCAAACTACTGGTGGAATGACCGGTTAGGGGAAGCTCCTGTGTTGAGCATCTGCTCCCCAAAAGGGAGGTGACCAGCAGCGGCAGCGATGATTGGGGGGCGAGGTTGGCAAGTGGACGGCGCCAGGCTACCAGCCAAGGTGGGTGCCAGTGGGGACCCCTCCTGACACCCCACCCGCCAGTCGCCCCACAGATGGCCCTGATCGCCGGCCAAGCCTAGGGACCCTACCCTATATATTGGGAACAGTCTCTTAGATTTTAAAATTAAAACCTGGCAAGGCTACTCTAACACTGAAAAAACAGGATGATGCAGAAATGACATGCATGGACTCTGGCTTGCATATTTTGTGGTCAGCCCTGATTCTGACACTTATAACTGTGTGACAAAGCCAATTACTTAACTTCTCTCTGCTTCAGTTTTTCCACCCAGAAGATGGGGAAAATGGTACTACTGCCTCAGAAGGATCATGTTATGTACTACTTTTTATAATCAGGGTAAAAAAATGTAGCTTCCCTTACAACAGCAAGATGCCTTTCACCTGTATGAAAAGTATGGTCTGGTGCATGCAGTGTTCTGGATTGCGAGAGGGATGTCTGACTGCCAGTTTATGCCCGACATCCCCTGAGGGGTCCCAGATTGTGAGAGGGCACAGGCCGGGCTGAGGGACCCCCATGCTTGAATTTCGGGCCTCTAGTGGCAATATAATATTCTTTCTCTCTCTCAAAATATGTGATAGAATGCCCCAACTCCCTAGTCAGCATCAGATCATATTTCTTAAAGAAGAGGTGTTCAGAAATCTCATTGGGAAACGGAAGGCTACAATTGGGCTGTGGTGTGGTCTGTCATCCTCTGCACATTATGAATGCTTTTGAGTCTTCTATGGGTGGGGAAATGGGGAGATGATTTGTATGATGGGAGGAGACACCAGGTTCCAAATTCCATGTGAATCTCTGGCATTCAGGGGCAGCTGATATGTGAACGGAGCTAAAAGATTTCAACAAGAGAAACCTGCTTTGTTGTTAAAGTAATGGGCTCATCGGTCAAGGTTGTACTACCAGAGAGCACCTCCTGCTATCGCCAGGGCACGTCATTGGTGCTGCAAAATGGGTCCTTGAAATAAGAGAACATGGGGGAGGAGCTTAGCAGGCTTTTTGCCAGGAGTCTGCTGGCAGAGTAGGGACACTCTCCTGAGTAAGGTGAGTTTCATCTTGGGACCGTCACTGACATGGAGGAAGAGGGATATTCACCACACTGACATTGAGAAAACGTGTAAATGTAGGTAATTTGGGTCTTCTATAAACATTTGCTAATTTTTTCTTCTAACAACATATATTTTTTTTCATACGTACTGGTAACATAATATTTAGAGAAATGATATCATATGAGGGCCATCCAAGGATAAAATTTTCCATGATTTCTAAGAGGGTTTCCTCAGGCAAATAAAATATGAAACCACCTTAAAATAAAGCACTTTTGCCTCTTAGACTAGCCAGCCACTCTGTTCTTGATATTTTTTTTCTGTAGTGCTGACATTTTCCTAGTCTTTGAAGTCCAAAATTCTCTTTGTATGTAGGTATAAAATGGCATACCTGCCATCTAAAGAATTCAACCTGTGTGTGTCCCCACTGCATTTAAAATTTAGGGCTCTCAGATGAATCCAGCTTTATTTAAACCTGGCCAAATAGGTATTGAAAATCTTAATGAATGGGAGCTTCATGTTATTGGCTTATTTCCCACATTATTGAGTTTCTGTCTCAGTTGCCTGAACAATGTTCGATGACTTAATTTACTTTCTTTCTGGGGGACAAGTGGCAAAGAAATATACATAGACATAGGAAGGACTTACAGCTAAACAGATGCATGTAGAACATTAGAATGTCGAATGGGAAATCTGAATTAATTGTGCAGAAATACTGATCAGACGCTACAAAAAGTTTGAATCCTCTGGTAAACTTACTTGAAATTATAAATACTTTAAAAAAGCAGGTTGAAGAGAAGATGATTTCACAACCTTGGTCTTCTATAGAAGAAAAGAATGCCATCTAAGAACTAGGAGGCAGGAGGGGAAGAGAGGGAGAGAGAGAGAGAGAGAGAGAGAGACATGTGGATTGGTTGTATGGGGCTGGGGATCGAACCTGCAACCCAGGTATGTGCCCTAGACTGGGAATCAAACCTGAGACCTTTCGGTGCTTGGGCCCATGCTCTCACCACTGAACAACACCGGCCAGGACTGGTTTGCATTTTAAAATGTCACCCTCCCCATTTCCCCTATAATGTAGTGGTTAACTGCATGGTCTCTGAAACCAAGCTACTTGGATTCCAACCTGAAAGTGACCACTTCCTACTTGTGTGACCTTAGTCCGGTTGTGTAATCTTTTCACAAAATTGGTATGCGGATGGTAACCTACCATACAGGTTTGTTGGGAGAATGAAATTAGTAAATATATGCCGGTATTTGAAATGCTTATGGTAGAAGTATGTCTACAAAATAGTAATTGCCGAGTAAATGTTAGAAATGATAATTTCTGAGTAATTTAATTTCTCTAGATCTCAGTTTTCTCATTTGTATAAGAATGCATTTTTCTGAACTTCTTGCTAGGACTAGTAATAAAATCATGTGTCTGAAGAAATTTTCTTTCTATGAGGAGAGGTATATACTCAAATGCCAAAAGGCTCAAGGCAAAATAAATAACAGAGTTCACTTTGGATCTGGGAGGATAATGGAAGAATTCCTGGCAAAATTGTTATGCATTACAGTTGCCAGATTTGGGAATATTAGAAAGTGACAACATCTAGAAAACAACATGAGAAGCAAAATGTATATGCCAAACTTAAATACTGGGAGGGGGGAGAGAAACTCCTTCTGCCATCGAATATCACTATTATTTTATTCAAGAAGGTGCTTGAAGAGGAAAGGAATTATCTCAGCCCAAGGAGAACGCTTTTAAATCCACATATTGGCTTTTGTGGAATCTTACTATGTTATCATTTCCCTCCTCTCCTCAGATTTAGGGATAATCCCATCATGAACCAGGCAATTTACATGCTAGTGTTTGGAAAGTACTACCTTTAAGTATGAGAGGATTTCAATAGCCAGAAATTTGGATGGAAAGAGGAAAAAAGGATTTTAGCAAAGGCATCTGTATAAAGAAAGGCACAGGGCTAGAGCACCGGGATAATGAATGCTAGCTGTTTCATTAGACAAATTCCAAATCCTAAGGACATAACAAATTATATTTTTTTCTCACCCACATAACATCTGATAGGGCTTGGGCAGGCTTCCTTCATCTTGCCATTTGGGACATGTCTCCTCTAAGATGACTGACATTTAGAAGAATGTCTGCAAAATAGTAAATGCTCAGTAAATGTTAGAAATTATAATTTACAAGTAATTTAATTTCTCTAGATCTCAGTTTTCTCATTTGTATAAGAATACATTCATTCATCTCCGAATGAATGAAATCGGAGAAAAGAAAGGAGGCACTTGGCTCTCTCCTGACTCAGTCTAGAAGCGATACATCTCACTATTCTTACTGCAAGGGAGGCTGGGGAACTGAGATGCTCCCATTTATATTGGTCAGGGCCTGAATGTTATGGGGGTGGGGGTGGGGATAGTAGGATTAAGCACTGCTCAGAGTTTGGCATTATGTAAACCATGGGTGGGAGCAAGGGGCAATAAGAGCTTGAAAAATCTACTATGATGAATTGAGGAAGAATATGAATTCTGGGCTTTGTTAAGGATGCATTACAGTTTTGAGCAGGGACTAATATCAGATCCTTCATAGATCTACTATTTTCTACAGTAACTAAAGAAAATGATAGTTACTGTAGAAAATAGATTTAGGAAGAAACAACAGCCTAAATGAGGGCAGTGATTTTGAAGTTAAATGTGAAAGGCAGTGTAAAAATAGAATTGATAGAAAGTCTTGGCAACTGCTTAGATATAGAGGAGCAAAAAAACTAAGAAGAGAAAGGCAGTGAATGCAATTCTAAGGCCTCTTGTCTTGGAGATTAGGTGAACGGTATAATGAAATAGAACGTCTCATGAAGAGCAGGCTTTGTGGAGCTGCGTGCTGTTTGTGCCAGGTAGCTCTCTGTTGTGCTTGCTGAATTGTAGGAGGCAGTGGAAGCTCCATGGGGAGATGTCCGAGAGACAAGGATGTCAGTCTGCAGAGAAGGTAGATCTGGGCGAAGATAGCTGGAGTCAGGAAATGAAGGATGCCGTTGAGAAGCATAGTGCGTAGCTGTAAGAGAAGGTGGTGGAGAATGAGCCTTTAAACACTACATTTTGATTCTTGTGTTAGTGGGGAGGGGAGAGAAAGTTGAGAAAGTGAAGAAGCCAGAGGAGTGGTAAGAGACCTGCAGAGAGCCGTGGAGGGCTTCCTGATCCATTTTCCTGTGACCAGAGTAAAAGCCCAAACATGTGCTGACAGGTAGTATTTGCATTCTGTGACCTTAAACCTCAAGCAAACCTATGGAACTGCCCAGAAATCCTATTGTATTCTCCCTGAGGAATTCACCTTCCCATTCCAAAGAGGAATAGTTTACACTTTTTCCTCTTTCGTTAACCCATCAACACTCCCTATCCCTCCTTTAATGGCCGATCATCTGGCTGCTTATTTTGCTGAGAAAATGGAGACAATCTAAAAACTACCTCATCTCCCACCACAACGTCTTTGCAGAATCCAGCCTCTAGTCTGTCTACTGTGCTTCTCCATCTGTACTTGCTTCTCTCTGAGCCTCTTCCCTCCATGGGTGCAAAGACTTTCCTCACTTGGTTCTGCTCCTGCAATCATCTTTCCTTCTGCATCATCTTTCCTTCTCTCTCTTGAGTTATCTCTATCAACACATAAGTGTGCTGAAATATCTCCCATCTCTAAAAGCTCTTCCTAGACACACCCCTTCATCTTCCTCTAGTTTCTGTCTCAAGTCTCTGTTCCTCTTCATTGCAAACTCAACAGGATTTCTTTTCTTTTCTTCCTCCCTCCCTCCCTCCCTCCCTCCCTCCCTCCCTCCCTCCCTCTTTCTTTCTTTCTTTCTTTCTTTCTTTCTTTCTTTCTTTCTTTCTTTCTTTCTTTCTTTCTTTCTTTCTTTCTTTCTTTCTTCCTTCCTTCCTTCCTTCCTTCCTTCCTTCCTTCCTTCCTTCCTTCCTTCCTTCCTTTCTTTTGGATATTTTTATTTATTTCTGAGAGGAAGGGAGAGGGAGAGAGACATAGAAACATTAATGATGAAAGAGAATCATTGATCGGCTGCCTCTTGCATGTCCCCAACCGGGGATCAAGCCCACAACCTGGGCATATGCCCTTGACAGGAATTGAACCTGGGACCCTTCAGTCCGCAGGCCGAGACTCTATCCACTGAGCCAAACAAGCTAAGGCTCAACAGGATTTCTTTATGTCCTTTGTATTGTATTTTCTCTTTCAGTATAATCAGTTCTTTCCTTTGCTGAAAGTGCCCTTATCAGCGTCAGCAGTGACTTTCATCTTGCTACACCCAGCCGCCAGTTCTTGATATTCATTTGCTTGAATTCTTGGAAGCTTTGGACAAAGTTGATCACATCCTCCTCATTGAAGCAACAACTTCCAGAACACCTAAATGCTGGGGTTTTCTCCTAGTTTGCTGGTCCCTACAAATGTTAGAGTGCCCCAGGGCTCAGTCCCTGGATCTTTATCCACATGTGCTCCCACCTAATTGGTTGGAAATACTATCTTCATACACAGGACTCCCAAGTCTTCTCCAGTTCTGACCTTTCCATTGAGCTTTAGGTTTGTGTATCCGCTTGCCTATTTAACATCTGTGCTAGACCGACAAAAACTGAAGTCCAATTGCCCAGAACAGAACTATTGGCCCCTCCCGTCCACATCCCTTCCCAGCTCTACCAGCAAATAAACCCTCTCTCAGTCTTCTGCTCTCTGTCCCTTCTTCCACCACTGCCCACCACTGGTTTTTGTAACAGCCTCCTGACTGGCCTCTCTGCTTCACTGTTGCTTCCCTTAACCCTAAACCCAGGATATACTCTGTACAGTAGCCAGAGTGATTCTTTTAGAACTGCAATTAGACCATATTACTATTCTGTTCAAAACCTTTACGATAGAACCTGGCACCTTTTCCATGGCCTACAAGGCCCTGTAAGGTCCCATCTTTCTGGCTACTCCTTGCTTTGCTTATCCCATTCCAGCCACACTAGTTTCTTCCCTTTAATTGAGCAAGCCAAGGATGTCTGACTGAGTATGACGGCCTTTGCCTTATGCTCCCTCAGATATTTGAGTAACTCTCTTGCTTTCTTTATGAGGTCTCTGCTCAAATATAACCTCCAGGAGAAACCTTCCTTGACAATCCTGTCTAAAATGGCCACTCTTACACCTTTTCTAGGCCCTTTACCCTGTTTCATTTTTCCTTATTCAGGCAGTCCTCAGGTTACATTGACGTACATCATTTTGTGGATACGTTGTCATCTCCCATTTATTTAATAAAAAAAAAAAGTTCCGTCATTTCAACGTATGGACATATGTGCTTTATGTTTTTTATTATTTTTTACCACAAGGTCAGGAATTGTTATCTTTCTTTTATTTATTTATTTATTTTTTTAGTTTCACTTCATTACTGCTGTGTATGTGCTCCATGTGAGTGACGTAGGTGCTTATGTAGGTGGGTTCCAACTTACAGTGAAAACCGCGTTATGTCGCGCTATAGGAGCGGATCTCTGATATAACCCGAGGACCTACTGTAGTCCTATCACTACCTAAATTTATATTGTATATTTGTTGACTTTTTTTTTATTAAGGTATGATTGATATATAACTTTATATTAGTTTCAGGTGTACAACTTAATGATTGTATATTGTTTACTTTTTAATTGTCTATCTCCTACACTAGAATATAAGATCACTGAAAGCAGAATTCTATATAATAAAAGAATAGTATGCAAATTGTTTCCTCGACCTGGAGTTTGTCCGGGAATTCAACCAGGGGGAAGGGTCGGCCAGGGAAAGGGAGGGAGGCCCCGGCCGGCAGTTGGCAGTCGCTAGGGACCCTACTAGTGCACAAATTTCATGCACTGGGCCTCTAATAAGTAAATAAGAATGATCTGTTTTGTTTTTCTTTAAATCTCTGTATCCCACTGTCTACTGCCTACAGTACTGCCAGTACTACTGTCTACTACCCTACTGAATCTGGCACACAGTAGGAAGTCTATAAATATATATCGAATGAATAGTGAATGAACAAACACATTTTGTTCAGAATCTTGCAAGTAACAGTTAATGGGATATAGCGACTATAACCCAAGTGTATATGGTCTTTGGCATAGATGTCCTAGCTGGAAACATTTGATTCCACAGACAACTTCTGGCTTCTCCATTTTCCACATCTTTACCTTGAATGACTATTCCCTCTCCTCTCAACTTCTCCAACTCCTCAGCACTCCCTCAGATAATTCAACCTTGAAATCATTTTTGATTGTGAGAATTATATAAGCTTGGGAAAAAAGACAGTGAAGTGTTAGAGGTCATGCTGCCATCTAAAGGACAGAAATGGTAGGAAGCGTTTCTTGTTAGTAAAAGTGAGGGACCAGATTGGAATTAGCAGTGGGGCAGGTAAGGCCAACTCAGCCTTCTCAGAAAACCTCTTGTTCTCTTTGGTGACCTAAGGACATGGAGGTTGTTGGGTAATTAGCACAAATGTCTGTAAAAGATTTAATGTCAGAAAGTCACACTTGATCTGCCTTTTCCTCCCCTCCTTTATTTTTAAAGTGTGTAAGTTGTGTGTGTGTGTGTGTGTGTGTGTGTGTGTGTGTAGCAAGGGGGTAGCGGGGTGGTGGGGGCAGAGGGAGGAGGTGGATTTATTTTTTCTTAGAGAAAAGATCTCAAAATGTTAACAATGTTTGTCTTTGGGTGATGGACATGTGGTATTTTCTCTCACCACCCCCCCCCCCCCCCCAATTTTCTGAAGGGTCTTCAAAGTACATTATTATTTAAATTTAAAAAATGATGTAATTTTAAAATTTAAATGGGGAATGGGAAAAACTATGCCTTGTGAAGATCAAATTGAAAGAAATCTTAGATCAAATAAAAATGTGTTTGTGTTTTCTTTCTTTGAAGAGGCCTATTTTCTAGGCTCCAGTTGACAGAAATACAAAGGCTTAAATTTGGGGAACCTCTTTTATATGATTGAAAGTGTCCATTGGGATGAATAAGCAAGATTCCAGAAAATAGTTGGATAGTTCAATAATTTCTGAGTTTTATAGGAAGGAGGCTCGAGAGAGATACTTTGACTTGTTGGAGAGAAGCAGCCCCAGGAAGCTGACCGACTGCACTTAAGTTGACAACCCGGAGAGTGTGGAAAAGAACAAGACTCCAGCTAAAAGTCAGGAAAACCCTCCAAACGTACATGCTCAGCCTGCAAGGACTACAGTGGACATGGAATGATTGTTGACTCACGTTGCCTGAAAGCATGAACAGCTCCTCTAGGCAAACAAAATCATTTGAGCTAGAACAAAAGATGTTTTTAAACTGTGAAAGCTATCTCAGAATTGGGTGGATCAGCAAAGGGATTTTGAGGTCCACAGTCATTAGAGATCTTTTAAAGAACAAGGACAACCATTAAGAGGAAGCCTGGCTGGGATATGTGTCCAGTACAAGAGAGAAAACAGATGTCCAATATGTGCTTAAGAAATGTGGCGATTCTAGTGCTAGACTAGCAAACATTATGGGTCCTGGGGATTGACCCTGAAGGAGGATTTGAGAAATGTGAGTCTGGCAAGATAAGCCAGATTTTGATCGTGGTAGGTTATGTACTGCAAATGAGACTTGTTTAATAATAATAATAATAGCATTTATCAAGTTACTCTCTGTCAGGACCTATGCTAATATTATCTCAGTTAATCTTCTCCCCAACTGGATGTATTAAGTGCTATTAATATAACGTTACAACAACAACAACCTGCTTTGGAAAAATTTCCTGAGGGGCCCTGGAATCAACTTCCCAAGGAGGATGGGGCGAGAGATCACAGAAAGAGGCTGACAACTCTAGAATTAAACAAAAAGTTTCAGGGAACTTACAGACAGAAGCAGTCTTGGGTGGATCTCTGCAACCAAAAGGTAATGGGGCTTGATACAAAAACAGGTTTACAGTTGATCGTATGGGAAAGAATATAATAATTAATAAATAACAATACAAGAAGACACTCATACCCACAACTGTAAACCTACTTTTGCCCACCCTCTATATGGCTCCCAGAAACACAGGTGACTTGTAGCCAAGTGCTTAGTTAACGCTGTGTATTCCAAAGCAGTAAACAATGGAATGAGCCGACTTATCTATGTAAGAACATTCCTTTCAGGTGATATGGACCCATCCCTCCCCAGGTCACTGGGATCAACTTGCTTCTTCTTAAGATGGCGTTGGTCACATCAAACACTAGAAACCGTTTTGCCTAACACCCCCCAAAATAAATAATTCTATTTAAGCAATTGTCCTAAAGTCACATAGGTAATATGTGTATATAATAAGTCTGACTGACTTCATACTTTTAATAGCTACACACTATTTCTCTAGAGCTTGTTTTAAACGTTTTTGCTGTCATGACCCCTAAAGGAATATTGATGATCAATACTTATACAAGTTTGCCTACTTTTATGTTGACATCTCATTTTTTCAATATAAGTTAAAATTTTTACAAAATATGTAATTATATTTAAAAATACTGTTTTAAAAAAGATCTGTCCCAGCTGGTGTGGCTCAGTGGTTGAGCATTGACTTATGAACTGGTTCTATTCCCAGTCAGGGCACATGCCCCAATTGCGGGCTCAATCCCCAGTAAGGGATGTGCAGGAGGCAACCAACCCATGATTCTCCCTCAGCATTGATGTTTCTATCGCTCTCTTTTTCTCCCTTCCTCTCTGAAATCAATAAAAGTATATATATATATATATATATATATATATATATATATATTTAAAAAGATCTGCTGTTGAGGTTAAAAAATTGCATTCTTTCTTTTATTTTTCAAAATTTATTTTCATTCCACTCCTCTTACAGAATTTATCCTACTGTAACATATTTTTGCACATCTGTCATTCACTGTGATGGTTCATTTTCTGCCAACTTCGCTAGGCTATAGTATGTACTTAATCAACTAAACACTAATCTAGGTGTTGGTGTGAAGGTTTTTTTATAGATGTGGTTAACGCCTTTAAAGGAGATTACCCTTGATAATGGTGTGATTCATCCCATCAGTTGAAGGCCCTAAGAGCAATAATTGAGGTTTCCTGAAGATGAAACTCTGCCTCAAGACTACAACATTACTCCTACCCGAGTTTCTAGCCTACCAGACTGCCCTACAGATTTCAAACCTGCCAGGCCCACAGTCACATAGCCAATTTCTTAAAACAAATCTATCTCCTATTGACCCTGTTTCTCTTAAGAACCCTGACTGATACATTCAACCTAGTAAACTTAACTGAAATAGCAACAAAAAATATGTACACTAAAATTAAAAATTACATTTACTTTTCTGAGACATTAAGGTTATTATCTTAAAATATTTCTTAGATACTGAATTATCACTATGATTATTAATAGTCTGCTATTGCTCAAAGTGGTATAGATATATTAAAACTTTTGATAATTATTATTAAAAAGTAAAAAACATACAGGAAATGCATCTCTTAATTAGATCCATTGAGAAATATATATATGAAATTGTTTATGGGGCCTTGATTAAAGGAATTATCAAATTGCCTTTTTGGTATTGGAACATTTTGAGGTTTGAGATATGTGAGTGGTAGATCTTTCTTTTGCAAATTGGGAGGACAGTGACTGTAAGGAGAACGAAGTATCAGTCATACCAATTATAGGAAAAAGTACCTATAAAAATAGAGGATTTGAAAGCTGATGTTTAAAAACTATCTGTGGCTTTGTACCCATTCTAAAATGTTCACACACCTCCAGGCAAGTGTGCCTTCCTTGGAAGACTGCTGCCTCTTTGTCTGGGTTTCAAAGTTATCTTGGTGGCTGATCTGTTTGGACTTAGTGAATTTGGCGAACTTCTAGTTTCTGCTTATTTTCTGGCTTCTGTTAATTTAGTCCCATTACTTCATTGTGATCTTTGGATTCAAGGTCCGTTCTGCGTCTGACTATCTGATGTTTTTCAAGCCCACCATCCCAGCAGTTTCCTTGGCTTCCTAGCTTTTTAACTCGAGAGCCTGGTTTTCCTTATACACATTCCAGAAAGGAACGGCGCTATGCTCACCTCAGTGGGGATGGACAGATGCTGGAGGCAGTGACTTTAGTCCACCTGCCAGCCATCTTGCTTCCATTGACTTCATCATGAGATATCAATTAGGTTAAAACATACTTTGTTGTCCCTCTTGGAAATCGGGCCCCTTTGTCTGCTTCAATCTGTTTCCATTTATCTTGCTTTATTCCTCTTTACCTTTTGGTCTTCTTTGCCTTGTTAGGCTTAATTGCTTTTTACATTTCCGTCCTAGGTTTTAATTTACCCGATTTTATGAGTTTTTAAATGCTAGTAAAGACCAACCCATAAAAATAATGCCAAAAGTTACCAAATTTTAGAGATTGAAGGAACATTATAAATCATAATTTCTGTCTGTGTGTGCATGTGAAATAGATTTTGGGATTGTGCAGAAGACATTTAAGCCTGGGGTGGGGCTTGAAAGTATGAGAGAAAAGTTTGAGGACTGACATTCCTTCCCTCCTGAGGACTTTTCCATCCCTCTGCGGTAGCACATGGCCCATGTGCTTCCTTCACTCTTGCCATCTCGCCAACCAATGTTACTGATTGGGGCAATTGGAACAGGAAGAAGGGAAGCGAGATGGGGAAAGGGGCAAGAACTTCCTTGTTTGACTGCTTGCAGGAGGGGACTTGCCAGTATTCAGAGTGAACTATTTCTCTCCTGCGATGCTTGCTTTCGTTCTGTGGACACCCTTTTTCCCCTCATGGTTGGGGTTCCTCCTCTGTACTTCTTTTGTTCCAGTTGAATGCCCTTGCTTGTGCTCTCTGCAGTTGCAGGCTGGTGGCCCACTTCTGGCTTCTGTTTACTGAGACCTCCCCAGGGACCTCCCCAGGTAGCCACAGTGAATGGGATTCAGGACAATCCCATTTGGATGGCATGAAGCTAACAGTTTTTAGAAAAAAGTGTACATTCAATAAGACACTGGGTTTCAACCTGTTGGGAAACTGTAGTCATGTATGCTAGTTTTGTTAGAAGATGACCCTTCACTGCCATGTGCCTGGAGCATAACTTCTGATGGATAGAATCCATCTTCGCTGGAAAATTAAAATTTACTGATGAATCATCTTGATGGTTTTGGGGTAGGAACAGGGTAAATTTCTTTCAAAACAATTTATTAGGAAGGAGTGTCAGGAGAAGCTTTTATTTTTGTTCCTTCTGGAAGACACAAAGAGTCATGTGAAAGAGATATCCCTGAGGACATTTTAAGAGGAGATGGGTTAAAGCTGCAAATAGCAAAATTTAAGGATAAGTATGGAGAATTTCCTGACATGGAAAATTCTTCATGACTGAGATGAAATATAAAAGGACCTTCCCTCCAGCGTTGGCCACCAAACCAACTTTGTGGGGTTGTTCAAACGGCTTTGTTTTCTGAAAGTGTTCATTGATCTCTGCAAGTTGACGATGGTTGATCAAATCATAATCCCTGATTCAACTAGGAAACTTTTGCTAAAAAGAGTTATAATTTCAGTTTCCACAGGGACGTGGAATTATCTAGCCTTTTGAACCCATATAAACCGACGTTGCCTTGGTGTAACATTTAAAAACAAATTAAAACAGGTGTAATATTTAAAAACAAAGTAAAACAGCAACAACAGTATGAGAAAAAATATATAGTTTAAAGCAATTACAATTCTTTTTTTTTTTTTTCTTTTTGATGACCACTAAGCTCTCTCCCCAAAGGAGGGAGATTCTTCTAGAGCAGTGGTTCTCAACCTTGGCTGCACATTAGAATCACCTGGGAATCTTTTTTTTTTTTTTTAAATCTTTATTGTTCAGATTATTACATTTGTTCCTCTTTTTTCCCCCCATAACTCCCCTCCTTCCAGCTCCCACCCCACCCTCCACCCTCACTCCCCACCCACTGAGTTCATCCATAGGTGCATGATTTTTGTCCAGTCACTTCCCGCATCTCCCACACCCCTTTTCCCCCAAGAATAGTCAGTCCATTCCCTTTCTATGTCCCTGATTCATTATAGTCACCAGTTCATTCTGTACATCAGGTTATTTATTCACTTGATTCTTAGATTCATTTGTTGATAGATGCATATTTGTTGTTCCTAATTTGTATCTTTACCTTTTTCTTCTTCTTCCTCTTCTTAAAGGATACCTTTCAGCATTTCATATAATACTGGTTTGGCGGTGATGAACTCCTTTAGCTTTTCCTTATCTGTGAAGCTCTTTATCGGACCTTCAATTCTGAATGATAGCTTTGCTGGATAAAGTAATCTTGGTTGTAGGTTCTTGGTATTCAGCACTTTGAATATTTCTTGCCATTCCCTTCTGGCCTGCAAAGTTTCTGTTGAGAAATCAGCTGACAGTCGTATGGGTATTCCCTTGTAGGTAATTGAGCCTCTTTCTCTTGCTGCTTTTAAGATTTTCTCTTTGTCTTTTGCTCTTGGCATTTTAATGATGATGTGTCTTGGTGTGGTCCTCTTTGGATTCCTTTTGTTTGGGGTTCTCTGCGCTTCTTGGACCTGTAAGTCCATTTCTTTCTCCAGGTGGGGGAAGTTTTCTGCCATTATTTCTTGAAATAGGTTTTCAATATCTTGCTGTCTCTCATCTTCTGGCACTCCAATGACTCTGATATTAGTCCGCTTAAAGCTGTCCCAGAGGCTCCTTACACTATCTTCACACTTTCGGATTCTTTTTTCATTTTGCTTTTCCAATTGGGTGTTTTTTGTCGAATCTTTGTTTTGATTCTTGTGCTCCTCTGGTCTGCTATTGGGTATAATATTCTTTATTTCAGTCCGTGTATGCTTACTTTCTAATTTCTTTATCGTAGCATCGAGGGTCTCATTAGTTTTCGTGAGGCTCTGCACAAATTTATGGCAAGCCCTCAAAATTGCGATTCTTAGCTCCATATCCTCCATTTCTGTCATGTTTTTTTTGTCTCCGCATCTTTTATGCTTTCTTGGTGCACCCCCTTGTGGTCTCTGTGCGCAGTCTTGTTCTAGCCAAGCCTTAATTGTTGTAGTTAACACTAGAGGGATTTGACCACCAGGCCGACTGGCGGTGGAAATCAGCTGTGGGAAAACTTCAGTCCTCAGGGGAGGCGCTAGTCCAGCCCTTGCCTGAGGCGATCGGCAAATGGCTGTGCGCAGGGTTTGGGCGGGGCGGGCTCAACAGGGCAGGGGGAGGGAGCAGCTATGGCCGCTCTCAGTCCGTCCCGAGGGGCTCTGCCTCTCTGTCCCAGCAATTGCTGCAAACCTCGGAGGGGCCGTAGCCAGACAGTCCCGCTTCTCCCGTTTGAGTCTGGGTCCCTAGAGACTTGCCCGGATCTGTAGCCCAGAGTCTGAGACTCGCTCCTGATTGAAAACGACAATCGCGCCCTCAGCCGCCAGCCCGCTTTGCGCGCGCACCCTCACCACCTCACCGCCGTACCTTTAAATTTTCCACACTGCGCCTCCACTGAGCGTCGGAATGCTGTTGTTTTTGCTTCTAGTTGAAGAGACTCTCCTCAGCCAGCCTTCCCGTGGTTCTGGTTGATGTCCGCTCCGACTTTTAGTTGTATTTTTGAAGTGGTTGTCCACGGCGGCAGTCTCCGGTGTTTACCTATGCCGCCATCTTCCCAATTACAATTCTTTACTCAGTTTTATGCAAATATATAAGGGCAGGAGGTTGTGATAGGTATTGGGGGACCATTGACCGTGAATATCCTGCCTGTGAAGGAAAGCACTGACTGCCCTTTGCTCTGGAATATCTTCTCAAGGATGTTTGTTTAGCTAACAGCCTTGAAAGATAGAGATTGTCTTTCTCTGGAGCCAAGAACAGGTTTTCTTTCAGTTTTGTGAGGTTGGCAGAACAATGGCCCTCTACAGGCATCCATGTCTGAATTCCAGAAGTCTTTTGACTATGCTTCCTTACAGGGTAAATGGGAATTAATGCAGATGGAATTAAGAATGTGAATCAGTCAAAGGCCCTTAGGATAAGGAGGTTATCCTGGGTTGTCTGGTGGGGTCTCATGTAATCACAAGGATCCTTTAAAGTGGAAGAGAGAGGCAGAGAGGACGATCAGAGTGAGGCAACGTGAGAAGAACTCAGCTCCATCTGGATAGTTTTGAAGATGGAAGAAAGGGGCCATGGACCCAGGAATTCTCGCGGTCCCTAGAAGCTGGAAAGGGGAAGGAAATGGATTCTTCTATAGAAGGAAAGCAGCTAACACTTTGATTTTAGTCCAGTTGGACTTCTGACCCCTAGAACTGCAAGCTAATAAACTTGTATGGGTTAAGCCACTAAGTTTGTGGTAATTTGTTTCCGCAGCAATAGGGACCGAATAATATTCCTGGTAAGATAAGGATAGTGTCTCCCTCTGGAGCAAAGGTTTAGCATGCTTTCTGTACAATACAATAAGGATCATGTCTCTTTCCAGGGCAAAGGCAGGCATGCTGATTTCTCATGATAAAATATTCAGGTTTCCTAAATTCAAGTTTTCTCTGCTGGAACACTACCCAGGGTGGATGCAGGCGTCACTGGCTCTCTTTGCATTGCTCTGTGGGTATTGGGGCTTGGAGGAACTGGCTCAAAGGCTGATACTCTGGCCACTGCTACCGTAGTGAGTAATAACTTGTCCTTTTCCTCTGACTCGTGAATCTCATGTCTTCCGCCAGCATCTATAAAGCTCTAGCGCGCTAACTTGTTAGTTTGTAACTAGGCTTTTCACTGTGTGTTCACTGTTAATGGGCTTTTGCAAAATTTCTTTAAAAATCCTCCAGCAGCCAGATAATATTACATTCATGATGCTCTTTACTTTCCATACTTTAGGGATGAAGTGTCATGTCTCTCTCTACCTTTACTAAGATCAGAGATCAGCTAGCAACAAATTGGAAATCCTATATAATGAAAGCCTAATATGCAAATCAACTGAATGGAGGAACGACTGGTGGAATGACTGGTCACTATGATGAGCACTGACCACCAGGGGGCAGTCACTTAATGCAGGAGCTGCCCCCAGCCCACAGGCCCCAGCCCAGCCAAGGCGGGTGCCAGCGAGAGCCTGTGATCGCCCTGCTGGCCAGGCCTAGGAACCTACCCATGCACAAATTTTGTGCATCAGGCCTCTAGTAAAAAAATAAAAATCAAACCTGGTTGTTTACCACAGATAGTTTGAGAAGCATTTCTGTCTACTGAAATTTACTGCTATGGCTGCAACTAAAAAGTCCCTTGTGTGTGTTTTTTTTTCATCCACAGAATTTCCTTCCTGCCACACTTCTCTGTTTACCTTCTCTTCCTCCATGCCATGCCACACACAGAGAAAATCCTTGGGAATTAGTCTCTCGGAGTGCTTTTCCCATGAGAAGCATTCCCGCTAGGAATTTTTGGTGAATTAGATTTCCTTGGTTATGCCACAAAGCTCCCTGGCTTCCACAGCCCTTTGTTTTTATCTTACACTTTGTGGAAAAATCATCTAAACCAAGGGCTTTATTTCATGGTGTGAAAACCAAGGCCTCTTATGACCAGGCAAAATACTGCCTTGTCTCTTTTCTGACCTAACTAGATAGTGTCTTGGGAGAAACTGTGTTAGCCACTCTCACTTCCCTTTTCCCTGACATAAGGCCTGGCTCAGTTGTTAGTTTAGTTAAACAATATCGCTTCTCTCCACACCTCCAGAAATTAAGGTTGAAATGGAAATTACTTTATTTACAGGCTGAGTGTAGCTAGAGAAATTGACCTGTGAAAGAAGTTGGAAAGAAACTGAAAACTAATTAATTAACTCAAGAAACATTCATTGAGGCAACTATATGCAAGGCACTCTTTTTTTAAAAAATCTTCACTTGAGGATTTAAAAAAAAATTGAGAGAGAGAGAGAGAGAGAGAGAGAGAAAGCATCGATGTGAGAGAGAAACATTGATCGGTTGCCTCCGTCTGCACTCTGACCGGGGATTGAACCTGCAACCTAGGTATGTGCCCTGACTAAGAATCTAACCCACAGGCTCTCTGAGTCCTGCGGTGCTACCCAAGGACCACAAGAAGGAGAAAGATGCTGGAAAGTCAGCCAAGAAAGACGAAGACCCCGTGAGCAATTCGGGGGGCAAGGCCAAAAAGAAGTGATCTAAAGGCAAAGTTGGGGACAAGCTCAATAACCTGGTCTTGTTTGCCAAAGCCACAGATGACAAGCTCTGTAAGGACCTTCCCAACTACAAGCTTATAACCCAAGCTTATAACTCCGAGAGGCTGAAGATTCGTGGCTCCTTGGCCAGGGCAGCCCTTCAGGAGCTCCTTAGTAAAGGACTTAGTAAACTAGTCTCAAAGCACAGAGCTCAGGTGATTTACACCACAAACACCAAGGGTGGGGATGCCCCAGCTGCTGGAGAAGATGCTTGAACAACAGATCTCACCGGCTGTACATTTTGAAAAATAAACCTTTATTAAATCAAAAAAGAATCTAACCCACAAACTTTTGGTGTACAGGATGATGCTCCAACCAACTGAGCCACCTGGTCAGGGCAAGGCACTCTTTTCGATCCTGGAACAAGGCTTGAAGACTGGGAGCTTCCTGGGGAAGGATGAAGAGAACCTTATTTGGGAAGAAATTGAGAAATATATTCCAGTGTCTAGAATTGTGAAGTTTGGGGATTATACGGAGGGGGAATTTTGTAGGTTTATCATTGAAAAAAAATTTTTTAAAAAAATATATTTTATTGATTTTTTACAGAGAGGAAGGGAGAGGGATAGAAAATTAGAAACATCGATGAGAGAGAAACATCAATGAGAAAGAAACATCGATCAGCTGCCTCCTGCACACCCCCACTGGGGATGCGCCCGCAACCAAGGTACATGCCCTTGACTGGAATTGAACCTGGGAACCTTCAGTCCACAGGCCAATGCTCTATCCACTGAGCCAAACCAGTTAGGGCAGCATGCTCTTTTTTTTTTTTTCAGAGTCAGAAGCTTAACTGAAACATTTCTTCTTCCTAACAGGCATACAAGAAAAATGACCAATACTCCTTTTCTCTTCTAGTTCTTTGAGAGAAATAAAGAATATTCCTGCTCATACACTTGGAAATCACTAGTAAATAATATGGGTCAGAACTTTGTCTATTCAGCAGTGGACCCATTGAACTCTCCAAGCTTCCTCTGGTATATGCCTAAGATATGTGTTCCTTTTGTACTAAGGACTACAAAATGACCAGCTCCTTTAAGAGATTTGGAAGGAGCTGGGGATTACAGGTTGGTTAATGGATGGGTTTAACATATTCTGTGAAAAATACATTATGCATAAATGTTAAATGTATTTAACATATTCTGTGAAAAAATACATCAATTTGTAAGAAAAGGCAATTGGATCATGTAGAGTTTTGGTTCCTAAAAGAATCGTTTCTTGCCGAACCGGTTTGGCTCAGTGGATAGAGCGTCGGCCTGCGGACTCAAGGGTCCCAGGTTCGATGCCGGTCAAGGGCATGTACCTTGGTTGCGGGGACATCCCCAGTAGGGGGCGTGCAGGAGGCAGCTGATCGATCTCTCTCATTGATGTTTCTAACTCTCTGTCCCTCTTCCTTCTTCTCTGTAAAAAATCAATAAAAAAAATATATTTAAAAAAAAAAAAAAAGAATCGTTTCTTGATTGAAAACATGTAAGCAAAGGGTTTTGTGCATTTTGGTAAAGTTATGTAACCTATGTTTTTCAGTTCTGACCACTACAAAAGGGAGAAAAAGCTTTCGCATGTAGCAAAGATACATTAAAAAATCAGGAGATCAGTCATTGCCAATTGGTACCTGTGCAACCTTCAAGTTTGAGAATGGTATACATAACAACAAAAGATGCTTCAGAACAAATTACGAGTTCTTAGAAGGTAAATTAATGTCTTTTTTATTAGTTGCAAAGGAATGGTTATTACCAAAAAAATATACTGCAATGAGCTTGTATCCCAAAGCTATCTCTCAAATGGAATTTATGTATAGGCTAGACTATATGTGAGGACAAATATGATATCTACTATTTTTATGAGAAATAAAACTGAAAGGGCGAGGGCTACGCCCTCCATCTTACCCCGGATCCTCCATTTTTGGGCTGCAGCCATTAGCCATGTGCTCGGCAAGGAGCTTCTTCCTGGAAGCCCAAGCCTCTGCTAGCCACACCTAGGATTTCTTTAAACTAACCAATGACAATCAAGGGAAGTGCACGCCATAGACACAACTACATCCTGTGTAACAAGACCCCGACTTGCACCTGGCCAATCGGCAGGGCCCACAGTCCTCTCTCCTCCCCTTACTCCAACCCCGCTATAAAACCCCTCTTCCCACAGGGCTAGCTCTCTCCGCCCCTGCCCTGCTCCCTGCCCCCCCCCCCCCCCCCCCCCCCCCCCCCGCTGCTGCGTCGGCAAGTGTGGTCGGGGAGCTCGAGCTAGCCCGAATAAAGACTCTATCTGCTTTTGCATCAGACTCGGCTGGCTCCCAGGTGGTCTATTGGGGATCCTGAAATCTGGGCTTAACAAAAACTACATTTGGATTTAGGAGCAGTTTATATTGGTCGATATTTAGCTAGTTAAGGTGTTCAACACATTTAAAACATCTTCCTTTAGTAAGCAAAACAGAACAATGCTTATAGTCTAATTTTCATCTGTAGATATTTTGCTATAGAGTAAACATGTATTGTGAATCATATATTCATTCTTGGTATTGGCCTGGCTATTTGCCTACTAAGCCCAGTTCTACCATTCACCTGGAAACTGTTTCTAGAATTGGAGAAATGATATTTGAAAAGAGAGAAACTTTTTGGAACCATACCTTATAAGCCTATCAAGTACTGGTAAAATTCAATATGGGGTAAAGAAATTTGGAAAAAATACTTTTCACAGATGAGCAAGATAAGAAAGCAAAGAACAAAAAGAAAGAACTAAGAACAAGTAAAAATGCTGCATTTCCTCTTATGGGATAGAATTTTCAACAACTCCTGAGGACCAATATATAAGTAATGAGGTCTTAGATTCCTTTGTGGTTCTCTTCTAAGAAGTAATTAAATCCATTTATTATTCTTGTCTTTGAAAACATTGATTTATTCCTACTTTGACCTTTAGGGATTCTAATAGAATTACGGTTTATTCATTTGCGTCAATGTTGTAGATTGTGTAAAAACATCTTTAAATGAGTTAATATATATGAGGCCCTTAGAAGAGGGTCTGGTACTTGTTTGCAGTACATAAGTGTTTATTATTATTATTTTTTCACAACAAGAAGAAAAATCTTATGAGGAGTCTAAAAGCATGTAAGCTGTTTATGGTTAATCTTTGGAATGCCTTTTGGTCGAACTTTCTGTAGCTCAGCACATTAGATTGAATGCATTGAACTAATTTCCCAGATGGCTGGATGACATTTTTGACTTTTCAGGATGACTTTTGAGGCTGTCTTTGTGTGATGATTTCTATCAGTCTCTCTTTCCTAGTCCCTTGAGTTTTGGAGAGCAACTGGACTTGTTTTGAAGTAACCAGCCATTAGATGTCGCTTTCTTCTCATCGTTTTTTGGTTTAGGAAATGTGCCCAGGGCTTAAACTTTTTAGTTTTCTTTTCTTCTTCTTCTTCTTTTTTTTAAAAAAAGTGCCTATAAATAGTCTTTATGTCATAGCTAAACAGGGAATTCAATTTTAGATTAGTAGATAAGAGACACAATACTCAGCTCCTTGGAATGATTAAACTCTGTGTCTGTTTTAAGTGGCCTGACTCAATGTCCCCAGCTGACTAAATTTGGAAATGCAGTTTTTGTGTTTTTCTTTCTTGCTGAAGTTAGCATAGCACAGTTTTTACACTAGATACCTTGTCTGGATATACCTTTATTGAGGTCAGAGACCATTGGTTTTTATCCATTGATCACCGGGTGAAAGTCTGTTCTTCAGATCCCTATTGAGAGTTGCTCCTACAGAAAACCTTGGGATCGCCCTCTTTCCACCAAAATTGCTTAGGAAAAGCCCTGTGCTTACCTCTGTCTCAGAATTTATATCAATATATTGAAATTGTTTACTTAAGTTTTAGTCA
Source organism: Myotis yumanensis (assembly GCF_028538775.1). Classification (NCBI taxonomy): domain Eukaryota; kingdom Metazoa; phylum Chordata; class Mammalia; order Chiroptera; family Vespertilionidae; genus Myotis; species Myotis yumanensis. The sequence goes on along the minus strand of NW_027223754.1, from coordinate 184,284,313 downwards.
CATTGAACCTTAGGTAATAGGGGATATGGACTCTCTTCTCTCTCTCTCTCTCTCTCTCTCTCTCTCTCTCTCTCTCCCCCACCCCCATCTCTCTTATTCTTACCTGCCCAGTTGTTGGAGGAGGTCATTGAGTGGACCTGACTGCTGGTTGACCCTTGGGAAGAATCTGGGCAACCCTGTTCCCCTGTCCTTGGAATGTACATCCTGCCCACTGTTCCCACACTAGGAGCAGTTTTCAAGGTCATAGCCTTGAGAGAGTAATATGCTGTTGAGACTGTCTGGACTGTATGACTGAACCCTATGAAGGCCTCTCTATAAATTTGTAAAATGCTGGCGGGAGGGGACAGAGATCTGCTCATCTTGTGACCACCCAGAACACAAAGCACATTACTTCTTCAACTTGCTATCTACCAATCTGGAGTGGTCTGCCCCTTTCTTCCATTTCTCCTCGCCCAATGTGTGTGTGTGTGTGTATGTGTGTGTGTGGGGTGGGGGGGGGGGGGGGGGAAGGAAAAGGGGAGGGTAGTTTCAAATTTCAGTGGAGATCTCCTGAAGTTTCCAACCAGCACCAGGGCATTCCACAGCATTCGTATATCAGGTACATCATCAAAGGTATTCTTAAAAAATGAATGAGTAAATAATTAAATGGGGCAGAAAACGATTTGGGAATGCTTTGATCTTGTTGCTTGCTATATATCTATTAGTTCTATCTCTTTTCTTATCCTGGATCTAATCATGCACAGCTTTGTTTTGAAATGTTAAATCATACTTTGGATGGCATGAGCTTTCTGCAGCAAGAGCCAGAATTGGGGCAATACTGGTTTCACTCGGCTTAGGCTCCTGTCAATCTCTTATCTGGGTGTTTCCTTTTGTGCACACAGTACTAGCTTCTAGATGCAGTGTGTGTGTGTGTGTGTGTGTGTGTGTGTGTGTGTGTGTGTGTTTTGAGGAATTGCTCATGAAAATAGTTCTTTGGAACTTTGAAAAATAGAACCTTAGCAGAACAAAAGATGGAGGTTATTATAAATTAGAGTGATTTTTAAACTTGCAGCTTAAGTAATTGTTTTATTGTTCCAATTCACTGTGACTGGGAGGCCTGGCATGATACCTATGCTGGCTTTGTTCCCTGGAGGGGAAGACTCAAATGTAAAAAGCTCATAAGGAATATGGAAATTATTTTCCAACATTTAAAGGAATATATCCCAAACCCTTCTATAAACATCAAGTTTAGAGATACTGCTAGATAATATAATTTCCCTCATGGAATTTTTGTTTGTTTGTTTGTTTTGTTAATCCTCATCTGAAGATATTTCCTCCCTCACCCCCCATCGATTTTTAGAGAGAGTGGAAGGGAGGGAAGGAAGGGGAGAGGGAGGGAGGGAAGGAGAGAGAGAGAGAGAAACATCAATGTGAGAGAGTCACATTGGTTTCCTCCTCTAATCACCCCTACCGGGCTGGGAATTGAACTTGAAACCCAGGTACATGCCCTGGATGGGGAATCGAACCCGCAACCCTTTAGTGCATGAGCTGGCACTCTAACCACTGAACAACACCAGCCAGGGCCCTCACGTAATTGAATAAATTAAAACAAAATGTAAGTGACCTTAGATCTCCAAAGCTGATATAAATAACACACTACAGTCATTTATAAACCTATCACAATAAACTCTGCCATCTATATATATAAAAGCCTAAGCAACCAGCCAACTGGCTGACCTTCCAGTAGCTATGATGTGCACTGGCCACCAGGGGGCAGACACTCAATGCAGGAGCGGAAACCACAGGCATGGAAACATGGAACAGACTGATGAATCTCAGATGAAGCGGGGAGGGGAGAGGGCAGAAAGAGATTAATCAAAGATCTTATATGCATACTAGAGGCCCGGTATATGGATTCATGCACTGGTGGGGTCCCTTGGCTTGGCCTGCAAGAATTGGCCGAAACCGGCAGTCGGACATCCTCTGAGGGGTCCCGGATTGTGAGAGGGCACAGGCCAGGCCAAGGAACCCCACCGGTGCACGAATCCATGCATCTGGCCTCTAGTTTTACATAAAGACCACGCCATGGGCATGTTATATGACCCTGTTGCTGAGACGCCTTAACTGTGTTATTACCTGACCCTTTAGTCCTAAGTGAGTTGTGCTTACTTCCTTGGTATATTTTACACTGAGATCAAGTCAGGTTAAAGCAGTTAAAACAGTGGTCTCCAGACTTTCTGGAGCTTTCTTAGTATCATGTTTTGGCTGAGGCAGCTTTAACAGGAACACTGGAGCTGATGAAGTAGACGATTATGAATTAGAAGGTGTAAGACCAGAGAGAAAATATTTTGAATTAGATTCTTTCCTGAAATCCTGATTGACATTACTTTTTCTCTTTTGCAACTTTTTCTGTGTTTCTGACATGGAGTTCTTTGAGACATTTCTTTTATGGTCACAAGACTTGGCTCCGTTGAAAAACTGTAACTAGTAAAGATTATTAGCAATTTTGGGTATGAGAATGTGTTCAAGATTCATGAAAAGCTGATTCAATATGACAGGATTAAAATTTACACAGACGTCCAGAACAAAAAAGTAACTTTTTTGGTAAGTGACCTCATATTGCTTTTGCTCCGACTAGTGTGAGAGGAAGAAAACACACACCCTTAAACTGGTCAATTAAAAGCATATCAGTTTTGTTTTGTTTTAAGACAATCTCTTTCTATTAATATTCATTAAAAGTTTAACTCTTGGTCAGAGTGGCTCAGTTGGTTGAGTGTTATCCCATGAACCAAAAGGTCACCGGTTCAATTCCTGTCAGGAATGCTCTCATGTAGTTAGAAATGGTTCTTCTTCTTCTCCCTCTGCAGGAAGCAAGAGGTTTTCCTCCCATATTTATGGTGGGATTCTGACGGAGCTCCTGGAGGTAAATCTCACAATATTGGGGGGGCCACTCCAGGACTGAGTTCTGCCGAACTTCTTACCTCTCAGACTTGTCCACACTGTGACCCCAGCATTCACAGCTCTGGTTTTTGACCCCACACCCACCCTCACAGCGGTTTCTTCACAGGAGTCTCTGCTCTGGTAAGCTACGGCTCCCTGCATTTGTCTGCCTGTCTCTCCCTGAGTCCTTCTCTCCCAAGAAGAGTTGTTGGTTTTTCACTCTGTTTAGGTTTTTATTTGATATTAAAATCAAGTGATGACTTTAAGCTCCTTAAGCATGGAATTGGAAACCCGCTACCATTATTCTAATTTCATGATTTTGTGTGTGTGTGTGTGTGTGTGTGTATGTATGTGTGTGTGTCTGCCATGAATATGTATAGGTAAATGTGTTCTTTGTCACTGGAGAAAATGCTTCCATAGAAACATGTTCAATTAATGCTGTATCTCTTCAACTTTACTTAATATTCGGGGGGGGGGGGGGCGGTGCTTTGCTAGCACTTTAAATCTACCTTTATTCATAGCAAAGTTCAGTTTAGTTCTTTTATTCTTTATTGCTTCACTGAACTCTTTTTTAAAAAAAATAAACATCTGGTTTTCACCCTCTAATAACATGTATTCCAAGGATCATCTGTTTTTTGTGCATCTCCTTATTTTACAAGTTGACTCCTTTTTATTTGCAGTACAGTTCAATGTCTCATATATAAATATTTTTTTATATTGGTTGGAAAGCTTCTTGGAACAGTCTGAATAATTGCTTTTTCTTGTTTTTGTATAGAGCATATTGTGAACTTTACATCATATATTCTGGCTTTAGCTGAAGTCAGCATTTTACCTTTTTTTCCCCCTAAACTTACATTTTCTGGCTTTCAATCATCTTTTTTTCCCTAAGATTTGTTTACTTTGTCTTCTCTTACATTATCAGCCAACTTTGTTGGGGGTTGGAGGATGGGTGGTACTGGAAGGGCATTTTCCTCACAGAATCAAAGTAAGTTTTTCGAGGCTGGAGTGGCTCAGTGGTTGAGCATCAACCTATGCACCAGGAAGTTGTGGTTTGATTCCCATTCAGGGTACATGTCCAAGTTGTGGCTCAGCCCCCAGTAGGGGGTGTGCAGGAGGCAGCCGATGGGTGTTTCTTTCTCATCATTGATGTTTCTCTCCCTCTCTCTTCCTGTCTCTGAAATCAATAAAATTATATTAAAAAAAGAATCAAAGTAAGTTTTATTATTTAATAAAAATAACTTCAGAGATCAGACTATAGGAAGCCACGTTGAACTATAGATTTTTGGGCCATTGTCCAGAGCCAATCACTAAAATCATATTCACCTTGCACTCAATTTAATTTCTTCCTTTACAAAATTAGACATTACTCAGATGCCATGGAGTTTCAGTATTTTTTTTTTTTTTTTAAAGTGGTTTCTTTTTTTTTTTTTTTTTATTGATTTTTTACAGAGAGGAAGGGAGAGGGATAGAGAGTTAGAAACATCGATGAGAGAGAAACATCGATCAGCTGCCTCTTGCACACCCCCTACTGGGGATGTGCCCGCAACCAAGGTACATGCCCTTGACCGGAATCGAACCTGGGACCCTTGAGTCCACAGGCTGACGCTCTATCCACTGAGCCAAACCGGTTCTGGCAAGTTTCAGTATTTTTCACATGTAGTTAAAACCGTGATGCTAAGTCCTTGCATGTTAAAACTAAACATATCTGGAGTTTACAAAATATACTGGCTTAGAATGCTAATATTAGAATCTATTATTTTTATGATTTTGCATTCATCACAGCAGTAATAGTTAACAACCATTAAATGTGCCCTATATAATGAATGCTGGCCTCAATGTTTTCTATGTATTAATGCTTAAATATTGTAACAGTTTTTTGAGGCAGGTGATATTACTTTCATTGTAAATAGGAGGAATCTGAGACAGAGGGAGGTTTAGAAATTTCCCCAAGGTGACAGTTTTAAAATGTACCTGGGCTTTGTCTTAATCAGGTATGGTAATACATGCAGATATGGAAATGACTATCATGAAAGGGAAGATTTTACTTATAGTTCCCTAGAAACAGGGGACTCCTCATATCACACAGGGCCGCGTGGGGGAAGTATCAGGGTTGATCAGGTGTCAGGAAGAGCAGAGGAAAGCGTGGACAAGAGCCTGTCTGTGGGAAGAAGTGGGAGAGGCAGGGTAAGCAGGTTTAGGATTGGGTAGTTTGAAAAATTTCAGTGGGGCACAGGGACTGGTTTTCTGGTAACCTGGTCCTGGGATGATTAGGACAGAGGATTATTGTCCTAATCAAGGACAATATGTAAGAGCCAGCTAGAGGGGGTAGCTGGGACCTGGATTGGTTGGTTTACATATGAAAGATGCACTTAAACTGGCTAGCCCTGGGAGGGGCAGCCTCTCCCCTTTCAGTGAGGCCCTAGATACTGGAGTGTCAGGAATACAGAAAATAAGAAAACAAAGTTCATACAGTCACACAGCTAGTAAATAGCAGAGCAAGGATTTCTCAGCCATATTTTGATCTAGGACCCGAAACCCTCTTGCTGATACTAATGGATTCTAGACAATTCTAAAATATGACAAATTGATAAAAATGCCTTCTAGTCTAATTACTGTGCTCCCACATGACTGAATGATGAGCTTCAAAAGACATTGAATAATGCTGCTCTAAAGCTGTTATTTGACATTTCTTGGGTCCCAGCAGTGCTCTCAGTACATCCTCATACACTGAGGTGAGGCAGCAGCTGGTCCTACTTTGCAGACTTTGATTGACCTCAGTTGTGATCATCAGCCTGGCCACAATGGCAAAACAGCTAATAGATTCACAGCACTTTAAGGTAACGGTATCACTAAAAAAATAAATAAATAAAATAAATGATCCTGACATGTTTTTCAATGCAAAGCTATAATCACCTTATAAAAGGCCTTTTATGAATTAATTTAACTGACTTTTAAGCTAGAGTTTGTAAACATTTACGCTTTTCCCAAGCAAGATGCTGTAGGAAAAGCAAATGCACCAACTTTGGTCTAATGTGTCCCCTACTTTGTGATCAGGAGGATAATAAATAAACATTAAACTGTGGATAATACAGACTAAAAATGCAATCTGAACTTAGATAAAGGAATTCAGATGTTTTTAAAAATATATTTTTTATTGAGGAAATATATTTTTTAGAGAGGAAAGAAGAGGGAGAGAGAGAAACATCAGTGATGAGAGAGAATCATCCTTTGGCTGCCTCCTGCATGCCCCCTACTGGGGCTCAAGCCTGCCTTGCTCACAATTGAACTGTGACTTCCTGGTTCATAGGTTGGTGCTCAACCACTGAGCCACACCAACTTGGCCAGGTTGTTTTGATATGAGGTTAATCAGTTTACTTAATGTCTTAAGAGCTTCAGTTGCTTAATTTGTTAAATCAGAATAATTATACTTAATCCCTAGTATTGCTGTGAGATACAAGAAATAATGTATGTATAACACTTAGCAGAGTTCTAGTTTATAGTTATAAGTCAATAAATATGTACTACTATTATATTATCCATTATATTTTATATATTACAGATCTATAACAGCAGGTCCTCAAATAACCTCATTTTCTTCAATGTCATCCTATCTAATAAAAGAGTAATATGCAAATTAACTGTCACTCCAACACAAAGATGGTGGCGTCCATAGCCACAGATGGTGGCACCCAGTCCTCTCAGCCTCGCTGGAGTTCTCCAGTCCCGGGGGGCAGCCGCTGAGAGCAGGGCCTGCTTGGCCGTTGCCCGCGGCAACCTGGGAGTGGCCAAGCGGGCCCCACAGATAGCAGAGAACCATGGGTAGCAGGCCTAAGCCATCAGGAGGACATCCCCTGAGGGCTCCCAGATTGGAGAGGGTGCAGGTTGGGCTGAGGGGCCCCCCTCCCTGCCCCCTGTGCACGAATTTTGTGCACTGGGCCTCTAGTTTTTTTAATAGCATTGATGAGATGCCATAGGAACTTAACTCTTGTTTATATCAAATAACCTAGGTAAAATGAGTTTTATTATATGCTGTTTTCCTCAATGTTGCAGAACCTATTGATGACATTAAGTGAGGACTTATTTTATCTATCTACAACAGGTAGTATGGCTTCACCACTAACTTGTTAATTCTCTTTTTCCTTTTTCTCCCCCTATCACCATCTACCTTCTTTATCTTCTTTTTCATATCAGTGAGGTTAAAGTCATGTTATATCTGAAGTCACTGTTATTTTAGATCATAGGACACCGAGTGGGAGTTGATAACTGACAGGATTACCAAGACACTAATTTTTTTTTTCATATTAAAAAATGCAACAGCAATAGCTATTCTGAGTTAATAGCTGTTGATTTGCAATCCTTTTGGTTACCTTGGAGATTGGTGCCGCTGTCCTGACTTTCTGGAGAGGTCCTGTCTTGTTAGGTAAGCCCTGTCTGTCTGAGCCATGATGGGAGAGGACCCCCAAAGTCAAGTATCGCTGCATCAGGGCAGGCCTAACCCTGAACAAACTCGGAATAAGGTAAACTTGCCTTTGTCCTTCCATGTTTGGGCCTGTACCAGATAATTTATGTACTTGTGACATTCCTTTCCCCTCCTCAACTTTAAAAAAAGTCCTCATCCACAGTTGGTCATTCCAGTCTGTTCTTCCCAGATAGAGACCCAACTGGGACACTACCATTCTGTCCTTTGAAAACTACTTGTCCCATTTTCTTAGAGCACTGCTCTGCTGGAGAAATGAAAATGAACTGAGCTCAGATGTAATGCATTGCCTTTATCAGATGTATTTCCACAGGGAATTTCAATGATGGAAACCAAAGAAAACAGATAGTGAAAATTTGGGGCACAGGGGCAAATTAGAATGGTGGAAGAGATTATGACAGGGAAGCTACTAGTATTCTCAGCTTTTTAATTTTTTGTTATTAATCCTTTCCTGAGGCTATTTTTTTTCATTGCTTTTCAGAGAGTGGAAGGAAGGGCAAGGGAGAGAGAGAAAAAGAGAGAAACATTGTTGTGAGAGAGACACATCAACTGGTTGCCTCTGGCAAGTGCCCCTACCTATGGCGGGGAGGGAACCTGCAACTCAGGTACATGCCCTTGTCCAGGAATTGAACTTGCAACCCTTCAATGCCTGGGCCAATGCACTAACCATTGAGAACACTGGCCAGGGCTCTTCCCAACTTTTTTTAAAGGTCATGGGACATATGCCTATGTCTTCTTCGTATGCAAGACAGATCAGTCTATTAAAAAAAAGGAAACAAATTTAACAATTATCTAAAATTCATTTTGCACCTTTAAGAAGGTCTTCTTAAAATTAATGTCTTTTTTTTTTTGTAGGAAATGTATTCATTAATATAGATGCTTTTCTTAGGACCAAAGTTTCAGGGGCTAAGGGTTAAGGGTTCTATTGGTTTTCCTCTATGTAAGAACTTGTGGCCAGAGGTTGCTGTCACATATGACTGAAGAATAAATCTCAGGTGAAAGTTTTTGTTTTGTTTTTTTAACACTTAGGACACATCTTATGAATCAAATTCTTTCTGAAATAGTTCTCCAGTAACACCACAAAGATTTGGTCATGAGAAAAGAAGTTCCAAATTTGTTAGACTTCTAGCTCCCAGTTGCCTTTTAATATGTTTTGTTTTCTTAAGGGATACCTTCCTTATCCTTTTGCATGATCCTTGGTAAAATTTGTGGAATTCATATAGCAAAGACTGTTAATATAAAGTTACCTTGAAAAGTTTGTGTACTTCCTATGGCTTTTAAGTATTGGATAAACTCAAGTATATTCTGCATAGCATACTTTCTTTTTATAATTTAAATTACTTTCTGATCTAGAAACTAAAGAGAAGTCTGTCGTCATTGGCATAAGGATTGATTATGGATAAATTTGGAGAAATAGTACTTCCTGTCCCAACTTCATTTTGATTTTACACCATTTTTCCCCTTCGAAAACAGACAACATTTAAATATTTCTCTAATATTATTGGCATAACCAACTTTGTCAAAGAGCCATATGGTTTATGCAAACACACAGACAATCTTGGAAACACTGACATATATTAACTTAATTTTAAAAGCCTAATTTTAAAAACTTAATTTGGGAAACAGATGGAGCGTTGTCATGGAAATCACTAACATAGAGGGAGAAAAATGTTACTTTAGGGTAGTCATCATTTCCAAAGGAATGGTCATATTTGTGAGGGTATTTGTCAATTGTTAGTAATAAAAACAATTGTCAGTAATAAAAATAATTGTTGGTATGTCATTATATGTATTTATTTACCTATAATTTTAAAATGCTTTTATTGTATTCGCAATACAATACAACTTGCATATTTTTATTGCGAAAAATTTTTTAGTAATGGGAGAGAATTAAACCAAGTATTTGTCATTATTTTAAATTAAAATATTCTTTTTCATTTTTCTGAATGAAATGGTAAGTTGTGACCTATTAGTTTTTATTTTTATGCTAAGTTTTTTATCTTGGTATAACACAAAATTTAGTCACAGAATTGCATCATTTTTAAAAGAAGATGATTCAAATATGTACTTATGAATTAATTGTATTAACTGTCAAAAATAAAAACTTAAGTCTAGATAGCTCAATTAAAATAATAAAAATTTTCTTAGGCCAGATTTTTGCTAGGTACTGTTCTTTATTGTAGCTTAATCACAGAGAAAGTAAAAAACCCCAATAGGGCCCTGGCTGGTGTGGCTCTGTTAGTTGGAGTGTCATTCTGTGCACTGAAGGGTCATGGGTTCGATTCCTGATCAGGGCACATATTCAGGTTGCCTGTCTTCCATCCCCCATTGGGGCATGTGTGGAAGGCAGCCAGTCGATGTTTCCCTCTCACATTGTTATTTCTTTCTCTCCTCTCCCTTCCTCTCTTTCTAAAATCAATGAAAACATATCCTTGGGTGACGATTAAAAGTAAGTAAATAAGTAAAAAACCCCACTAGGAGGTTATTTGCATTGCTCATTTTGTACCAGTGATTATTTACCACCTGGCCGTTTTATGTATTCTTCATCATGCCCTTTGGAAAGTCAATGACTAAATTCTAACTCTTTCTTTTTTTTGTTCTGAGGCAATTTTAGTTGCTATGGTTCCGATGAAATAGACTAATCAAAAGTGGGAAAAGAATTAGAGTTTGGCCACAGGGAATTTGGAACATTAACATAACATTTAATAAAATGTGAAGTTGAATTAATGCTGTTTTTGACCTTGAAAATGGGATATGAAGAATAAAGGAATAAATATCTATTATTCCAATTTGCAATAGAAATTCATAATTTTTCTTTCTTCTTTTTCTTTTTTTGCAGAATACTGAATTACACAATGAACATTAATGGGAATTTAAAATGAGAATGCAGCAGTCAGAGTAAACCATGCTACACTTTTAAAAGAATACAGATGGGTTAGCTGCACCTATATAATTAGTTTTTCTGTTTTCTTGGTAGATTTGGATGGCAAATTGCCTTTCTGCAATTGTGTCACGGCTACCAATGCAATAAAAAAATGGAAAATGAATTTTTGAGGTTCAACAAAGTCTGATCTGATCAACATCAGAGCCATGTAAGGAAAGCACAAACAAAACACAAATTTAAGAGGATGGCAAAAGAGAAAAGCCAGAAAGAATGGGAAAAATACTCATAAATGGGGCAGTTGAATCTTGCAAATAAATCAGCCTTAGGAAAATTGTAGCCTGGGACCTCTGTCGTTTGTGAATGGGCAATGGTTTAGTTGGCTTCATATCTGAGCTAGAAGTTCTTGAGATTCCTCATTTGTTGTGGGCAAAGAAAAATGAATGCTTCTATCTTGTGGAGTGCTTTGGGAATTTTAAAAAATAAATGTTTTGCCCTGACCGGTTTGGCTCAATGGATAGAGCGCCGGCCTGCAGACTGAGGGTCCCAGGGTCGATTCTGGTCAAGGGCATGTACCTTGGTTAAGAGCACATTCCCAGTAGGGGGTGTGCAGGAGGCAGCTGATCAATGTTTCTCTCTCATCGATGTTTCTAACTCTCTATCTCTCTCCCTTCCTCTCTGTAAAAAAATAAAATATATTTAAAAAATAAATGTTTTATTGAAGTATAAAAGTTCACAGACCATAATGCAGAGCTCAGTTAATTTCCACAAAGTGAAGGCAGTTGTACCCAGACCCTGAAATAGACTATTACCAGGAAATCATAGACCTCCTCTAGGCACAACAGTCCCAAATGTAACCACCACCTGACTTCTAAGCTATTGAGGAGTTTTGCCTGCTTCTGAAATTTATATTAATGTAATCATTCAGAATGTACTTTCTCTGTCTCTGTTATTAGCGGAACATTGCTTATGAGATTTATCTCTGTTGTTGTATGTAACAATACCTTGTACATTCTCAGTTCTCTATAGTATTCTGTTGTATGAAAGTCCATAATACTAACAATGCTACTATGAGTATTCCTGTGAGTGTCTTGTAGGGAACATTTCTTTTTGTACACACCTCGCAGTGGAACTTCTGGGGCATATGGTAATCATCTTTAGTGGAAACTGCTGACTAGTTTTTCCAAAGTGGTTTTATGTGAGTTCTGTTCCACTTGCTTCTCATCATTGCCAATACTTGGTATTCTCATTCATTTTTATTTCTAGTCATAATGGCAGGTGATAGTAGTATCTCATAGTGGTTTTAATTTGTGTTTCAACGAAAGAAGTTGAGCACCTTTAGATATGTTTATCGACTCTTCAGATATCCTCTTTTGCAAAGTGCTTGTTCAAATTTTTTGCCCAGTTTTTCTATTGGATTGTCTCTCTTTTTCTTATTGACTTTGAAAGTTCTCTTGATTCGGAATATGATATGAGCCTTTTGTCAGTAAGATGTACTGCGAACAACTTCTTCCACCATGGGGCCTTACTTTTCACTTCTTAATGATGTCTTTGGTGAATAGACATTCTTAATTTCCACATACTATAGTTTATCAATTTTGTTACACTTACGGTCAGGGCTTTCTGTATTCTGTTTAATAAGTCTTTTTTTTTTAATTCAAAGATCATAAAAATATTCTATGATTTCTTTTAGAGGCACTAACATTTTAGCTTCCACAGTTAGATCTACAATACATCTGGAACTTATATTTACATATGGTATAAGTAGAGAATTAGGATTCAAATATTTCATGTATGTATATACAGTGGCTCAGCAACATCGACGAAAAGCCATCCTTTTTCTAATTCATTGTGTCTTAAATTAGTCACAAATCAAGTGGATTCTTTGAATATTTGAATCAGTCTGTCAAGTTTCTTAAAAAATCACCAGCTGGGATTTTGATTGGGACTTTTTTGAATCTACAGATCAATTTTAGAGAATTTGCCATTTTTACAACATTGAATCTTCCAATATATGAATATGACATATCTCTTCTGATATTTTTAAATTTTTTTAATATTGCGCAGCACTCAGTGAATTCATTTTTAAGTAATTGATGCTTCTTCAAATGCTACTTTAAAATTTTAATTTTATTTGTTTGACTCCAGCATATATAACTACAATTGATTTTTGTATATTGACTTTGTATTTAAGGATTTTGTTAAATTCCAATAGTTGTCTGTAATCTTTTGGATTCTCTGCACACACTATCATGTTATCGACCAATAATGAAAGATTTACAGTTCCATTTTTTCCTTTCAAAAACTCAGATATTTTATCTTATACCTTTTATTGTTTTATTGCCCTTTTTTTGCATTGCCCAGGTCCAGGATCCCCAATAGACATGTGAAAAGATGCTCAATGCCACTAATCATCAGAGAAGTGCAAATTAAAACCACAATGAGATATCACCACACATTTGTCAGAATGGCTATCATCAATAAGTCAAAGAACAATGAGTGTTGGCGAGGATGTGGAGAAAAGAGAACCTTTATGCACTGTTGGTGGCAATGCAGATTGTGCAGCCACTGTAAAAAGCAGTATGAAGTTACCTCAAAGAGTTAAAAATGGAATTGCATTATGATCCAGCAATTCCACTTCTGGGAATATAGCCAAAGAAACCCAGAACACTAATTCGAAAGAATACACTAGTATGCACCCTTATGTTCATAGCAGAATTATTTGCAATAGCCAAGTTTTGGAAGCAGCCCAAGTTCCCATCAGTAGATGAGTGGATAAAATAACTGTGGTACATTCACACAATAGAATACTACTGAGTCATAAAAGAGGAGATCTTACCTTTTGCAATAGCTTGGATGAACCTGGAGAGTATTATGCTAAGTGAAATAAGCCAGTCAGAGAAAGACAAATACCATATGATCTCACTTACAGGTAGAATCTAGTGAACAAAATAAACAAACAAAATAGAAACAGAGTCATAAATACAGAAAACAGACTGACAGCTGTTAGAGGGGAGGGAGGTTGGCAGGTCTGGGTGAAAAAGGTAAGAAATTAAGCAAAAAACCCCATCAAAACCCAGAAAAAACTCATAGACACAGACAACAGTATGGTGATTATCAGAGAAAAAGGGGGTGAAGAGAGAGAGAAGAGGGTGAAGGGTGGATAAATGGTGACAGAAGAAGACTTGACTTTAGGTGGTAAACATACAATATGCAGGTGTTGTATTATAGAATGTACTAGAGGCCCGGTGCACAAAAATTTGTGCACTCTGGGGGGGGGGGGGCGTTCCCTCAGCCCGGCCTGTGCCCTCTCGCAGTCTGGGACCCCTGGGGGATGACCACCTGCTGGCTTAGGCCTGCTCCCCGGGGGATTGGGCCTAAGCTGGCAATCAGACATCCCTCTGGCAGCCAGGCAGCCCTCAGAGGATGTCCACTTCCCAGCTTCTCTTTTTTTTTTTTTTTTTTTTTTAATTCTGGGATTTATTTACCTTCTATAATTGGAACTTTGTTGCTGTCACTGGAGTTGAGAGCGGCCTGCTGAAAGCAGTTATCTGGGATTTGTTTAGCTTCTATAATTGAAACTTTGTTGCTTTCAGAGCTCAGAGCCGGGCCGCGGCAGGCGGGGAACCTTGGCTTCCTCCATCACTGGAGCAAGCAAGCCTCCTGCTCGTTTCAGCTGCGTGGCTGCGGGCCACCATCTTTGTTGGCGGTTAATTTGCATATCTTGCTGATTAGCCAATGGGAAGAGTAGCAAAGGTATGGCCAATTACCCTTTTTGTCTTTTATTAGATAGGATAACTGAAACCTATGTAATTTTATTAACCAAAGTCACCCCCATAAATTCAATAAAATTTTTTTAAAAAGACCTAAATGCTCAATAAACTTTTGAGTAATACTAAAAAAGAACATACAAACAAATAATGAGAAAGGGAGCAGAGGGGTGGGATGTAAAGGCTTTGCTTTTACTCATTGTATGTCTCACATCTCTCTAAGCTTCAGTTTCTTCATTTGTAAAATGGAAATAATACAAGAATCCACTTTGTAGAGTTCTTTGAATAATTGAATGAAGTAATACATATGAAGTGCTTCCCACAGTACATGGCACATAGTAAGTGGCAGTTTTACCATATGCAAGATTTGTGATGTGTCTAAATCAGAGATTTAAGAAAATCGAAGACATGTAATACTCTTTGTAATACTTTAAGCAACAAAACAAACAAACAAAAAAGAAAATGCCTGTCTCAAGTTCTTTTTTAAAAAAATATATTTTTATTGATTTCAGAGAGGAAGGGAGAGGGAAAGATAGAAACATCAATGATGAGAGAGAATCATTGATTGATTGCCTCCTGCAAGCCTCCTACTAGGAATCAAGCCTGCAACCCAGGCACGTGCCCTTGACCAGAATCGAACCTGGGACCCTTCAGTCGGCAGGCTGATGCTCTACTCACTGAGCAACCGGCTAGGGCATGTCTCAAGCTCCTATGTGCTGGTTATGAAGATAGTGCAGAGAAATAATATGATGAAGGACTTCATGACAGGGGTGATGACTTTCATGTGTGTACAGAGTCCTGAAGTTATATCCTTCTGTGTCATTACTATGACACTTTCGATGGAGGTAATGCCACCCCTATTTTGTTAGTCAAGCAAACAGACTCAGTGAAATGTTCAATATCAGAAGCTGAGAGCGGCAGTGGCAGAATTCAGGCTCAGGGTATCTGACTCTAAATGTGGCATTTAGCATTTGATCTACAGCCCCATCTTATAGCTGGTTAGACATCTGAAGGGACCTCCCCTCCCCATCTGGTTTGGAGGTGCCAAGATATGATCTCACATCTTCTACTTGTCTAATATTCCTATTGAATCAGGGAAGTCAGGAAAAGGGGCCATTTCCTGGCTCCAGAGAAATTGTAATGATTATTCATTACAACCCTCTCAGAAAGGGCTATAGTGTGTGATTGTCATAAAACTCAGGAATTCTCATTTCTCTTTCCAAAGAAATATTATTAAGGGGGAAATACATGTATTAATGACAAGATCTCTTAAATGACCAGTTTGAAGGCAGTTTATTCTATTGATCAAAACTATAAACACAAAGAGGCTGTAAAAGTGCCATTTAAGGCATTAGAAATAATTCCACAGAGAAATTCATGCTGCTTTTAGTGATGAATCATTCCATAAATATCCAGTGCTTGAAATGGGAGGAAGTGAGAGACAATAACATGTTCTTTTTGGCAATTTAAAAACTGCTGGTTCTCTACTGAGAAATGCTCTGACTTAACTCTTTCCATCTTATTTTCCTGTGAAAGAAGGTGAACTGGATATCGTGAGGTGTGCCTAGAACCTCTTTAGGACCGAGGAACTTATTAAGCTCTCAGCTGAAGAAAAGCCACCTTGCAGGTTGATGATCCCTTCCTGGGGGTAGCATCCAATGACAGGTCAGTGCCAGGTAGAAAGTCCCATTTTCTTTAATCCAGTCCTGGAAGATGTGCATCTGGGGATTCAGCAGAGCTAAAAGCAGAGCCAGCTCGACTGGCATGGCTCAGTAGTTGAGCGTTGACCTATGATCCAGGAGGTCACGGTTCGATTCCTGGTTGGGGCACATGCCTAGGTTGCAGGCTCGAGATTCCCAGTGTGGGGCATGCAGGAGGCGGCTGGTCAATGATTCTCTCTCATCATTGATGTTTCTCTCTCTCTCTCCCTCTTCTTCCTCTCTGAAAAAAAAAATGCAGAGCCAGGACTCACAGTTTCCCTTCCATGGTGGAGTTGGGTCCAGTAGAGCATCAGGCTAGGTGCAGTCCATTAATCCATTGTGTGTGGGGACCACATGGCTGTGGACCATGTGGCCAACTCAGGAGAGCAGGAGTGTGAGAGACGCTGAGAAATCAGGAGCACAAAGGCAGGAGTGCCAAGAGAACAAGAGCAAGAGAGCAAGCTCCTTTGTTTAGAAGATTAAATATCTCAAATCTTCCTGTGCTTGCAGTGGCCACACCTACTCTAGCCAATGATGTGTTCCCAGGGGTGACTGACAAGCAGGTACCTTCCCTATGTCACCCAGACTTTACTGGGCTTGCGTCTATTCTTCCTCTGTTCAGTCTCTTCCCCCAGCCATCTGGGGGGGGTGGGGAATAGACCAGGGGCTTTCTGGGGTGTGTTAAACTGCAGCTTCCTGGCAAAGCTGCACAAATGGCATGCCTATACTATATGGCCTTCCTTTGTTCCTTTGCTGTTACTCATAACTAGTTAAATTACAATGGTATCAAAACCAATGTACAGATGGCTTGAAAATGACTAACAGAAAATACATTATAGATGATAAAAAATTTTATAATCTTACTAGTAAATGCCTATGCCATCATTTTTTTGCTGTATGTGTTTTTAATGACTGAAGATCAGGGTTCTACAGAGTATGAGAGCATGTAGAAGGTGCCGGGGTAAATGGAATGAGGGAGATGTTAATGATTACTCCCGTGGAGGTGAACACGTCTAATAACCCATGCGACACGAAGCAAACATTACCAGGCTCTCTGTGAGCAATACAAGGAAAATCTCCTACAGAGCTGCCCCTATAAAACACAGATTACCGCAGGAAGTAATATTGAGTTTTCCATCATTTGAGGCTATTCAATGAGAGTATGGATGGCCTATTGTTTCTGCAGTGGGGTTTCCTACACAGAGAAGTTTAGCTAGATTGTCTGGAAGAATCTATGATGCAAGAGGCAGATGAGGAATTTATATTTTCAGAAGAGAGGACAATTATTTCAGTGGGATTGCTTAAAAAAGGCTTGAGAGAATTTAGCTGTGATTTTCAGCAGATGAATCTTGGATTAGGACATGACCTTTGCTGGGTGTCTAGTAAAATAATGAATAATGCTGTGATATTTTCCCTATGTGTTAAAAAGAATTAACTATGGTCAATCTCAAGTGGAAGGGATGCTACAGGAATTCTCTCTCTTTTTCTTTCTCTCCCTCTCTCTGACAGCATGAGTGGTCTTTCTCTCTCCCACCTTGTGCCCTAGACAGTTCACATAGTCATATTCCTCTGGGACTCTAATGGGGAGAACAGAGCTGGTTTTCTTAATGATATTCAATCTTTTTCTACAGAGATGAGCTCAGAACAAAAATAAAAGTATATTTTCTCAGAGAACAACCCAATTTAGGTCACAGTGGGATAAGTTTCATATTTACTTAGTTGAATCTTTCTATGAATGACATTCCTTAATGAATTTTATATAGAAGATATAGTGTTTTCATTTATTAGCAGCAAAAGAGAGAACTGTTTTATAAACATTTAAATAGATAATTTATCTATTGAAAGCTGTGATGTCCATTCAAGTGATCGTTCTGTGAATATTCCCAGAAAGCAGATAGTCTATCAGTATATGGCCTCAAGGTATTGTCCTTAAAGGGCTCTAATATTAAGGATTATGTTAACTCTTCTGAACTCCAACCCCACCATGCTATCTCTCACCTCCATGTACGTTTCCTTCTTAATTTCAAATGCATAAAAGAAGCTGCAAAATTATCATTCTTGGGAGCATTTGAGATCTTGCTCTCTGGCATGTTTTGTCAGTTTGGCTAAAATAAACTCATAAAAATTCTCTACAGGTTTGGACGTTCATACATCTACAATAGCAAATGGTTGATTTTATCTTTTAAAAGAATAGCTCATTCCATTTACATTTAGTGTAATTACTGATATATTTTATTTATAATTGCATGTTCCTCCTTTTCTTTGATCATTTTCATTGTTGAGCTCCTAATCTTGAAATTTTAGATATGGAAATTGAAATGTGGATTTACATGTGTTTCTCCAGAAATAACATGTGCTTGCTTTTGCCAAATGAGAGGGGGGCACAGTGGCCTAGGACTACTTTAAACTTAATTTTTGTTTCGAGTTTTTCCAGTGACAGAGGTAATATAAATTCCCTTCTTGAATCTACACAAGGGAAGGCCTATGATTAGAATTATGATTTCTATCTCTCTTCTCCCATAGCCAAGGCAATAGTAGCATACCTAATGTACCCTCCTGTAATACTTTCCCCTACTCAGTCACTTAGCCTTATTTAGGATTTTCTTGTTTTGATTCTCTATTTTATAAAGAATCCAGGCTTTGAGTTCTTTCCTTTGTGTGTGAGTCCCCTTAATATCCAATTTCTAGGCCACTTGGGAACGTTCTAGCTCGATCATCCAACTTCATGCAAATTTTGCCTCTTATAATTTCTTTCTTCTGGTCTTGTTAGCTCAATCATGTATTTTAAAAGATGTTTTTGCATTTTATCTAAGTAAAATTGACATGGAGATATGATAATTACCAAAGGGAAAGTGGGGTAGGAGGAGGTTGATGAGGATATGGGGGGCGGGTTGGGGGTGGGGGTAAAAATAAATAAATAAAATTGACTTGGAAGAAAGAAAAAAAAAGTGAATAGATGAGAAACCATGGAAGAAATGTAATGTTATTAAATACTATCTTAAAAAATAATTTCTAGACTCAGAACTCAGAATTTCATGGGCAAGTACTTGGAACTGTTATGAAACTGTTACTTTTCATGTTCTATAAAAATTTCCAGAGCATAGGAAAAGAATAACCCTAATTTAAAACCCAATGAAGATAGTTAATAAAACTTGTGGGTCCATCTCATTTGTGCATATTAATTTAGGAATCTTGAACAAAATCTTATTAAGCAGTGTGCTTAAAAAAGCACATTTTAAAGGAGGATTTATTTCAGGAACATAAAAATAGTTGACTGTCAGGGAATGTAATATACTACCATATTAGATTCTCTGATAGTCAAAGGATAAAATATTTGTTATTATCTCAATAAATCTTGAAAATATATTGATTATATTCAACATACATTTAGCATAAGTGCATAGTAAACTGGCAATAGAAATATTCACAACATACTAAAATGTAGTTATTTTGAAATTAATAATTAATATATTGTTTCATGGTAAAAACTTGGATTTAGAGCCCAAGAGAAAGTGTTAATTTGGTGATTTCATCTTGAGAATAATATTTTTTTTTATAGTTCAAGATGGGAAAAAAAGAGATCATTAAAAGAGAGGAATATTAGAGTTGGAAGAGACAAGAATCAAGAACAGAACTTTTGGAGTGCTTATAGGAACTGATGTGGACCTAAATAGACACTTTTCTAAATAGGATATTCAGAAAGCCAAGAGACATATGAAAACATGCTCAAAGTCACTAATCATCTGAGAGATGCAAATCAAAACAACAATAAGGTACCACCTCACACCAGTCAGAATGGCTATCATCAACAAATCAACAAATGACAAGTGCTGGAGAGGATGTGGAGAAAAAGGAACACTTGTGCACTGCTGGTGGGAATGCAGACTGGTGCAGCCACTGTGGAAAACACTATGGCATTTCTTTAAAAAATTAAAAATGGAACTGCCATTTGACCCAGTAATTCTATAGGAATATATCCCAAGAAAACAGAAACACCAATCACAAAGGATATATGCACCCCTATGTTCACAGCAGCACAATTTACAATAGCTAAGATTTGAAAACAGCCTAAATGCTCATCAGCAGATGAGTGGGTTAGAAAACTGTGGTACATCTACTCAATGGAATACTATCCTATCTAATAAAAGACAAAAAGGGTAATTAACCGTACCTTCGCTACGCTTCCCATTGGCTAATCAGGGCGATATGCAAATTAACTGCCAACAAAGATGGCGGCCGGCAGCCATGCAGCTGAAGCGAACATAAGGTTTGCTTGCTCCAGTGATGGAGGAAGCCAAGGTTCCCCGCCTGCCGCGGCCCGGCTCTGAGCTCTGAAAGCAACAATGTTTCAATTATAGAAGCCAAACAAACCCCAGATACCTGCTTTCAACCAGCTGGGGTCTCAGAGCTGGGAGCGCCAGTGACGGCAACAAAGTTTCAATTATAGAAGGTAAATAAATCCCAGAATAAAAAAAAAGAGAAAAAAAGGGAGGCTGGGAGCTTCAGTCGCTGGCCAGCCTGAAAATGGCCCTCAGCCCCTCACCCAGACTGGCCAGGCACCCCAGTGGGGACCCCCACCCTGAAGGGGGTGTGACCAGCTGCAAACAGCCATCAGCCCCTCACCCAGGCTGGCCAGGCACCCAAGCGGGACCCCCACCCTGATCCGGCACACCCTTCAGGGCAAACCAGCCGGCTCCCACCCATGCACCAGGCCTCTATCCTATATAGTAAAAGGGTAATATGCAAACTGACCCTAACAGCAGAAAGACTGAGAATGACTGGTTACTATGACACACACTGACCACCAGGGGGCAGACGCTCAATGCAGGAGCTGCCCTCTGGTGGTCAGTGCGCTCCCACATAGGGGAGCTCTGCTCAGCCACAAGCCAGGCTAATGGCTGCCAGCACAGCGGTGGTGGTGGGAGCCTCTCCTGCCTCCTCAGCAGCGCTGAGGATGTCTGACTGCAGCTTAGGTCTGCTCCCTGCTGGCAAGTGGACATCCCCCGAGGTCTGCCGGACTGCCAGAGGAATGTCTGACTGCCATCTTAGGCCCAATCCTCCGGGGAGCAGGCCTAAGCCAGCAGGTGGTCATCCCCCAGGGATCCCAGACTGCGAGAGGGCACAGGCCGGGTGGAGGGTACCCCCCTGCCCTGAGTGCACAAATTTTTGTGCACTGGGCCTCTAGTGCTGCTATAAAAAAGAAGGAATTCTTACCATTTGCAACAGCATGGATGGATCTGGAGAGCATTATGCTAAGTGAAATAAGCCAGTCAGTGAAAGATAAATACCACATGATCTCACTCATTTATGGATAATAAAGAACACTATAAACTGATGAACAAAAATAGATCCAGAGACATAGAAGCTTCGAACAGACTGTCAAATTACAGCAGGAAGGCTAGGGAGGGTTGGGGAGGGGAGGTAAGAGATCAACCGAAGGACTTGTATGCATGCATATAAGCATAACCAATGGACGCAAGACACTGGGGGTAGGGGAGTGAGGGCATGTGCCAGGGGTAGGGGAGGCCGGGGGGAAGGTCAATGGGGAAAAAGATGAGACATATGTACTATTTGTAATACTTTAAACAATAAAATAAAAAGAGTTTGATTGAGAAC
This sequence comes from Myotis yumanensis, assembly GCF_028538775.1. NCBI lineage: Eukaryota > Metazoa > Chordata > Mammalia > Chiroptera > Vespertilionidae > Myotis > Myotis yumanensis. Next base: position 184,262,950 of record NW_027223754.1, on the reverse strand, counting down.
CTGGGTGGTACAGCTTCTTGGTAAATGTAATAAGAAAAGAATTTTAAGAATAAGACAAGGCCAAATGATGTAAAATACTGTACAATGGTTGAGAAAGAAAGGACTAGGGTAAGTCATTGGATCTGACTTAGGAAGTCAGTGGTGACTTTTCAGAGGGGCATCATAGTAGTGTTGTGGATAGAATACAGATTATAGATTATTGATGCATGGACTCAAAATGGAGTAGATACAGTAATTATACATTTTTCGACCTTGTAAAAATATTCCTCAAGATTTCGTTTTTTGTTTTTAAATAAGTAATAGTATTTATAGACTAAAAGGAAAGAAACTTCTGTATGGAGAGATTAAAGACTTGATGGAATAACGTTTTGGATATTAATAAACCCAAAGGAAGGAAACTTTCAGATGGAGAGATTAAATACTGGGATGAAATATTGTTTTGTTCAGGAAACCATAGGGTAAAGAACTAAGTAGTAAGATTTAACCTTGGTATGGAAAGAGATACTTTATTATCTGAGAAAGAAGAAAAGAAAAAAGTACATGTAAGCACACTAAGAAATTTAGAAGTGAGAGAAAGGAGGTTAAGAAAAATAATGTTTAGCTTTGATTTCAGTAAAGTGAGATTATTTATTGAGACTAAAGGTAGTATGAGTAGGCTGTAGAATCTTGAAAAATGAAGGAAAAGTTTTTGAACTTTCTTTGGGGATGTTTGATAATAAGTTAATTAGGGATGATTAAAAGACAAGTTAGCAGAATTATGTGACGAGCTAAAATAACATTAATTTATAACTAAAAAGCTTAAAATGCAGTTTTGTCTGAAATTTATTTCCATTATGGTTGCAAGTCAGGTTTCCCAGAGAGCAAACTGTAAGACAGAAATTTGCAAGCCAAAAGTTTATTGAGTGCTTTTTTTTTTTTTCTGCAAAAACTTTATTGTTTCATTTGGTCCAATGCCTGGGAGAGGGCTTCAGGGTGGTCAAAAGAATGGCTAGTAGTTTCCCGAAGAGGCTCAGGTAAAGTCAGACACCAGGGAATGCAGAGGGGGCCCTCAAAGGCCTCTGGGCTCCAAAGGCTCCTAGTCCTGCTTGAGGGTGATCCTTTGGAAGAGATGCCCAGCCCAGCCTGGGGGCTGGCCAGCCTGCGGAGGTGAGTCAGATGTCGCCCATCTTCTTGATGAGTTTCACCTCCTCACCCCGGAAGTGGTCCTGCAGGAGTCACAGGATGAAGCTCTGGGCGGGCAGAATCCAGGGCCTGCAGCTCCCTTAGTTTAGGCTCCTCTCCAAGGCCAAGGTGCCTTCCATGGCCCTGAGTTTTGCCCACTCATCCTGGGAGGCCTCAGCACGTCCTGGAAGAGAAATGGGCTGCTGCGCTGGTTTTGTAACTTTAAGAGAAGCTCACCCTCACGCTTCTTCTCCACCAACTCATCCACACCTTCCAGAGCCACATCATCCAGGCTGAAATAGAAGCCTAGAGAGAGGTAGGTGCGGGAGGCCCCAGATGCAGGCTGGCCAGGTGGGTGACCGCAGCCTCCACCTCGGTGGAATAATTCTGACGAATTTGGGAGCTCATGGTTGTTTGGCAATAAGGAGTTAAGGTAGATACCTTTCAGCATTTCGTATAATACTGGTTTAGTGGTGATGAATTCCTTTAGCTTTTCCTTATCTGTGAAGCTCTTTATCTGACCTTCAATTCTGAATGATAGCTTTGCTGGATAAAGTAATCTTGGTTGTAGGTTCTTGGTATTCATCACTTTGAATATTTCTTGCCATTCCCTTCTGGCCTGCAACGTTTCTGTTGAGAAATCAGCTGACAGTCGTATGGGTACTCCCTTGTAGGTAATTGACTTTCTTTCTCTTGCTGCTTTTAAGAGTCTCTCTTTGTCTTTTGCTCTTGGCATTTTAATGATGATGTGTCTTGGTGTGGTCCTCTTTGGACTCCTTTTGTTTGGGGTTCTCTGCGCTTCTTGGACCTGTAAGTTCATTTCTTTCACCAGGTGGGGGAAGTTTTCTGTCATTATTTCTTCAAATAGGTTTTCAATATCTTGCTGTCTCTCATCTCTGGCACCCCTATAATTCTGATATTAGTGTGCTTGAAGCTGTCCCAGAGGCTCCTTACACTATCTTCGTATTTTCGGATTCTTTTTTCCTTTTGCTTTTCCGGTTGGGTGTTTTTTGCTTCTTCGCATTTCAAATCTTTGACTTGATTCTTGCGCTCCTCAGGTCTGCTGTTGGGTGTCTGTATAATATTCTTTATTTCAGTCAGTGAATGCTTAATTTCTAGTTGGTTCTTTATCACAACATCGAGGGTCTCATTAGTTTTCTTGAGGCTCTCATCAAGTTTATCGGCAGCTTCTAGCACATTATTGAAAGCCCTCAAAATTGCGTTTTTTAGCTCTATATCCTCCATTTCTGTCATGTTTTTTTGTCTCCGCATTTTTTATACTTTCTCGGTGCACCCCCTAGTGGTCTTTGTGCGCAGTCTTGTTCTAGTTAAGCCTTGATTGTTGTAGTTAATACTAGAGGGATTTGACCACCAGGCCAACTGGCTGTGAGAATCAGCTGTGTCTGCCGTGGGAGAACTTCTGTCCTCTGGAGAGGTGCTAATCTAGCCTTTGCCTGAGGCTATCCGGCAAATGGCTCTGTGCAGGGCTTGGGTGGGGCGGGTTGCAGGGGATCAACAGGGCGGGTGGAGGGAGCAGTGATGGCTGCTCTCAGTCTCGTTCCCAGAGGCTCTGCTTCTCAGAACCCCGGCAACTGCTGCAAACCTCGGAGAGAAAGCTGCCCTCACGTTTCAACTGATGCCAGACAATCCCACTTCTCCCGTTTGAGTCTGAGTCCCTAGAGACTCGTCTGGATCTGGAGCTCAGAGTCTGAGACTCCCTCCTGATTGAAAACGACAACCGCGCCCTCAGCCACCAGCCCGCTCTGCGCGCGCACTTCCGCACCTTTGTATTTTCCGCACTGCGCCTCCTCTAAGCCTCGGTATGCTGTTCTCTCTCCTTCTAGTTGAAGAATCTCTCCTCAGCCAGCTTTCCTGTGGTCCTGGGTGATGTCCGTTCCGCTTTTAGTTGTATTTTTGAAGTGGTTGTTTGTGGCAGCAATCTCCAGTGTTTACCTATGCCGCCATCTTGGTTCAGTCCAGGTACAAGCCCTTGACTGGAATCGAACCTGGGACCCTTCAGTCTGCTGGTCGATGCTCTATCTGCTGAGCCAAACCAGTTAGGGCAAGAAAGAAGAAATTTTATTTAGTGGCTAACACGGATGGTTTTGTCTGAGCTTTAGAAAATAAGAGTGATTACTCCATGAAGTCTAGGTTAACATAAAAGAGGTTATTTATTAATCTTAAGAGGGCAAGGAATTATTATGCAGCTGTGTAGATGCAATAGGAGAGAGCCAATGTTGATGGCTGAAGAGATGACATGGAGGTAAAGAACATGGTCCAGGAGTCAGAAGTTCTGGATTCTAGTTCTGACTTTAATACCAGCACATACCTCTAGGTCAAGCTCTTGCTTTTTTCTTGGTTTTAGTTTCTTTATATTTAAAATGGGCCTGATGACATATGATTTGCCTGGTTCCATTGCTGTTACTGGGAACACATGAAATAATAGATGTACAATGTGTGACGTTTTATATAAAAAACAAAATATTTCTAGGGCCCTCTCACATGAATTTCAAGGCTTTGGGCCATTCTTGAGATTCTGGGATATGTATGAAATGTGTATGAGAGTTTGGAAGATTCTGGGGGGTCCTGATTTTCTTGGGAAGGATGGATTAGAGGAGGAAAACCTATTCCCTTTTTTCTAGCTTCAAGGAGTCTATTCTATTAATCTATTCTTTTGGAAGTCCTCTGGAAATTTGAATTCACTGGGCCCTTATAGGTGGCTTTTGTCTCACTGGCCCTGTCTCAACTCTTTTGGACAAAATGATGTTCTCTTGGAGCAACTGCAAGTTCAGGAAATGAGTCAGGATGACTGAGAGGAGCTAGTGGTGCAATATGACGTGGATCCAATAAAAATATGTTCTTTGTGTAGAAATTTGTTATGGTTAGAGAACAAACCCACATCTTTTGTAAGAACTCAGTCAAGTCATAACTTGGAATGAATATTCTTTATACATTTTTTAATGAAGAATTAAATGACAAACAAAATACTATATTTCATGGAAGACAGAACAGAAGCAGGACTCATCTAGTCTATTGAGGTTTTCTTCCAGTTCAACTTTCTATGTCTAGTTCTTCTGTTCCAGTTCATTCTTTCCTTTATCAAAGAGTTACCTTTCTACATCTGCTTGTGCTACTTTTCCTGCTTAACTGTTGCTTTTAGATTAAGATCAAACTCCTTAGCCTGTCATCTACTAGAATCTAGGGCTGCGATCTTGTCTGCCAAGTTTACTGCTGTGCCAGCATTACCTAGGATAATTTCTAACATGCAGTTCAGTGCTCACCCAAATATTTGTTTATGAATTAGTTAATAAAGGACATTATAACTTGGCCTTAATCCACTTTTCCAGTTACTTTTCCTGTTTGTCCTAGCTCCACCTACTGGGGACAGGTTGCGCACTGTTCCCAAAGTTAGTTTGCTTATCTCAATTCATGTCATTGAAATACTTTTCTTGCTGATTCAATAACTTCCCTTATCACCGTGTTTCTGAAAAACACTCAATTGATTCTTTCATATTCAGCTCAATTATCAACACTTCTGTAATGACTTTCCTGACCCTCATGGTCTCTCTACATTCACATTCTCCTTTTTTCCCTACAATGGTCACACTTTGAAGGCTGTAGAACAGAGGTCCTCAAACTTTTTAAACAGGGGGCCAGTTCACTGTCCCTCAGACCGTTGGAGGGCCGGACTATAGTTAAAAAAAAAACTATGAACAAATTCCTATGCACACTGCACATATCTTATTTTGAAGTAAAAAAACAAAACGGGAACAAATACAATATTTGTATTTGCATGTGGCCCGCGGGCCGTAGTTTGCGGACCCCTGCTGTAGAGCAATTATTTCCTAGTCTCTTTCTCTCTCACACTATCTTACCTTATTCATATTCTAGTTCCTGGACAAAATAGGTAGTTAATGTGTGTTGAATGATCAAGTGGATGTATTTTATGGTGAACCAGATAGCTTAATGATTTCTTACCATAGTCTCTCCCTGGTGTATAATGAAAGAAATGGAAGGAAGATTGAAAGGTCAAACAGTAGGTACTTTGCCAAAAATATTGCTCTGTTCTCAGTTTTCAAGATGAGAACTAGCAACATGTTTCTTTGTCATAAATACTATGGCCTCAACCATTAATCACAAATTTAAACTCTGGTGCTAATGGGATTTGTTCTTCCCACAAAATGTGCTCTGTCATTTGGGAGAAAAGTCTTTTCTGAGGACACTGACTGCACCATCAAGCTCTCCTCAATATTTTACACATTCACAAAGGGGACCAGTTGAAAGAAGGTAACAACTCAGTACAATTTTCTTTTCCTCCTATTGGAGAAACAATTAAAATTATTTGTACATTGGATGGTAGGACTTTGCACAAAGGATTAGATTACGTAAGATAAAGACAAAAAAGAACACGATTTAGTGTCTGACACAATACCTAATAAAACAATATATCCAATAACAGTTAAGTTGCCTTGAAAATGAATTCTAACTTGTTTGGCAGATGGTAGAAATGGAGGCATATTTCAAAGTTAGGCCGAACTCTAGAAAATATTTTCCACTTCATTTCTGTTTTTTTATGTTTCATGATTACTAGTCTTAAACAACTCTTAGATCTACTTTAATGACAACCAGGTCACAGAACTGATTAGTGGCTTATTATATTGTAAGAGCTGGGCACAAAACAGAATGTTCTGGATCCCTAGCAATATTGTTATCAAATACCACACATGATGCCAAATCACCAGATTGTTATTATTGTGGGATATTTACAGTTAGTTTAGAACCAAGTCATTTCCTTCCTTACCCTGGTTAGCTATTTAGTGAATGTATAAGTTAGTTCCTCATTCTCTCAAAGTAGATTTTCCAACTCTGCTTTTTTCACTGTTTCCCCATCCTAGTGTTTGTACTGGGTGGTACATATGGTCCGGATTACCAAAGGGTCCCTTTTCTGTTATGAATGCTTGAAGATTGACTGGATTCTCCCTCTGTTACATCTTTTGTTCCTGTCATCACAATTAGTACAGTTTACTTAACTTAAAAAAAAAAAAAAGAGAGAGATACTTACTGTTTCCTAAAGACTTGTTAGGAGTTTCTGCATATGTCATCTAACTTAACTGACATAAAAGTCTTAGGAAATAAAGACTGGTGCAGCCACTGTGGAAAACAGTATGGAGTTTCCTCAAAAAATTAAAAATGGAATTGCCATTTGACTCAGTGATCCCACTTCTAGGAATATATCCTAAGAAACCTGGAACACCAATCAGAATATATGTACCCCTATGTTCATAGCACAATTTACAATAGCTAAGATCTGGAAACAGCCCAAGTGCCCATCAGTGATGAGTGGATAAAAAGCTATAGTATATTTACTCCATGGAATACTATAAAGCTGTAAAAAAGAATGACCTCTTATCATTTGAGACAGCATGGAGGAACCTGGAGAGTATTTTGCTAAGTGAAATAAGCCAGCCAGAAAAAGATAAGTATCACATGATCTCACTCATATGTGGAATCTAATGAACAAAATAAACTGATGAACAAAATGGATCCAGCGACATAGAAGCATGGAACAGACTGATGAATCTCAGAAGGAAGGTGAGGGTTAGATGAGTGTGGTTGGGGAGAGATTAAATGGGGAACTTATATACATATATGCATAGCACATGGACTCAGACAATAGTATGGTGAAGGCCTGGGAGGGACGGATGTGGGGTGGAAGGGGTCAATGGGAAAAAAAGGGGACATCTGTAATACTTTTAAAAAAAATATCCTCACCAGAGGATATTTTTTCATTGATTTTTAGAGAGAGTGGAAGAGAGAGGGAAAGACAGAGAGAAACATTGATGTGAGAGAAACACATCAGTTGGTTGCCTCCTGCATGTACCCTGACCAGGGCCAGGGAGGAGCCTGCAAAGTATATGCTCTTGACCCGAATTGCACCTGGGACCCTTTCATCTGCAGGCTGATGCTCTATGCACTGAGCCAAACCAGCGAGGGTTGTATTACTTTCAATAAAGATAAATTTTAAAAAAGTCTTAGAAATGAATATTGTCATTCCTATTTTGTCGAAGGGAAAAAATGAGCTAAGACAGATTTTGTTATTTTAAGAATATACCACTAGTATTTATTCATTCACCAAATAGTTATTTTTTTTTAAAAATATATATTTTATTGATTTTTTACAGAGAGGAAGGGAGGGACAGAGAGTAAGAAACATCAGTGAGAGAGAAACATCGACCAGCTGCCTCCTGCACACTCCCCACTGGGGATGTGCCCACAACCAAGGCACATGCCCTCGACCGGAATCGAACCTGGGACCCTTGAGTCCGCAGGCCGACGCTCCATCCACTGAGCCAAACCGGTTTCGGCAATTTCTGAATGAGTTAGAGAGCCTTTGATTTCAAGACTGACATGTAGCTGAGAACCCCGGACTATAAGCCTTTTGGAAGTAGGGACCATATCCATTAAATTAGTGAACCAACTGAACTCTGACAAGTAGGATTCATTCTTATTTGCCATTCTTTGTTTTCCCCTTAGTAGGTGTTTGTAGAGGTGAATACATATGTGGGAGGTAGACGAGATGTATAGCCAACTCCTAAACTGATTTCTTCAGTGGCTTTTCTCTCCCCGATGTTTCACCAGTGGTCACTTAGAGGAAGCCACTCTTATTTCTGTCTCCCCCGCAATATGCTTCAAGTGTATATGTTTATGAAAAACAAATAATCTAGTAACTTGTCAATATCTCAGTATACTTTTGTCAGATAAGCAACAGTAACTTGTTTTGGCTGAAAGGTCCAGGTCTGAAGTATATTCCAAGAAAGTAGAAGTCCAGATAGGTTGTGCTGACTGAAGTTATTTTGTCTTTAAGGGAAGCTAGTGCATTCTAAGTAACTAGGGCAAATCACAGGGGCTGGGGTAGCGGGGCTAGAAATGAATGAGAATGCCAAGACAAAGTGCTAAGGAGTTTTGGGTGATACAGGAGAAGTGTGTGTGTTTCACAGCTTTGCCTATAGCACAGTCCATGTCTAAGAGTTGTCATTTGTAACTACTGGAAAAACAGCACCCAAGTGAAACTTGTGTTTTTCTTTGGACTTGGCTACTATAACACTGTACAATTTATGTAGCGTTTTCATTTTATGGGGCACCATTATAGTTCTGTTAGGTTGGGACAGCAATGTCTTAGAAGGCCAGTATTGTATGTCACTCATTATCTCAGAGGATGGTCCCAGTCATGTGTAGCCACGAAGATACCTACTTTCACTTAGAGGAAGTAAGGGAAGAAATGGAGCAAATGGTGTTTTACAGATGTTGTTGCTGTAGCTGCCAAAGTAGCTTTATGGTCTTAATTTAAAACCTGTTAAAGAGAAGGGGTACTTAGAGGTGGGAAATAAGAGGTGTTCCACACAGCTAGCTAAACTAATTGAGAATGTGATTCTTAATGACACTTGAGACAATGCTGAGGACAATAAGGATTGCAATATCTTTCAAAAGCAGCCTGCAAATCCAATAAAAAAGGGAAGAAGAGTTCTCATTTTCTTATTTTGGAAGCCAGTAGGATTTCCAGCTGCATGTAATTTCAGGAAGTGATGTGACTATTTATTCAATAATACTTTTCAAGTTTCCTGGGAAATGATGGAATAATTCTAATGAAATTGAAATGGCTATTGAAATATATGTCATACTACTTGCCAAGTGTTATTTCTTGTCTGTTTAACCATATTAATTCATTTTAAAATGAAAGTAAACTCTTAGTAAACATTTTATTAGGCATATTTTCCAGGAGTGAAAATATATTATCAAAATTCAGATCACCAAAGTCAACCAAATTAAAGAAGTGTTTATTGAGTGCCCACTATGTGCCAGGCATGATGCTAGGTATTGGGAAATAAAAAGAAACTTTATTTTTTTTCCTGAACACATGGAGCTTAGTCTTAAGTAGGAGAGACAGGTATTGAAACAGCAAGGTACATGGACACATTACATTGGTAAGTGCTATGCAATAACATGGGGATGCCCTGGCCAATGTGGCGCAGTTGGTTGAGTATTGTCCCATGTACTGAAATGTCACTAGTTTGATTCTTGGTCAGGGCACATGCCCAGGTTGTGGGCTTGATCGCTGGTCAGGGCTCTCTCACATTGATGTTTCTCTCCCTCTCTCTCTCTAAAATCAATAGAACATATTAAAAAATAACATGGGGCTGTGATGACATCTGGACATTCATGGAAGGCTTCCCATAGCAGTGGCATTAAAGCTGAGACCTAGAAAATGAGTAGTTGTTAGCGAGGTAAAGACAAATGGCAAGAGTCCTCAAGGATGGCCTCTTCAAAAGCCGGTGGTAAAGGGAGCAGCACAGAAAATGGGACTGGGTGGGGGGTTTGTGGAGAGGTACACAGTAGAAAATAGGCTGAAGAATCAGGGGGTTAAACCATATTATGTTTGTAGACCATGTGAAAATTCTTGGCCTCTATTTTAAGTACCATGAGATGCTACAAAGGGGTTTTAAAAACAGGCGCTAGGGTGGAGTGATGCCATCATATCTCTGCTTTGGAAATACTACTCTGGCTGCAGTGTGGAGGTTGGATTAAAGAGGGAAGAGTTTGGGTGGTAAAGCAGTTATGAGGCTCCTGAAGAAATCACAGTGAGAAAGAAGGTTAATACTTACTTGGCAGGGGAGATAATTGATTCTGAGAGAGGAGGTTAGCTAAGACTATGATGTGGATGTGCTGTGTGGTTTGGTTTGAAATGAATTCACAGGACTCTGATAGCAGAGTCCTATCTATGCTCCCACCAGCACACACAGGTGAAGCTGGTGGCTTGTAAGATGTTTAAGAACCTGTTCTTCAGAGTCAAGTCTTGGTTGTCTTCTCTTGCTCTACATCAGGAAGACAAATAGGTTTTTATTTTTATTTTATTTAAAAAATATATTTTATTGATTTCTTACAGAGAGGAAGGGAGAGGCATAGAGAGTTAGAAACATCGATGAGAGAGAAACATCGATCAGCTGCCTCCTGCACACTCCCTACTGGGTATGTGCCTGCAACAAAGGTACATGCCCTTAACCGGAATCGAACCTGGGACCCTTGAGTCCACAGGCCAACGCTCTATCCATTGACCCAAACCGGTCAGGGAGACAAATGGGTTTTTAATTCAAGTGCCAACTCTGGTTGATTGGTAGTGGATGTGGGGAGAAGAATATGGAGGTTTCTGAAGTCACATTTGGGCTTAGCATGAAAGAATGCTTCTATGGCTTTGTGCTGCCTTCCCTGAGCACAGAGCTGAGTAGAGTAGCTCAAACTTATTGTGTCTCAAAATTGACTGCGTTATTTTCCTTTGTCAAAATGATTATTTCTTTAGTGTTACCTATTTTAGTCAACAGTGTCACCATTATTCCCAGTTCCTAAGCTAGAAACATAAGCTTCATCCTTGTCTCTTTGTCTTACCTTTCTCCCTTGGACTCTTTGGTAGGTACTTATGTATCATTAACTGAGGGTATATGCAATCATCAGAGAATAACAGTGAATAATTCACAGCATCCATTTATTAGAGCAAGTGGCTTTTGGAATTCAGGTTTTGGCAGGTCTTAGCAGCTCCATACTCACAACATCTCCACATGCACACTGTTGTTCAATCACACCAACCTACCTTTATCTTGCTGTTTTTTTTTCTCCCCTGCAAAACACTTTATTGTTTCTATTTGGTCCAATGCATGGGAGAGGGCTCCAGGGTGGTTAAAGGGATGCCTAGTGGTTTCAGGGAGAGAGTCAGGCAAAAGCCAGGCACAAGGGAAATGAAGAGGGGCCCGTCAAAGGCTCCTAGTCCTGCTTGAGGGTGAGCCTTTCAAAGAGATATTTGCTCAGCCCATCCTGGGGCCGTCCAGCCTACGGAGGTGAGCCAGGGGGCCGCTAATCTTCTTGGTGAGTTTCACCTCCTCACCCAGGAAGTGGTTCTCCAGGAAGTCACAGAGATGAGGGCCTGAGTGGGTAGGACCCAGGGCCTGCTGCTCCAAAAGGGCCTGGTTCAGGTTCCTCTCCAAGGCCAGGGCGGCTTCCATGGCATCCTGAGTTTCACCCCACTCATCTCAAGAAGGCTTCACCATGTCCTGGAAGAGAACATGGCCACATGCTGGTTTTGCACCTTTAAGAGACCCTGCATCCCCTCACCCTTCTCCTCAACCAACTCCCAGAAGTGGCCCACACCCTCCAGAGCCACATCATCAAGGTCCAAATAGAAGCCCAGAGACAGGTAGGTGTAGGAGGCCCACAGATGCAGGCTGACCAGGTGGTAGACAGCAACCTCCACCTCGGTGGAATAATTCTGATGAATCTGGGAGCTCATGGTTGTTTGGCAATAAGAAGTCAAGCTAAAAAAAGAAAAAAACCACCCAAAAAACAAAAAAACGGTGTTGGCTGGACTCTGAGACTGAGGATGGATGAGGTGGTTCTGAAAGTGGTGACAGGAAATGAAGTTAGAGGGTGGTCAGAGGCCGGAAGAAGGGGTGTCTCTGGGTCTGTTCCACCCAAACACTGTTGAAGCAAGAGACAGATCTGGGAACCATCCAAGGCCCTGCCTGGCTTGTTGTTTTGATACAGTTTTCTAAGGAAAATTGCTGATTATGTTCTCTGGGCTTGGACTTCTCTTCACCCTAGCTAAAATCTCTCACTCTTAAACATTTGGTTCATGTGCCCTTTATTCTCAAAGCAATTTTCTTCTAACCCAGGGTGTGATTCATATACTCTCTGACCTCCATCTAAATGCCTTTGCGGGGCTCTCATAATGTCTTCTGCCTTCTTGATGATAAGATTTATCAGTGTATCATAATGTTTGATTGTCTTGACTAGTCTTTAAACTAGACTGGGCTCTTTGAGGACAGGGTCAGTGTTAATTCCTACAGTATCTCTGGTACCTGTACTACGAAGTAGCACTCGGTACCTATTTGTTGACTTGATGATGACATGGAACCACGCTCCTGGAAGGGACCTGTTTTGTTTATTGTAGAAAGTCTGTATCACCAGGAGTGCTTTCTTCACAGTGGCAATCACTCTGTGGACTCTCGTGATCAGGAAACAGTCTACAGAGAGTATATGTATCTGTGGAACATGTGGTTACTGAGGGTCAGTGCATGTTATTGATTGTGGGGCAGGGCAGCTTGATGAGCATTGCAAACACAATTTACAAATTCTCAGTTCTGTATACTGCAGGTGAAATATATTTTACATTAATGTAAGTGGCTAGTTATTGAGATGTAGTTGATTATTAAAACAATGAGTTCTTGTTCAATCCATGTTGATGATGCAAAAGAAAAACACAGCTAAAAATATAAAAGCTCTAAAAAACTCAGTCCTCTCCCCCACCCTGCCAAAAAAAAAAAAAAAAAAAAAAGCAATGAGCTTGAACAGCTAGAAGAATACTTTGCCAGGACACACTAGTATATTTGTCAATATTTGAGTAATATTGGTTCATGGTTGCCTTACTTAGGATATTAACATCTCTCAAATTCCAGAGGTGGAACATTTCTTTATACTAGATATTTTAAAAGTTTCCCCCTTCCTTCCTCTTCTTCCCCACAGCTTCAATCACACACTTAGAAATCTACAATATAGAGTGTCAAGTAATTTCAAGGACCCAGGATGGAAAATAGAGAGGCAATACAGTAAGTAATATAGTAAATCATATAAAGCCTAGGCCTCAATGACACTAACTGTGTGACCTTGGAGAAGTTACTTAACCTTTATGTACCTCATTTGTAAAATAGGGTTATAAAGATACAGCTTAGTGTTGTAGGAGTAAATGAGATAACACTTACAAACTCCTTAGAGAAATGCTTAGCATGTCATAAGAAGTCAATTATGTTTCGCCCTCCTTATAATTTTGAGGCTAAATATTAGTATTAATTCTTTTTCCAGGAATGATTCTAAATTTTCATTTTTTCCCTATTGTACTGCAGAAATAATACTTCCCTATATTCACATTTGTAACATAAAGAATTGGTGTCAAGATCCCCCATTTGTGCTTTGATTAATGCCTTTTAGTTTTTAAATCACTACCTCAATTCTAGGATCCAAATGTTACCTCTCATTGAAGAAATAGGCCAATGGAGGAGTGTACCCTTTTGTTAGTATTCCAATTCCTTTGTCATAGGCATTTTTTTCTAGATTGCACTCTATCAATTTGAACTTATAGCAAACGAAACAGGAAAGCAGAAGTCATTAGGTTTGTCAATCTGCAGGAGCTTTTGACCAAATGTCCATTAACTAATGATTGTATTAAATAAATGCAACATAAAAAACCAGAGTGAGCTCTTACAACCCCACACATACTCTTGATATGGTATGACATGCCATGACTTGAGCTTCCAGAGTATCTCATATGTGAATAGAGGCTATTCAAAGGGCTTGAGAATAATTTGTTCTCTTAATTATATGACTTCTTTCCATTTTATTTATATCACACTTTTCTCAGTAATGTTGCCTTTCATATATTGTATGAAAGCAAATTTCAACTGTCTTGATGAATTATGATAAAGAATACAAATTAGAATATATGTATGTTTGTGCATATGCATACCCATACTTGGTAAAAACTACCACCGGTGGTGACGTCTTTGTGTGTAGATGAAAACACTAAACTGCTATTAAGTTTTTAAAAATATACTGTACAAAAATAAGTCACTGGAGGTAGTGTTCTAGAAAGAACCATTCAGATGTCAGATAGGACGGTAGAATCTATAATAATGATAGACTCACTGAACAAACACTTGAACAGGTAAGTCTATTAGGGAAATGTAGTGTAATTTACCTATGAGATTTTTTTTTGGAATGGAATTACCAGCTCTATTAGGAGGTAAAAGGGAATGTTTAAATACTTCACTAAGACTTTCAAAACTTTCTGAAAATGTTTCAGAACATAGCTATCAAAAGAGTCACTATAGCACTGGAAAGAGCTTTTATAATGCAGAAAACTGGCTCAGAGGTAGAAAATAAATAGGGAAAAACAGCTACTTCTTCAGGTGAAGGAAATTCCTAGTGTTGTGTGCTAAGATTTGGAGGAAGTGAGTGAAAGGTGTAGATACCCAGAAACAAAGAAATATAGTCCGTTCCCAGAAGCTGACTTGGAGGTTGTTGAGCTAGGTGTTTCATTGCTGGAGAAGTGGGACAGCAAGCTGCTCACAGAGCAAGCAACTACTCACGCATTGTCTGTATTCCTGAGGGGCAGGGAGAGAAGCATTTTCAAGGGTGTTGCTCTGTGGTCCGTAGGGCAGCTTGGAATCAGATATCCATAATGGGAAGGCTCCCTCCACTGTCAGCAGCCATTGGAAGAGTGTCAGTGTTCCAAACAATCAAATCCACCATAGCTTAACTATGCATGAAAGAGACTTATCTGTAATAATTAAAGCGTAATATGCTAATTAGACCAGACATCCTTCTGGATGTCCTTCTGAACAACCTTCCAGATGAAGCCAGGGTTTTGAGGGAAGCCCGGGTCCTGGGTACCTGCCAGTGGCCAGAGGGAAGCCTGGGTCTTGGGTGTTAGAGGGAAGCCCGATTCCTGGGTGCCAGAGGGCAGCCTGGGTCTCGGGTACCAGAGGGAAGCCAGTGCTGGCAGCTGGGGGAAGGAAAGTCTACTCTTGCACAAATTTCGTGCATCGGGCCTCTAGTTAAAATATATTTGGCCCATCAAAGACTCTGTAGTAGACTTAGGGTGGCTGACTCAGCCACTGAACAACCAGAAATCAGTGCTGCCCCTACTAAATGCAGACATTATTGCATTTTGTCCTGGACATTGCAACTTCACTGGTGGTGCTGATCTGGACCCCAGAAGTTTTGGAATGTCTGACCCTGAAAAGCCAGGGTCAGACCTTTACTGCCACATTTCCTGAAAGAAGGATTATGTCTGCATCTGCTTTCTCATGTCACCAGTATCCCAGAGTGAAGTCCTGTGTGGATGCATCATGCATCGCATGCTTTTACCCAGCTGCAATCAAGATTGGAATTCTGGCTTCTGTGTTGAAGAGACTGGACTCAGAATGTACAAAAATGTTCAGGCAAAAGATGAGCGTTCAAAAGATTCTGGTTGCCACAGGCATGACAGATATTGAGCAGACCCCTAAAAGTAGTAGGTAGAAGGCATAGGGGGAGCGGTATTATCAGCTTTGCACACCAGTCATTTGATTAATGCTGTTTTGTACTGCTTAAATATACTACTAAAATACTGTAATATTAATATGTGAGTGCTGAGCCCTGGCCAGTTGTTCAGTGATGAGAGCAACAGCCTACGGACTGAAGGGTGGAGGTTCGATTTCCGGTCAAGGGTCAAGGGCATGTGATCACCCCTTCGGGAAGTGATGGAGGTATTTATTTTAATATATCATATTGAGAAATACTATAAAGACATCCTTTTGACTAAAGAAAGCATTCTGCTTCTAAGTCTTTGTAACAATCGATGGTTGCATGTTCCCCAGCCCCAGTACCGGTGAGTGTGGGAGGCAAGCAATCAATGTGTCTCTCTCACATCAATGTTTCTTTCTCTCTCCCCACCCTTATACCTCCTACTCTCTCTAGAAATCAATGGAAAAAATATCCTCGGATGAGGATTAAAAAAAAAAAAAAAAAGAGTACAGAGAGTGGAATATAATCCAAGACTAGAAAAATGGTTGGACTACTAATTTGATCTTTAAATCCCTATATGTAAGAATGAAAGACCACATGAAGGTCATTAAAAGATGAGGATGAACACATTTTACAGTAGTCAACTTGACCTTATTTAGATAAACTTGACAGTTTTCTCCTTTGCTCTTTATTGAACCATGTACATAACGCTACCATAGCAATTATAACACTTTATTGCATATAGTTCCTCACTTACCTGTCTCTAGTCTGTTTTATTTAAGGTCTTTCTACCAGCACATGATAAAATATTAAAATATTTGCTGAATAAAGTAATGGTATCAAAGGGCAAAGAGGGATGTCTGGGGTATGCTCATAACTTTTTGGAGACAGATAGAATCATGAGCAATGTTCTTCCCAAACATACCTTTTGGTATCATACAGTTGGTGAGAGAATATACACAGGCCAGCGAATTGTCTATGGATAGGAGCCAGGCCAAGTGAAGGGAAATGTACTGTATGATAGGATTTAGGTGCAGGAGATGTTGGCATCTCTAGACTAAGAAAGACTCATTCCTTAGTTTTGTTTTGCATTTGGATTGAGTGTCTGGTGAAATAGTTATTTATGTAATGCGAGGGTAAAGTTGACATGATCACCTCACTTAATCTCTTCTAGACAATTTTATTTGTGCCATTTCTAAGAATGCAGTTGAACACTTTACACAGGACATTTTAAAATGTGAAGTAAAAGGCATTTGATGGGATGCAGAGTACATACACATTCTAATGTGCAGCCCACAAAAACACTGGGCTACCTGTGATCACGCTTTCGGGAAGCGATGGAGGTATTTATTTTACTATAGCATATTGAGACATACTATAAAGACATCCTTTTGACTAAAGAAAGCATTCTGCTTCTAAGTCTTCGTAACAACCGATGAGAAGGTTCCTCTAGAATAGAGTATTATAGGATAGATTATTGTGATTTTATTAAAAACACTTGTTACCGAAATGCATAAAAACCTATCTCTTGCCAGAGATTACACAAATCTCAAACAGAATTGTATTTATATTTAACTCATGTAGCGGAATATGATTGATCACAGGATTGATGCTAAGAGATGTCAAAGAAAAGCGACTGACTTTTAAGGCCAGAGTTGAAGTTACTGCTCAGGATGTTTCATGAGTCTTTTATGTAGAAATTAGAATCATGTTCAATTCCTTTCTGAGTGCAGTTCCAGGAAAAAAAACTATAAATAATTTAATGTGTTTTCCGTTGATAGAAAATGGAACTTACTACTCCATTTTTGCCGTAACTTCCAGAAAGTTAAAAGTCAGGTGACTTGCTCAAGTGCTAATCCCCGGTCAACGGAAGTTCCCAAAAGCACTGTAGCCACTGACCTTCCCAAGCATAAGTCCTGGTTTATTCTTAGTTCCAAAACTGTTTAAATTTAAAATTCTTTGACTAGTTTTTTGGCTACATATATTTTTATTTTTACCACATTGATGCATTATCTTGTATTCTTTTTACGTTGTTTCAGTCTGCAATCCTACTTTCTGGACTCAGGTTAGAATCGAGTTGTAGTCTTGACTGCTACTAACTGTGGGAACTTGATAAAGCTTAACTTTTCATACCCTCTGTCTTTTCTTCTACATAATCTCAAATATGTTTTGCTGCTGATGTCAGTTTGATATGTTCAGAAAGCAAATTTGATTCTGTCACTCTATTGTTTTCACTCTCTACTGGCATCCCTTGATCTAGAGAGAAATGCCTGTTTGGGCACCTGTCCCTTGTCATTTCTTGGGACGTGTGGCAGTGCCAGCTATTGGCTGATAGATGAATTCCATCACAGAGCACGTGGTTCTAGCAGACACCAGTATTGTGTTTCATTGGGCTACGCCCACTTACAGTTTATGGCTTAGTGTTTACTAGTATTTATTGACAAGGTCCACTGGGTTTTTAGTCTTACAGTAAACATTACACAAGTGAAGAAACCCTGCAGCTATCTTCCAACTAAGAAAAATGGAGTGGATGATCTCAAGGGATTTGTAAAATGGTCTGGCTATCTCAGAGGGTGTCTTGAAAAAACAAATAATATATGGGAAAATATTTTCTCGTGGCGTGTAACACAAATATAAATTACTCTTGGTCTGAATTCGACCGCTGTAGTTGATCTGTGGTGGTTTTCAATGTTGAGAAAGTATGAAGAGTGGCATGTTTTACATGCACGAATTTCCTCCCTGTTGTCTATTGTCATTAACTTGGTGTAAACGCACGATTGGTTTCCTGCATTCCTGTGGATGTGGGTTTCCAAACTCTGTCATTATATGTTGGCAAGATTGGTGGAGGTATGCAAACGGACCTAAAGACATTCTCAGAGCACCAGAAACGGTGTGAGCGTCCGACAGCTGCATTCTTACATTCTGGTACTGGAGATGAACATGGAGTGAAGATAGGTCCCCAATACGAACCAAAATGACAGTTTGATCATGAAATGGTTCTGATTTAAAATATAGACTGTGAGTAACCTGCAATGTGGCTTACTCTCACTCATTCACATTCATACACAGGGAAGTAACACAAGGGATACCTTTCAACAACAACAAAAAAGACCTGGTAAGTATATTGTTTTTTCCCCATATAGATTTTGTCTACCTTTTTGCCTAAATTCATTCAAAGTATACTAGTTACTTGAATGAATATTTTAATAATTGGCTTTTCCAAACAACCTCTTAGAGTGCATCCTGAGAAAACAAAAGACCTTTAATGCCAAGAATCAGTGAGTTCTGAGACTACTTTTGCAGTGTAGATAAGGCGGAGAATTAATAGGGATGCCAAGGACCCTTAAGAACGAGGCTAGTTTATCTCTTGGCATCTTGGTACTATTGAATCTCATTTGTTTAGAATGATTATTTTCTTTCAGTTAAATGTGTTCTGCATAGGAAATTTCATGTACTTTTTGAATCAAAAGTATTCCAGTTGCCACCTACACCTCCTTGGATGATTTCAGGATTGTGCTAAACAGTTATCCAACATTTCAGACAATGGGGTAAATTATCCTGGGATCATCTTAGACGTCCTGAACTAAGGAATTGATTGGAATTTTTTGTTTTTATGTGAAAAATTCTTTGAGCAGCAGCTGCTCCATTGCTATAAGGAGCTCTCTTTTCTGCAGGGGCTTTTGGGGGCTGTTTAAGAATAAGAGTGTACTTGGTGGCTCAGATATTAATATCATAACACCTCATAAAGGAGAGAGTCAGTAAGTGCCTCCGTCTGGACTTCATCTGCTCACTGACGTCAGTGTGGAGGCGTGAAGTGATGATTATATCTGATATATGACTTCAACTGAACTGTGTCTCTTTCTTCCTTAATTGAACTCTGTTAGTAGAGCTACCCGTTAGTTGCTGCTGTCAAACTGAGGAAACTTTTAACGATTGACACTTCTCCTACCGTATAAACCTTCCAAATGTGCTAGCTTTCTCAGAGCTTTTAAAGAAGATACTATCTGCTTGCTCTTGGACCTGATAGGTTTCTTGCTTTTTGGTACCATGCATATTGTATGGTATAATTAAAGTAAGGCACTTGGTGAATTCAGAGAATAATACTTTGGTATATTTACGTTTTGTGTATTTTGGACAAATGATTTTTATATTAAGGCTCTGTATTTCAAGTTACTGAAGAACTCAGAGTTTTCATGAGGCAGGGTATTGACTCAAGTTTTAGAAGCTATTTGTGGAGTAACGATTTTATTCAATAGTTAGAAAAACGCTATTAGACAACTTAGTCCAGCAGATGGCGCTCTTACCTTTGTGCTTATATTAATGACGGGTCTGGTGGTAACTTAACTAGATCTCAGAAACTGTTGAGGGTTGCATTTCCCAATTTTTATTCGAACACAGTTTTATAACAAAATAATACAGTTATTTTTAACATTTTAGAGAAAAGTGGATGAATGGACAAAGCCATTTCTATAGATAGTCCAATTATTTGTCAGCACGTGAAATAGTTAAGATCCATATGGATGAAAAATGCACTTCCCGCAAATGTGAGTTCTGTATTGTATCAGTTCTTTTCTTCCTATATTTATAACTCAGAATCTTAATCTGATAAATCCAGCTGGGTAGACAATAGAATGAGAACAATATCCCTCTTTTCCTTTGTTTTTGGGATTTCATAGTATCTTGGAGTCATAGAATTTTGGTGCTGCAAGGAACTTTATGGAGGATCTAGTTGAATAAACAAACTTTTAGGTGAGGAAACCATGGCCCACAGAGGTTAAACAACCTGTTCAGTCTGAAGGTAGAAACACCTGCTTTCAGTGAAAATCAGAGGATGGGCCTTACTCTCTTCAGAGCAAAGTTGGCACGATCACCTAATGCTGTCTGCTTGCACATTGCTCTGCTATTCTCTGACAAGGGATGCTGACCACTGGGCCTGTTGGTGGAGAGAGATACTTTTGCCAGCTTTTGTTGGCTTTTGCTTTGCTTCATAAAATTTCTGCTCAAGACTCTAGAAATGCACCTCAGTCACATCTAAGTGTCCAAATCAAGTAAAAAGTTATGGCAGAAACAACCTTTTTCCATGGCAATGACTGACTTAAAGAGGGCTGCAATATTTGGAATCAAATTTAATTGAACCAAAGAGGGGCCTTCCCTAAGGTTCTTCACAAGTTGCAGGTATAACATGTCAAAGCTCTGTGCCAGCCGACTAAGCTCAGCGTCACGAGTAGTCAGCTCATTTGTCGTGGAGATATTCGTGGAGCTGAAGAACATTCTAGGAGTATGGGATTCACAGAGTACCAGGGGCTCCAGTTAGCCTAAGGCCCTGGAGGACTGTGAACACCCTTCCTGCCGCAGTAAGGGATCTCCAACACTTTCACTATGACACAGAGTTAAGAACATCTCACTTTTTATTCTTCTGAGTCAAATTAAATCGGGATCACGGCATTCGCCTGATTAGCGGAACATCCGAATCAAGTTGTTTTCTGGAGAACCAACCCCCTTCCCTTCTCCATCTTCCACTTAGAACAGCAAGAAAGCTAAGGGGCCGAGATGAACCAGAAACATTGGCCAGGGGGGCTCTGTTCTCTGTCCTGGTTGGTAGTTGCGGAGGTGTTTGCTGTGTAAGCTGTGTGGCCCGTTTGAAGGGGTTTTGTCATTATCACTCACCCGCTCCATGGGGCTGGGCCTGGGCCCCCTCAACTGTGTAGTGATCAGCGTCTCGATAGTCACACAGAAGCTCTGCTGTGTCTCAGGTGCTGCCAGGGACCCGCGTGACAGGTGTCTACTACTCCTGGCCTCCTGCTGTCGCTCGAGGACATCATCCCCAGATGTCAGGCCCTGGACATCCAGCTCTCTTCAAGGATTGGGGGAGCAGCAACCTCCATAAAGCTTAATCCACCCCAATGGATCTGAAACCAAAACTGGTTACTTTGTCCCAGGAAATTCAGAATACAAAGACAGAACATTCTTTTATTTCTTTGGCCAAAGGGTTTTCAGCAAGAAGGATATGACAAATTTTTGCTTCTCAATAATACAGCCCATTTCGTAAGGTTACATTTTATTCTAGCCATAAATTTACTTTTTTTCTTTTCTTCTTTCCCCATCACCATTTATCCCCACTATAGCCTCTTCCACCTCCTGCCCTGCAATCATCATACTGTTATACGTGTCCATAGTTCTTCCATTTTTTTTCTTGTTTGCTCAATCCTTCACCCCCACCCTCCCCAAATACCCCCATACCACACCAGAGCTATCTGCCTTCACTCTATCTATGAGTCTGCCTCTATTTTCCTTGTTAGTTCAGTTTGTTCATTAAATTCCACATCATATGGTACCTGTCTTTCTTTGACTGGCTTGTTTCACTCAGCATAACATTCTCCAGGCCCATCCATGCTGTCACAAAGGGTAAAATTTTCTCCCTTTTTATGTTCTAGCCATAAATTTTTAAGATGGGTGACAACTTCCAGAGGAGGTGAAAGAAAAATTCGGTTTCACAGCGGCGGCTGCTAGTTGTTTATACTAACCAGGTCCCCAGTACTTGCTGGGTGAAAAATAGGTTGCGTTTAATTGGAACAACTGTTAGAATATTAAGATTGGAGAGCGGGGCAGGAAGAGTAGTTGTTTTGCTCAGAGAAATGGCTCTATGCAGCTGAAAAGGAGTACTACTGCTTCATGTTCTATTGCCCACCTTGATTTCTTATCTTTTAGAAACCCTTTGCTTCCTATAAGATGAAATTCACACCTACCACAGGGATCCCTGAGGATTCCCTGGGTTTATTTATGGTAAGTGCTTTATTCTAGTCACTGATAATACTAATAAGGGCTGTTAAGACATCATGCACACTACTGAGCCCCCGTTTTTTAAAAAATAGTTTATTGATTTTTAGAGAGATGGGGAGAGAAACAACGATGCGAGAGTGTAACATTGATTGCCTGCCTCCTGCATGCCCCCAACTGGGATCTGGGGTTGAACCAGCAACCTAGGCATGTGCCCTGAGCAGTAATCAACCAAAAACTTTTTGCTGCACAGATTGAGACCCAACCAACTGGCCCCACCAGCCAGGGCCCCACCTCCATTTTTAAGTTCTTCTTCTTCTTCTTCTTTTTTTTGGTTGTTGCTGTTAATCCTCACCTGAGGATATTTTTCCATTGATTTTTAGAGAGAGTGGAAGGGATGGGGAGAGAAAGTGACAGAAATGTCAATGTGAAAGAGACACATCAATTGGTTGCCTTCCACACATGCCCGGACCAGGGCTATGGCTGGGCATCAAGCCTGCAACTGAGGTAGGTGCTCTTGACCGGAATTGAATAGGGACTCTTAAGTCCATAGGCCGACGCTCTATCCGGTCAGCCATATGGCTAGGTCAGTTTTTCTTGATATTTCTCCTTGGTTAGGATCTGAGATAAATGCAAAATATCAGAAAACTTTCCAGCGAAGCAGAGGAAAAGTCATTTCTTATATGGTCTCCTGCCTCCCCAAGTGTTGGAATGACAGCTGAATTTTGGGGGTGTGCTTCACCTTCTACACCCATCCTGGTGGCTGCATTCGGGTGTGTCGGGTGGGTTCATACCTGCTTGTGGCTGATTGTGTGTTTCTTTTCCCAACACTGTGTTGGGGCCATCATGATGGTAGCTTGAAATCAGCCACCGTGGGAGGATTTACAAGGAGAGAAGACTACAAGTGAGAGCTTATTGTTAAACACTTAGCAGCACATCACTGCCTAAAAATCACATCCAAAGCAGTTTACTAAATAATTTATTGGAAAAAAATGAGACAGCGGTTTTCATTTCAATCTCATATGAAAAGCGTGTCTACAGAGAGAGTTTGGGTGACTCATAAAGGGAGAACTGTTCATTGCTCCTCTCCCCTTCAGCATATAACAATGAAAAGTTTAAAATGCCGCCTCTGTATTTGTTTAGTAAAAGTCTGTGCGCCAATGATAACATCTCTTCAGAGTGTCACAATTTTGTTCTCTAAAAGGAAAAATACATGCCAACAAGTACGAAAATCTTTGGAGTCAATGTTTCAAAAAGGAGTGTGGAGAGATAATAAGGAGGACCATTCAAATTCTATTGTAGGTAACCTCTGTTTTTAGGAAGAGCTCTTTGAACCTTAATGATCATGTTTGTTTTTTTTTAAAAAAACTGGCCCCCCAACTCTGTTAGTTAAATCTAAATTACTTTGACAATGATCACAGATTTTAAAGAATATTGTGCTAAGCATCTGGGGATGCAAGTAGATGAAAAGGAATAATGAACTAATGGCTACAAAGTATTGTGCATTTGAAAAAATTTGTTTTCTCTCAAACTCCACCACCTCCATAAACAACAACAACAAAAAACTCCTGTGCTTGACTCAATAATGTGATAAGCATCAAGTGTATTTTTATTCTCATTAGAACCATGGTGAAGAGCAAATAAATGTCTTTCGGTATATTGCTGTCATATCTCATAACAGGATTGCTCAACAACGTGTATTTTTAGTTGAGGATTCTGTTATGTCTCCAGGAAGCTTAGGTATCAAATATTATTGTTTGAAAATGAACAACAATAATAAAAAGACCTCCAGGGGAAGTTACGTACAATAGTAGGAGGTCTTTCCTGAGATGTGGAACCCTCTGTCATTACTGATATGGTTGTCTTTGTGGTTGCCGATGTTCACACTTTTGGGGCTATCAGCTACACAGCCATGAACTCACCAAGCAATGCTTGCAAAACGCTCAGGAATCATCCATATCCTTCTAACTTTAGAACCATGTTATGTTGACTTTATTCAAACATCTCAGGATCCAAGGTTAACTACAGACACATGGATGCCCTGAGTGTCTATTTAGAGGGGGAGATGAGCTCTCCAGATGTGCACCTCTAAACATGTGGCTGGATCCCTTCCTCCATCCCTCCAGGGAAGGGGTTTGGTTAGAGAACAAGAAACTTATACAGTTTATACTTTATAGTCTTCTCTTCTTATGTTTTCTAACTCTAAAATGGTTATTCAGATGTTACCATTCCCCACCACGCCCACCCTATTTCTTGTATCTTAGGAGGAGGAGTGAAATTGTGGATGTTTGAGGGTTGGAGACATCTGAGTGTTTGGGTTTTCCTAATAACTTGAGCATGTGAGATCTTAAAGTTCATAGATTTAGGCACACACCTTTAAGGCCAATGTAACCCCTCAAACCTAATCTTACTAGCCATAGATAATATAAGAAAAATGTAGCTCGACCCATGTGGCTTTTTGGTTGAGCATTGACCCAAGCACCAAGAGGTTGTTGGTTTGATTCCCAGTCAGGGCATATGCCCAGATTTTGGGCTGGATCTCCGGTGGGGGCTGATTGATATTTCCCCTCTCACTGATGTTTCTCTCTCTCCCTCTTTCTTTCTGTAAAAATCAGTAAAAGTCTTTAAATTAGAAAAAGGTCAGAATTTTTTGACACAAGGACTTGTGGTGAATGCAATTCTAAGACAGTAGACCAAATCCTCTTGAGAGATAAAAAGTTCAGTTTAGCCAGGAGGGCTTCCTGATTCCCATTTGTGTTTTAAGTGGTGTGTGTTGGAAGGTTGTCCTATCAATGACTGCCAGAGAGAATCTGTTGATCATCTGACTCCGAAGGTATTCAAAGGAGTGCCTGTAAAGGGGTCAGGAATTAGCGAACTGCGTCTTTAGAATGGGCTAATACACACTTCTTTTTGGACTACATTCATGCCTTTCCCAAAGGGACATTGTCACATAATGTTTACACAAGTACTTCCTATTTGTAACTTTGCCAGAAATGTGTTCTGTGTGATTCTGCTTACATACCCAAGTCTCCTTGAGTTGCCAGCATTCAGACATCATTAGTGACCTCACTAATGCCATTTTGATAAAATGTTGACATCATTGCTTCTCTTATATCTTGTTCTTGACGCATATTGGCATCAAGAACTACATTTCCCCACATCCTTCATTTACCACATATTTGCTTGATGGGTGTTATTTTGAGTTATTAGTGTTCTGGACTTTTAATTCCCATTTGGCTAGAACCCAAATATTTGGTTCACCAGGTCATAAACCTTGCACCTTGGCGATATTTTTGCTAAAGGCACAATGATGAGGAACATTGCCTATTCAGAGGTCTCCTGTAGTTCATCTTCCTGCCTCTGTTACTTTCAGAAGAGTTACTTTTCTGGGCTTCTGGTAAAATGCAGATAGCCAGTCCGACTTGAAGGGTATCTGCAACTGCTGTCCTTTCCTGCAACATTTCTAATGAATTTCATTTCTGCAAGGGTTCTCTTCTATGGATTCTGAGTTGCCTAGTCTCTGGGGTCAATTTCCTAGTAGAAATAGTTTCTGCCTCAGCTCACTGTCACCTCATGGTCCCCTGGGTCCTGATATGACTTTCTTATCTGTTCAGATTCCCGAATGACAACTTTATTATTTTGACCTCTGGGCCATGCACTCCTTAACGTTGGTCTTATTGAACTTTCTGTTTCATGCTGGTATAGCTCATCTATATCAAAATCTGAGAAATTCCTACAGGATTGTTGGTCTGAAGCTAGTAAAAGTGCTTTACTCAGCTGTTAGTTCTTCCTTTTGTTCTGTTTGCCATGATCTTGCTTTATTAAGTAGCCAGCACAAACAACATTGACTAACTTTCTTTACTGTTGAATGTTTAATATGCAAATGTCCACTTTGAACATTTAAAAGGTATGTACGGTATAGCTCTATCCATGACAGTGCCCACTGCTTGCTCACCTTATAAACCTCCCCATCCCCAGCTTCATGGGTGCATCCTAATTACTCTACAGTCATATTCAAATCATCTTGGGTGCTTTTAAAAAATAAAGATGCCTTATTCCCACCCCAGACATACTAAATCAGTCTCTGGGGTGTGGAAACTAAGTGTTTTTGGAAAATACTTTCCAGGTGACTCTAAAGTGTGGTTATAATAGAGAACCACAGCCTCAGCCAATCAATGTACTAAGATGTTTCTTCTGTTGGCTATGTTACTGGCTCTCTTCTTAAGGCAAGGATGCATATCTATACTAATGGGCAGAGTGAATGAGGAAATAAGGGGTCTCCGTTGCTGCTAAAGGTCATCTTATGATCAGCCTTAGGGTGAAGTTGATGGTTTGGACAGGAAAGCAGAGAAAGTGATTTCTGATGACAATTCTGGTCCATTGAATCAATTAACCCTGAAACTTGCCCTACCTTTGGACTTCCTGTTATGTGAGAAAATAAACTTCAGAGTCAAGGAAGCTGGGATCAGAGAGATTAAATGACTCATGGAAGAAACTAAAACCCAAGTTTTAAGAGTTCAGTGTTCTTTCTGTGCACTCTATGAAAATACCTCTCAAGAAATTGTGAGTGCAAAAGACATGAGAAAACAGTACCTGTTCTCAAGAGAGTCACAACCTCTTTGGGAGAGATGAAACCTTCTCAAACAATCCTGTACTAAACTCCAAGAGCACGTTAGGGTTTACAAAGAATTGTGACATCTTTTATCTCTTTTTATCCTCTCAAGAAACTCTTAGGTAGGATATTATTATACATACTTTACAACTGAGGAGATTGAGGCTTGAAGAGGGTTTACTCTTTGCTCAAGATGATTCTAGTTGGTGGCTGAGCTAGGAGCTAAACTCAGATCTTCAGACTTACAAGCCAGCATCCTTTTTGCTCTACCTCTTTCTATGAATGGTCTTTATGTTTTGGAATTCCATCTGTCTTCCTCACCTGGATGTAGGGACACAAGAATTCAGAATAGAGTAATGCTCTACTATTCCCAGGAGCAACAGTTACTTGGCATCCACGCTAATCTAATCTTACGGGGAGTTGTGGAATTTTGTTCTTATATCTAGAAGTGGATGAAGTTCATGGAAATTGTTGAGTTCAAGGGAGGGAAGTTTTATTTTGGAATATTAGAGTTAAAGTTTCTGGGGAGCATTTAATCTGGGTTAAGTGCCTCAAGATTACCTATCACTGGGAACTGAGTTCAATTGTGGGAGCAGGAGGCACACTTCTATTTTATTCCTATGTTTTATTGTCTGGTCTCACGCACCTTTCTTGCATCCTTTTCTGGATACAATAGCCACATTCTTGGTATACACAGAATGTGCAGAAGTTCCCATTATTTGTGTTCTGGAGCTTTTTACTTTCCCCCAGTCCAACACACCAAGTGACTTTATCTATTCACTCAACTGCTTCTGCGACAAGTTTTCCCCTGACGTCCACTGGATAAAAAGAACAGCCTAGCAATCTTCCCTTGTATTGCTCACAATTCTGGGAAGATAGTTAACCAATTAAATAGTGCAGCTGTACAAACATTCCAGCTATAATCTGTAAAGTTCAGATCGGGCACACATTTTCATTGTCTTTTTCCCCCATATGGAATCTCATTGTTTCTTTCAATTACATGTAAAAACGTGTTTATGTAAGATGGAATGTTCTTTAGCTGTTAAAGTAAATTTGAACTATACTCGAAACATTGAAATGAGTTTTTTTTTTGAGGGAAAAACATTTGGAGAAAATTTATTTAGAATAAATAATAGTCTTTGGGAGCAGAAATGATTGAATTTCTGAATCTAGCTTAGACTATGTCAGCATAAGATTCACCTTTGGTGTTTTTCAAGAGTTACTTCTGGGGATCAACTCTTGGGGTAGATGCCTAGTGTAGTAACCCGAGTCACTCTGCTGAAAGTATAACCATTGCAGTGAGCATTTATGAGCACTTAGTATAGAGCAGAGCCTGCTTCAAGCACTTTATGTGAATTATACTATTTAATCCCCCAAATGACCTGATGATGTGCTTTCAGTTACCATCCCCACTTTGTGGGTAAGGAAGCTAAGGTATAGAGAGGAGAGCCAGCTGCTCTTTGTCATCTCACAAGCCAATGTTTAAACCCAGGCATTTGACTCTAACTCCACACTTTGAACCACAATTTTTTATTACCTTCCTTCAAAAGGAAGCAACTCATTTAACTGGTTTTCCTTTACATGACCTCCTCCTTCCTAGAACCACTAACTGGTTGACCAATTAACTGGTCAACCAGTCTTCAAGGGACAGCAACCCAGTTTTCCCTATCTCATTACTGAAAGGCAGACCAGGAGAAATCCTTTTCTGGAAGCAATTAGAGAAAGATAAATAAATTTTGCAGTCTATTTTCAACATGTGGAGAAAATTACCTGTTAATTTTTTTTCACTTCTTGATTGTAGAGGCACTTACTTTGCATGTAATAAAAAAATAGAACCATCTGTTGAAAGTTCCATATTCTATACTTTTGACTTTCCTGCATCCTCTTAGAAAGTAATTCATTGAATCTGAAGGACAAATTCATTCCTTTTTTTTCAATTCATACTTGTAATTCCTAGGAAGTGACAGATTTTCAAATGAACTGCTTCCTGTTCAAATGCTCTGCGGTGTTAAGATTGTGATATGCTACTCCTTAGAAGACAGTGGTAGGTTACTGGTGGCTAATGATTGAAAGGAATAAACTTCCCCTAGTTCTTTATTTATTATGAATTTTTTATTGTTAAAAGTTTTACATATGTCTCCTTTCCCCCCCATTGACCTCTCCTCACCCACTCGGGCCCCCCAGCACATGCCCCGACTCTCCTATTGTCTGTGTGGATTGGTCATGCTCATATGCATGGATACAAGTCCTTTGGTTGAGCTCTTACCCCTTCCCCCACCTTCTCCTACTTTCCCTCTGAGGTTTGACGGTCTGGTCTGATCGATGCTTCTGTCTCTGGATCTATTTTTCTTCATCAGTTTATGTTGTTCATTATATTCCACAAATGAGTGAGATTATGTGATATTTATCTTTCTCCAACCGGCTTATTTCACTTAACATAATTCTCTCCAGGTCATCCATGCTGTTGCAAATGGTAAGAGTTCTTTCTTTTTTCCAGCAGCATAGTGTTCCATTGTATAGATGTACGACAGTGTTTTAATCCACTCATCTGCTGATGGGCACTTAGGCTGTTTCCAAATCTTAGCTATTGTAAATTGTGCTGCTATGAACATAGGGGTGCACATATCCTTTCTGACTAGTGTTTCTGATTTCTTGGGATTCCCTTGGTTCTTGATAATTCTTTCTATAAATCTAACTTTCTCCAAAGCACTCTGTAGATACTTTAGGGATGGAGGCACTGAAGATAAATGATTTTTTATTTGTGAGCCAGAGCTGTAGTCACTCTCTTAGCCTAGAATACTTTCAGCTAAGTTTCTTTCCATCTCTCATGTGAATTGGACTTTAATTATTGCAGATACTAGTCAAGCAAGAAAGTGTGCTTTGGAGTGTTCTGCCTCTTTAAGGGCTTGACATTTACATATATATTTGAAAATGCACCAAATATAAGACCTGCTATGTTCCAAGGATCTGAGGAAGTCCCACTCTGGCTTCTGTTGAGCTCTCTTTATCACTACAAATCACGGATGATAAAGCTTTTTTTAAACTTTTTTTTTATTGCTTAAAATATTACAACGAGTAGTACATTTGTCTCCTTTTTTCCCCCCTTGACCTTCCCCCAGCCTCCCCTACCCCCCCAATGTAAGAAGCTCAGTCACACCTGCAGGACAGTCAGAAAATAATACTTGGCAAACGGAGATGCTAATTGAATAATTTGCCCCTCCCACCTCCTTTGTTAAGCATTGTCTCAGGGGAGCTGTTATTCCTCCATTTCTTGGAGGAATGCTACAAGAAGCACCCTTATGAAATCTCATACTACATTGGCAATAATGCCATGGGGCTCAGTGCCCCCTTAGAGGTGCCCCGTGTGAGAAATCCCATTTAGCTTTAAGTGCTAAGAAAAATACTTTCTCCGAGGAACCACAGGATCTTTATTTCTCTCTTTTTAACAACAAAATCATCCACGATTTCCTTTTCCATTTGACTACCTTAGAGAGAAAAATGAATTATATGGACACTTAAGACCTGAATACTTGCTTTACTTCCTCCCTACACATCTTAAATTTCCCCTGGAATAATCTGATAGTCTACTATTTTACTATATGTGCTTTTGTTGTGTGTTGCTTAAAATTCTTTGTAAGATTTATTTGGGTTATAAAGCATCTGTAATTTAATTTGTTATGAGAATAACAACTGGGTGAGGAATGTCCTTTCTTTTAAAAATATTTTTATTGATTTCAGAGGGGAAAGGAGGAGAGAGAGAGAGAGAGAGAGAGAGAGATAGAAACATCAATGATGAAAGAGAATCATTGATGGGCTGCCTCCTGCATGCCCCACACTGGGGATTAAGCCCACAATCTGGGCATGTGCCCTGTCCAGAAATTGAACTGTGACATACTGGTTTATAGATCAACGCTCAACCATTGAGCCATGCCATCTGAGCTATCTTGTTCTTTTTATAAAATAATTTCTTATTATTCCTCTTTTTAGGGAGCAAAAAATGTTTCTTTTATCCTCTTAGGTAGGTAGAATAAGTGGGGACATGTGAATTAAACAGACAAAAAAAAAAAAGAGAGAGTAGCAAAAGAAAAGACAGATTTTTATTCATGTACATACAGGAGTATTCACAGAAAAATGTGACTCCAGGAGAAGCAGTGATAATTTGGGGCATATATACCATGTTAATAGGAGGAGGGGTGGGGAAAGAGGGCATGTGGGAAAACAAAAGCCTTTTAGGAAAGGTAAGTGGGCCCTAGAGAGTAGATGGTAGATATGATAGTTTTGTGACAATGTCTGTTTAATTTCTTATCCTGGTGCCAACTTCTTGTCTCCTGTAACAGGAGTCAATCTTCCCTGGTTCCCAATTCCCAGGGAAGGGATTTATGACAGATGAATTCTTTTGGGAGGCTCTGCTGTTGGGCTGATAAGGAAAGTTCAGAAAAACCACGCACAAAAAACAAAACCAGAAAACCCTTCACAGTGGTATCACTTCTAAAGAAGGCTGTTCTCAGGAACGGAAGTTAATCTGTAGACCATCTGATGCTTGTCAAGGTAAGAAACATCCAAACCTATAATGATTTTAAAGGATTTTATTTAAGCCAAACTGACACAATTGCTGGGAAGGAAGATCTCAGATGCTTCAGAAAAATGACTTTTTAAGATTGGATTACTGGATAGTTAACAAGATTATGTGTTTTCTGGAGGGTGATTGCCCTTATTTCAAAGGTGTGTTAGCCTAGATGCACAAAAACAGTGGGCAGGGCTTGCTTAAGGCAAAGATAAACCTTTTATTAAAAAAGTTATAGGCCTGGGGTGTGACTACCCACCATGATCTGCCTAATTAGGAATTTATGATCTGATCACCCTGTGAAGTTACTTTCCATAGAACCCCTTTTTCGTCCACAATCAGAAATCAATGCCAAATCATTTTAAGACCAGTAAATGCAAAGCCGTTGAGAAGGACAGTAAATATTAGGGCAGTCAGAAATAAGGCACCCAGAAAAGTGAGAATATCAATTCTGATGATGACTAGGTAACAATGCCAAATGCAACCTTAGTGTTTTCATAAGCCAATGTGAGTTCGGATTAGCCATTAAGATGTTAAGGCCCACTTTTATGCAGAAATGTGAAAATATGGTCATGAGGAGGAAAAATGAACCGGCATGGGGACTAGAAAGCTGGCACAGGGAGAGCTGGACATGCTGGTTCCCTGGTGGTAGAGGATAATTCCGTGTTGAAAGCAAAGTAAAAACAAAACAAGTTGCAATTAAATGCCAGCTTTGGAGTTTAGCCTTGAGCAAGGTTCCTGGTTGGTCTGTTGAAATGGTTAAGGTCAGTAATTAATTTAAAATCAAAACATTATATCTGTTGTCAATAAGACACTGCTTTAGACCCAGATTTAAATGCTCACCCTTTTCTTGTCTTTGGCTCTGCAACTTTCCAGAAATATATATAAAGGAGTTGGCTTTTCCTGCTTCAACAGGAGAGAGAGCTAATGGGAAAAAAATATTTGCACTAAAGCAAGTTTTCGCTTAATTTTCACTCTCATTTTCAAGAAAGAAGCAAAATGACTTCTATAAAGGAGGCACATAAAAATATCTTAAAGATACTGAATGGTTTAATTAAGATTCACTGTTATTTCATTTTAATGATTTCAATTGTGATATAGATCATTAGTTTTCAATTAGTTTTTTTTTTTTTTTATTACAGCCATATTGCTTTAAAAGTAATGCTGTTAAACCAATGATCTACAACATACAGGGGAATTGGTTTATTCTGGCTTTTGGTCTTTCTGGAAATCTTAATTTTGGTAAAACTGTTCTTTTGCTTAACATAACTATGGCTTGAAAAAATATAGAAATCTGTTGGGAACAAATCCATCTCGGCTATGAGCTTAGTTTTATTATTGTGGAAAAAAAGATTTGGTTCAAATTATTTGCTCTTTCAAGTTGTGTGTGTGTTTTCAAATGCTGTTATAAGTACTATAAATGGATACTATGTAGACTTCAGGAATATTTTCCCTTTAATCTATGTAGACTGAGCAAAGATAAAATTCTAATGTCGCCAAGGAACCAGTAACTGCATTGATGCCTCGTTGCCACTAGATGGCCCTGTATAGATGCTACTACCTGAGAGGTGTCTTTAAAAAGATAACAGCAAAATCAGAGGGATGTTTGCTATTCCTAATGTGTTTTCCCTGCTCTAATTTCCAGTCCTAACCAGATGCTTTCCCCCTCCTTCCTGGAGGATTAATTCCAGAGGACTGGACAGAACTTGAACTAAACAAAAAGAGAGCAAAATTAGGCTTAGCCATTGGCAAATATGTACATCTATTAGCTAGTCACCGTAGAGAATGGGAGAATTTCTACAGATAGAATTTAGATTTATAGCCAAATTTTCATTAAAAATGCTAAAAGGAGGGAGGAACTTGGGTCTAAACTGGATAATAAAAATGACAGATAATTTAAAATTACATTTAGTAATAAAATGTTTGTATTTGTTTTGAATATGGTGTTCTGGAAACCAATGAAATTTCAATAATAGACATATAGATCATATTAACCCCCAAGGGAGTTTGGAGTTGTTGAGGTTTCCTATACAGCTTCTTATCTCATAACTCTCCTCTGTTTTCTATACTTGACTAAGACCAGCCATGTCAGCTGCCAGAACCAGGTAACATGATAGCTAAACCTGAGCTCATGCCATCTTAAGTTTGTTTAATTTTCAGTTCTCAGTATACATGCAAAGCGAGGGTGCCACTGAATGTTTTGGTTCAAAATATCTCTTGCTCAGTTTTAGGTCATATGGACTTATAAGACTATACCGGATTGGAATAATTATGAAATTTCTTGCTATACTGTCTATTTTAGAATTATCAGAAGATTTCAATACATTTTTGGTAATAGAATATACTGTTGATAAACTACTTAGAACCCGAATTTGATTAAAAACTTTTTGGGAAATAATTATTTATTAAAAGTAATGGATCATTCCAAGAGGATTAGATCCTGCGTTTAAAATATTATAACTATGTATTTATCAGTTGTATATATGTTAACAAATTTTGTGGTTAAATAATCAATTATAATGTTGGTTTATATTTAATGACATGTTCCTTATTATAACTCAGCATATACATAATGTAAGAAATAAAATAGTGCCAATTAACTAAAAATAATTTAACTTTTTTTTTCTTTTTTAAAGGGAGCATCTATGTTTGGGGGGTTGTTCTTATGCAGACTTTCTTCTCAGTGTTGAAGAAAAAGACACAAGTGGATACTCAGTCTTCTATTTCCCTTCTACTTTCCCTCTGCGATCTTTGAAAAATGATCACTTAGAGAAAGTGATCCTTGAGAGATGGTGATATTTGGGCAAGCTTGGAGAATGGGAATGAATGCAGGACATTGACAAAAGCAACTGTTGTACTGTTTCTTAAAATAAGGAAGAAAAATTTTATAACCAGCAGCTAGAGAATTTGATAATATTGGCCAATATTTTTGAAAATATCATTGGATGAAGTTTGTAAGCCCTTTAGAGAAGGAAAAGGTGATTATTAAAAGTAAGCATGCAGAATCAAAAAGTCAAGTAAGAGTTGGGGAGGATGTGGAGAAACAGAGCCCTCATAGACAGCTGGTAGAGATGTAGAGTGATGCAGTAAATTTGGAAAACAGTTTGGCAATTCCTCAAATGATTAAACATAAAAAGTTACCATATGACTCAGCAAATGGTTATATGCCCAAGAGAAATAAAAACATATGTCCACAAAAAAACTAATACCCAAATGTTAAAACAATTATTCATAATAGCTAAAAGGTGGAAACACCCAATCTACACTAATAAAAGAGAAACATGGTAATTGGCGTACGACCGCTACCCTTCCCATTGGCTAATCACCGGCAATATGCAAATTAGCTGTCAGCAAAGATGGCGGTTAACCGCCAACCAAGATGGTAGCTAATTTGCATATTGCCGGCAGGATGGGGCAGTGCCATCGTGCCTGCCCCTCCGCCATCCAGGCCTGCTATCTGTGACCTGGATGGCGGGCGACCCAACCCAGGGCTGGCGGGGCGTGACCGCAGCTGTCCCCTACTGGCCAAGACCCCAACCGGCTCTCCCACCAGCAGACGGGGGCTGGCCTGGCAGCTTCGGCTTCCGCCCACAGTCACGCCCCCCAGACCCGCTGCTGCCAGCAGACCAAGGCTGGGGAGGCAGAGGCCCCCAACCCGCTCCCCCCCGGGCAGACTAGGGCTGGGGAGGCGGCTGCTGCAATCGCCCGCACTCACGCCCCAACCCGCCTGATCGCTCCCAACCCGCTCCCGCTGGCAGACTGGGGCTGGTGGGTTGCCAGGGACCCACATTTCCGCGGGCAGACCCAGGCTGGTGGGCGCTGCCGCTTCCGCCCGCAGTCACGCCCCCAACCCGCGAGAGGGAGAGGGTGGGGGGAGGGGGCGATCGCCCTCACTCACGCCCCCAACCCGCTGGCAGACCGGGCCTGGCGGATTGCCCTGGACCCGCATTCCCCTGTGTGCATCTGCCCATGGGATCACAGCTGCGATCACGGAGCAGGAAAGGGCGGCCTGCAGCCAGCCCCTGTGTGCACCTGCCTGTGGGATGCAGCAGCGATCAAGCAGGAAAGGGCGGCCTGCAGCCAGCCCCCCTGTGTGCCTTTCCCTAGGTAGCCCTGGGGATCCCACAGTAGGGAAGGGCGCCCCACCCTGGCCACAGCTCAGGGGAGTGTACAACATGCAGTGGAGGCCAGGAGCCTGAGTGATCAACAGAGAGGGGCGCCTGCTTGAAGCCTTCAGGGTGTGGCTGGTGGTAGGCCTCCAGCAGACGCGCGCACACAC
This sequence comes from Myotis yumanensis, assembly GCF_028538775.1. Classification (NCBI taxonomy): domain Eukaryota; kingdom Metazoa; phylum Chordata; class Mammalia; order Chiroptera; family Vespertilionidae; genus Myotis; species Myotis yumanensis. The sequence goes on along the minus strand of NW_027223754.1, from coordinate 184,227,454 downwards.
ACACACACACACACACACACACACACACACACAGCACCCACTCTGAGCTTCCAATATGGTTGGGAGCAGACCACCAGTGGACATACACACCCGGCAACTGCTCGGAGCCTATGTGGTGGGGCTGGGGGCAGGCCCCCAGCAGACACACACACACACACATGGGGACGGCTGCACCGCGCCTCTGCTGCCAGACTGTGGCCATCAGTAGGACATCCACTGAGGGCTCCCAGACTGAGGGGCAGGCTTGGCTGAGGGAACCCCATCCCCCAGTGCACAAATTTTTGTGCACCGGGCCTCTAGTATCCAATAATTGACAAATGGATAGAATGTGGTATATCCATAAAATGGAATATTATTTGACCATAAAAAGAATATAAGTACTGGTATATGATACAACATGGATGGATCTTGAAAACATTATGTTAAGTGAAATAAGCCAGTTACAAAAGACTATATACTATAAGATTCTATTCACACGAAAGGCAAATTCACAGAATAGGCAAATCCATGTAGACAGAAAAGTAGATTAGTGGTTGCATAGGCCACAGGAAATGACTAAATAGGGGAATAATATTTGAAGGGTACAGGTTTTTTTTCTTGATGTGATGAAATATTCTAAATGGGTCATGGGTGGTGTTTGCATAGCTGTGAATGTACCTCACTGAATTGTACATCTTAAATAAATGAATTATAGTTACATGAATCATATCTTAATAAAGCTGTTAAGAAAAGAGAGGAGAAAGAATTGCAATATCCATGTATATTACAATGTGGATGACTCTCGAAAACATATGCTGAGTGAAAGAAGCCAGTCCTTCAGGGGAGCCAAAGATAGGGCTTCCAGTCAGGTATTGATTGTTCTCCCAGCCGGATGCAGTCTTTCAATCAGAGATTACTTCTACGATAAGCAAATGTGCCTAGTAAAATATATAACATGCCAGCTTTTACTGGGTTACCAAGGGAACATAGCTAAGAAGGTAACTAAAGGTCAAATTCTAATGTGGAAGATGAAAAGATACTGCTACCTCTTTGACCTCAGACATATATTGAACTCCATCTACTAACTTAGTACCTATTTAGATTCTATTCATCTTAACTTATGTGATTTTTATTTTATTCTTGGAAGAATCAGCAATATTTACACCGAAAAGTTACATTTGTTATTGTTTTTGTGATTTCTACCCATCAGCTCTACCCATCATCTCCTTTCTGTTAGCTAAACAACCAATAGTGAGGTTACATAATAACCAGTGATAAGGAGTTAACAAGGCAGCAAGTTTTAGGCATTACTCCGTTAGTATCAAAAAGAGTTCTTCTATACAATATTTGGAGGTAGATGTACCTGAACAAAGGTGTCTTAAGATGCAAAGTTTCCAAATAGGGATGGATTTTGAAATGATGATTTCAGTTGACATACCCAATATAACTTGCTTGCTTTTTGTGGAAATACCTAATGTACTTATATTGATCCTTTTATCCTCTCGCATGAAGTCATATTCTGAACATATTTTCTTTGAGCAGTTTCTTTCTGTGAAATGAAACAAAGGAAGATACAATATATGATGTAACTAAAACCGATTATCCAGTCATGGTTTAACTAACAGCCAATTAGTGATTTATTTGTAAGTTACCGCCTTTTAGGAGGAGAATGTCAATCTAAAGGCTGTTTAATTGATGTTTGCTGTTTTTGTTAAGAGGTAGTAACAAATCAAGTGTATCTTGTAGAGCCTAGCAAAATGATAAATTATTCTTTTGATTCACAATGCAAGAAAAACATTCACTGACATTTATAAAAAGTAACTAGAGGCCCAGTGCATGAAATTCGTGCATGGGGGCAGGGGCGGTCCCTCAGCCCGGCCTGCACTCTCTCCAATCCAGGACCCCTTGGGGGACATGCCCCTTGCAATCCAGGACCACTGGCTCCTAACTGCTCTCCTGCCTGCCTGCCTGATAGCCCCTAACTGCTTCCCTGTTGGCCTGATCACTCCCTAACTGCTTCCCTGCTGGCCTGATCACCCCCTAACTGCTCCCCTGTCAGCCTGATCGCTCCCTAACTGCTCCCCTGCCACCATGGCTTTGTCTGGAAGGACATCTGGAATGATGTCTGGAAGGTCCTTTGGCTGTCTGGTCTAATTAGCATATTATGCTTTTATTAGTATAGACTAGAGGCCCGGTGCACAAAAATTTGTGCACTGGGGGGGTTCCCCAGCCCGGCCTGTGCCCTCTCGCAGTCTGGGACCCCTCGGGAGATAACGACCTGCTGGCTTAGGCCTGCTCCTGAGTGGCAGAGGGCAGGCCCAATCCCTAGGTGCAGCCCCTGGTCAGGCTCAGAGCAGGGCCGATTGGGGAGTTGGGGCGCCGCCCCCTGTCATGCACAGAGCAGGGCGGATCGGGAGGTTGCGATGCCACCCTCAGTCACGCTCAGGGTAGGGCCGATTGGGGGGTTGGGGCACCGCCCCCTGTCACACTCAAAGCAGGGTTGATGGGGAGGTTGCAGGGCCACCCCCTGTCATGCACAGAGCAGGGCCGATCAGGGGGTTGGGGCGCTGCCCCCTGTCACTCACAGAGCAGGGCCAATCAGGGGGTTGGGGCGCTGCCCCCTGTCACTCACAGAGCAGGGCTCATCAGGGGGTTGGAGAGCTGCCCCCTGTCACGCACAGAGCAGGGCCAATAAGGGGGTTGAGGAGCTCCCCCCTGTCACTCACAGAGTAGGGCCGATAGGGGAGCTGGGCCACCGCCCCCTGTCACACACAGAGCCGCAGGGCAGATCAGGGGGTTGGGGCGCTGCACCCTGTCACACTCAGGGCAGGGCCAATGGGGAGGTTATGGCTCTACCCTGTCACACACAGAGCAAGGCCTGTGGAGGGGGGTTGGGGCGCCACCCTCTATCACCCACAGAGCAGGGCCGATCAGGGGGTTGGGCGCCGCCACTGTCACACTCAGGGCAGGGCCGATGGAGAGGTTATGGCTCTACCCTGTCACACACAGAGCAGGGCCTGTGGGGGGGGGGGTGGAGTTGGGGCACCGCACCCTGTCACACACAGAGCAGAGCCGATCAGGGGGTTGGTGCGCTGCACCCTGTCAAACACAGAGCCGCAAGGCAATCAGGGGATTGGGGGGCTCCCCCCTATCAGGCACAGAGCAGGGCTGATCAGGGGGTTGGGGCGCCTTCCCCTGTCATGAACAGAGCAGGGCGGACAGAGAGGTTGTGGCCCCTCCCCCTGTCACACACAGAGCCGCAGGGCGATCAGGGGATTGGGGAGCTCCCCCCTATCAGGCACAGAGCAGGGCTGATCAGGGGGTTTGGGCGCTGCCCCCTGTCACGCTGATCCCAGTGCCGGGAGCTTCGCTGCTCCGCCGATCGGGGTGCTGGGAGGCATATTACCCTTTTACTATATAGGATAGAGGCCTGGTGCATGGGTATGGGCTGGCTGGTTTGCCCTGAAGGGTGTCCTGGATCAGGGTGGGGGTCCCCACTGGGGTGCCTGGCCAGTCTGGGTGAGGGGCTGAGGGCTGTTTTCCGGAAGCGGGTGACTGAAGCTCCCAACTGCTCCTTTTTTTCTTTTTTTATTCTGGGCCAGCTTTAGCTCTGAGGCCTCGCTGCTAAAAACATCGATACAATGTTGTGGTCCGGCTGGGTGAAGCCTGGCTGAATGAAAGCTGGTTTCTGGGGTTTTGTTTAGCTTCTTATTTGCAACATAGTACATAGTTGCTTAGAGTTGCAGCTGAGAGGCCGGCAGCGGCAGGCGGGGAACGTTGGAGTCCGCCGTCACTGGAGCAAGCAAGCCTCCCTGCTCGCTTCAGTGCATGGCTGCTGGCCGCCATCTTGGCTGACAGTTAATTTGCATAAGGATATGCTGATTAGCCAATGGGAAGGGTAGCGGTCGTACGCTAATTACCATGTTTCTCTTTTATTAGTGTAGATGGTTTTCAAATGATTTCAGCCAAACCTGTTCCTCAACTGAAAGCTAATGTGGAAGTTAATATGTAAAACAAATTAAAGTGAAGTTGCTTAGCTTGAAGTGGGGAAAAGATAATGGGTTTGTGTTGTGCAGCAAGCTGCTAAAAGCCTTCCTGAATCAGAGGAACCCTTGGAGGCATCTCTGGAGATCCCAAAGGTTGTAGAGAACAGAGATGGACAATCTTCTGTATAATGCAAAGGGTACTAGTTGGAGTTCTAGACTCATCTTAACAACTAATTACTTTGGCATTTCTAGACAAGTCACTTTATTCCTCTGGGTCTTTGTTTTCCCTGTGTGGAAAATGGGGTGGATTCTAGACCAAGTCCCCTTAATGAAGATGGGCACATAGAATATTAAGCTGAGACTAGGGCTTGGCTAAAGGCTTATAGCTATAGCAAAATTAAATTTTAATTCAGCGGTCAATATACAAAGATTTAGAGGATGATTGCTTTAGTCAGTTTTCTGGTTCTAGAACTATAAAACCCTATTACATATAAGCCAGGCACCAGCTTTAGAACCAGAGAGTCCTATTTTAATCTACTTCTGCTTGTGGGAGTTAATTGACAGCATATTTCTGGTGTTTGATATTTTCACCTTCTTTTGTAATCACTGAGTTCTAAATTTTATGTTGCAGGTTATAAACAGAGGAAGAAAGTTCCGGTTTTGATTATTTTTGAATGTCTTTTCATTTACGCTAACAGTCCTGCTTTTTTGATATGATACAGTGCTCTAGGCATCACGATGACAAGTGCAAGCAACGTCAGAGCCCAGGGAAGACACATTCTTGGATGAACTTTCACACTGCGTGGCGTGCTTCGTTGAGGTTGCGTGCACTGAAATGTTCTGGCACCACCAAGCGAAGAGCAGCTGGATGTGCTGTGGGTCTGAGCAGTCACCCGAAGACCTGGGCCACAGGTGTTCTTCCTCCTTATTGCTATGCATAGTCCTGCAGTGACCTAGTGTTCGGGTAAGTGACACGGAGGTATGAGGAAGTGTTCCTTACTTACTGCCTTGAAATAGGCAATGCTATTTGCAAAAACACTTTAAAAAGTTTATTTCAGGGGCAACTACTTCACTAGGGCAGATATTCTTGTGTAATTGCATATCCTGCTGGTGGGCCAAAGGCTGCCAGAGTTGGATGAGCTGTGGCTGTTTCCTCACCTGTCTTAAATCCTGCCATGATAATAAGAATAATGATATATCTGGTATTTTGAACACATGAATCAAATGATGGAGTCAGAAAGTAGCTTTTTTTTTGCCCGGCCGGTGTTGCTCAGTGGTTGAGTGATGATCCATGAACCAAGAGGTCCCCTGTTTGATTTCTGGTCAGGGCACAGGCCAGGTTGTGGGCTCGATCCCCAGTAGGGGGTGTGAAGGAGCAATAGATCGGATTTTCCATCTCTCTATCCCTCTCCCTTCCTCTCTCTCTCTCAAAAAAAAAAAAAAATCAATAAAAAAACATATGAAAATAAGACACTGGGGGATAGGGGAAACCAGAGGAATGTCAAGAAAGGGAAAAAAAGGAGACATGTATAATACTCTTTGTAATACTTTAAGCAATAAAACAAAATTAAAAAAAATATTAAAAAAAAGAAAGTAGCTTTTAAAAAAAATTTCATTGTTCCTTTACATTTATCAGTGAAGCTGGTTGTTCTCTTGACCCTGAAAACATGCAATGCAGTGAATTTTTTGGACACACTCTTAAAGAATCTAAATCCAATAAGTAAAATGTCTAGTCCCATGTAAGAGCTATCAATCTTCATTAAAAGGCAAAGCTTGATCTAAAGTTCCTCATCCTGCAATCCAAGCTGCTATTGGCTATGTCAAGGGTTTGCTCTCATGCCCGCCTACCCTTCAGTTCCTCTTCTCTTCAACTACTCACTGATTTCTGCTGCCTCCCCTGTTGGTGGGTGGGGAGGAAGGAGAGGACATGGGCATTTCAGTTGGCTGATACTGTGGAGGTGATGTGGCACCACTCTGGATACAGCAGACTTTAAAGCTGGTTCTGCCCAACCGGTGTGGCTCAGTGGTTGAGCATCAACCTATGAACCAAGGGGTCATGGTTCAATTCCTAGTAAGGGCATTTCCCGGGGTGTGGGCTCAATCCACATTGGGGGGCATGCAGGAAGCAGCCAACCAATGATTCTCTCTCATCATTGATGTTTCTCTCTCTCCCCTACTCTCCCTTCCTCTTTGAAGTCAATAAAAGTATATTTAAAATGGTTTAAAGTTGATTCTCCCTTGCATGGGTACACATGTGGGTTCTTCAGAGATGATCCCCCATATCACAATGCCTGCATCCCTTTGACATGGGCAAATGCATTTCTATTTAGTCTAGTTGCTTGCTTTTTCCATCACCCCTAGGAATGAACACCCTTGCTTTTTTCTGTTGATGCTTATTTATTTGTCCTGTAGGCACTTTTAGTATCTGAAATTCCCCATGCAGTTTTCTGTCTCACATGAGAACCACATTTGGTCCAAGAGAAACACTCATACATTTTTTGTGCTGATAAATTTGCAGAAAATAGTTATTCTCTCGTATAGGTTACGTCAGGCAGCTTCTTGTCCCCATGTTCCCAACAGCAGGGGACACTACCTTCTTTAAAACTGCTGCCTCTTGGCTTGAGGTGAAGGGTTGGTAATTCTCTGAAAATCTGTTTTTAAGAATCCCTCTCTGGCCCTGGCTGGGTAGCTAGGTTGGTTAGAGCATAGTCATTGGCCTGAGACACTAAGATTGACATTTTGACCCCTGGTCAGGGCACATATAAGAAAGAATCAACCGATGAATGCATAAGTAAGTGGAACAACAAATTGATGTTTCCCTCTCCCCTCTGCCTTCTCTTTCTCTCTTAAACAAATAACAACAACAATGAAAGAAATCTCTCTCTGGGTGCCTGTGGTATTGGCGATATTCTATTTCTTGACCTGTGATACTGGGTGTTGTATAGATGCTTACTTAGTGATATTTCGTTGTGATTTACATTTATGTTTTGTAAGTTTTCTGTGTGCTAAATTCCCAAAATACTAATTAAGAAAAAATATTAGTCAAAATAGTATCACTTTGGTGCTAAAAACAATGCAACAATGATGCTCCTTTCTAAGCTCCAACTTCCAGTCCTCTCTCTGGTTCTTAGGGTCTTTGAACAATTTTGCACCTTTTTCTAGCTCCTCAGTTTAGAAAGTTTCTCAGGTGAAATCTATTTTAACACCTGTACATTCATTTTAACTACAACCTTGTGAATATTAACACCAAGTACTGTATTACTCCTTTTACCTGTGTCATCTCATGAAATCGTCCCACAAGCTCAAAAAGGTTAAGAATTGTTACCCTTATTGCACAAGTGAGGACACTCAGGCCCTAGGTCTCAGGACAAATCAATGCCCGTGCCAAGATTTAGACCCAAAGTTCTCTGATTCCAAAGCCCAGGCTTTTTACTTTCTCTATAAGGCCAGTCTCAGTTCTCTCACATGTGTGACGTGGGGACCACTCCACAATATGCGAGGAAGGTGCAAATGCTGGCCACGTCAGGTTTCTAAGGATCCCCATCTGCTGGGCTCAGACTGCCAGCATTTGCTCACTCACCTCAAGTCTGGTGAACAGAAGCCTGCTTGAAACCAGAGGAAACTTTCTGGGAGGTTTATGGCTCTTGTGATGGGCAAAGCTGTGTCTGTTCTAAACTAAACAAAGTAAAAGAGTAGAAAAGGAGAAGGGGTTATCCTCAGAAATGTAGCCACTGTGTTTGCTTGCTATAATTTATCCTGCAAAACAAATCAGTAGTGGTCTCAGGACTAAGCGGATCTATTTGTAAACGTTGGAAGGGAAATCATTTAGCTCTCTGACAGGTAGGCAGGCAGTACCTGCCCATTAGGCAGTTGAGGTAAACAGAGCTTGTGTTCTGGATGAACCAGATACCTGGTCTAGTGATAGCAATGACGCACACAATGAGCAGGGCTGTGCTGAGGAGGAGGTGTTTTGCAGAGTGTTTTGGTGGAACTAGAGTGTGGGACTTCACAGTACCGAGGCCCATAAGTTGATTAATTCTACTCCTTGTTGAATAAAATGTGCAAGGTGCTGCTGAGTTTGATAGTAGTGTCAGACTCATCAGTAATGTGTCGAACCAGTTTCATGCATTGCTTTGCTTCAATCTATTGAATTTAAAATGTATCCTGCAAATATTTTAAAATTTGATTTTGTTTTCCTCATTATAAACGTAATAAAAATTCACAATAGATAGTTGGAAAAATTATAAAAGGATAGGATAATTATTTATAATTCAACCATTCTAATACATATACTGTTAATCTTTTTTTGTTTTAATCCTTTTTTATATAGATGATCTTAGAATATGTAAACAATTTTATTGTCTTTTTAAAAAATATATTATTTTAATTGATTTCAGAGAGGAGGGAAGAGGGAGAGAGAGATAGAAACATCAATGATGAGAGAGAATCATTGATCAGCTGCCTCCTGCACACTCCCTACTGGGGATTGAACCGAAACCCCTGCATATGCCTTGACTGCGAGTAGAACTGTGACCTCCTGGTTCATGGGTCTACACTCAACCACTGAGCCACACTGACCAGGCTAAAATAGACTTTATTCATCAGTGATACAAAACTTACTACTTGCCTTTCTCCTTCCCTATTTTTTCCTTTAACTGTAGATGGATAAGTATATATGTGTGTGTATGTATGTATATATGTTTCTATATATTTACTAGTATGTACAGATTTTCCTAATGCAATCTTCATTCAATAAACATTTATTTAAAAAAGCTTTTATTCTAGAAGAAAAGCATACTCTTCTATTACAAAAAGATCACTAAGATATCAAAACTAAGTAACAGCTTCACTGGTTTCTTGTGAGGATTAAATGTATAGTACTGGGCACCATGCTGTGCATCTCATAAATGAGTGATAATGATTAGCTTTGGGAATATTAGACGTGGACATGAGATAGCAGAAAGCCAGAAATAGGGAAGTCTAAATAGCAGGGAAGAAGTTGTTGAAGTGAGGATAAATTTTGATTTTAAAATTTATACATAAATGGAAAATGATCTTGAAGAAGGGCGACAAAGTGGGAAGACTTATACTACTGGATACCAAGATTGATTTTAATCTTAAATCAATTAACATGGTATATTACTTATACTAGTATGCAATACCAGGCATATATCAGGTAAGATCAATGGAACAAAACATAAAATCCATCAACTAACCCATCTCCAACTTATGGCAAGTGAGAATTTTCTTAATAAATGGTCTGAATTAATTAGATATTCTTATGTAAAAAGATAAAATTTAAGTCCTACTTTAAATGGTGCACAAAAATCTAATCTATGTAGACTCTTTTTCTAAGTGCAAATGGTAAAACACTAAAGCTTCTGGAAGATAACTTTGTAGGATATTTTCATGACTTTGGGGTAGGGAGTGATTTCTGAAAAGGGACACAAAATGTGCTTATTATAAAGGAAAATATTAAAAAGTTTTTCAACATTAAAATTAAGAACTTCTGTTCATCAAAAGATATTTAATAAGCAAAGAGGCATGCCACAGAGTAGAAAACAATATCAGCAATGCATACAACTGACACTGACAGAGGGTATTAGAACTCATACTAATCAATATGCTAAAGACATAATTAAGTAGAAAAAATGGGAAACTGCCTTGAACACTTTAAACAATAGGATATCCAACTAGTTGACAAAAACACAAAAAGATGTATATACATGTGTATATTCACCAAAGGACATATACAAGAATATTTATAGCAGTTTTATTTGTAATAACCAACAACTGGAAATTATTAAAAAATACATTATCAGGAGAAAGAATATATTCACACATCCACACAGTGTAATACTAGGAGATATATAAAAAAGAATAAGCTATAGTTACATGCAATAACATGAATGAATCTTACAAATAATATTTAGAGAAAGCAGAAATACAAAATAATATATTATGCACAATTCCACTTACATAACATGAGGACCAGGCAAAGGTAATGGTGATAGAAATGGTAATAGTGTTTATTATTGGGGAGGAAGTCAATAGTGGTTTTGGTACTGGTGGTTTCTTGGGTACTGGTACTGTTCTATTTTTTATGTGGGTGGTAGTTAAATGGACAAAATCACTTTGTGATAATTCAATGGGCCATAAGTTATGATTTGTGTATTTTTCTGTATGTATGTTTTACTGCAATAGACACTTCATTTCAAGTAGCCAATTGTATTTCTAAATAAATTCAGTTGTATATACTTGCCATTTTTAATATTAGCAAAAGTTAAGTTTCTACATCTAACAAAAAGTATACAAGTTCTGTGAGGAAAAAAGTAATTAATTTTATTAATTAATTAGTTAATTTATTGTACTCCTTCATTGTTTTATTTTTAAATTAATTTTATTGGGATTACATTGGTTGATAAGGTTTTATAGGTTTCAAGTATAAATTTCTATGTTACATGATCTGTACATTGCATTGTGTGCCAACACCCCAAATCAGATCATCTTCCTTTACCATATATTTGGCTCCCTTTACCTTTATTAACTTTCTTTAAAGATATTAAAATTACTCAAATGTATAAGGAGATTTACCATGTTCAGAGGTAGTAAGACTCAATATTGTAAAGATACCATGCTCACATACATTTATAAACGTAGTGCAAATTCAATAAAAATCTCCAATACATTTGGAAATGATTCTCAAATTCATATGTAAGGATAAAGGGCTAACAATAGACAGGACATTAATGAAAAATAGAAGCAAGGTATGGACTTATCCTTATGATATTTTAAGATATTACTAATATTGAGGAATTGAAATTCTCATAGTTCTGAAGCTATAGGGATTATTACATTGTGGCGTTAATATAGTATGGTATTGGCACATGAATAGAGTAGCTGAAAAATGGGAGGGGACCAGTGCTTATATGTACCCTTAATATATGTTGTTGTGGGATTGCAGATCAGTAGAAAAAGGATGGATTTTCTTTCTTTTTTTAAAAAAAATAGATTTTTATTGATTTCAGAGAGGAAGGTAGAGGGAGAGACAAAAACATCAAAGATGAGAGAGAATCACTGATAGGCTGCCTCCTGCATGCCATCTACTGGGGATCGAGCCTGAAACCCAGGCATGTGCCCTTGACCAGAATCAAACCCAAGACCCTTCAGTCCTCAGGCCAATGCTCCATTCACTGAGCCAAACCAGCTAGGGCAAGGATGGATTTTTCTGTAAATTGTGGGAGGCTAAATGTTTAACAATGGAAAGAAAATACTGGATTTCTACATCATTTTAAATATATTTTTGATTTCAGAGAAGAAGGGAGAGGGAGAGAGAGAGAGAAAGAGAGGTAGAAACATCAATGATGAGAGAGAATCATTGATCAGCTGCCTTCTGCATGCCCCCCCCAGTGGGGACTGAGCCCACAACCTAGTCATGTGTCCTGACTGAGAGTCAAACCATGACCTCCTGGCTCATAGGTCAGTGCCCAACCACTGAGCCATGCCAACCGAGCCCCTACCTCATTTTATATATAAACAATACTTACTTGATTAAAGAGTTAAGTATGAAAGGCAAAACCATAAAAATTTTAGAAAACATAAAATTTCAAAATGGCATTATGAACTTATGGTAGGAGAAAAATTTTAAACAAGACACAAAATATATTAACCATAAAAAATTATAAATCTAACCATATAAAAATCAAGTATTCCTATTCATTGAAAAACAAGCACAAAGTGAATGAATACAATAAGAAACAGAACTAAATATAGCAGCAAATCAATAAAAAGATGAAAAAAGTAGAATAGTAAAAAAACATTGTGGCATTTTACAGAGGAGGAAATGTTAATGGCTATAAACATCTGAAAAGATGCTCAAACTCAATAAGAACTATGGAAATGCTATTTATTGAGATACTAGAGGCCCAGTGCACAAAATTCGTGCACTGGAGGGGGGTGTCCCTCAGCCCAGCCTGTACCCTCTCCAATCTGGGACCCTTTGGGGGATGTCCCTCTCACAATCTGGGACTGCTGGCTCCCAATTGCTCGCCTGCCTGCCTGCCTGATTGCCCCTAACTGCTTCTGCCTGCCAGCCTGATAACCCCCTAACTGCTCCCCTGCTGGCCCGGTCACCCCCAACTGCCCTCCCCTGCCAGCCCAGTCGCACCCAACTGCCCTCCCCTGCTGGCCTGGTTCTCCCCAACTGCCCTTCCCTGCAGGCCCAGTTGCCGCCATCTCCCCTCCCCTGCAGGCCTGGTCACCCTCAAGTGCCCTCCCTCCCCTGCAGGTCCAGTTGCCCCCAACTCCCCTCCCCTGCTGGCCTGATTGCCCACAACTGCCCTCCCCTGCCGGCCATCTTGTGGTAGCCAACTTTGACCACATGGGGTGGCCATCTTGTGTGAGGGCATGACGGTCAATTTGCATTTACCTCTTTATTATATAGGATTTTTATTCTTGTGAAGTGGGCAAGTATTACAAATTTAGATAAATAAATTGTGATATATTCATACACTGGAATGTTATATGGCAGTGAAACTTAATGAACTCAGCTACATACATTAGCATGCTTGAATCTAAAAAATATTATGTGAAGTAAGAGAAACAAATCACGGAAGAACTCATATGTTATGGTTCCATTTACATGAAGTTCTAAAAGAGACAATACTGTTTTTTAATGGATTCACAGATATGTAGAAAAACTACAGTGGAAACAAATGAATAATTAACTTACAATTCAGAATAGTGTTACCTGAGATGAAGGGTTGAGGAGGCAACTGGTGAGGGGCCACAGGTAGACTAGTTACCAGCAAGGCTCTGTTTCTTGGGGTGGGTGGCTACTATGAGTGTTCACTTTATTATTTCTCTCTGAAATGTAAATAAACAATTTGCATAAAAATATTCTTTTACATTTGTGATACATTTCATAGCAAAAATGTAAAAGAGAGCCATGGCCTGGTATCTCAGTGGTTAGAGCACCATCCCAATATGCCAAGATTGTGGGTTTAGTTCCAGGTCAGGGCACATACAAGAAATAGCCAATGAATGCATAAATAAGTGGAACAACAAATTGGTGTCTTTCTTTCTCTTCCTCCATCTCTTTAAAATAAAAAAATGTAAAAGAGAAAAGAAAAAAAAAGAAAATTTTAATCATTATTAAATTACTAATTATGTTATTATTAAAGGAAAGAAAGTATGATAATCATACCATTATTTCACTTCACTGGTAAAGAGAAGTAATTTAAACTTAGACATTGGTATCTTGGCAAGTCTTTGAAATTTCCAGAGAGCAAGTTTAATTTTCATAAAAAGACTTTCCAGTAGCATTAAGAGAAAAGATGCCATTGCACAATCAGAAAAGAAACCCCAAAACATGAGAAGATAATTCACAAGAAAGGAGAATGCTTGTTGAGCATGTCAACCAAAATACATTGAGCCATGGGCCAAAGATTCCACAAAAAGGCAATTCATTTTCGCATCTTGAGTTTATCTAAAAATATGCTTCACAGATCATCAGTTGTCTGTCCAGGCAAGTAAAAGTAATGTGTATTGCCATTTTAAACAAAGACAGTAAATCTCGTTGGGTGAAAATTTGTGAATAAGTTATTACCATAGAAATTAATTTATGGAAGGAAGTTCAAGAAAAAGAACAAGATCATTTCAGAAGAGAAAGGCTTAGTCTGAAAAGGATGCTGCAGAGGGGATATTCTGCCACCTGTGATGAGAGAACTTTGAGATGAGACAGTATTATGTAAAGGCAACAAAGGTGATGTTATAGAAGATGAGCATTTTAGAAATTGAAATGTTGATTTCCCTATGTACATACAAACTTGTTTGTGGTGATTCTAGATGTAAAAATCAACTTCATTAAATAGTTCACTTTTATAAAGTTAAAACTTTTTATGACTAAAGGTGCTAACTACCAATGTGGGGGTTTACTAGGATTTTTTTTCTTGAACTTGCTCTGAAAATTTTAACCTGACAAAAACTTATTCTTTTTTTTTTTTTTTTTTAAATATATTTTATTGATTTTTTACAGAGAGGAAGGGAGAGAGATAGAGAGTCAGAAACATCGATGAGAGAGAAACATCGATCAGCTGCCTCCTGCACATCTCCCACTGGAGATGTGCCCGCAACCCAGGTACATGCCCCCGACCGGAATCGAACCCGGGACCCCTCAGTCCGCAGGCCGACGCTCTATCCACTGAGCCAAACCGGTTTCGGCCTTATTCTTAATATTAATCTTATTGTTTTTAATGTGTAGTTTTGATATATTTTTTTTTTTTTGCCACAGGATAGTTACCTTTTTACCAGGTAAGCTGCATTTGTAATATTCACAGTTAGCAACTGGCAGGAGGTAAAACCAGGGCGGTATAGCTTCTTGTTGAGAAAAAAAAATCGTAAAGGGGAATCTTGCCTTTGAAAGTAAGTATGACTCTGGGAATGAGCAGAAATGTCTTGGTGCAGGTGTGATGGCAGGCTGTTCTCATTCTTGATGAGATCAATGCGGAGAGTTTGGCTTTAATCATTTATAGGCGGGAAAGCCACAGGAAGCATTCTGGTAAGGCAAAAAAATGTGTAAAATATTACTTTAAAAATATTAAAGCCAGGTGGTCTTTTTTTTTTTTTTTTTTTTAAATATATTTTATTGATTTTTTACAGAGAGGAAGGGAGAGAGATAGAGAGTTAGAAACATCGATGAGAGAGAAACATCGACCAGCTGCCTCCTGCACATCTCCCACTGGGGATATGCCCGCAACCAAGGTACATGCCCTTTGACCGGAATCGAACCCGGGACCTTTCAGTCCACAGGCCGACGCTCTATCCACCGAGCCAAACCGGTTTCGGCAGCCAGGTGGTCTTTTATTAACACTTAACATTTGCTTAGAGTTAGTGTCCCTCTAGGAAACACGAGTTGAAGTGCTCTACCATACACTGTAAGGTTGGCCAACTGCTAAACCCTTCAGTTCATTCATTCATGCAGCTGATATTTACTAAATGGTGTGTGTGTGTGTAAGGAGAGAGAGAGAGAGAGAGAGAGAGAGAGAAAAAGACATTAAAGTGAGAGAGATCTATCAATAGGTTGCCTCTCCCATACACCCTGACTGTATTGCAACCATTCCGTGTATTGGATGTTGCTCCAACCAACCAGCCAGGGCAGAAGGAGATAATGTCTATGTAATAGGACAAGGGAAAAAAATATCAAGACTTCTATCCCAAGAGAAAATATTTTAGGCTGTAGTAAGACATAAAGTGTTTGGAATAATCACTAGGTACCCAGTTTTTCTAAAAATAGTTCACTGTTTCATAGAAGTTGTTGGACAACTTATAGATTAAGTATGGGTAAATGTATAGATAATATAGGTGCTATACTATGTGCTGGGCCTAGTACTTGGCACACATTGTATATATGTGGCCTATGGATTGTAAATATATAGCTTCCTTTATTTTGCATTAGAAAGTGCCACTTCTAGGTAAATTTTGGAAGAAGTGTAGGGGATACTTAAGAAGACATTAAGTTGATAATTGCTCAAGAAATGATAATCAAATATTAAGCATGGTCATTCCTTCCTTTTTTCTATAGAATTCTGTACCCTGCAACGAACTTTCACATAGTTAACTTTTTGACCCTCAAAAACAACCCATAAAGGTAGGCATCATATAGATTTCTTCTTCTTCTCCCCTTCCTCTTTCTTCTTTTTCCTTTTCTTTATTTAATAAGAAAATTGAGCCTTAGAGAATATAGAGGACTTGGCCAAAGGCACATGGACAGACAATAGAAGAAGTGGGGACTTGAACACACACTCTTATAGACCAAGACCAATTTATCCACTGCTTGCTATGTCTGAGGTAAGCCATTCAGGTGCATTTATTCCCCATATTCCTTCTTCATGAAAGAAGACTCTCTAGTTTTAGCGTCTTTCTGCCTCCAAAAGTTACTTTTCTTTTGTCGTTGGCACATTCTCCAGATGGAAAGCACTGAGAATGAAGATGCGTTGGCCATAATGCCCTGCGGTTTAATGTAAATGCTGCAGGAGCAGCAGCTTAGACGCCCCTACTCCCAGGAACATTGCTTCTTTCAGTTCCTGTAGTCTTAGGCTGGAGTTACTGAGTGGTGCAAGGAAAGTAGGCCTCTTTTCCCAGGAAGGGCCCTCTGACATAAATACCTCACTTACCAGGCATTTTATGAATCTTAACATGGTGTCATTTGTATGGTCAGCAACAAGCAATGTTCTCTCCTAGCCATTTAATAATTTGCTCAGCAAGCACTTTGTTGCTAATTATGGTCTTGTTGGGACAATTTAGTGATCTTGTTTTCCAATACCCCTTAAGAGAGAATTCTGTATCTAGATTCTTCTTAAATAAAAAATAATAAGGGTAGAGAACATAATCCATTGCTCTCTCTGCACTTGAGATCCTTGATTTCCAAGGCTGCATTATAAATTGGCTTTTGGGTTAGTTTCCCCTTACTGTTTTATATGTATGCTTTCATTATTAATTTAGAGTGTTGAGGTGATGACTTGGGTGGGGATTAACCATGCTTACTTGTTGCTTTGCTTTGTGATTTGGAATTGTCATTACCTTTCTCCACCTTCAATCCATGAATCAAGAGTTGACTTCATAGACTTTTTGGTTGGAAAGTTAACTACTTCCAAACCATCGAGATGATGTCTCTCTATGACTCCAAATACTAGTTTCAAGTATCAAAGAATGTCCAGGCAAGCCAAGATGTCCTTGAACAATAGAGGTCAGTCTACTGTGGTAGCTCAGTCTTGTGGTTCTTTGCCTTGACTGGAAGTTATAAAGCTGGAGCCAGAACCAAGACATTATGTCTCCTTCAGAGAAATCCTAAGTATAAATTAGTCTGAAATTAAATAAATTCCATTTGGCAAGGGCATGAAAAATATCCTATAGTCTTGAACATGTTTAAATGCCATAAATGGTGAAATTTGCAGCTCATTAAATATGAGGAAGTGATTTAAATAATAAAACCCCAAACTTCAAACTCACTTATTTTCTTTTCCCACCTTCAATTTCCAGCCAGGAAATAGTGTCATAGAAAAACAATCTTGTGGTTCAGCTCCCTGTTGCAAAAGAAGTACATTCAAGTTATCTTAAACTAATTCCTCCAAATGAGTGTCTAACTGAATGTTGAAAACCTCGGAGGGAGATTCCATAAACTCCTTTGGTAAACTCTAACAATGTTTGAATAACCTTGCAATTCGGAAGTGGTTTAATATTTAAGTTGAGCTTCCTTGCTGATGTCAGAATATCATAAATGAATTCATTTTTTGTGCATATTAGAGATGGAAAAGATTTATGTTGAGACTACTTGAGACATACCACATCTACATTTACTAAGTGAATTCTTGGAAGAGAAGTTTTTTATCTTATTCTATTCAAACGTGGGAATAGCTCTTAAATTTGTTCATTTAGGATTTTTATTAAGTAAGTTACAGTTGGGACACGAAATCTTTATGTCGTAATAATATTTAGCCTGGTATGTTGGTAGAAGGATCTGAATGCAGTTTTTATTATGAGCTTTTATGATTTTTTTTTTTTTTTTTAGTTATGACTGTGAATGATGAGGGTTATTTAGAAAAGCCTATTTTACCCTACATGTTCTAGTTCTGTTTCTTGGGCTATAAATAGTGCAGATAAGATTTGGACAAGTCTGTGAACTTTCCATTGACTTTATTAGAAGTGTTTTCCACTGGTTATTCCTGAGGGGCAAGGTCAGATCTGATACGAGATTGGCTCAGCATAAAAAACTGTGTATACTGAGTAAACATGAGAATGAAAGCCAGAATATGAGAAATGACAGAAGTTTGTAGGTTTGAAGTAATGTTTTTGGATTTATGCCATGGTTGCCCATCTAATCTGTATATGTTTTTTGGATGAACTTATCCATTTTTGAGGTTTTATGTACCATTTGCATGTTATAGATTTCTGGATTTTTATTTTTGCCTAAATTTTTCTCCTGAAAGTGTCTTTGATTTTTTTTATGAGTACCTCATATTCAACATGTCAAAATGGAATCCTCCACTCAAACCTTCCTTTTTCTATGTTAGTGAATGGTACATCATCCACTTATTCAGTTGCTCAAGTAGGAGACCTTTTTCCATCTCATATACCTGTGTCAGTTAGAACTAGGTTTTACTCTAAGTTATAGAAAGTTCCAATTAATAGTGGCTTAAACAAGACAGAAGTTTATTCTCGCTGTACACAAAAATCTGGGTTGGTACTTGAAGACTAATATAATGCTCTATACAATGAGGGACAAAGGTGAGGTTCCTTATATCTTATTGCCTTGTCATAGGTGGTGGCATTTACGTTCCAGGCAGCAAGCTGGAGGAAGGGAGAAAGAAGAGAGCAAAGGGTATGCATGTTCCATCTCATCTGAAAGATTCTCAGAAGCTGCTGCATAAACGCTTCTGCTTACCATCCCATTGATGTGAGTTTAGTCACATTATTGTACTTCCTTACAAAGAAAAAGTGAAAGCTGCCGTCTCCATTCTGGGAAGCCATGTGCCAGGCCCCAGATGGGAGATTCTATCACCCTTGAATAAAGGGGGAATGGATATTAGGCAAGAACATCTTGGACTCCCAAATATCCACAAACACACTTTTGTTCATTCATAGAACACTGCTCTTCCATAAGGAAGATAACCTCCCAAATCCATCCAGTTCCTCTTCCAACTCAAAGTCCTTGACCTCTGGATATGCCTGGTGTTCTCTATCAAGGCCAGCTATAGCTTCTTGTGGTTTGGTAACCTATAAATGAAGGCATTCTATTACCCCATAAGCACTCAACATCTAGAGAAGGAGCAGAATAACGTCTATAAAGTTTTCCGTTTAGAAAAGAAGGGAATGAAAAATACAAAGAAGTACTATCACTAGCAGTTGTCAAATTTTGCTGGACTGGAATTATGAAGACTATCTTCTCTGCATTAGAAAAGCTCCTTGATTAGTCTCTCTGGTAGCTCTTGACTTTGCTGCATGGGAGGAATTCCCTAGTGCAATTTTTCTGTGACTCCTGACTTTCTCCTTAGGGAGGTTCTTTTTAACTTCACTCTCCTCCATGGCTGCATTGGAATACATGTTCCTAGAAGACGCAAATCAATCTCTCTCTCTCTCTCTCTTTCTCTCCTTAAAGAATTTTAAAGAGAAAAGAAGTGTTGGGGTCCAGCCCCAGCAGGTCCAGGGGTTCCCAAAGGTGTGGACGGAGTCGGCGAAGAAGGAATGACACGGAGACAGCATTCAGTTGGCCAGCAGCCTAGCCAGATTCTCTAGCCAGGTTCTCTAGCCAGGTTCTCTAGCCAGGTGTTCTAGCCAGGTTCTAGCCAGGTTCTCACCAGGTTCTCCAGCCAGGTTTTGTCTTTATTCTCCTGTTACATCTGTATTTATACCAGTTGATTTTAATCCTATCCATTCTATTCCAAAGGTTAGGGTGTTTGTTATCTCCATTCCAAGGTCACTACTCTATTGTTCTGTTAAGCTACAAGGAAGTTACTGAAAGAGATTATCCTAAGTAAAGATTATGTAGCTTAAGCATGATTGTTCGTAGTTAAAGTGATTAACTACCTGCCTGGCACTTAGTTAAGGGGTTTTACTGATTTATTCCCTTCCTTAGTCCTGTTAATCCCTAACTCCAGGGAAAAATCCCCACCTGGGGAAACAACCTTTCTCAGAGAGGTGACCTTGGTTAAAACACATAGCACTAAGAAGGGGAGCAAACATATTAAGAACAGTATGCCATATATGCCAGGTCCCTTGAAACATATGCTGTGCAGATGTTTCTTCCCTGCAGCGACTGTGTCAAGCAGCAAGGATGGACTGGCTTCTGGCAAAGAAGGGAGAGGGAGAGAGAGAAACATTGATGTCACAGCAAAACTTTGATTGGCTACTCCTGTATGTCCCCTACCAGGGATTGAGCCTGCAACTTGGTCATGTGCCCTGACCAGGAATCAAACCAGCAATCTTTTGGTGCACAGGTGACACCCAACCAACTGAGCCACACCAGCCTGGGTGAGGATGCAAAGCTTTTATAGTCCATTCCTGCTGGTGTAGACTGGGGGGGGGGGGGGGGGGGTCAAAGAATTGCTTTGTGGGCATGGGGAGTCATGGAAAGATGGATTAGAGGTGAATTTTTCTAGAAAAAATGTAAAAGTGAGAGAAAACAGACAATGCTGGAACTCCTGGAATCATCAACATTTAAGAGTTAGGTGGAGAATGAGGACCTGACAAAGAAGAGAGAGGGAAACTATTCAAGAACAGAAGGAGAATTGTGACAATGTGATATCATACAAGTCACAAGAAGAGAAAGTTTAAAGAAAGAGGATGTATCCCAAAATAGATGTTTCAGAATGGTCTAAAAATATATATAAATTGTAGTGTTATAAGGGTTGGTAATTAGGAGTCATTTGAAATTTTTCAAAGAAAGAGCAATATCAGTGACAAGCTGGTGGACATAAAACCTTCCTATGGTGGCTGTAGGAGTTTAAGGAAGAAACAGAGATAATAACTTTGAATGTGGTTATAAAGAGAATGGGAGGTAAGAGGGAGAATCAGAAGTTGAGATTCATTCAGATTCTCAGATATTTTTTAAGAAGGCAGAATTTTAACTTGCAAGAATATAGAAAAGATGTCATCTGTAGTATACTCTGTCCCCTCCCTTAGATCTTGATCAGTTTACGTGCTTCATGATGGCTGGGGATTTAGGTGCTCTACTTTTTTTTTTTTTTCCTTGCAAGGCGGTTGGAAAGTTGAAGAGGAAAGCTTTGGCCAAAACTCACAAAATATACAGACTGTGGCAGAAAAGAGAAAGTCTTTGATACCCAGGGATATCTATTGAAGAGCATTACTTTGCAACAAGAGCAATTAAACATAACTATTTATTACTAGTAGCCTGGTGCACAAAAATCTGTGCACTCGGGGGTGGGGGGGTGAGGGGTGGGGCCAGACCCCTCAGCCCGACCTGCACCCTCTGTCATGTTCCGGGACCCTGGCTGCTCCAGGCCTAGGCATAGGCCTACAGACTTGGGGTGGCCTGGCTCCCGAGGCCCCATTTTATCAAGAGAACAAAGTCGGTGTTAGTTACAGCCTTCACTGAACCCAGTACAGTGCATCTGTGTGTACAACTGCCTCGTTCATGTGCCTGCTTCGCCCTACTGAATTACTAACATCTTGAGGACATAGCTCTGTCTTATCCTGCTTCAACTTCAGTGCCTGGCCTGGTGCCAGGGACCTGAGAGGGTTTGCTGAGTGAGTGAGTGAATAATGAGTGAGTAAGTGAATGAGTGAATGAATGAGCGAGTAAGTGAATGAGCAAGCAGCTAGGGGGTGGGAACTTCTGCCGCATTGCCATGGCAACGTGGCAGAAGTTCCGGCCCCACTCCCGGCTGCCTGATGCCCACCCTGGGAAGTTCCCGGTCTGCTCCCAGCATAGTTCCTGTTCCCAGTGGCCCGGCACCCCTCTCCCGGCTGCATAGTTCGTGCCGGGCAAAGGCGGCCCCGGTTCTCCTCCTTTGCCCTGCCACCCGGCTCTTGCCTGCCACCTGGGTTTCCGATCACAGGCTGGGGGAGGGGGTGGGCAGGGAAGAGGCGGTTGCTGGCGTCCGCCTCTTCCCTGCCCCGCCCGGCTTCTCTGATCACCGGCCAGGCAATGGCGGCCCTGGTTCTCTGATAATGGACCCGGGGGGCAGGGCAAAGGTGGCCCTGGGGGCCACCTTTGCCCTGCCACCTGGCTCTTGCCTGCCGCCTGGGTTTTGGATCACCGTCAGCGGCAGGCGGCTTCTTCCGTCCTTCCCCTTTCACCTCCCAGCATTGCGCCTATATGCAAATTAGCCGCCATCTTTGTTGGCAGTTAATTTGCATATCACCCTGATTAGCCAATGGGAAGCATAGCGAAGGTACGGTCAATTACCATGTTTGTCTATTATTAGATTAGAAAGTGCAAGGCACTGTGACTCTCACCCATATAGTGAGCATTCCCTGAAAGAAGATACTATCTTTGTATTTCAAAGTCTATTGCAGTCAAGTTTAATGAAATGGCTCTCATTTAAGTCTCTAGTACAATGACCCATGTAGGAAAAGTCTCTTAGGATTTGGTAGTAGCATTAACTGTGTCTTTCCTGAGAAACTTCACTTGTCTTTTTCTTTTAGATAGTGATACTAGTGACATCCTTAGAAATCTCCTGTGTGCCAGGCACTATGCCAAATACTTCATCTATGTTTTCTCAGGATATTCTCACAATGTGTCTTTGAAGAAAGTACTGTCATAATTCTATTGGTGAGGTTAAGTAACAGCTATTAGACATTCCTCTCTTTTTAGCTGCCAGGAAGCTTAGAGCAAGGTTTTAAACTCAGTCATAGTAATTGTATTGACCTTTCCTTTGCTTTTCTTTTTAAAATTAAAAGACATTTATATTGCTTGAGGTTTTAATCAGAACTTAAACATTCATAGACGATGGCTTAATTTTAGTTTAATGCTGCTTTTTAAATATACAAACAAGACTATTTTTTCATCTTATTTTCTCCTCTAAACTTTTTTCATTCTTAAAAATAGTTATATACATTCTAACAGATGTGTATCTTATTGTAGTTTTTTATTTTTGTTTGTTTGCTAATCCTTGCCCAATGATATTTTTTCCATTGATTTTTAGGGAGACTGAAAGAGAGAGGGAAAGACAGAGAGAAACATCGATGTGAGAGAAACAAATCAATTGGTTGCTTCCTGCATGAGCCCTGACCAGGGCCCAAGCCGGGGAGGAGCCTGCAACCAAGTACATGCCCTTGACTGGAATCATACCTGGGACCCTTTGGTCCATAGGCTGACACTCTATCCATTGAGCCAAACTGGCTAGGGCTCTTGTAGTTTTGATTTACATTTCCCTGATAGCTAGTGAGGTTGAGCATCTCTTCATATATCTGTTGGACATTTGTATGTCTTCTTGGGTGTTGGAGAAATTGTGGAAAAAAAGGAACCCTCATTCACTGCTAGTGGGAATGGAAACTGGCACAGTTGCTATGAAAAAGAGAATGGGAGGTGAGGGGGAGAATAAGGGAGTTGAGATTTACTCAGATTCTCAGATATTTTTTAAGAAGGTAGAATTTTAATTTGCAAGAAAATAGAAATGGCAATATTTCATCTGTATGGAGGTTCCTCAAAAATTAAGAATAGAGTTACTGTATGAACCAGCAACCCCTCTTCTGGGTATCTACCTAAACAATTTAAAAACATTTATTTCCAAAGATATATGCACCCCTAAGTTCATTGAAGCATTAACATGTACAAGACATGGAAACAATGGAAATGTCCTTTGATTGATGATTGGATATAGATGTGGTGCAGCCCGGCCAGTGTGGCTCAGTGGTTGAGCATTGACCTATGAATCAGGAGGTCACAGTTCGATTCCCCGGTCAGGGCACCTGCGCAGGTTGTGGGCTTGATCCCCAGTGTGAGGCATGTAGGAGGCAGCTAATCAATGATTCTCTCTCATTATTGATGTTTCTATCTCTCTCTCCCTCTCCCTTCCTCTCTGAAATCAATAAAAATATCCTATATAATAACAGCATAATATGCAAATTGAATGGCAGAACAACTGGTCGCTATGATGCACACTGACCACCAGGGGGCAGATGCTCAATGCAGGAGCTGCCCACTGGTGGTCAGTGCGCTCCCACAGGGGGAGCGCAGCTCAGCCAGAAGCCAGGCTCACAGCTGGCAAGTGCAGTGGTGGCAGGAACCTCTCCCACCTCCGCTGCAGGTGGGCAGTAAGGAGTGACTGCAGGAGGGATGTCTGATTGCCAGGACCCAAGGGGTCCTGGATTGCCAGAGGATGCAGGCCAGGCTGAGGGACCCCCCACCTCCAGTGCACAAATTTCGTGCACTGGGCCTCTAGTCTAATCTAATAAAAGACAAACATGCAAATTGACTGTACCTTTGCTATGCCTTAAGCCACTCCCACCAGCCAATCAGAGTGACTATATGCAAATTAACCCAGCCAAGATGGTGGCTGGAAGCCATGGAGCTGGAGTGAGCAGGAGGCTTGATGGAGGAAGCCAAGCTTCCGGCCTGCCGCGGCCGGCTCTGAGCTCCACTGAAGGCAACAAAGTTTCAATTATAGAAGATAAATAAATAAACCCCAGATACCTGCTTTCAGCTGGCCGTGGCCAAGGAGCTGGAGTGAGCAGGAGGCTTGGTTGCTCCAGTGATGGAGGAAGCCAAGCTTCCCGCTTGTCCTGGCTGGCTCTGAGCTCCATTGAAGGCAACAAAGTTTCAATTATAGAAGGTAAATAAATCTCAGAATAAAAAAAAAAGAAAAAAGGAGAGGCTGGGAGCTTCTGTCGCTGGGGAGCTTGGCCAGCCTGAAAACAGCCCTCAGCCCCTCACCCAGACTGGCCAGGCACCCCAGTGGGGACCCCCCCACCCTAAAGGGGGTGTGGACAGCCTGCAAACAGCCATCAGCCCCTCACCCAGGCTGGCCAAACCTCCATGGGGTTAGGATCCCCACTGGGGGGGGGGGGGGCGTTGACCAGCCTGCAAACAGCCATCAGCCCCTCACCCAGGCTGGCCAGGCACCCAAGCGAGACCCCCACCCTGATCTGGCACACCCTTCAGGGCAAACCAGCCGGCCCCCACCTGTGCACCGGGCCTCTATCCTATATAGTAAAAGGGTATATGCAAACTGACCCTAACAGCAGAATGACTGGGATTGACTGGTCACTATGACATACACTGACCACCAGGGGGCAGACGCTCAATGCAGGAGCTGCCCCCTGGTGGTCAGTGCGCTCCCACAGGGGGAGCTCTGCTCAGCCACAAGCCAGGCTGACGGCTGCCAGTACAGTGGTGGTGGTGGGAGCCTCTCCTGCCTCCTCAGCAGCGCTAAGGATGTCTGACTGCAGCTTAGGCCTGCTCCCCGCTGGCAAGTGGATGTCCCCTGAGGGCTCCCGGGCTGCCAGAGGGATGTCTGACTGCCAGCTTAGGTCCAATCCCCCAGGGAGCAGGCCTAAGCCAGCAGGTGGTCATCCACCGAGGGGTCCCAGACTACGAGAGGGCACAGGCCAGGCTGAGGGATCCGCCCCCCCCCGAGTGCACAAATTTTTGTGTACTGGGCCTCTAGTATTTAAATAAAAGATGTGGTATATATAAACAATGGAATACTACTCAGCCATAGGAAAAGATGAAATACTGCCATTTGCTACAACATGGATGGATCTTTAGAATATCATACTAAGTGAAATAAGTCAGACAGAAAAAGTCAAGAACCATATGATTTCACTCATGTGTGGGATATAAAACTGAAAGCAACAAATGAACCAACAGGAAAAACAGGCAAATAAAAACTCATAGATACAGACAACAGCATGGTGCTTACCAGAGGGAAGGTGGAGGTGGAGCAGTAAAAGGTAAAGGGGGGTCAAATATATGGTGATGGAAGATTTACTTTGGGTCATGGGCACACAATACAATATACAGATGATGTATCATAGAATTGTACACTTGAAACCTATATAATTTCATTAACCAATGTCACCTCAATAAATTTAATTTTAAAAAACTTGAAAATGGTTTGTCATATCTTTAGAGTAGATTACACCTCATATTCTTGTTTACATTACTGATGCCATTAGCTAACAGCTTTTGAGAAATATGATATTGAGTAAAATATCAATATATATATAAATAGTTATGTATATAATTTTTTTAGTGATCAAATATATTTTTGAAGAGAATTATGGTACAAAATAATTGAATTTTACATTTGTTGCATTCATATCTTGGCATGAATTACAATTATGAATTGAGTTCCTAATTTGGATCTTAGACTTGATAATTTTACAAATTAAATGATGACACAAACATCTATAATTTTATGTTCCTTTAGGCCATTTATTTGTCTCTTTATACATTTAGTAACATTTTCAACAATATTAGGTATTTTACATGTATGTTTTTGGGAAAGAACTAGAAAAAAGTATAAATATTTAAAATGCAATTTGGAGCCAGTTCTGAACTGGACAGCTATTAGAGTGGCCTTTTTACTGTCCATCTCTATCCTTTGTAGCTGGAGAAAAACAGGGTGGAGCCTAACCATTGATTACAAGCAAATAAATTTCCTCAATACAGGTCTCTTACAGCAGACATCTACTATTAAAATGGATTAAAAAAACATAGCCATGAGGAATTCCTTTGCAGTTATTTCCTTGGGAGTGACATTTACTAGTACTGGGTGGAGCATTCCTGATTATAAGGAAAGGTAGACACCAGTATAATTATGCGGCTTAGCATTAGCTAGAACTGCAGCTGCTGGTTGACTAGAACAAGTCCAAATGGGCCGAGTAATAAGGTTACATTACAGCACAGGTGGAAAAAGCTTGGAAGACACTCAAGCCGAGGTTCCTTCATTAGTGAGTGAACTGAATGCAGAATGTTGTGTCCTGGATGACTGTGGGTCATGAATAGGAATGGCTTTATGATTCATCTCTTCAATCAGGATACTTGGCTAATGTCACGTCCTAGGACTGGAGTGGGGGATAAAATAATCGGGGTTGTGCAATAGTGGGCTGGGTCCACAGGAGAGGATCTGAAAAGGATAAACAAGAATAATGAGAGAAAAGTGCAGGAAATTAGGAGAATCAATATTATATCTCATGTGTGGGATATAGAACTGAAAGGAACAAATTAACCAACAAGAAAACAGGCAAATAAAATCTCATAGATACAGACAACAGCATGGTGCTTACCAGAGGGAAGGTGGAGGTGGAGCAGTAAAGGGTAAAGGGGGACAAATATATGGTGATGGAAGATTTACTTTGGGTCATGGGCACACAATGCGATATACAGATGACATATCATAGAATTGTACACTTGAAACCTGTATAATTTTATTAACCAATGTCATTAAGTCCAGAAAACTAACCAAGATCTTTTCTTAGTATAGATTTGTGTTTCCTTTTTGGAGGAGTGACATAGAGAGGGAGAAATTTAAACTGGGCTGTTTTATTATATCTTGAGACCAAATCTAGAGCACATAAATCTCTTCAGTTGATGGAACATTTTTCCATTTGATTTTGATAGGCTAAATAAACCCTAGACGTAATGATTTCACTATACATTTATGGTGTCATCCAGTTAAAGAAGAGCTGATCAATGAAGACAAAACAACAGAAAGAACCCTCTTCCTGTCCCTTCCCACCATCGAGGATCAGCTCAGTTCTATGGAGCTTCTCCTTGTGTCTCCTAATGAGGGTAGATACCTGGAGAAACTGATACACTGGAAGATTCTTCTATGGGTATGTTGAGAGGAGAGAAGACTAAGCTAGAAATAAGTATATGAGAATCAGGTTGGTGTAGAATTGATGTCAGGTGTATGATTATGGACACTGTACTTTGCCTCCTTTGACAAAGCCAGGCTAGACATGTTGTTGAAGTAATCTTCTTTTACTATACTCTCTTGGCCAATTTGAACTCCTTAGATTCTGGTTGAACTAAGAATTTAGAATAGGGATCTCCCCATGAAGAGGTAGGACAGTTCATAGCTTGCCATGACTATAGAATAAGGTGTTTCAGAAGGCAAATCACATTATCAAGGGAGGCCTTTTGCTAAGTAGGGGTGGAGAAGGTAGGAGAACTGGAGAGGGGCTCCAGGGACAGCTGAGGGGTAGTAGGTCTCCAGCTCTCCTGGCACTTTCACGATCAGCACCACCTTGCCCGTGCTTTCTGCTGGGCATCCTAAGGGCAGAATATAAGATCAAACCAAATTAAAATCTAAGAAAGAAGAAAAAAAATTAGCTCAAATTCTGTACAAAATGCAAATCAAATAAGGATTATGTAAAACACACACACACACACACACACACACACACACACAGAAAGGATTTTACAATGCAAACAAAGAAAAAGCTAAAAGAAATAAAAATGACAATTTTTATAGAATTTAAAGTGGACAAAACACATACCAACAATAAAAGTTAAGTAAAATGACCAAATCCTGATATTTTAAATAAAGGTAAGTAAAGCAAATAGGAAGAAAAAAAAGATGAGAAAAAGAACTTATAAGAAAAAAATGATTCAACATAAAAAGGTGTGATTTAAAATGAAAGGTGAAAAAGACAAAAGTAAAAGCAAGAAGTAGGAAGATGAGAAAGATGGATGGTAAACATGCAAAAGACAAAGTAAAGTAGCATAATTGAGTGACAGGCTAAAACAATGCTGAGCTGTAGAACGTTTTGCAAAAGACAAAATATAACCTGAATAAGAAATCAACTGACCAACCATCTGGGAGCCAGTAAGTGGAAGGAATCCTTAGCAGAATTTTACATAGTGTGAGGCCCAATTTAATGTGGTCCCTAACGGGTGGAGAGGAGGGAGAGAGCGAGAGGAGTGTGTGCTCTTAGACTCTTGCCCTTCGGCACACCTTGGGCACCAGAGCCCAAGTCAGCATTTCTCAGCAATTAGGAGCGCAGGGGCAGGGCCCCGGGGGCCCACTGCCTCAGTTGTGTGTGGGCTCCTGGGCCCTGCAAACTCCGCTGTGAATTTAGGTGAAGCAGATGCAGTTAATCCTTCTTGATGATCCATAGTTCTGGAAGGAA
The DNA here is from genome assembly GCF_028538775.1 of Myotis yumanensis. Classification (NCBI taxonomy): domain Eukaryota; kingdom Metazoa; phylum Chordata; class Mammalia; order Chiroptera; family Vespertilionidae; genus Myotis; species Myotis yumanensis. The sequence continues at coordinate 184,198,892 of NW_027223754.1, read as the reverse complement.
GCATTAGTTTATGTAATTTCAAATAATTTATATTTGGCACTTGGATGTGTGTGACTTTGAATTAAAAAAAAAAATTCCCATGTTTCTCCTGTCATCTCACCCCAGAGGTCACTACTGTTAAACACTTTCCTGTGTGTTATTTTTGACCTTTATATATGGATTTAAAACACTGATATGTAGAGTAGTAGAGGATTTTGTACATAAATAATAATCATAACTAACATATATTAAATGTTTATAATACGCCAAGTACTAGAAATGGATTATACTGTATTATGGCTTTCTGTGCCTTAACTCATTTAATCCCTGCAGCGGTATTATTTTGGTTTTACAGATGTGGAAATTGAAGCAAATGAGATTAAATAATGTGTCCAAGGCCACCCTGCAAATGAAAAACGAAAACAGGACGTGCAGTTAGAGTTTCCACTCTTAAGCATCATGATTTTCTGCTTTGCTAATTGGAATCATGTTGCACCAATTTCCTACAACTTATTTTTACTCTTAAAAATATATCAAGGAATACATATTCTTAGCAATATATCAAGTCCAAAGTAGATCTTTCTATGTGAGAGCTTATAGATCCACTTCATTCTTTAAGTTGCTGCATAGTATTTGTATTTCAAATTTAATTAATTATTCCCCATTTATGAATATTTAAGTAGCTTCTAATTTTGAGTACTGGGCACATTTATTATCTTTAGAAGATGTTTGTTGAGCACCGACTATGCTCTAGGCATTCTTCTTGGTGCCAAGGAATCAGCAGTCAACAAAACAGACAAAGCTCTGCTGCCATGAATTCATTTTCTAGTGGAAGAAACAGACCAAAATAAAACAAATGTATCACCTGTACTAAAACATGTAAATCTGTCAGCATGTGATAAGGGTAATGAAGTGGAACAGAGCAGAATAAAGGGATCTATGGTATGGGGGTATAATTTCATATAGTGTGACAGGTGATTGATCGTCTTCCCTTCCTCATTTAAAAAAACTTTTATGTTTGAAATATTTTAGTCTCATTGGAAGTTGAAAAATAGTATAGGGGTCCCATGTGCACTTTATCCAGCATTTCCTGTGGTAATATCTTCCATAACTACATTATCATATCAAAATGAGGAAATTGACATTGGTACAGTCTACAGACCTTATTCAAATTCTATCAGTTTCTACATATACTCATTTGTGTGTGTACATGTGTGTATGTTTGTACAGTTCTATGCAGTTTTATCACACGTATAGATTTGTGCAAACACCAATTATTTATTTTTAAGTTGCCATTTGAATAAAAGCTAAACTAAGTGAGGGGCTAAGCCAGGGCAAATATGGATGTACAGTGCTTCAGGCAGGGGCTTAAGTGTGTGCGCAGGCCCTGAGGCAGGTGGGAAGCAAGTTAAAGAGGAACTTTGATGGGGAGAGTGATCAGAGAGGCAGCGGGATAGGGGAGGGAAGTCAAACCACGTAGGGCCCGTGAGGCTATGGTGAAGACGGGTCTCACACTTATTCTGAGTGGGATGTATAGCAGTGGGAGGGTTTTGAGGAGTGACAAAATCAGACTTCTGTTTTCATTGGATCACTCCAGCTGCGGTGTGGAAGCAAGGAGACCAGTTAAGTGTGTGAGTTTACAATTACCCCCTTTCTTCCCTAAAAGAGGATTATATAGCCCAACTTTGTTGCCATTTGATATGCAGTGCAGGGAGGACTATTTCCCCGCCCCCTCCCCTCCCCCCCCCGCCCCACACCATTTCCCCCTATTACCTATCCACCCAATGGTCAGTTTGGGGCCATGTACCTGGCTTTGGTCAAATGGAATGTGTGCAGACACGACCTATCACAATTCTTAAATCAGATTGCATGGTTCAGCTTAGCCCCTTGGTTCTTCTTTCTGCCATGAGAATAGCAGATGGGAGATCCTTTTTCAGGCTGGATCCTGGAATGAAAAGACATGTGAAGAAGAGCCATGGCTTATAGCAGAACTTCATTCCATATACAACATGGTGAGAAATATGTTTGTTATCGTAAGCGCTTCAGATACTGGGGTGTTTGTTATTGCAGCAAAGTTGACTAATACAAAAGTCTGTTGCAGTAGGTCAGGCGATGATAGTTTGGACCAGTGATTTTCAGCCTTTTTCATCTCATGGCACATATAGTCTAATTACTAAAATTCTGTGGCACACCAAAAATTTTGCTTTCTTCCAATTTGACAAAAAAGGTACAATTTAGCTTTATTTACCCCGGATGGCCATTATTGTGTTGACTGTTGCCTTTTTAAATTTGACAATCTAAGGGAAAAGAGGTCAGTGCCCCTGACTAAACAGTCAGGTATTGCATGTTTTAAAAATTCTTGTGGCACACCAGTTGAAAATCGCTAATTTGGACTAAGGTAATAGACATATTTTTGTACACATCAATTACGATTTCTGTGGTATACTTGCTGGGTCAAAGTGTATGTGCACTGCTATGAGTTTGTCCTGCTGATTGTGTCAACCTATACACCTTTTGATTATGCAAGAAACAACTAATTTCTTTACATTTTAGAAAACAGTGATGGTACTCAATTTATTTATTTTTTTACTCTGATGGGCTAAATATCTTATCTCACTGTTATTTAATACCCATTTCCTTGATTACTAGAGAGATTAAGCATCTTTGCCTATATCTTTTTAGCTCTTCTTCCTGGTAGTTAGATTAGATTATTGTTTAATTCAACCTACTAATCCCAGCACTTCTCCCATTGTTCTCCAATTTAATAATATGTTAAATTGAACAACTATTACCTGCCAGGCAGAGCCCTAAATATTACCTAATCTAACTCTCCTACTCACCTTATGAGATATGTCTCACAATAGTAGACATTATTGTCCCTTTGTGCATGAGGAATATGAGGTCTGGAACTATTAAAGTTCTAAATAATGTAGAACCTGTAGAACCATTCTAAAATTACTTGCTTAGAATTATGCAGCCATTGTTAGAGAGGAACTTTAACCAGCTCTACTCAGACCCTAATATTTCCCCCCAATTTTCACAATGCTTCTGAACATTAGCTCTACTTGGGCTGATTTACTCACTGTTCCTTGAACAAGTTTTATTCTCCCTGCCTCTGATGTCTTCAAGAAGACAAACCATGTACGTGTAAATGTACTAAAGGATAACCTAGCACATGTTGTAAAATTTTTAGTTTCTTTTTTATTTGTCTTTCCATTTCCTCCCAGTATGATGCCAGCACCCTTTCTTGCAATGGTGTAGTTTACCAATTGAATGAAGAAGGCTTTCGGTGTGCTGTGTATCACCTGATGTTCTACTCTAGGTATCTTGCACATTCTGTGGCCTTTCATTGCAAGGAAGGGTACTAGCAAAAGACACGGAATAGGTAAGAAACCTAAAATAGAACATAAGGTGAACATACCACGCTGAAAAGCTTCCTCATTCAATTAGTAAAGTATACCATTGGCTCACACACCTTTCTCAGGTGCACACTTTTGGTGTTTTAAAGTATAGAGACTTTATTGTCATAAGAGATTACTAAGCTATAATAGACTTAAAATAGTTTCCCCTGCCTTTCTCCTACTGAGGAATTTAAAAGATGGTTTCTTCCCTCCTATAAATGTAATTAGAAATGGGCAAAGAATAGGCTTCTTAATTTTTCCTTCTGTGGGAGTATGTCTGTCTGTCACAAATTCATATTTCTTTCCCATTAAATGGCAATAGGGGTGATTCTCCCCACCCTCATTTCTTTGTGGTCTCCGCATGTCTATGAAAATATGTGCTCTAACTTAATTTTCCAGTGTGGTGAAACAGACAAGTATGTCTAACATGTAGTGAACAGGAAATAAGAAAATATTTTTATCCACAGAGGATGTAAGTGCCGTCCAAAGTCAGACAAGTAGTTAATGAAAAAACATTAATCTATGTAAACATAAGAAATGGCCCAGCTGGGAAATTGGGCCAATTTGAAATTAAGTAAAATAATACGTATTTTTAATGTGTCTCTAAATTTAGAGAAATTCTTTTGGTTGAATGTTTATATAAAGTGTGATGGGATATTTCTCTAAAAATATTGTCATTATCCCTAAGTATTTATTCTTTTATTTAGAATTTACATAAGGGAGTGTCCTGTGCTTTGGAAATACATATCGACTGGAACACTAGAGGGGCGACCATTTTTTCTGTACCTAAACTCAATATGGATGAAATCTTAGATTACTAGTTCTGTGCCGCTTAATGATGAGGATAGTGCTGAGAAATGCATTGTTTGCTGTTTCATTGTTGTGAGAACATCCCAGAGTGCATTTACACAATCCTAGGTGGTACAGCCTACTACACACCTGGGCTATATGGCATAGCCTACTGCTCCTGGACTACAAGCCTAGACAGCTTTTATTGTACAAAACTACATGAGATTATATAGAAAATGATGCAATCAAGAGACAAGGTAAGCACAAAATGTATGTGGCTGCTGCTGGCATAAAACAGCATACTGTTTGAAAAAAAAATATTTTTATAAGAAGAAAGAGTATACTCCAAAATAATGATAAAAAGTATAGTGGATACATAAGCTAGGAAAGTATTATTTTCATTATCAAGTATTATGTAGTGTACATAATTGTATGTGCTACACTTTTATGTGATTAGCAGTGCCGTAGGTTTGTACTAGCATCACCACGAACATGTGAGTACCACATTGTGCTATGACATCATGATGTCACAAGGTGATAGAATGTTTTCAGCTTCATTATAATTTCATGGGATCACTATTGTATATGCAATTTGTAATTGACCAAAATGTTGTTATGTGGAGCATGACTGTATTGTGTTTTACTTTTCAGACTATCATGGCAAGTTTTTGTTTTTCCGTATTTTATGTTAGATTCAGGTGTACAGCATAGTGGGTAGACAATCATATACTTAGTGTTCCCCCTGGTATTTCCAGTACCCCCCTGACACCATACATAGTTATTACAATACTAGAGGTCCAGTGCATGAAATTCATGCACGGGTAGGGTCCCTAGCAGCTGCTGGCTGCTGGCTGGGGCCTCCCTTCATATCTGCCTTGGCCTGGCACTGCCCACTCACCTGCTCCACCATCCTGCCATGGTCCTGTTCTCATTGGGGCCCATCGGGGCTGGCAGCACCTCCACTGCTGGCACTGCGTTGCAGACGCCTGCCATGTTCCGCACCATCCCCTGGTGGTCAGCACACGTCTAACTCCCGGTTGGTTGAACTCCTGCCCGTTGGGACAATTTGCATACTAACCTTTTATTATATAGGATTATTGACTATATTTACTATGCTATACTTTACATCCCTGTGACTATTTTGTAACTACCAATGTTCACCTTTTCACTCAGTCCCCCAATCCCCATCAGTCTGTTCTCTGTATCTGTGTGTCTGTTTTAATTTTGTTTGTCACTTATTTTGTTGGAAGATTTTCTTTTTAATAGCAAAAATCAAAGATTAAGCTCTAAAAAAATTTGAGTGTTTGGATCTGGTTGCTATAATGTTTTGGTTTTCTTTTAATGAAGAATTAATATTAATTGCAAAGATATGAAGGAAAAGGAAATGCAATCAAATTGGTACATGGCCCTCACTATTGTGAGTCAAATGATGTTCTCACAAACAATGGCAGCTTATTTATTTAACCTCATTGTTCCTTACAATGACTTTTGAGGATAATTAAGGAAATAAATGTTTTTAGTAGAAAAATTGCTAAACCATACAGCAAACTTTGTTTTCGGTTAAGCTTTTCGAAGGTAAATTAAACTTTTCCTAATGGTTCAGGGGAATCTCATGAGCATTCGTTATTTTGCAGTGCTGGGAGACAGTCTAGAGCAGCGGTTCTCAACCTGTGGGTCGCGACCCCTTTGGGGGTCGAAAGACCCTTTCACAGGGGTCGCCTAAGACCATCGGAAAACACATATATAATTACATATTGTTTTTGTGATTAATCACTATGCTTTAATTATGTTCAATTTGTAACAATGAAATTGGGGGTCACCGCAACATGAGGAACTGTATTAAAGGGTCGCGGCATTAGGAAGGTTGAGAACCACTGATCTAGAGCATTGAAGCTATCAGTAACAATCATCATTATGGTCTACATAAAGCTAACATTGGAGAACATGTAGGATATTGTGTTCAGACATGCTCTTAAATGTTTTACTTGTGTTAACTCATTTGGTTCTTATAAGAGCACTGTAAATTAAGCCCTAGAGTACCATTCTCATGTTGCAGATGAATTAACTGAGACACAGGCACAGAAAGGTTTAGTAACTGGCCTAAGGTGGCCCAGCTCAGAGGCAGCAGTGCCAGGATTTACATTCAGTCTATCCCCAGAGCCTCCTAACCCCTCCACCTCAGGGTTTATGGGTTTGGCACAAATTTAAATTTTGACTTTGCCACTTGGTGGTTGAGTGAGGAGGTAAGTTGCTTAACTTTTCCAGGTTCCAATGTGCTTGTCTTAAAAAATAAGGATGATAATGGCACTTTCATACATTGTAAAAGCGAGGAGAGAATGAAATACTGTGGCAAGGGGAAACACTAAAAAAGGCCCTCAAATTGCTCATTTTGTTTTTGTATCTGTGTTTGTGGTTTTCTTCCTTGTTGGTTGTTTGTCACTTTTCGATGTTTTTAGTGTTCAAGTGTGTAGGCTCCAGAAATCCCTGGTCCACCATGGGTTTGGCTGATTGTAGGCAATTTAGTTTACTTCTCTAAGCAGAGTTTTCCTTCTATGAGGTGGGGACCTATATTCTTAATGAAACAGCTCCATGTATTTGAAAGTACAGTATGTTATTGTCTTTGTGATCTGGATAAGAAATTTGGAAAATGTTCTATATCTTAAGGTGTCCTTAACATAACCTTTCTAGGATGTGCGGTTTTTTTCTATTATTTTATTTCCAGATTTGTCTACTTACTTTAGCATTTTAAATTTGGTCGGAATCAACTCATTCATTCCTTGTTATTTTTCCCAAACGCTTGATGGCTTTTGAATGTGTCCTGTGTTTGTCTTTCATTTCCCAGTGCTGGCAGATTTGGTCTATCTGTTGCCATCAGTTAAGGTGGTTTGGCGAGAAAGGTTTCCCCAAGGAACAAAGTATTTTCCAGATCTTTTGTGGAGAAAGTAGGCTGGCTTTTTAGTCACCCATTTCTGACACATTAATATTGTTGAAATGGATTGTATGCATCTGTTCTTAAACTCTAGTTCCACTCTCTATTTTTCTGACTGCTCTCGATTTAAACCTTTATTCTCTGCTTTAAAAAAACTGTATTTGTATAAAGCACATTGTTGCTCTATGGATATGGAATGTAAGTAATACTGATGTATATCTTCAAAAGGGAAATACCACACTGCTGTGTTTGGGTGAATTGTTAGGTGTGAAAACAACTAGCTCATATCAGCTTTTATGCTCCCTGTCTTCCTATGTTAAAAGCTCCTAACTTTATTCATCAGTCTCTTGAAATGGTGTGGAGTATACAGTGGGGCCTTGACTTACGAGTTTAATTCATTCCGAGACTGAGCTCATTAAGGACCTCGTTAACTCAAATTACTCTATCAACTCAATGCAAAAATTCCGCGGAGAGACAGCTGGTATCTCAAAAAACTCGTTAGTCGGGACACTCGTAAGTCAAGGCCCCACTGTACTTACAAGAAAGCTGCCATTGTGAAAACAGTCACATCATAGGGAGAAATCAAAAGAGTATGAAACACAAAATCTACCACTGGATCTTGATTTATGCCATTATTTTTAAGAGCTCTGTTCTCCATTTTCATGTCAATTCTTCTTTTAGTTTTTAAATTTGGTAATTATTTTGTTTGCCCGCTGACACTTTAGGCTTTAAACTTAAAAAATAAAGTTTTATCAAGATATAATTCACATACCATATAATTCATCCATTTGAAGTAAACAATTTAATGTTTTTTAATATATTCACAGAGTTGTGCAACCATCACAGTAATCAGTCATTGCTGGCTTTTTTTTTTTGGTTTAAAACAGGCTTTAAACTTCCTGAAGAAGTGATATATTCATATGGTTAAAAATAGCAATATTAAAATGGTAGCATTGAGAAGTCTCACTATTACTTGTTTTTGTCCACTTCATTTGTGCACACTTGCCCCATCTCCTTTCATTAGTTTCTTATACATCTTTGAAATACACAAACAAAATAGAAACTTAACGTATATTCTTATTTACCCCTTTATTATACATTTACTTTTGAAAAAACTTAATATATCATGGACATCTTTCTATATCAGTATCTAGACATAAGTGGATATATTGTTTATATAACCAGTCCCATATAGATATACATTTGGGCTATTTGCTTTTTTTTTAAAAAAATATGTTTTTATTGATATTTAAAGAGAGAGGAAGTGGAAGGGAGAAGGGAGAGAGAGAGAGAAACATCCATGAGAGAAACATCGATAGGCTGCCTCCTGCCTGTCACCTACTGGAGATTTAGTCCTGACTGGGAATCAACCAGCTACCGCTTAGTGCGTGGGTCAACGCTCAACCACAGCCACCCTGGCAGGGCTATTTCCTTTTTTTTTGCTGCTACAAACAATGCTGTAGTGAATAGCATCGAAAGTATGTCATCTAGCATGTGGGAAGTTTATCTATAGGATACATTTCTAGAATTAAGATTGGTGGGTAGGGGAAAATGCATTTGTTACTTATTATTTTTTTTTTTTTGTCTTTACTTAAAGTGACTAGAAATTTTTTATTTTTTCTATACTAAATTTGTCAATTGTATGGCTTTTGGATTTTGATCCTTGGTAAGAAAGTCTTCTCCTGTCCAAAGTTAATAGAGAAATTTGTCCATTTTTTATTCTAGTAATTTTATGGTTTTATTTTTTTATATTTAAATTTATGATTCCCTTGGATCCAATTTTTTTTCCAGTTGATGATTCATTGTCATAGCACCATGTATTTAAAAGTGTTCTCTATCCCTCACTGATTTGAGATGCTGTATTTATTGGGTCTATTTTTGGACTTTTTATCCTGTTTCATAGGCTTGTATGTCTCTTTGCATGGCTTATACTTTCATACCTTTTAAAAATTAAGTTTTAAATAATTTAAAAAATTGTAGAAACCTACCAACCACAGGGTTCATGACCTTATTACATAAAATGCTCTGAAGAAATAAAATGAACTAAGAACTTAAAAATTAAAAAATAATTAATAGAAAACTCATGAAAATCTACAGAAAGGAATAAATGAAGGCAAAAGAAATCTTCCTTCAGGATTTTGATCTGATTCTACATCTCCTAACTTCCCCATTGCAATTATGGGAATAAAATAAAGTATGATTAAAATATCATTCTCAAAATAAAAAATATGTTCCAATTATTTGATATTATTTGTAAATTTGTGACATTAGATGAATTAGATATTTTGACTAGAAATAAAATGATTGTATGGATACAATTTGTTGCCCATACTTGCTTCTAGTCTAGCCCTCCTCCTTTTCATTTTTGGTACTGCTGCCAGTATAATCTTTCTTTTAAATGTGATTATTCAAATCTCTTATATGGAAGGTTCCTTGACTCTGCATTGGCCATAGGAGAGTGACGCTACTATGAATGGCAGCAAAGCCACCTAAAAGTCAAAAGGTAATTTTTGAGCACCAACTGTGTTTTATACAAAAGTTACACATAGAGGAAGGAACAAAACAATCCTGTCTCTGACCTCATCGACCTCATGACCTAATGAAAATACTGATAGTGACAAAATGATTATAGTGAAGTTTGATGTGGACTATTATAGCATATTAGGTTAGCTGTCTATACTTGCAGCCTAGTTATGACAAACTATTTACAGTGCCTTGAATTAATCATTGTTGCTCACTAGCAGGCTTTTGCATGTGCAACATTTTCTTGGAATACCTGGATATACTGGACTGAGTCCTTCATGACTCAATAGAAACAGCATCTCTTCTGGGAAATCTTTCTCATATCCTTAATAGAGAAATTTGTCCATATTTTCTTCTAGTAATTTTATAGTTTCATTTTTTAAACATTTAAACTTATGATTCCCTTGCATCAAATTTAATTTTTGTGTGTGGATGTGCTAGGTGTCTTCCTTACTTTGTGCTTCCTTGTTACTCTGTGCATACTTCTATGGATCATCCATCATGTGGTGTTGTAGTGATTTGTTTGCTTCTCTAGCCTTTCCTATAGACTGAGTTATTTAAGCACAGGGGTGGTAGGGATGGGTCATCTTACTCTAAATGGTAGTAATAGTGTGTATAATCAACTTTTTTTTTTAGAAGTTTTGTTAAATAGAAGTGACATAATAGTTGGAGGGACATGGGAGTTATTATAAGTTTGTTGGGCAATAGAGATGATCAAAAGAGAGTGCAAATTTGATATTATGATGTACATTTCTTGCTCCCAATACCAGAAAACCAATAAAATTATTTTCTCTAATATAACTTTCCCATGTTATCTAGCTTTATTTTTATTTGAAAGTTACGGAAAATACAATTATATCTATACTAGATTTATATTTAGTAAGGATATGTTGTGCTTATTCAATGTATATTCTTTCATTTACAATCTTATTTATTCCTCACTATTATCCTGAAATGAAGATATTTTACAGAGAAGGAAACTAGTGGACTAAGTATGTTAAGTAACTCTTTTGAAGGTCATAAAGCTTACAAGCATCAGTGTGGGATGCACCTCAGGTCATTTGATACCCCTGTGACTATAGGTGGGTGACCTACTGGTTTATATATCATATTCAAAGCATTCTCAGCAGTGGCTTACTTATAAAAAGCCTAAGATGTTTCAAGTGGTGGCTCATAGAACTTGGCTTAGGATATGTTCTTTTAAATATTTGAATCAGCCATCTGAACAAAAGGGATCAAAGTGATTTTTAAAATCAAGTTTTCACCGAGAAAGTAGTTTAATCCTATCTAATAATAGACAAACATGGTAGTTGACCGTACCTTCGTTATGCCTCCAATTGCCTAATCAGCATGATATGCAAATTAACCACCAGTAAAGATGGCGGCTAATTTGCATACTGCAGGCAGGACGGGACAGCACGAGCCGCCAGCATGCTGCCATCCAGGCTGGCCCCAGAAGCCCCAGGAGCCACCTGATATGGTAGTAACTCTATCAGTAAGCACTCTGAAAGTCAGTGGCATAAATGCACCAATTAAAAGACAGATTATGAGGATGAATCAAAAACAAAATCCACTTTAAATATAAAGACACATATAGATTAAAAGTAAATGAATTAAGCTGAAGCCTGTTTTGCTCAGTGGATAGAGCATTAGCCCGTGGAGTGAAGGGTCCCAGGTTCGATTCCAGTCAAGGGCATGTACCTCAGTTGCTGGCTTGATCCCCAGTCCCTATCAACGCATGTTCAGGAGGCAACCAATCAATGTGTCTTCACTCTCTCTAAAATTCAATGGAAAAATATCCTTGGGTGAAGATTAACAAAAACAAAGTAAATGGATTAAGTAACATTAAAGAGATTATAAGAAAAATATATTCCAAATTTTGTTAGTTGTATAATGATTATGTTTAAATTATTAACACCTAAGAAATTGGATGAAGGGTACATATAATATGCTGTAGTATTTTATAGCTTTTTTACATGTATGAGATTATTTCAAATTAAAATATTAAAAAATTAAAAATTAATAAAATATTAATTGAAACGTATCTGCATTACATGAAAAATCTAATTGCTTCTAGCATAATTTATTAAATTGTGCTAAAATTTACAAGGGTTCAATTAAAAAATATCTTAATTCTAAATGATATAATAGAAAATATATAATAGTGCAGTTATAAGCACTTATCTGAAAATAAAAATTTAAAGAAGTGAATTTAAAGAAGGGATTAGCCAAACAAAATATATGCACAACCCATGGACACAGATAACAGTATGGTGATGGCCAGAGAGAAGTGGGGTAGAGAGGGCAAAAGGGGGAAAATAGGGACATCCTATCTATACTAATAAAAGAGAAACATGGTAATTAGTGTACGACCGCTACTCTTCCCATTGGCTAATCACCATATCCTTATGCAAATTAACTGTCAGCCAAGATGGCGGCCAGCAGCCATGCACTGAAGCGAGCAGGGAGGCTTGCTTGCTCCAGTGACTGCGGACTCCAACGTTCCCAGCCTCACTTGCCCGCCTCTCAGCTGCAACTCTAAGCAACTATGTAATATGTTGCAAATATAGAAGCTAAACAAAACCCCAGAAACCGGCTTTCAGTCAGCCCCGGACCGCAACATTGTATCGATGTTTTCAGCAGCGAGGCCTCAGAGCTAAAGCTGGCCCAGAATAAAAAAAAAAAAAAAAGAAGAAAACAAGGAGCAGTTGGAAGCTTCAGTCACTCACCAGCCGGAAAACAGCCCTCAGCCCCTCACCCAGACTGACCAGGCACCCCAGTGGGGACCCCCACCATGATCCAGGACACTCTTCAGGGCAAACCAGCCAGCCCCCAACCATGCACCAGGCCTCTATTCTATATAGTAAAAGGGTAATATGCCTCCCGGCACTGGGATCAGCGTGACAGGGGGCAGCGCCCAAACCCCCGGATCACCCTGCGGCTCTGTGTGTGACAGGGGAAGGTGCCCCAACCCCCTGATCAGCCCTGCAGCTCTGTGTGTGACAGGGGGTGGGGCCACAACCTCCCTATCCGCCCTGCTCTGTTTGTGACAGGGGAAGGCGCCCCAACCCCCTGATCAGCCCTGCTCTGTGCCTGATAGGGGGGAGCTCCCCAATCCTCTGATTGCCCTGCGGCTGTATGTGTGACAGGGTGCGGCGCCCCAACCCCCTCTCCCCCATGGGCCCTGCTCTGTGTGTGACAGGGTAGAGCCATAACCTCTCCATCGGCCCTGCCCCGAGTGTGACAGTAGCGGTGCCCCAACCCCCTGATCGGCCCTGCTCTGTGGGTAATAGAGGGTGGCGCCCCAACCCCCCTCCATGGGCCTTGCTCTGTGTGTGACAGGGTAGAGCCATAACCTCCCCATTGGCCCTGCCCTGAGTGTGACAGGGTGCAGCGCCCCAACCCCTTGATCCGCCCTGCTCTGTGTGTGACAGGGGACAGTGCCCCAAACCCCTGATGGGCCCTGCTCTGTGAGTGACAGGGGGCAGTGCCCCAACCCCCTGATCGGCCCTGCTCTGTGCATGACAGGGGGTGGCGCCGCAACCTCCCCATCAACCCTGCCTTGAGTGTGACAGGGGGCGGTGCCCCAACTCCCCAATCGGCCCTACCCTGAGCGTGACTGAGGGTGGCATTGCAACCTCCTGATCCGCCCTGCTCTGTGCATGACGGGGCGGTGCCCAAACTCCCCAATCGGCCCTGCTCTGAGCCTGACCAGGGGCTGCACTTAGGGATTGGGCCTGCCCTCTGCTACCCGGGAGCAGGCCTAAGCCAGCAGGTTGTTATCTCCCGAGGGGTCCCAGACTGCGAAAGGGCACAGGCCGGGCTGGGGGACCCCCCTCCTCCACCTCAAATGCACAAATTTTTGTGCACCGGGCCTCTAGTCTACACTAATAAAAGAGAAACATGGTAATTAGCGTACGACCGCTACCCTTCCCATTGGATAATCAGTGAGTATATGCAAATTAACTGTCAGCCAAGATGGCGGCCGGCAGCCAGACAGCTGGAAGCGAACATGAGGCTTGCTTGCTGCAACGAAGGAGGACTCCAACATTCCCCTGCCTGCGCTGCTGGCCTCTGAGCTGGCAGTTTGAAACTTTGTAACAAATATAGAAGCTAAACAAAACCCTGGGATCTCAGAGCTGGAGTTATACATTGTTTTGATTATAGAACGCAAACAAACCAGCGGAAGCCTCAGAGCTAGAGCCAGAGCTAAAGCTGGCCCAGAATAAAATTTTAAAAAAGAGAAAAAAAAGGAGCGGTTGGGAGCTTCAGTCAACAACCGCCAGCCTGAAAGCATCCCTCAGCCCCTCACCCAGACTGGCCAGGCACCCCAGTGGGGACCCCCACCCTGAAGGGTGTGTGACCAGCTGCAAACAGCCATCATCCCCTCATCCAGGCTGGCCAGGCACCCCAGTGGGGACCCTCACCCTGAAGGGTGTGTGACCAGCTGCAAACAGCCATCATCCCCTCATCTAGGCTGGCCAGGCACCCCAGTGGGGACCCTCACCCTGAAGGGTGTGTGACCAGCTGCAAACAGCCATCATCCCCTCATCCAGGCTGGCCAGGCACCCCAGTGGGGACTCCCACCCTGATCCAGGACACCCTTCAGGGCAAACCAGCCGGCCCCCAGACCTCTATCCTATATAGTAAAAGGGTAATATGCCTCCCAGCACCCGGATCAGCGGAGCCGCGAGGCCTCCTGGCACTGGGATTAGCGTGACAGGGGGCAGCGCCCAAACCCCCTGATTGCCCTGTGACTCTGTGTGTGACAGGGTGCGGCGTACCAACCCCCTGATCAGCCCTGCTCTGTGACAGGGTGCGGCGCCCCCCCCTCCCCCCAGGCCCTGCTCTGTGTGTGACAGGGTAGAGCCATAACCTCCCCATCAGCCCTGCCCTAAGTGTGACAGTGGCGGCGCCCCAACCCCCTGATCCGCCCTGCTCTGTGTGTGACAGGGGGCGGTGCCCTAACTCCCCTATCGGCCCTACCCTGTGAGTGACAGGGGGGAGCTCCCCAACCCCCTGATCTGCCCTGCTCTGTGGGTGATAGAGAGCAGTACCCCAACCCCCCCCCCCCCCCCCCCCACGGGCCCTGCTCTGTGTGTGATGGGGTAGAGCCATAACCTCCCCATTGGCCCTGCCCTGAGTGTGACAGTAGCGGTGCCCCCAACCCCCTGATCCGCCCTGCTCTGTGTGTGACAGGGGGCGGTGCCCCAACCCCCCAATCGGCCCTACCCTGAGCGTGACTGAGGGTGGCATCGCAACCTTCCAATCCGCCCTGCTCTGTGCATGACAGGAGGCGGCGCCCCAACTCCCCAATCAGCCCTGCTCTGAGCCCGACCAGGGGCTGCACTTAGGGATTGGGCCTGCCCTCTGCCACCCAGGAGCAGGCCTAAGCCAGCAAGTCGCTATCTCCCGAGGGGTCCCAGACTGTGAGAGGGCACAGGCCAGGCTGAGGGGCCCCCCCTTCCCCACCGAGTGCACAAATTTTTGTGCACCGGGCCTCTAGTATAATAATAATAAAAAGCTAATATGCACATTGACTGAACGGCAGAATGACCGGTTGCTATGATGCGCACTGGCCACCAGGGGGCAGACGCTCAATACAGGAGCTGCCCCCTGGTGGTCAGTGCGCTTCCATATGGGGAGTGCCACTCAGCCAGAAGTTGGCTCATGGCTGGCCAGTGCAGTGGTGGTGGCAGGAGCCTCTCCCACCTCCGTGGCAGCACTAAGAATGTCCAAGTAACGGTTTAGACCTGATCCCTTGGGGGCCTAAGCCTTTAGTCGGACATCCCCCGAGGGCTCCCTGGCTGCCTGAAGGATGTCTGACTGCAAGCTTAGGCCTGATCCCCCGGGGAGTGGGCCTAAGTCGACAGGTGGACATCCCCCAAGGGGTCCTGGAGTGTGAATGGGCGCAGGCTAGGCTGAGGGGACCCTCCCCCCCAAGTGCACAAATTTTTGTGCACCAGGCCTCTAGTATGATTAATATTTGAAATTCAAAATGATCATGTCAATAAGAAAACAATCCTTTAAAATTAGAGCAAGGTGCTCTGTGGGAAAAAAAGCAAAAAACAACTCAAGCATTATACTCTAAGGTAATATTATTTAGGCATAAGGGGAAAAGAATTAGATCTGAAGAATCCATTTTAACATATGCTTAATACATAGTATAATGATATTTTAATAAAAGAAAACTTGATTTTTTAGTATGATAAATGGGATATTATACAGGATGGGGCAAAAGTAGATTTACAGTTGTGAGTATGTGAAACAGTTTATTCTTGTATTATTATTTATTAATTATTGTTTTATGTTTCATATGAACAGCTGTAACCCTACTTTGCCCCACCTTGTATGTAAGCTTCAGAAAGTGATTCTGCTGTTCTATTATTATTTAGAGACTTATTGAAAAAGCCTTAATTAAAATACTACATCCACTTTGAGTCACCACATTTTAAATAAATGATGAAGAAACCAGAGTCACATTTTGAGAGGACTGATCAAAATGAGTCAGAGAGAGCACAAACAGAAAATATTCACTGGTAGACCTTCAGTGAATATTTGCTTAATTAAATCATGAAAGAGAAATACCATAGAGTTAATTAATGTTGGCAGATTGCAAAGGAAGAAATTTGGTGAAGATAACCTAACTGTATGTGAGTAGGAGATTATATTACATATCTCCTGAGGTTCTGTGGATTTTTCTACCCACCCACCCACCCATCCATCATCCATCCATCCTATCTGTACTAGCTTTCTATCCATATATTATCTATCTATGTGATTACATTGATATATTCAACCAATGATATATTTCTAAAATTAATAGCTACCATTTATTGAGAGATATGTACCAGATTCTGTCCTATGTACTTCATTTGTCTTTTAATGTTAAAAAATAACGGGGTAGGTAGTAGTAGCTTAATTTTATGAGTGAGAATACTAAGGAGTATATAACCAGTGTCATATAGAAATTGACAGTTAGGAGTGGTATCACTGGATAGATTTTATAAAGCCCAGAGTTGTACAGATACAGCAAGCCGAAGTGATGTTAAAAAAGTCCATTTGGCTTGCTGTGTCTGTGCAACCCAGGGTTCTATGACCCTTAACACTATCCTCTCAACCAACATTCTTTCCTCCATCTGTCCCTCCCTCCCTCTTTTCCTCTCTCATTTTCTTTTTAGTATTTATTGAGTGTCTGATATGTGTCAGGCCCTGTGCTAGGTGCTGGAGAGACCATGGTGATATACAATGGTTGGATTCTTGTTTTTACTCTGTAAAAAATACTATGTAGGACATAGAGGATACAACTATAAATAAGCAACTCCTGTTTCCAAGGAGATCACAGTCTAGTGGGGACATATTTGGAGGGTATCATACAGCAACCTGAGAGAGTCATTTTGTAGGATTGTGGGTTCAAGTCAATGATTCTGGAGAAGGTGGCTCCTGATATAAGTCTTAAAGAATGATTAGGGGTTGGCCCACCAAAGAGAATGAGACAGTATGAGAGAGGCCACTCCTTGGATGAGGAGACAGCATGAACAAAGGTAATGGAGGGAGAACCAGCGAGGGGAGCACAGTGCACTGTAAGCAGTTTATTGAAAATCAGTTGGTGAGATAATGGATGAGTCTGGAGTGGAAGGTTGTGATCTGGAATAAAAACTTTGGGATGCTGTAGTGAAGTCTGATGCATTTAAGCAGGAGAGAGATCACCCCTGGTGGATATGTAGAGGGAAGACTTGAGGATTATGAAATTGGAGGCTGTGGTGATACTCCAGGTAAAAACCATGTGAACTTGAACAGAGAGGAATTAGAAAGCAGAGTCTTGTAAACCATTTTCAATACAGAATAGTGGGACTTGATGAATGATTAGATATGGAACTGATGAGACAAAGGCAGGTTTCAGAAAAGATTAGTTGTTCATTAGAGAATCCTGTAGAGGACTCAGTGGCTTTTGCTTGATCATCCATGTTGCGGCCCTTCACTGTGGTCTCTCCCCGGCCTTGTAGTGTGAAGCCACACAGCCAAAGAATGAAAACAAAATGAACTCCAAATACATAACTTCGACTATGAAAGCATTGATGAGTAATGTACACGTTGAGGCTTCCTAATTATATTTGTGCTTGTTTATTGTTAAATTTATTTTTTTCTCTCAAACATTTATTGAGAGCTCGCTGTGTCAGTTGACTGTTTTAAGCAATTTAGGAGAATTAACTGATTTATTCTCACAGCTACGTGATGAAGCAGGCCGTGGTTTATTTTCATTTTTACAGATGAGGCACCGAGTGATTAGATAATTTGCACAAGGTTCTCCCCCCCGCCCCCCCCCCCACCCCCCCCCCCCCCCGCCGCCCCATTAGTAGTGGCACTTGGGCCTTGAACTCAAGCAGTCTGCCCTCAAAACTTGTCATTTTAAACATTATATTTATAGATGGATTTGTTTTCTTAATTTCTCCTTCAGATTGTTCATTGCTGGTTTAGAGAAACAGCTGATTTTTGTTTGTTGATCTCATACCCTGAAACTTTTCTAAATTTATTAGCTCTCCTGTTGTTTTTTTTTTGTAAATTCTTTTTGGCTGCTGCTTTGGAATTTTGTTATAATATTTTTCTTTCTAACTGTTGCTATTGATTTAATTTAGAATATTCAAGGCCTTAAAAATATCCTTTGTATATTTTCACTGCTACATAAAATTTACCTTTTTATTTTATGTCTTGTGTTTTCTGGCTTAGAACATTTATGTTAAAAAAGTAAAAAACAAAAATTAAAAAATATTTAGTATAAATATTTTAAATGCTAAAGAAGTAGTGTGTTAAATGCATACAATACTATCATCACTTAAGACCATTGAAAGGTTTTGTAGACTGATTTGTTTTGGCTGGAGAATTACATGGACTTAAAACAATATCAGTTAATATGAGTAAATGACCCTCACCCAATTAGGTAATTTAGGTGGCCCACTCATCCTGGCAAATTGTGGCTGTTCAAATTTGTTCTTGAAGTGGAGGAAATGTGGCTATTTAACTTCCTTTCATAGTAAAAAAATAACTTGTTCCTCTCTTACTTTTTAAGGTTCCTTGAAGGTTAGGTTAGATTTCCCCAAAAGGGTTTTCCCCTGTCCTGTCCCAATTCTGTTATGAATTTTAAAATTAATTTTTTTCATTTTTATTATACACTCATGAGTCGTATGTTGTTTGAATTTTATTGATTGTTAATGTGAGATGCCGAGAGCACATTCTTTTCCCATCATTTAAGTGTCTGATCTAGACCAGTGCTTCCTGCTATTGCAGCCTTGACCTTAGCCCCTTGGTTATGATGGATGTACAACAAATGGAGCATGCCAGAGCATCTCAGGACTCAAAGAGACCTCGGAGGTCATTTTCTGGTGAGAAATTGTAACTCTCACCCCAATGTGTCTTGTAAATGTTGACTCATGTGGCAGTTCTTATTCTGTGTCCAAGTGGAAAAATGGAGATATGCATATCCAAGTTAACAGTGAGGAATAAATACCAATAAAGTACTTTTGTTCAGATACAGTGCTCTGGCTTCTGGATTCTCAGAGACAGAGAGAAAAAAAAAGCAGAAAGCAAAAATCACAATTAGGGAGAAGACTTAGGAGTCTGCAGTGTATCAGTTCTACAGATCTGTCACTGAATTCATGATTATTTGAGCTCATGTCCCGCACACTCAGTTCTCTCTGACAGCATCATAGTTTAGTCCTTTCCCCATAAACTCTTATGCAGAGGCATCCAGGTTGCAATGTTTCAACATCCCTCACCTAATCTTACTGACACTGTAGTCTGTGAGTGTCCTTGTATTTCACATGTATTTTATATTAACCTATGATTATCTCTGCAGATTCATTTCCTTATAAAATGTACTTTCAGATATCCTATGCAGAAAATCCATTGTCAAGTCCATTATGTGTATTTTTTTTCCTGTCTTGTATTTTACTCAACCTTTAGCATTTTGCTGAAATGTATTTTGTTAAATTGGAAAGCTTCTGTTACCTTCTTTTTACTTTTCTCAAGGTTTGCTAGAAGTTTCAGCCATCAGTTTATCTATAAGTATAGCATAGAGAGAATGCTTAGTTTTATTTTATTTATTTATTTATTTAAATATATTTTATTGAGTTTTTACAGAGAGGAAGGGAGAGAGATAGTTAGAAACATCGATGAGAGAGACATCGATCAGCTGCCTCCTGCACATCTCCCACCGGGGATGTGCCCGCAACTCAGGTACATGCCTTTGACCGGAATCGAACCTGGGACCTTTCAGTCCGCAGACCGACGCTCTATCCACTGAGCCAAACCGGTTTCGGCTTAGTTTTAAATATTTAGTAACATTTAGTTTTCAAATGGTCCATAAATGTGCTATCAATAATTTAAAAACAGGTATTAGATTATTTCTGTAGATCTGAACCTTCAATTTAGAGAGAAGTTGCATGTAATTAATTAATATGTTAATATATATATTTTCCTCAAATGACTAAATTATTGTAAAGGAATGGAGGGGAAACTCATTTTTAGATGTTCTGACTTACATAGCTCTATTGTTTTTTGGGCTATATTTTGAGGTTACGATGGCCGAACGAGGCTCTGCATGATGGAACCCTGTCTGATCCTACTCAAGCTCTATGTTTCATCTACTCTTTGTCCCTTGTACTTGTCCTACTGCCCCCTTCCTAAAGGCCTTTGTCCTGTTGTACTCCTCCCAGGAATATGCTTTCTTTAACAACACCCTGTGTAAAGTCTTCCCAAGCCTAAGAAGTCAGCCTGCATATTGCTCCCTCAGGGAAGTATTGTCTGGTCCTTCCCTCCTCTCCCCTGTATTTGCTGCTCCTTGGTCCACTCTCATGCTGACGGGTATATTTCAGGGAAAGCACTTACTTGTATATTTCCTGAAGAGCACACCAAGTTGTAATTAAATACTTTTTTTCTTTCCATGTTAGTTTGTAAGTTCCTGAGGGCTTTTCTCCCTTCAATACACCACAGGCTTAAAGAAGTTAAGAAATGGGTGTTATTCCTCCATACATGCCAGGACCTTACAGAGTGTGCGGACATGAATAAATACTTGCTGAATGAATGGATGGATAAATGAACAGTTTATATACATCAGGGAACAGTGAACTACAAGCTCTCCCTTGGCTTCTTAAAACAATTTAAACCCTTGGTGAAAAGGGCACATGCACAGCATGCAGAGGAAAGTGAAAAGTAACTGGCACCCAGTAGAGTGGAGGCTCGGGCAATTATGGTGATGTTGATGCCAACTATTCTGAGAATTTAGACCAAATTTTCAGTTGGAATTTCAATAAAGGTGATTTTTAGATTTGTATTGGTGGCCTCCAAGTCTGTATAGGTGATGTATCAGCAAATTTAGTGCAGTTCTCACCTTGCTAATAGTATTATTTTGACTGTAATTTTAAATATACCCAATCCATTCTTTGGTTCTTACTATATATCATTTTGTGTGTGTGAATGTCCCTCTTATAGTAGTAGTTAAGAGCAATAATATAATATTAAAGGATGAATAGAAATTAACAAAATGGAGAAAAGTAGAAAAAATATTGCAGGGAGAAGCAATGAGAGGGGTGTGTGTAAGTGCTGAGAGAATTGTAAGAGACTTGGTCTAGTGAAGGCAGGGTAAATGTTGGAGTTGGTACAAGAGGCAGGGGCAAAATGATGATATATACTTCTCTGAAAATTAATGGAAACCATTAAAAAATTTGTGGGAGGCCAAATGGTAAGAGGTGCCTTGAGGAAGACTAGTCTAACAGAGATCTGGTGAATGGGTAAATGGGGGGGGGGTGGGGGTGGACAAAGTTAGATGCAGAGAAATAAGAAACCTTAGTTGATATCAGTTTGTTTGCTCATCATCCCTTCATCACTGTTTTGATATCTTTGTCTTTTTTGTCTTAATTTTGCTCCTCTCCTACTCCACATATTTCGGTGAAGGCGTCCAATTACTGTCCCTTGCCAATTCTCTTTAGTCTGAGAGAAGGCTATATTCCTGAGGCATGGTCAATGACAGCATCCCACCCTTGTGTTTAAGGATTAGCACCTGACTCATGTTATGTCAATTAGGTTCTGGGGTTACTATTTTAAATAGGCTAATATGGAAGACAAAAGCATTCTTTCTTTAAAGATTCCTAACAGAAATGTTGGAAACCTAGGTCTGCCACTGGCCCCCCTTGTATTAATTTGCTATGGTTGGCATAACAAAGTCCCACAAATTGGGTGTCTTATAATATCAGAAATTTATTCTCTCACAGTCCTGGAAGCTGAAGTCAGTTCCCTCTGAAGGCTCTGGGGGAAAATCATTCCGGGTCTCTTCTAGCTTCTAGTGTTTCTAGGGAATCCTTGGTGTTCCTTAGCTTATGGAGGTAGCACTCCAGTCTCTGCTTCTGTTGGCAATGGCAGTCTTCTTACTGTGTGTCTGTGCTCAAATTTCCCTCCTCTTATATCAGTGGTTCTCAACCTTCTGGCCTTTTATAAGTACCACGCGCTAACCGATTGCGCCACTGGAGCTCCGCTTCTGGCCCTTTAAATACAGTTCCTCATGTTGTGACCCAGCCATAAAATTATTTTCATTGCTACTTCATAACTGTAATGTTGCTACTGTTATGAATCGTAATGTAAATATCTAATCTGCAGGATGGTCTTAGGCGACCCCTGTGAAAGGGCCGTTCAACCGCCAAAGGGGTCGCGACCCACAGGTTGAGAACCGCTGTCTTATATGGACATCAGTCATTAAATGAAGGCCCATCCTAATCCAGTATGATCTCTTCTCAACTTGATTATATCTGAAATGATCCTATTTCCAATTAAGGTTACACTTATATGAATGTTGGGCTCCAACCCAGTATAGCCATATTCCCTGATGCCTGTGTAAACCCATTGCAATAGTACAAAAAAAGCCATAGCACACAATGAAACAGACATGAAGGTGGAGAGAATATTGTCAGGTAAGGAGTTCTGGCTTCTGGTTTTTAAATGCCCTACAAATTGCACTGGGTCCCACAGTTATTCTTTTGACTTTTGGGACTATTCAATTCTTTTATTTAAGAAAAATTACCTCCCTCCACCTTTTGGGGCTGGGGCACTTAGGCTAGATTGAGTTAGGTTTCTATCCCTTCCTACTAAGACAATTCCAATAAATATAGAAATTATTTCTGCATTCCCGATAGAAAGAGAAGCAGATCTGAGCTGTGGCAGTGGTAATAGGAATGGGGTTGAGAGGAATTTAGAAGGTGGAATTAGTGGTGCTTGTATTCCATTGAAATATTTGGATAAAAGGAGAGGATGAGTCTATAATCATCATTGAGATGAGTTGGTAAATAGATGATGGGACCATTCTCTGAGAAAAAAGAAAAGTACAAAAACACATGAAATTTGGTCTTGGAAAACTTCTCTAGACTATTATTATTCATAAGCCTTCTGAAGAATTTGTTTTCTTGAGGGCAGGGGACATATTTTATTCATTTTTATATCTTCAGTGCTTAATATATTGGGCACGTGGTGGGTGTACCCCAAAGTTTATTCAATTAAATTCAAACATCTAGAACTTGACAGGCAGATATCTTTCTCCAGCCAATAGAACATATGACACATGCTCTTCAGCCTGAACATGTTTGTGTCAGCACTCAGTTCTCTGTAGCATTCCTCATTGTGTGTAGAAGTTTGTATGCCAAAGGTCACTGGAATTGTATTCATATGACAGTCACCAAACTGAAAAAAGGGAATAAAAGCAAATTTATAGTGTCATCCACGGGAAGGCCGAACATAACTATGTTAACATAAAATGAAAGTTACCTTCTTCAGACAAACATGGTTGAAGTATTTTGATTCTTCCTGCCCACCTTTCTTTCGTTAAGGTGCACAATAACAGAAACTCCTGGAAGCAAAAATCAAGTTTTACAGCTGCTGATAGCAGCTCGTAGCCCCACTGCATATGTTAGAGGCTACACAGATGTGTGCTGAACATACCTAGGCTTGGAAGTCACTGATAACATGGGGACACCGCCAAGGTATCCCTTTAATAAGGAATTAATAATATACAAATATAGTGCTTACATGTTTATAATTCAGTCTGGACGTCTCAAAGTGCGCACTTGAAATTAACATCTTAAGAGACAGTTTGGAACAAATGCATTTAGTGATAAATGAGTATGTGTGTGAACTGACCAGCGGATGGACAGTGTTGTTTTAGTTTGAGGGGCGTGGTCATGTTGCAGGTGGATACGAGAAGCCTTTCAGTCTGTGATTACCTTTGGCCGTCTGAAGAACAGAGTTTGGCATTTAAACCTCCACAAATAGTGCATGGAAGTGTGCGTGCTATTATTTTTGTATGGAACTGTGCGTGCATGCTATATTTTTGTACAATGCACTTGTAAACGATTAAAAAATAAATATCAGTAAGCTGACAGATAAATTACTATTTCCATTCCTTCTGGCCTTAAGAAAATAAAATAGCTGTAAAACATAAAATCCAGCAATCATTTTACTAAGTGCAATGACTTTTTATATTTTGTAAAAAATCACGAGGTGAAATTTAAACTCTGTGTCTACATTGCATTGCTCTCTCTATCTACATCATCTTGGAAGTATTTCTCCCTCCTTAAACCAGAAAGAATGTGTATGAAAGCCAAAAAATGTATAATTAAGTAAGCTTTTCTTGAATATCATGCATCTTAACAGGACTTGAGAGCCTAAAAACTTCATGTAGTTTATTTAATAGGCTTGGGTTGGGTAGTACAGTGGGGCCTTGACTTATGAGTGTCCCGACTAACGAGTTTTTCGAGATACGAGCCGTCTCTCGGCTGATTTTTTGCTTTGAGTTGCGAGCTAAAATTCGGGTTACGAGCCAGCTTCAGATACCCCATCGCTAGTTGGCACAGCCAACGTCACAGTGAACACCACAACATCAGTCCAGCATCACGTGTCTCACTCGTTCACTTTTTGATTTGACATACGAGTAATTTGAGTTACGGGCTCCATCACTGAACGAATTGAACTCGTAAGTCAAGGCCCCACTGTACTCTATTCCCGCATTGCCACCCTACCTTTTAAACATTTTCTTAGCTTTTTTCTCTCTCTCATTTTTCTACCATGTGAAGGTTTTCGAACATTAATTTTTTTTATCATATCCCCAAGGTTACAAATAATGAACTAGGTAAGATAAATTCTTGCATGTAGCACTTTTTAGAAGAAAATGACTTCATGCAATGAAATCACTGGAGTCCTTCCAGTTACATAAGTGACTCTCTGGGAGTCCGGCATTTAATGAGAGACATTAGCTTTCCAGGCCACTAAGTACCATTTAAGAAAAGCACTGCAGCGATTTGACATACCATAAAGGGGATAATGCCTTGTAGTTTACAGTAACTTCCTTCCAAAGAACTCAGTGCTTTTACATAGACCATATCCTCTGTCCTAAAAGCAATTCATGGGGAGCATTTTATATTCATATATTCTCTTCTAAATACCCCAAGGAATTCATTCAGTGGGTGATTATGTTCAAATATGTTCCTGTTAGAGTTCCTACTATGTGCCAGTCTGTTGTTGGCTTTGTAGAGTAGTATAAAGCCTCCTATATGTATCCGAGTAGCCATCTATTGAGCAGAGAGATCAGAGTAATTATTGTAACAGAGTGTGCCTAAGGGCTGTAATAGGGATGAATGCAAATGGCACAGATTCCAGAGGGTGGGGTAACTAACTCTGCTTGGGGGACAAGGCGGTAGAGTTTTAGAAAGGAAACTATTGAGCCACAACAATGCAACTAAGCAAGGATGGAAATCTTTCTATCTCATTTGTTTTCCAGGTGAAGACATTCTCTATCTTCAATGTAGTCCCAGAGTTATGAAAAATGGCTTAAGGCGTGGGAGGAATGTCAGGAGGAAGTCAGGAGAGTATCAGAATAATCGGAGGACCTTTGAGAAAAAATTATGCATATCTCCCAGAGATTCTGCGTTTCCTACTCCCTTTTATGAATCACTGTTAATGAGGGAGTGTGTGCCAGTTAGCTCATTCATGCTGTGCAGAAAAATATTGATAACTTCTGCCCTAGGGAGTTATTTCATCAATTGAAAGACCGAGCTTTATATGAAGTATATTATTATTTATGAAATCCAATTCCTAAATTATTTGCCCTATGAATATATCTATTATGAATGGCATCTCTAAATCCAAAGGAAATACGTTATATAAATGAGAACTAAGTTGTTTGTTCTTTCTTAACTTAGCAATGAATAACATGCAACAGAGTAAAATTCTTTCTCCTCCTTGGCAAGAGAGTGGCTAGTTGTGCTCATCTTCCCTGAAGACGTCTGAGTTGGATCTGCAGTTGGATGGATTCAATCAGGAAGAATTTAAGAACTGTGAGACAAGCTGTTGAGAGAAGTTACGGATTTTCCATCATTTCTATGACAGCTCTGGCTTAGGAGACATATTTCTTAGAGATGAGGGATAATACAGTGGTGGGCAGTGAGGAAACCTAGGCATTGGTCCTGGCTCTAAGACAAGGTAACCCTGTTATTTCACCGTCCAGAGGTTCATTTTCATTATAAAATGAATGATCTGGATTTAATATCTGACTTCCTTCCAAAATGATATTTTATAATTACATGATTATATGAATGAGATGAACTGTTTTACAAACATTTTATGGTGGAATATTTCTTTAGTTATGGAGTTCCCTCTGTTTGTTACATATTTTCTCCCTTTCCTCTGTCTGGGAAATTACTATGCATCCTTCAAGGCCAAGGGACAAATAAAAGGACTGATATATTTGAGTGCCATCTGTATGCTAGGTATGGTGAGTGACCATATATTCAGGTTTTTGCCTCTTACTCGGGTATAATTTTTAATAGTGTCTTTTCATACTCTTGAAAGTATCCTGGTTTAAACAATGAATCACATGGTGATAAGGGTTTTATAAACATTATTTAATTCTCCCAGAAATTTTATGAGAGTGGATATTGTTACTGCGATTTTCCACCTGAGAAGAACTGTAACTTAGAGAATATTAAGAAATTTATTCAAAATCTCATTGCTTGTAAGTGGTAGACTAATTCTATCCTGGTATCCTGACTTCATATATTTTCACTGCACTTTGAAACCCAGATCAAGTGTTATTTACTTTTTTTTGTAGAAAATCATTACTAACTCCCCCTTTGCCCCCCATGATTTTCCCTGGAGACCCCTACATTTGTTTTTCTTTTAAAAAATCCTCACCCAAAGTTATGTTTAGAGAGAGGAATGGAGAGAGAAACATCAATCAGTTGCCTCTTATACATACCCTGACTGGGGATCGAACCCACAACCTAGGTATGTGCCCTGACCACAGTCTTTTGGTATATAAGATGATGCTCCAACCAACTGAGCCACATTGGCTAGGGTCCCTACATTTGTTTTTACTGCTGAAGAATCTCATCAGGTGTATAAACGTGCTCATGGGAGACCTCTCTCATTGGACTCTGCTCCATCCTGAAAACAAAGACTGTGCCTTCTTTATTATTATCCGCAATGCTCTGCACACTTTGCCTGGATCTGTTTTTCAGCTGGGGTCCCCCAACTGTTCTCCTATGTCACTCTGAGCATGCTTTACTTTTCTGGGCCAGAGCTCACTAACTTTCAGAGTTTTTGAGGATCATGGCAGGTAATGTATGCTACAAATAATTAAAATTTATAGAATGCTTCTCTCCCGAACCACACTAAATCCTTAGAAGATGATCTCATCTAGTCTTCACAAGAGCCTTCATGATAGGGATTTAATTAGATTTTAAAATGTTACCTGCCTTACCCATAGTTATAAGACTAGCAAGTAGCAGGTGAAGATAGGTTTTAAACCCACTTACCTGAAAATGTCTTTTAATCTTTTAATTCAATTTCCAAAGATAAGGTAGTTGAAATAGCTGAAGGTGTCTTGGGAATTCTCAGCTAAAGAGTCTTTACGTGTTAGGATTGTGCTTTGCATTCTGCTAGGATTCAGCAGCCTTCTCAGTCCCTTCATTTGGGGCCATTGCCATCTGAACCTGCCTGCATTGCAGCAGCAGAAGACAGCTAAGAAGGCCCGGAGTCCGCTTTCTGACCATGCCCTTGGGGCCCGTTGCATAGGTGGAGGCAATATTACCTAAGGTTTGAGCCTATATATTGGAATGGATAACTGGTAATAATGATCTCTCCAATGAGTCTGTGAGGTTTTTGCAGACACTTACCCCGAATTGCATAAATAAAAGTTGACATGTTTTCTGGGTTTGCAGAAATTGTTTCTTAAAAAGTAAATATAAGAAGTGAAACTTGAGCAGAACAACAATAAAGAACAAAACCTTTTGAATACAATATACTGTTACTTATACTGTAAGTATAAGTAATAAAGAACAAAATATTTATTACAATAAAGAACAAAACCTTTTGAATACAATATACTGTATAGAGCAAAACTCTGCTCTTGATCCAAACCTACTAGTGAATGATGAGGTTCCGCTGCCATCACCGAGGGGTGTATAGATAGCATTTTGAATGGTGATTTGTGTAAGGAAAGGAACTGAATAGGAATTTATTGAAAAAGAATAAATCAGTGAGTTCCAATGATTCAAACAGACAGAGATTACTTCATTCAAAGACATTTGCTTCTTTCTGGGGGAAAAATGCCTTTATTCTGGGATTCTTCATATGAGGTCCATAAATGATTACAGTTCTGTAGATGCCTTTTATGGAGCTCAATAACCTCCTGCACATTTGCCAAATTGTGCATATAATCATTTTTTTCAGGAAACAAGTTTATGATTTTTATCAGATTCTCAAAGGCATTCTGTCTTCATACTTGCTTTGCCTGCCTTCTACTATCACACTGAAGGTAGTATTTAGGCACAGAGGCAAACCAAAAGACAAGCAAAGGCCTTTCTTACACCGTTTCAGTCCTGCTTGGATAGCTATCTGTGTACTTACCCACATCTAACAGAGTCTCTTATGCAACAAGAACTGTGACTACAGTCCTATAGGAAAAAAATACTTTGATTTATAGAGGTTGGCCTGTGCCATTCTCTTAATGTTTGGCTTCACCTTTAAAATAATTTGAAATGTCATTGCTATGGTCCTGAAAAGTTTCTCAAGGTATTTTCTCTGTTGACTACGTGCTAACCTGAGCTCAGTTGTCAGCGTCTCCATAGAAAAAAATGGAATGTGTAGGCCGGTTGCTCATGAATGAATCATCTCTTACAGCTCGAATTATTCCCTTTAGCGAAAAGGTATGCTGAGTTCAGTTGAGTAAAATGTAGAAGCTGCTAGATTTTTAGGTGATAGAATTTTTAGTCTCTACCATTAAACACTTTCAACAGAAATTTTGTTCTGGTGGTGAGGCTTACAAAACTATGAGCAGTTCTCATAAAGAAAGAGAAAAATGAATGCCTGTGATGATTTCAGCTATGTTAGTTTATAGCAAAAAAATGGTTCATTTTCCTGTTCACTTTGGAGTTGAATAGGAAGTATTTTTTTTAAAAGCAACTTAGTGGTATATTTTTATCCTGTTTTGGTCATTAATATTTTAGTCTAAATAGTGCTCTCTGGACATGATCAGAAGATTGTAATTTTGCAACCACTTCAGAATAATACCAGGATTAATGAACACAGTTTATGTATCAAATTGCTTCTGAAATATTCAAACTTTGAGCTTCCCTGCCCTACCCCCCTGCCCCCGCCACCACTGCGCGCATGAGAAATTGTAAGAGTGTAAAAACAGTTGGCATCGATTGCTCCTTCTTGAATTCAGTTAAGCTTATCACAAACTATGTCATGCCAGAGCTTAACGTGTTGTTCTCTTGCCAGAAACCCATTTGCCAAATACAACACAGTTCGGACGGTGGGAAAACTGTGGAGCATTCAGATTTAACCAAGATTTCTCCCCCTACCATTGAAGTTTGGGGCTGAAAAAAACATGCTGATACGTCAGCATACCTGGCTGCAGTCTGCCCCACCTCTGAAAACCACAGGGCAGAAGCAGCCATTACTGGATCCTTACCCTGGAGTTTTCTGCTCTGAGTCCCTTTGGAGCTGTCAGTTAGTAATTTGAGACAATATGTGAGGGTGAAGGGTGCCTGGATGGATGGCTACGCATGTTATTAAAAAATATGATGTTGCCCGAAGACTCGGAGCCTGGCTGTTTGGCCCCAAATGCAGAGTTTCCTTCATCTTCGTCTCATTGGGTAATTAGCACACTGACCCTGTGCAGACTAGAAGCGTAGAAAAACATTTTGAAAAGCGCAGAGGAAGAAGTAGGATTAAGACAAACATTTATATAACCAGGAAAAATGACCCAGGAAAGACGGGAAATCTGGTGACACTCTGTTTACCCACAGCGATGTTAAAATAGTTTGCAAGTGAAACAAAGCAGAGCCCCTTGAATAAATCACTAAGAAAGTAGAAGGAGAGACCGACAGCCAAGAGCACGTCACGAGCTATCTGTGTGAGGTGATGCTCTCGCATTGCACCAGGCAGACCGCTTTCCTCTGAGAGTTGTCCCCTTTCTCCTCTCCCCACTTACTCCCATCCTGGAATCCCATGACACTGGGGTCTGCCGGGAATGGGAATTGGAAGTGGATGGAAGTAGCTTAAGTTATTAGAAAAGGGAAGGTAATCGGGATGTTTGGGTGTTGGGTGCTAATCAACACCCAAATGTTAGTCCAAACCAGAGACAGTTTTATAAACCTCACATATCTGAGAAATAAGAAGCTGTGTAGCCATTTCATGCAGGGGTAAAACAATCCCAGTTGTGTTTTCAGATCATGTGCCCTTATGAGAAGATTTGTTCCTCCAAGGGTAGCATGCTTGGGGCTGGTCTCCGTCAAAAACTAGAAGCATAGAAGCTATCAGAAAGTCAACTGAACTTTCTTAACTTGTCTATAAGTGGTTTTGGTTTAGTGCCAGGTAGTTTATCTCCAGGGAAAGATAAGCTCTTTTGCCAACAGGTCTCAAAAGTTTGCTGGCCTGACTGCTTGCCAGCCAGATGCTAAGAGCCATACCCTGGCATCATACTTATACACAAGGCCTTGCTGTCAGGGTCCTGGGAGAAGTCTGCGGAACGATTTATGTGAGCTTTGCAGGCATGCCTTCGTTTATGAATAGAACTGCCGCCGAGGGTGAATGAGATGAAGAAGCAGACAAGAGTTCCTTGTCCTCAAGCAGCTTATCTTCTATTTGAGAAGCCAACAGGTAAACAATTAAAAGGAATTGAGGAAGTACAAAATATGAAAGACTATGTCAAGTGACAAGTAAATATTTTAATTTTCTTAACTGATGCTAGATAGAGAAAGGGAGAGAGAGAGAGAGAAACATTGATCAGTTGCCTCCCACACATGCCCCACTTGGGGATTGAACCTACAACCCGGGGAATGTGCACTGACCAGGAATCAAAACCACCACCTTTTGGTATATGAGACGATGCTCCAACCAGCTGAGCCACACTGGCCAGGGGAACAAATAAATCTTTTAAATAACAAGAACTCTGAATTCAGGGAAGACAGAGATTGGACAGACTGATCAGGAAAGGTTCATACCACCTGTCATCTATAAAGTGCTTTATTGAAACAGGTGGGTTTTACATCCACCATCTCTTATTTGAGTTGTCACGTTATTACTGCCATTTTAAAGCTGAGGAAATGGAGGCTGAGAAAGGTGAGATACTGGCTAACTTTCACACAGGCAGAAAGGGATCCTCCCATCCAGATTTTCCACTGAAAGTTCAGGACCAATTTTGCTACTCTGTGGCTTGATGAATAGGTAATAGAGTGAAACTTTATTATTTTCACAGCCCACATTTGAGAATACGCCTACTCACTACAATTTCTTTGTAAGCCCAAATCAATATGTGTGGCCCTTTCGTAGTCATTCACGGCCCTGAGCAGAGTGGTGAAAGGTTTGACTTGCCCAACACAGATGTTCCGGCTGAGGTCAGACAAGGCCGCTCTGCCTTCTTGCTTCACTTCTTATACTGTAAACAAGTGTCCTTTTTGCGGTCTGTTTAGTGCCATGTTTCTCACATTTTTGTTGGTGATTGTGTTGTTTAAAATGGCCCTCAAGCGTAGTGTGGAAGTGCTGGCTAGTGTTCCTGAAGGCTGTGAGTTGCCTTATGGAGAAATGTGTGTGTCTGATATGCTTCATTCAGGAACGAGTTACATAGTGTTTTGGCCATGAATGCAATGTTAATGAATCAACAATTTATATTAAATAGGCATCTTTAAACAGAAACACATAGCAAACAAAATTGAATATTGACTGGTTGACAAAAATGTTGTTGCTGGAGGCTCGCAGGAACCTAACCCTGTATTTCTCCTAAGTACCTTGGTTCAGTATTTGCTAATTCAGTGTTTGTGGTGATTTTATAGAACACAACTATGGCAAATATGAGAATCAACAGTGCCTAAATAAAGCGAAGAGAAGGTGGCAGGATATTGTAGGCAAGGGGAATAGCATGAGCAAAGGAGTGGAGTTGGGAAATTGGTGCTCATTTAAAGAACAGAGAATAGATGATTCCAGTTGGAATCAAGGTTGAAGCCCAATAGCAGCAGATAAGGTCTATAGCCAGCTTTTGGGGGGTCCATTCTATTCAGCTGATAAATTTAGACTTAGTCTTATGAATGGATTGGGAGCAGGGCTGTCATAAATGCCTCTCTGGGAGAAGGGTCTTTGGCTGAATGTGCAAGAAGAACTGGGCAGGGGAAAACAGCAGAAAGGACAGTTCCCGAGAGGCACTTGCCTCAGCTGACAGGGATTTATTGGTGGAACAGGAAACCAGTCCTCTCCGGGTCTTGATGGTTGATGTGAAAGGACAGCACGAAGAAGGAGCTGACAGAGGTAAAGGCATCTCAGGGAACTGGAGGAAGTTCAGGGAGAAAATTCAAAATAACTAGGAAAGCAATTTAGGCAAGCTCCTTAACTGAATGAGGAGCCAGTGTAAATTTTGGAGCCTGTGTGTGGTGTGGCTGTGCTCCTTCGTGTGTGTAAAAACAGGGTTCTGAGAAGAGGAGGCAACCCCAGGAGTTGTCATGGAGACTGTTAAAAACAATCCCAAATATGTGTTCTTAGTTTCAGGAGCTGGCTCATCTGGATCCCCATGTAATTGAGCAGTTATAGTACATTTCTACAGCAAGAAGAATCAGACTATTCTTTCTCAGGCTTGTTTCTTTTCTTAGGACTGTTGTTGCTGGAAGTTCATTGTTTTCCATTCAGACTCAAATCTGGCATTAGCATGCCCATGTGCGCACACACACACACACACTCATGCATATACAGGCACATGTACATGGTGTCCTGTGGCACTCAATGAACCATGGCAGACAGTACATAACTGGCATAAAGAATATCTAGTGCTGTCTTGGAATAACAGTGGGCAATGTCTGATGCATTGAGAGTGGCAACTTCAGATGTCTGAGGCCAACTGTCCTGAAGCAATCTCTTAATATTTTTTTTTTGTGATTTCTGTTAAAATTGGCTTTCAAAAATAAGTGGAATGAAACTACTAGTGAGTCACTGAGGCTTTATCTTTAATAGACCTGAACGTATATGCCTTTCTGAGTTTTTAATTTCAAAAGAATTAGACATCAAGATAAGTTAAAATGACACATTTTTTCCCTCTGCAACTGACAGTTTTTCAGCCTTGTAAGGAATCTCAGACTACCAATGTGAAAATAGGTCTCTTATGTGGAAGTGAGTTTTGCCCTGTCAGGTAGGATTCTCAAACTTGGATACAATTTCCTTAGGGAAGCCTCTCCATCCTCCTCATTTAGAATCAATCTATGCCCTCCATAAACTTTCTCAGCACTTGCCTGCTTTAGACTGTGGTGTTTTTCATAATCTGATTGGCATTAGCAATATTTGGATCTGGGCTTCTTCTCTTGATTGGAACTCCTGAAGCTCAGAGAACATATCTTGTTTATCTCTCTCTGTCCCTGCTGTCATTTTTTACTCAAGGGAGGTGCTCTGTTGAATTGCTTGGAAATAATTGACCCACCACAGAAACATAGACTCTAAATAATCCAGTGGCATTACTAGTCATTTGAGGCTGCGTGGAACTGAAAGTGAATGTTCATTTTCTTCTTCCTAACAAAGCAGATATACTTTGTCAAGTAATGTTTAGTTCTTTGAATAATGAGAAATCACAACAGCTGATAAATTAATACTATTTTCTACAGGGAATAATTTCAGCCTAGGCAAAGTAGTATACATTGGAATGATGATAGTCCAAAGACCTAAATATAGGCGAGGGCAGTCCCAAAGATTATAAAGGAACATATGCAGACTCTGAGCAGAGTTTCCCAGGATTGCAAGAACAGGGGTTCATTCTTTGGGAGGGAGAAACAAAGATGGGGAGGAAAATGGAAAATGGAGAGTCTCTTCCTTGATTGGTTTAACAGGTCTCAATGCCACTAAAGAATCTGTGTATCATGTGGATGCCTGAGCCCAGGATCAAACTTTCAAACACAACTCATCTCCTGTCCTTCATCGAGTTTGTGTTTTTCAAATAACATCTAAATAACATTAGAAATGAAGTCAACCATCTGAGTTCATTTTAATTTTTTTCTATTTTGAAAATTTCTGTTATTGACAAAAAAACCTTCTCTCTCTTCCTTCCCTGGGTTAATTCTGTCAGCCTCAATCCCCGTTGAGATGTCTCTAATCCTGCCTTATTTAGAACTGAAGTAACCTTTTGCCTAATCTCTCACAGTAACAAAAGATCTTATTCTTGCCTTACCAACGTCTTGTAAAATCCAGGCCAGATCATTCATCTCCCTTCCTTCAGAGGGGAAGTTGATATTCTCTAGCATTGCATTTGATAGAATCCTCATCTGATAGGAAATAGCCAGGTCTCCCCTTCATGGCTTAGAAATCAATGTATATTTCTTATGTCTCTTGTTTTAACGTGGCAACCTGACTCTTTTTCCCTCTGTTGCAGACCTCACTCCTTATCCTGTGTTTTTACACCAGCTCTCTGTGTTGTCAACTCCAATCAAGTATTAGGACCTTGCTTCCAGATTGCTACCATTACTTGATGGTTTGTGGATTAGTCTACTCAGGTTGCCATAGCAAAATACCGCAGACTGGGTGGTTTGAACAACAGAAATATGTGTCTCACTGTTTGGGAGGCTAGAAGTCCAAGACAAGATCAAGGTACCAGCAGCGTTGGTTTCTCCTGAGGCCTGTTTCTTTGGACTACAGGCAGACATCTTCTTGCTATGTCCTCACAAAGTCTTTTCTCCATGCGTGTACACTCCTGGAGAATACATTGGTATGTATTAGAACACATTGGAATGTATTAGAACACATACTAATGGCCTCATTTTAACTTAATTACCTCTGTAAAGGCCTATCAAATACAAATACAAATACAGTCATATTCTGAGGTACTGAAGATTAGGGCTTCAATCTGTGAATTTTGAGGGGACATAGGTCAGCCTGTAATAGTTTAGTTTCAGAATTCTTTCCCAGCATGATAACCCATCTTTAATTAACCTGTTCATAGCAGCTCATAAAAAGATCTATATTCCTTCCATTGAAAATAATTCTTACCCTGTGTCTTTATAGTCTATGCACTATGTTAAATACCTTCTAATCACATTAAAATATATTTCAATTAGTTAACCTAATACACACCAAAGATTAACCTAGGATGTGTAATTCTCAAAGATTTTTCTCCTCCCCCCCCCCCCCCAATGAATTGATTATTGCCAAAAGAAGCACAGGAGAATTACTTGATTAATGCTATGATATAATGCACCAAATCTTTTTTCCCCAGAAAACATGAAATTCATGAGAATCTGGTTGGAACAATACTCATACTTAAAATGAGTTACCTGAGATAAAGTAAGAAAGAACTTGCTAAATAATTTTTAAAGGTTAAATTGAAATTAGAACATGATTCAAAATTATTATGGGAGGAGGGCAGTATTTTTATATGTATTTACATTTTCCATTTAAGCTGTTGAATAAAAAAAGGCCCTGAGATTCTTGATCAAAGGGGCCTTAATTTAATGACTCCTCTAAGAACCTTGAAGGACAGAGCTGCTGTTTTACTTCTAGCACAGTTTACAATCCAACATGCTTTCTGTGTTAGATAAAGTGCCTCAGAGAGGAAGGGAAATTCAGAAGTCACTAAAGATAGGAAACATTATAATGAGAGACACATTGACCAAGGGAACATTTTCATTAGACAGCTCATGACTTTGAAGTAGCAACCATTAATGACTCTTTTTACTTCTTCCCATCTATCATGCTCTTTGCCTTCCATTCCAAAATGCACTTTATTTTGATATTGTTTCACCATCCCAATTTTCCCCTTATACTTAAAAAAAAATGTTTATGACAATTTTAAGTTGTATTTTTGTGAAGACATGTTTGGTCTAGTGCCGTAGTCGGCAAACTGCGGCTCGTGAGCCACATGTGGCTCTTTGGCCCCTTGAGTGTGGCTCTTCCACAAAATGCCACATGTGGACGTGCACGTACAGTGCGATTGAAACTTCGTGGCCCATGCACAGAAGTCGGTATTTTATGGAAGAACCACACTCAAGGGGCCAAAGATTTGTGTGTGGCTTGCGAGCTGCAGTTTGCCAACCACTGGTCTAATGCATGCCGCAGTCTTTTTGCAGCAAGGGTTCAGGAATCTGGAGAAAGAGCTGCAACATAAATGAATAGAGACTAGACAAGAAATATAAATTTAGAAGGCCTTTTTGGGGGAGCCAGACGGAAACCAGCTCTCTAGTGGAGTGGCTCCCCGAATCTCTGGACCCATAGCTTTTTATTTACTAGAATATACATTTATCCTTTAGCAAAACAAACACACATATCAAAGGTAAGGTTTGGTAAACAGTAAAAGATGATCAGGTTAGGAGATTGCCCGGAGCCACCATTGTCTCGACAGAACAACCGGTGCATAGTTTTTAGCCCTTGCTAAAGCCCAAGGTCCATCAGCCTTCTGATGGACCTCTCACATTTATTATACTAACTACTTGTTAGTATTTGCCTCCAGCAAGTGCAGATTTTTCAATTGCTGACTTCAGCACATAGAACCTAAATAGTGAAATCATTGGGTCATTCTTCCTGAACTGAACTCTTACTGTTCCCACTCTCCTTCTGTGTGAAAGGCAGTGCCCTGTAAGACTGAGGCCCTGAAAATGGGTGTTCAAGTCAAGACAGCAGTCTGCCTCTCTCACCAAGAGAAGAGGAACTTAGTATGATTTTGCCTTTTATATCATAAATGTTAACTTGAGACCTAAAATAATAGGAGCTGCTCTTAATATCTGAGGTTATAATATTATCATATTATTTGCAGTGAGAACACACATAGCTATCAAGCAGTGCTCTCATGAAACCATCTTCCAACTCTTGTCACTGAAAATCCACACTTTTCCCTTCCAACCCCATATTCGTGCTTCTTGCATGGACCTGTAGATAAAGCTTACAGTGCAATAGAAAAGACTGTTTCTGTCATCTCTGTTTCAAAATCCAATAGAAAGGTGTATTTCTTTCTGATTTTTTATTTTTTATTCCTCCCCCCCCCACCTTTTGTGGTTTTGGCTTTTCAAAAAAAATGTTTGGTTTTCAACAGATCCAAGAGGTTCACATGAGATGTTCTTTCCTGTCAAACAGCATCCCCTAAACCTTTTGAGGTTTCTCAAGGACTTGTCTTTATAAGCTGAAAAGTCTGTTCTCTTTCTTCACCGTTGCCAGAAAAATAATCAGGCTATTTTTCTAATTATAGTAATCTTCCCCAAATGGCATATAACTTCAACTCCAAATGCCATGTAAATTGGCCAACAACATTCTCCAGTGAAGCACTTTACCAAGACAGCTTGAACGTAGGAGTTTTACTTTGTACAAAGGCAAAATCTGTTCTCTGTCCCAGTTACCACTGGATTTTCTTCCTCTGTGTCTTGCCCGAGAGGTTCCCCTATTTTAGTGTAAAGTATGTGGGTAGCAATTGCTTCTGTCAATGGTGTTTTGTGAAGAGTTGTGCCTGTGGTGGCTACATTAACTCCCTTTTGGAAAAAGAAAGTTTATTCTCAGTAAAACTGAACAAGATTAAGTGATCCTCATGCTGTTATGTTGACTAAAAATCTCTACTGAAAGGAAGAGTTAGGTTCCCCATGTCACATAACACAAGACTAGATTTTTTTCTCCTAAGAAAAAGCCTCTTATAATTAGTCTTCTCTATTATGCTAACCAAGGGGAAATTAGGTCCTGCTGGTAATTTTGTGGTCCAAAATGTGCTCAAAGCAGGTTAATTACTACCTTCTCTTATTCCATTTGTCAAAAAATTTCCCTCCAAATAATACATCCTCTAGGTACTTGATTTTTTCTTGCCTACCCACCCTTCTGACCTTAATGTAAAGTTTTTGGATTAGGAAAAGGACACTAAGGAGAAGTCTCTAGAAAATGGATCTGAGCACTGAAATAATGAAGAGTAAGTAATGAAATGTTGGAGTTACAATGATTGAGAAGGGAAGAATAACACTGGATAGCAATTTAGCATAAAAATGGAGTTAGCATTTAAGGGTGCAGTAAGGATATGTAATAGTTACTGAGTGGTATGTGGATGATGCTTAACTTTATGGGGCTAACCAAGAGCATTTTATTTCCACAGAACACTGCCATTAAACCATTATTAGATATGTTACATTATTAGATAGTTATTAGCCAACACTACTGCTCTGGGAATTTTAAGGAACAGAGGCTGGCAGATTAGCTCAGAGTATTGACAGAACAATTTGGAGCCACTGCTACCAAGGGAATTCAAATAAACAAATAATACCTTGTGGGCAAGAAAATTATGGTCATACCCAGGTGGGATGAATGGGAAATTATTTTTTCTGAAAGCTATTCAGAATAGAATGATGACCTGCTAAAGTTGAAATTAGATTGCTGATATCCAAGGCATGGATTATTTTAAGGAGCTGGTTATTGCAATTTTGAGTAGGGAATAGTAAAGGGAAGTGGAACTATAAATGTCTTTAGGGGATGGTTATAAAAATGTACATCTGAGAACAAGGACAACATTTTACAGTTAGGAAAGGCCTAACGCCTCATTGTACAGGGATGTTAGAAAAATATTAGAATGAGTACTTGCCATTTCCAAAGGAAGGGGATATTTTTTTTGAAAAGAAAATCTGTATTATTACTTCTGTGAAGCATCACCACACTTTACACATTTTGTAGACCATTATTTGAATTCTGGTGTGTGTTTCTTGTGACTATGGAATAATCTCTCTTCAGGATTATTTACCTTAAGTGCCTTAAAAAGCCAAATAGGAAAAGAATGCTCTTGTCAGTGAACCATAGAATCTGAATTTCTTTATTTCCTAGAGTAAAAATGCAGGCAAAGGAATCTTGGATTTACTTAAATTTGAAATAGACTTTTCCATAAAAATAACTCCCCAACCAACATTTCCTGTAATCTGTATGGTCACATATGTGATAGAGAATTTTCATATAGATTCATTTGTTGGCAATGCCTTTGTGTACAGAAGCACCCTTGTGAGAAGCCAATTTTTAAAAGGGGCATATAACCTCATAATATAAATAATACTGAATTCTAGGAACCTGCTTCTTCCAATAAACCCCCAATTTCCTGCTTATCATAGCCTCATTAATCACCAGAATACTTCAGCAAGACTGGTTATTTTATTTTTTAAAGGACATATTTT
The DNA here is from genome assembly GCF_028538775.1 of Myotis yumanensis. Classification (NCBI taxonomy): domain Eukaryota; kingdom Metazoa; phylum Chordata; class Mammalia; order Chiroptera; family Vespertilionidae; genus Myotis; species Myotis yumanensis. The sequence continues at coordinate 184,159,587 of NW_027223754.1, read as the reverse complement.
TATTTATTTTTTTAGAGAGAGAAGAAGGGAGAGGGATAGAGAGATAGAAACAACAATGAGAGAGAAACATTAATCAGCTGCCTTCTGCACACCCCCTATTGAGGATTAAGCCCACACTGGGGCATGTACCCTGACAGGGAATCCAACTGGTGACCTTCTGATTCATGGGTTGATGCTCAACCACTGAGCCACACGGGCCAGGCAATACTGGTTATGTTTTTTAATAGCATAATTGTAGCTTATAAAAGTTAAGAAGGGGATTTGAATATAAAAAGATTTTAGTCTTGTATTTTTAGAAAGTTGGCTTTGGCTCTACTGTCTTCATCCCTAAATTACCTTGACAGGCCCTAAGGGAGTGTAGTAGGCTGAGATATCAGGTTCTGATCCCTGGAACCAGTAGGTATCTTAAATAATAAAAGGCTAATGTGCAAATCGACTGAACGGGGGAATGACTGGTCTCTATGATATGCACTGAATACCAGGGGGCAGATGCTCAATACAGGAGCTGCCTCCTCATGGTCAGCGCATTCCCACAGCGGGAGTGCTGCTCAGCCAGAAGCCGGGCTCACAGCTGGCGAGCTCAGTGGCGATGGCGAGAGCCTCTCCCGCCTCCATGGGGAGCAGGCCTAAGCTGGCTGTCAGACATCCCCTGAGGGCTCCTGGACTGCAAGAGAATGCAGGTCGGACTGAGGGACCCCCCCACCCCAGTGCACAAATTTCGTGTACCAGGCATCTAGTTACTTTATAAGAGAAAAGGATTTTTGTAGAAGTGATGGAACTAAAGATCTGGGGATAGGATGATTGTCCTGGATTATCCACATGGGTACCAATTCCAATCACAAGTGTCTTTATAAGAGGAAGGCAGAAGGAAATTTCACACACAAAGAGGAGGAGGCAACATGACCACAGAGATAGAAGAGTGATGTGGCCACAAGTCAAGGAATGCTAGCAGCCACCAGAAACTGGAAGAGAGAAGGAACAAATTCTTTCCCACCACTTCCTGTGGGAATGCAGGCATGTGGACACTTTGGTATTTTGCTCAATGAAACCAATTTTGGACTTCTGATTTCCTGACCCATGAAAGCATACTTCTTATCTTAAGATTTCAAGTTTGTGACAATTTGGTATGGCAGCCCTAGGAAACTAATTCAGGCAGTGACTTTTCTCCAATCACCTTTCTGACTTATATTCTGGTTTGCAGCACAACAATCATCCCAGAAACTTCTCTGTCTCATCAAAGATCTAGGGAATCAGAATTTTTAGGAATGGGATCCAAGGACCTGTTCTTTAACAAACTGCCCAGGGGATTCTGATATGCACCTTGTTTGATAAACATTTCACTAGGATGCTGTATGAGTTTCTTATTACTGCTTTAAAAAATTACCATGAATTTGATGGTTTAAAACAACACATATTCATTCTCATATGGTTCTGGAGGTCAGAAGTCCAAATTAGTTTGGGTTAAAGTCAAGGCTGGTTCCTTCTAGATCAGTGGTTCTCAACCTTCCTAATGCCGCGACCCTTTAATACAGTTCCTCATGTTGTGGTGACCCCCAATTTCATTGTTACAGATTGAACATAATTAAAGCATAGTGATTAATCACAAAAACAATATGTAATTATATATGTGTTTTTCGATGGCCTTAGGAGACCCCTGTGAAAGGGTCGTTCGACCCTCAAAGGGGTCGCGACCCACAGGTTGAGAACCGCTGTTCTAGATGCTTTAGGGAAGGAAAATGTTTCCTTGACTTTTCAGCTTATGGGGATTATCTCCATAGACTCCTTCTTCAGAGCACATTACTCCAATCTCTGCTGCTGTCATCATATCACCTTCTCTAACTCTCACTTGTATCCCTCTTACAGGGGCCATTGTAATTGCATTTGGCCCACCCACATAATCCAAGATAATCTTCATTTTAAGATCTTTATTTTGAGTGTATTTGCAAAGTCCCCTTGACATATAAAATAACATTCATACATGCTTGGAATTAGGATGTGAATATATTTTGGCGATTATTATTCAGTTGAACATCGACCTCATAAGAACACCTCGTATAGAAACCATAGATGTGAATGAGATTGAATAACAAATCGCCATGCTTAATTCATTATATATACACTTGCCTTTTTTGTGCTTATTTTTCCAAATAAAGCCATTTGGAGTCAAAACATTTACATATGGCCACTATTATCTATGACTTTTGGTGGCAGATTACAAAGTATGCAAAGCTGCTGAGTTCACAAAGGAATGGTATCATTAAAACGTGACAAATTAATTTAAATGCTGCGACACAGGGGTGGTCAGATTGGATGTCTCCCCTCAAATTTTCTTTATCTCCTTCCCCAACCACCCACAAATAGACATATTTTCTAAGCAAAAACACAATTTTTGTTCTGCAAATGTGGGTTCAAGTCATCCCCAGTAAAATTTCCCATAAATAAAAAGTGGGTATTGCTATACAAGTGTGATTGTAAGACAAGTCCTCAAGTGTTCCTTTCAACCAGTTTACCCCCTCTAAGCACTCCTCAATTGAACTTGTTCATATTTTGTACGTTATATTTGCTGATAATATAGAATCCTAAGAAGTCAATAAATCACTTGAAGTGAAAATTGCACACAAAATTTTGGGGTCACAACTACATGGTGCCCTTTTCACTAGGATCTTGACCCCTCAAGTCCTGACTTCTTTGGCATCCCTGAAGTTTTATTTTTATTTTTCAAATCCAGTGTTACACCTACAAGTTCTAAGCCACTGTTTTCTGTTTGGGTTCCATGCTTCGAACAGTGAATAGGCAAATTCCCCAAAAGGGCAAAGCAGCAGACGAAAATAGAACTCACTTCTGTTTATCTCTTCCCCTTTAGGAGGTTGGCCTCTTAGTTCTTGGTTGACTTGATTGCTGCCTGATGCCTTCAAGGAGCTTTATATATATATTGTTTTGCTTTTGAGCTAGATTATTCTGGTACAGCTGTTTCATCATAGCCCTTAAAAAGCAACCTCCAGTTATTAGTTTTTTGTAACCCACCTTTTTTTCAACTTACTCTTATGCTGGGAAACTTTTTTTTTTTTGGTGTTTCCAGTGAGCGTTCCTCTGAAACACTATTCTAACCATATCATCTCTTCACCATTTCTTAAACAGAAAAAGTATTTCATACTACAATGCTACTGCATTTCTTTTCCCTCTGCCTAATATGGCCTCGCTCATCTTTCTTTTGCCTTTTAAAATCTTAGAAACCCTACTTCTTTCATTAAAGATTCTGTAATTATTTGGGAATAAAAAACATTCCAAATCCCATAAAGGATAAAACAGTAAGCAGCAGTAATCAAAAGAACAAGTTTCTTCTCAAGGTCATTTCAATTCATCATGTTGGGCTCATTCTGAATCATTTATGACTGCATTTTTTCTCAACTAAATTGTAACTTTGCTGATGGCATAATTATCCTCTTACCTAGCACCTACCTTTGGGGAATAAAACTTTGTTTTGATCAGTTTTGTGATATAGATTATCAGAGTGGTTATGAACAGGGCCTCTAAAGCCAGATTACATGGATTTGAATCTCACCTCTACCTCTTAATGCTTGAGATCTTGGGACCTTACTGAAACTTATTGAAACTCACTTTGCCTTATGTTACTGATATTTAAGATGTCATATGTTTGCTGTGAAGATTAAATAAGCTGATACATGTAAATTGATTAGAATAGGATCTGTCATGTAGTAACTTTTCAACAAATATTACTTAGGATATTTGGAAAATGTGTGGTGTCTAATTGTTATCCTCTAATATTTGAAATGATGAGTTGTGCAAAAGTTTTTCAAGGTTCTAGAAGTTGTAGAATGGCCTATAGCAATGTTCCAATTTGTCAGCAATAAGAGACATATTGCAGTTTCCATAAGTAGTGAGTAAAGATATTAAAAATACAAAAATAGTGTCTTTTAAGTTTTGTATTTTAGCTTTCTCATATTAGTGATAACACTTTAAGAACAAGGTATGGGATTGTAAGATTTCCATGTTAATATACTATTTATCAATGCTTTATTTTCTATTATCTTGAACAGCATTATAATCTGTCAATGATAGGAGTAGAAACCTCTGGTAGGGTAATGCTAATTTAACTAAAAATCATAATATGTGTTCTCTGTGTTGTTGTTGGTTATGATCACTGAGATTGCTTTAAGAAATAATATTAATATAACAGTACGATCATGATTGGCCAGCGGAGCTTTCTTGAGCTTACCACTTTGTATAAATTCCTGAGGGAATTCGTATCCAAAAAAATGCAAGGCAAAATGACTATTTTCACCTTGGTCATTGGACAGCATTGTAGGATTCTCTTAGGCTGGACTGGAGGGTTCTGGAGGGTTCTGTTTTCTATACCAGTTGAGCCTAAGAGCATTGTAACAAAGCCAGCCTATAGGCGTCTTTTCTTATTTTCCTTCTCTCTCAAAATTGAATTTTGGAACTTGTCATCCCAATGGAAAGAAGGACACACTGGCATCCACCATAGGAATCAAAGGCATCATGAGTGAGAGCATTGACCACATGTCTAGAGCATGGCTGGTCTAGGCTGCGAGCCTGGGGTCAACTGAGCAGGCAGTGAGAGAGAGCATAAAGTTTTGGGAAAAAAGTGAGATGGCCAGGTCTTCAGAGTAGCTTGGGCTCATGTTTTGACCACCTGCAAAGAAGAGTTTGGAAGCTGAAGCCCAGGAAATAGATACTTAGGTCCTCTCACTGGCCTTGTTAGCATTCTGGCTGTGCTGGTGGTAGAGAAGAAGGGCAGGGGTTTAGATAGACCAAGTCAGGTTTGTTCTGATGGTAGATGAGACCAGGGATTTGTCTGAGTTACCTGGGATCCTGGGAGGAAAATGACCTAAAGAAAGGGCTGCCCTCATAAGTGTGGAAACCTAACCTGACAGTGTCTCTGCATACTAGTGCAATGGTGAAAACATTGCCCTGCATTTGATTGGTCCAGATTAGTATTCAGGGGAAGTGTTTTGTCCTAGGTTCAGAATTGACATTGTTAAAGAGTAGAAAGGTAGTGGTTATTAAAATCAGTAGATGTATAATTTAAAAATCTTATACATATGGTGGGCCTTCTTACCAAAGCAATCAAAGCCCGAAGTGATTAGCTAATTGAAATAAAGCTAGATATACCCAAAGCGATACTAAATGCCTCAAACCTTTTTATTTGACTCCACCCACACATTCACACTTGTGCACATTTTTTCACTGAGCAATCTTTTGTTCTATTGTTGTTGTTTTTTCCCCTATCATCTGTTGATTGGAATTCAGGTTTCTTGAATAAATCATTATTCATAGGTACCATTTGTAATTTGGCTTTCTTTCAAGTAGAGTGAGCTCTGAAATACATTTTTAGAGCAATAAGAGTTCAGACTATTTCTAAATTTCTATTTTTTCTAAACTTTTAATGTAGTTTTACTCACATATAACTCAATAGAAGTTTATTATTTTTAAAATCAATTTTTCTTTATCATATATTAAAAAAACAGATTTCATAGAAATAGTGTTTATATGTATATTGCATAACATTGATTTAAATTGCAAATTAGACTAAAGTAAAGTAGGGAACAAGCACAGCAGAGTCGTTATAGACGTCAGTTCTCATGGTGGGAGCATGGGGCAAGGGGATACTTGAAATTAGCTTATCTGGGAATCCAAGGGCCCTTGGACATTTCAGTGTAAATGGGGGAATGTTGACTAGCATGTAAAATGTACATGCTCTGAAAGAATAAATGAGAGAATGAATTTAATAATCTCTCACATTTTAGATGAGTCATTTGCAAATGGATGTTGGTCATGAAACAGTTTTCAGTTAATTGGATTCTTTTTTTTAAATATATTTTATTGATTTTTTACAGAGAGGAAGGGAGAGAGATAGAGAGTCAGAAACATTGATGAGAGAGAAACATCGATCAGCTGCCTCCTGCACATCCCCCACTGGGGATGTGCCCGCAACCCAGGTACATGCCCTTGACCGGAATCGAACCTGGGACCCTTCAGTCCGCAGGCCGACGCTCCATCCACTGAGCCAAACCGGTTTCGGCAATTGGATTCTTCCAGTGGAATTTTGTTTATACTGATTTTCTTGAGGTACTTCCTGTGCACGCACACACATGCACACATACATACTTCTATATCACTTCTTAGACTTGACAAAATATTCTGAGATTGGGTTAATTTTGTCTCAAACCAGCAGTTCTGATCTGCTCTTGGGAATTTCATTTTGAGTTGAATGAAAATAAATGGCTTTGAGACCTTGGTCATCTAGCCTCAGTTTGGGGGTTTACAACAGAATACAGCCAGGTAGGAGTGACTAGTCTGTGTAGCACCCTAATAGGAAAGACAGGAGAGCAGGAGGACAGCATGTTTAGTGCTTGAATATATACGTAGTTTACCACCAGCTTTTTGAATCTTGTTCCCTCTTTTGATACTTGTGTATTATATAGCAGCTAGCTCTCTATATATTTGCCTGTGAGAGAAAAAAAAAGATAAGGTTTTTACATGATTTTGAATACAATATGAAGTTAAAAACAGAACTTAAATAATAGCCCATGGACACATACCACAGTGAAATGAGGGTTAGAAGAAGGGGAGGGTGGGATTAGGTAGAGGTGGGTATAGGGGGGCCATGGTGGACATCTGTAATATTGTCAACAATAAAAATAAAATATTAAGAAAAAAATAATACATGGTCAGTAGAAAACTTTTCTCAGTGCATGCTTTCAGAATTATTTCTGACTATCTCATGTATTCACTTACTTAGCGGCAGTATAAGAGTCTAAAGCCCGTGTGGGTGGCAGCTCCTAGGGAACATGAATATATAGGATTATATGGAAGTAGAAACATTAAATGCAGCTAAAACCCTGAGTAATTTTTTTTTCCATTTTCAACTTAGCCCTTAGCACAATGGTACTGCGAAAGCAATAGCAACAAATTTAGACATACTAGATAGAAAACAGAAAATAATCAGAGTGTGCTGGATATTCTAAACTTTCCCTAAGAGAGTGCCTAAACCATTATGATTAAAAAAAAAGGAGAGAGGGTGGAAAAGGTGAAGGGATTAAGAAGTATCAATTGGCAATAGTCACATAGTAAATATAGTCAATAATATTGTAATAACTATGTATAGTGTCAGGTGGGTGCAAGACTTATTGGGGGGTCACTTTGTAGGTTATATAAATGTCTTGAAAGAGCAAGCTATGTTTTAATAACCAAAAATTGAGTGTGAAAGAGTAGCAGCATTTACATGAGAACCGAGTTACTTGGATTGCTCCTGTGAAGTATTAAGTAGTATCTACCCTAATTTTCCTATATTTAATATTTGCAATCAGGGCATTCAGTCATCCACTGGGTAAATATATGAGCACCTTCTATCTGTGATGTTATACTATCTCAAGTCATTTACCATCTGATTAAGCAGCTGAGAGGCAGAGATAGATGTGGCAGATGTGAGCATGGTCTAAGCAAATATCACAAAATGAAAGGAATGGATTGGCACCAGATAGTCAATATTTCTTTTTGGCTTAATGCAACCTAATATTATGGGGAGGAAGGAATAATGGTGAAAAAGTAATCCTTTTTATCAGTGTGCCTTGGAGTTCAAGTATTTACTTTTCCACCAGGAAGTCGAGAGAGCTAAATTTATATTTCACAGCTTACAACTTGCGGGAAGAGAAATTCTCCTTGAGCACAAGTAGCCATGTCTTTACTTCTTTTCTAGAGTTCTCTGTCCTTGTAGTTGGTAGACATGTGTCTGGCCCCTTGTTGGTGTACGTGCCATCTTGCTATATGCTGTTTAGAAGTAAGAGAGACTTGCTGTGAATCAGCTTACACAACTGGAGGAAAAACAATCCGTCATGACAGCGATAATTAGAATTCATCAAATTATATTCAGGTTCCGTCCTCTAACTTCTTTATTTTGATAGTCTCCAAAGCACATTAAGAGATAATGAGAGAAGAATGGTTCCATCCAATTGACATTTAGTTACTTATAAGCCCATGGAACTGCTAGATGCTGAACTATGTTATCTTCTCCAGTAGTTTGCAATGAAGACGTTACCATGTGCACATGCATTGTATACGTGTCTTTAAATGTGCATAGAGGTTTGTACTAAATATTTCAACATGCATGAGAATTTTCCACATTAACTCACCTTATTTTTACAGGTTTTAAGCAAGAAAAAAGTGCAGTAAAATAACAGTGTAAATTGTCTCCCCATCTTACTCTGGGAATTTTGAAGTATTTAGTTTTTACCAGTTGCCAGATACAAGAGTGGAAGTTGCATTTTATTTTTCCCTGGTAGATTTTTTTTTTTTAGAATCAGCCCAGAAGCAAATTATGATTTGTATTTTTTGGATGAGAAGTTCCCTTGACACCGAACTAAGTGAAGTGTGAAGGTCTTGGGTGCTGAAGCCTGGTGTCTTGCTGCTGGGCTGAGCTTGGTGATAGGGCAGAGGAAATTCTAGCCAGTACAACAAATCAGTCACACAGCGTTAGACCAAAAAGGGCTGCACCCACCAAGGCACATGCATGAAAAGAGTCAAGGAGAACAATGATGTGACTTAATTTTGATGACCAAGGTAATAATCCTTGAAGATGTTAGGAGAGAAACACAAAATTGACATGATGAGGAAAGAGATTCAGGATGGAAAGATGGCTGGATTCTTGAACAGGAAAATGAATGAAGAGATGCAAAACCTTTGAAATGGCAGCCTGCTTGAAATCTCACACATGAAAAGATGTTTGTGGGAACAGTTGGCTGCTTGTGAACACATTTGTCAGTGGACCAAAAATGCCCTGTGGGTTAAAGCATTTCCTCACCCATCAGCAATTGAGGATAGCAAAGTACATGTTTAGAAAGGAAATTAAGTTCAATAGCTTTTGGTATGTTTGAATGGGAGCATACATCATTTTTGCAAAGCTTCAGTGATATTCTTTAAAGTGACAGCAGGTCTGACCACACTTCCTTCAGTTTCCCATAAGGACTGAACTTGTGAACTCCTTTAGGCCCTGTCTGGCATCAGACATTTCAATGATGTTGGCTCCAAACTTTAGCTTGGATAAAATCTTATTAATTTTGTTTTTATCATAACATTTTTTGATTATTTTATCCGGTTGCTCATTTTTGGTGAGAGCAGTGGAAAAAGTTACCATTTAAACAGTTGGCCTTTTGGGGTTGAGTGATGCCATCTTTAGGTCACCTAGCATTATTACGGTGGGTAGGAAAGTGTTGGAATAAATTCTGTGAGTCATACTTGAGTTATAGGACTGAGAAGATGAATGGCTTGGAAGTGTCATGGTGAATAGCTCCAAAGAAAAATTAAATTTTTTTTTTTTTGGTTAAAAGAGGGACTGTGTCACTTGAATGTTTATTGTAACATTAAAAGCTAATGTCAACCAAGAACACAATAGTTTCTGGGGAAGCCTGTTTCTCTATGGAGCTAGCTCTTAGCTATCTATACAAACCGAGAGTGGCATTCTATTTCTTTTATTTTCCACCTATATTCTAAGTGATAATTTAATGGGTAGATGTATAGTGAATTTCACAAAATTACAAAAAATGTTTCAGATCACTTTTTACTATGTGTAGAAGGTTTTTTTTTTATTGTAAAACTTCAAAATATACATTCATATAGTCATTGATGATATTCAGCATTTTTTGATATATACTTTTGTTGTATGTTATGTAATCTCACCACACAAATCATGTATTAGAAAGTAGCTAAGCCCTGACCAGTTTGGCTCAGTGGCTAGAGCGTTGGCCTGTGGACTGAAGAGTCCCAGGTTCGATTCCGGTCAAGGGCATGTACCTTGGTTGCGGGCACATCCCCAGTAGGGGGTGTGCAGGAGGCAGCTGATGGATGTTTCTCTCTCATCGATGTTTCTAACTCTCTATCCCTCTCCCTTCCTCTCTGTAAAAAAATCAATAAAATATATTTTTAAAAAAAGAAAGTAGCTAAAAAAAAAAAAAGAAATCATATGAACACCTACTGCAGACTTAAGCCTTTATTTATATGGACTATCTTACTTTATATCCATAAAAGCCCAAAGAGGTAGACATTATTATTTTTACTTTATAAATGGTGACATGACATCAGATCATTTACTCAATGTTTTCATGACATTTGGAACCAAGATGTGAATAAAGTTGTCTCTTTCTTCAGTGTCTATGAATAAAGATTAAAATGAATAACTCATAATTTCACCACCCAAAGGAAAACACTGACAGCATTTTCTCATATATTCTATCAGACTTTTTCTAAACTAAACTACATTTCCTACCCCACTTCCCACCCCTCACAGTTAGGGTCTCTGTAAGCAACAGAAGTCTTCTCTGATGGCTCCACTACAGAGACCTCAATGAAAGGACCATTTATATAAATGTGGGGAGGGTATCGGGAGCCAACAAAGGAGCTTGAGATACTTGGGAACTAACAATGGTGGCCTATCACCTCCACAGCCTGAGGGGATCTAGGAAAGCAATAACATTATTGGAGTCCAATGAAAACTTGGGTCCTGGAGGAGGGGCTTCTGACCAGCAGCTGTAATCCAGAAAGGATGCAACCACTGCCACACTGCAGAGGGGTTCTCTTGTTTCTCTCCTTTGGATGTAGTCTCATGTTAGTGCTTCCTTCTGGCAGACCCAGCTGGAATGCAGCCTTGAAGGGAGCCTAGGTGATATGGACTTTAGGGGTTAGTCTCTCAGGGGCACAGAGTAGGTCAAAGAAGGCAGGCTTTGGGAAACATGGAGAAGAACAGCCATCCCAAGATATTGCTATGCGTACTAATTTTTCCATTTTATAAAAATTAACATTTAAAATATGGCTTTATAGCAGGCTGCCACATGGATATGCCATAATTTTTATATTAAAATTTTACAAAATTTACACTTGGAAATTTTTTATGGTTATTAAAATGCTATAGTGAACATTCTAGAAGAGAACTTTTTAAAATTTTTTTTCTTTTTTTATTTCCTTAGCATAAAGTCCTAGAAGAGGTTGGGAGGTTGAAGGTCTGTACATTTTGAGATGCAATATAATGTGGCTAATAATCACAGGGACTCATGAAGACTAGTTTCCTGGGTTCAAATTCTTGTTCTGCCATTTAACAGCTGTGTGATCTTGGATAAATTAATTAATCTCTGAGTCTCAGTTCCTTCATCTTTAAAATGAAGCTATTAATAATCCCTATTTTATAGGGACATTTTTATGATTAATCAGATAATAAAAGCAAAACACTTAGAATATTATATGACATTATAAGCATTATATAAATGTTAGCTATAATTATTTGTAAGGCTTTAGTAGATCTTGACAAACTGTTCTCTAAAAAGTTTGTACTAGTTTACATTTCCTTAAGTAGTGTTTAGGGGTCCCATTTCCCCATACCTTTATCATTTCTCTTTTTTTTTTTTTTTAATATATTTTATTGATTTTTTACAGACAGGAAGGGAGAGAGATAGAGAGTTAGAAACATCGATGAGAGAGAAACATCGATCAGCTGCCTCCTGCACATCTCCCACTGGGGATGTGCCCGCAACCCAGATACATGCCCTTGACCGGAATCGAACCTGGGACCTTTCAGTCCGCAGGCCAACGCTCTATCCACTGAGCCAAACCGGTTTCGGCCATTTCTCTTAATCTTTGCCAGTTTAATAGACCAGAGATAGACTCTCATTACCATTTTAATTTTCACTTGAGATTTAATTTGGAGATGAACTTATTTCCTTTGATATATAGAAGGGACTTCAAACATCACATAATTCTGTAGGGTCATGAACATCAGTAGTCATGGTAGGTTGTACATGAGTGATGGTAATACAGAGTCCTGGTTTAGAATATCGGCTGTAGTGCCTAATAGCTTAGTAACTTTGTAAATCAGGTACATGAATGAATATTCATATGATATTTAGCCCAGCTAAATGAATGTACCACCAAAGGGGTTTAATGAATGCAAAGATTCTCCAAAATAAAATGCTGGATATATAACAGATGTACAATTCCAGTGTGGGATGAGCCCACTACTGTTTCCAAACAGCCATCACACAGCTCCTGAAATCATCCCTGCCCCTGCCCATGTGTGCGCATCTGTGATGTATTGGCAGCACCACAACTGTCGATGTAGGAGATGGAGCTAACTGTGGTTGCTTTATATCTGTAGCTGTTGGTGCTTGGTAAGGTACTTCTGGTGATAATTTTATTCACAGCTTCCTCGTTGGTGACCGCATATCTCCTTTCTCAAATTACTTATTCAAATGAGTCACTATCACCATGTAGTAGGCTAAGCAATGCATCTACTCTTGAAAATAATCTGCCCCAAACTAGAAGTAGAGATTCTGGCCTAAAGTTTAATGATGATACTTCAATTACTTTTTTTTTAAAATGTGTGTGGGGGGGGGGTAGATATTTCAAATCTGACATAGCTATGACATGCAAGCATGTGGTGAGGTGGTGACAGTGGAGAATAATGGTGCCTTCCTCTTGCTGGCAATTTAGGAAAACTTGCTGACACACTGAAGTTATCTGATTAGATCCATGTTAATTTGCATGGTTGTGTCATATGATGTCTGAGGAGAAAGGAAGCCAGTGGAGTTTACATTTTCATAGAAAAGACATTATTTTTTAATGTTCCTTTTGTGTTTTCTTTTAAAAAAAATCTCCACTTAGCTGAAGATCATTAAAGTGTACTCTTTTCTCCTAGAAGTATACCGTTTCAGCTTCAGTATTTATGTTTATGAGACTATAATTAATTATTATACCTCAAATTAATTATTTGTGTATGGTAGGTAGGGTTAAGGATCTCTTTCACCACATGGTTCTCTGGTTGTTCCAGCTTTATTTGTTGAAAAACTTTTTTTTCTTCATTGATTGTCTGAGTGCCTATTGAAGATCAGTTGAATGTATATGTGTGGGTATATTTCTTAAATTTCTATTCTGTTCCACATATGTATTTGACAATCAAAGTGATTTTCAAAATATGGTCCCAAGCTCATGATATTATAAAAGCATGTGTGGGTAAAAGATCTATTCAAAGTGTAAGGCAGACCAATGGAGCATAACAACTTCATTGATATGTTTTTAGGATCTATATTGCAACTAACCTACAAAAAGCTACTGTTCATTGAGTTTTAATGTAGTGTCATGTGTGATAATCTAAGTCTATTAAATACTCCCCACTTTTCCAGTACTTATCAGTATGTGGCCCGATTTTCTTCATGTATTTCAACCCAACCAGCTTTTTAGTTTGATGTAGTCCTGCTTGTTTATTTTTGCTTTTGTTGCTTTTGCATTTGGTGTCAAATCCAAAAAATCATTGCCAAGACCAATGTCGAGGAGCTTATACTCTGTTTTTCTTTGTGGGGTTTTATGCTTTCAGGTCTTATGTTCAAGTCTTGAGTCCATTTTGAGTTGATTTTTGTGTATGGTGAAAGATAGGGCTTCTCTGTCATTCTTTTGGGTGAGGATACCACTTTTCTCAGCATCTTTTGTTGCAGAGACTATCTGGGAGCCTGAAAGAGCCAGTGGGCTCTCTGTGTAAATTGAACTTTCACAACATTAACAATATAATGCTTGTTTTGAACTGGAAGACATGTGGCAAACACACATACAGACACATACACATTAAAAACCAAAGAGAAAAAGGTGGGTTTATTGCAAACTGGAATGCTCATATACCATTTAACTGCTTTATGAGATATGAAGACTAGACATTCTTTTCCTCCCAGCTTCTCTCCTATTTAATTGAGCCTTACGTTCATTCATACTAAAAAAAGAAAAAAGTTGTATTAAAGAGATTTTAATAACTTAAGAATAAATAAGCAGCGTTAATTTATCAGTTGTCTGTAAGAGTCTCTGATGTAATAGGAAGGGACTGGGACTTGAGGATACATGAATAAAGAAGATATGGTTCTGTCTTTAAGAAGCTGTCTCTTACCCTTTCAGACCGCATGGAGGGACCTGGAGAGTATCATGCTAAGTGAAATAAATCAGTCAGAGAAAGACAAGTATCATATGCTCTCACTCACATGTGGAATCTAATAAATAAAATAAACTGATGAACAAAATAGATCCAGAGACATAGAAGCATGGAACAGACTGAGGCTTCTTAGAGGGAAGTGGGATGGGGGGAGAGAAGAGATCAACCATGAGTTTAGTGTTATATAGCTCATGTTATTTTATTTTTAATATTCATCTCAACAAACATTGTTTGAGCACCTGATAAATGGTATAGTGGAAAGTATATGTGTATCAATTATTTTCAGCTGGGTTAAAATTCAAACCCCACCACTTAAAAGTTGTGTGATACCAGGCAAATGACATATCCTCTTCCTGCCTGCTTCCTCATCTGCAAAATGTGTTTCAAGAAAATCTACCAAACAGGGTTATTTTCCTTAGCAGAGATGATATTTAGAAAGTTGTGAGCACAGTATCCGATGCTTATTGGGTACTTAATAAATGGTACTATTTTTACTACTAGTAGTATCATGCATGGCATCAGCTGCCCAGCACAAAAATGTGCTAAGCAATGGAAATTCAAAGATAAACATTCTCTAACCCTGTCTTCTACCCTCAGGAACTCATCATCTAAGTGGGGAGAAGAAGCATAAGCAAAGCATATCTGATGTAAAGTGATTTTCGGAGTCTTAGTGATAAAAGGAATGCACATAAAGTATGTAGGTAAAAGTAAGGGGATTTCAAGCAGAGGGAGTAGCATATTCTCTCTCTTTTTCTGTCATTGTTAGATGAAACTTGGTAGGAAATATTCTGAGGTGTTCTTTCTGTTGTTGTTGTTAAGGATTAACAACAGGATATTTTTCCATTGATTTTTTTTAGAGAGAATGGAAGGGAGGGGGAGAGACAGAGAGAAACATAGATGGGAGAGAGACACATTGATTGGTTGCCTGCTGCACATGCCCCAATCAGGTCTGGGGATTGAGCCTGCAACCACAGTGTGTGCCCTTGACTGGTATCACCCTCGAGACCCTTCAGTCTGCAGGCTGATGCTCTATCCATTGAGCCAAACTGGCTAGGGCTATTTTGTATTTTTATAATGTGTTAGTGCTATTGTCCTATGCCCTAAATAAACATTTCAGATTTATAGATAGCCAAACTCTTCCTGTTACAATTATAGGTGACCCTTAAACAATGCAGGGATTGGGGTGTTGACTCCCGATGCAGTAGAAAAATCCACGTATTACTTTTGACTCCCCCAAAACTTAACTTCTAATAGCCTATTGTTGACCAGAACATATATAGTTGATTATTAGCACATATTTTGTATGTGCTAATTATGTACTCAATTCTTATGGAGAAAATACATTTCAGGTACTGTACATATTTATAAAAAAGAATTCATGTGCAAATGGACCCATACAGTTCAAAGTATGTTGTTCAAGGGTCAACTGTAGCTTCTATTTTTCTCCTCCAATTTTGGTGACTAGTAATTTCTATGATTTGTTAATAATACCTGTTTTATATCTTTATTATGTATATACTAGTAAGTAAGCTATAACATTCAGACAACTGAACAGTGATACATTTTACACAAGGAAACGGTACTATAACAGAGCACCAACCTCCCCTAGTCAAGAGCAGTGCAATGCAGACTTGATAGATGTATCTATCTTGGGTAGACTTGGTAACAACCACTCTTAAGAGATCCATTGCCGTGAAGTTCAGGAGCTCATTTTCCTTTCTTCCTTCTACGTACAAGCTGAGTGCTTTGTTTTTCAAATGTAATGTGACCCGTTTCTGCCTTGCCATTTTGAATCTTGATTCAGGAAGACTTGATAATCAGAAAAGGTATTGAAGAAGGATTTCGCTGCATCAGTACTTTTGGAGTTGACTTGATGAGCTCCCATCTAAAGCAGCACTTAGCTTTCTACTAAGCCACTGGGCAGTTTATTAAAAAAGCTGTCATGTGGACAGGAAATTGTTGAGAGATCGAACCTGATAGTGGAAAGATTCAGAATCAAGAAGCTTCTATATGAATTGGTATCTCCTGAGTGATACTTTGATTATTTGTTCTTACTCTTATTCTTATATCTTTTTGCCTTACAATATCACATATCCCATAATAGTACAGTGGCCTTTTACATAGACTGAGTAAGGAGAAATTGGGTTGTTTTTGCTGAAGCAAGGACAAGGTTCATTTCTCTCTTTGTTTCCATAATTATTATTTTTTGCTTATTTTTACTATAGGCTCTCTTTGGTCTCTATATTATATAATGTAGCCAAATGGAGAAGAATGCCCTTTAAAATAAATTTTGAAACATGTTGAGTTATGAAATAAAGCAAAATTTAGATGATGGTTTAGAGAACGGAGAGATTTTCTATTTGAGAAATCTAACTAGAGCTGAAACAAAAGTCTGATCTGAAAAAAAGAAAGAGAAAATAGTTAAAAGAGAAAATGAGTCAAACAAGAACCTTATAATTAAGAAACCTGAAACATGCCCTCTTGCACCTTTTAAGTTTTGAATAACTTTCACCATCTTATGTTCATTGCTTCATTTTTAGGTAATGCAACAAACAAAACATGCAGCAGGAAAGACTAAACAATCATGAGAAAATGCTATTTCCTGCCATGTTTTTTTTGCTAATCCTCAACCGAGGATATTTTCCCATTGATTTTTAGGGAGAGTGGAAGAGAGGGAAAGACAGAGAATGGTTGCCTCCTGCCTACAACCAAGGTAGGTGCCCATGACTAGGATCGAACCCGGGACCCTTTGGTCTGCAGACCAATGTTCTATCCACTAAGCCAAACCAGCTAGGTTCCTGGCCATGTTTTTTGACTCAGAGATTTCAGATAGATTGGATTAGATTCAAATGTCTAATTCAAAAGGTAGACTCTTATTCTAACAAAATCCTCTAAATGATGAGACTCAGTTGTTGCTTCTACTAGTCAAGAAAAAGAGATAAATAATTGGAAAAGAGGAGAAAGGAAGAGATTTCCAAAGAAAATAAGCCTTAGATAAATTTTCTTACTGAGGCATTGCTGGCAGATGGAGAAGAGTGGAATGGATTAAGCAACTGCGTGCTACTTCAAACACCCCAGGGGAGCTGGTGAATATAGATATCTTATTTTACCTACTTAATCTCTTTTTGAACTCCAAACATTAACTTCATTAATAAAATTCTATTGTATTGTGGCTAAAGAAGTGATTCTCTTACAGGAAAGAAAATGGTTTTGGTTTTAATTGGAAAATTCTCCTTGCTCCCCACCCCCATCCCAACACACAAATTCTGTCTGAGATTATAATTGATTAATCAATAAAATGCTTTGTAAAATATTCTCATCCTGTATATATCTGATGTTGATTCTGATTGCCTTACTTTAATGAACCAGGTAGCAGTGATTGGTCATTTTAAGTTGTTGATATAATGGCATAGTTTTACTACCTGGGGATATTAAAACTTAAAAAGGAAAATAGCTTTTAAACTCAACTTGAATCTTCATCTCTGGTGTATACAACACAGTGTCCTGGGCATTTGTTAAAAACACAAATGCCTGCCCAGCTGGTGTGTGGTTCAGTGGTTGAGCATCGACCTATGAGCCAGGAAGTCACAAGTGGATTCCAGGTCAGGACACATGCCAGGCTCCATTCCCAGTGGGGGTGTGCAGGAGGCAGCCGATCAATGATTCTTATCATTGATGTTTCTATCTTTCCCTCTCTTTTCCTCTCTGAAATAAATAAAAATATATTAAAAAAATACAGATGCCAAATCTCCAGGCCAGTTTTATTAAGTCAGAAACCGTGGGGGTGGACTCAGCCTCTGCATGCCCCCGGAATGCTGCAGGTGGACCAGCGGAGGGCCCTGCACTGCAAATGGTTAAGGGCTCCACAATGGCTTGATTTATTAACATCCAAAAATGTTCCCTTCAGTCTAATTTGCAGCCATCTAGCTAAGAGGTCAGCCATATTTCTTATCCGCCTGGTCCCTCCTTTGCCATCTAGAGAGTCTCCGCTCCTCATTTGTAGAGACAGGAGGTAGGACACCACCTTGTGGACGCGTTTCTGTTGGACGAGTGGAAGCGCTTTCTTGTTTGCATTGTTGTGAGTCTGTCTTTTATAAAACCTACCCGGCTTCTAAGTCAGGGCAAGCAGCATTCAGATGAACTGTGAGGGTTAGATGGTGACGGCACAAAAGGCTCCTCAGCTGCCTCTCTCGTTATCTTTCTCCAGCAATAATGTAACAAGTGTTAGCTTCAAATTTTAAGATGTGATCCCAGGAAAAGAAATTCGCACTGGAACCTGTTGCCAGACTGGAAGCTACTTGCGCCAGCACATTTTATAGTCCTCTGGTGCTCTGGCCACTCTTGAGCCTTTTAGTCTCTTTTGATTTTGACTATAATGATTGTTTCCTCACCAATAATCATAACATCGTGTACGAATCTATCCCAGCAAGTATCTTTGGCTCTTGCAATGCTGGTGAAATATCAGTCTAGGCATTTTCTGATAAAAAGTATGAATTAAATGTGCAACTTGCCCGTAAGGCTAATGAGAGACATAAATCACATTAGTAACTGAAAGTGAATGGAGAGTGTTATTCATTGCATTAAGGAAGCACCGAAATCTTCCCTTATCCTCCATTTCACTTTCCACAATTTTAGTTACCTATGGTCCAGTGCAGTCTGAAAATATTAAATGGGAAATTTCAGATATTTTGAGAGAGAGACCACATTCACATAACTAGTATTACAGTACATTGTTATAATTGTGCTACCTTGTTTTTAGTTGTTGTTTATCTCTTACTCTGCTTACTTTATAAATTAAACTATTATAGGTATACATGTATATGAAAATATAGGGTTGGGCAAAATTAGGTTGACAGTTGACTCACAGAGTTTATTCTTGTAGTATTAGTTATTGGTCATTTTCCATATGAACAACTGTCAACCTACTTTTGCCCCACCCTCTATATAGGGTTTGATACTACCACTGGGGATCTTGGAACATGTACCTCATGGATAAGGGGGAACCACGGTACAAGCTAGCTGCTCTGAGGAGATCAGGGAGGAATAAAGTCTGGCAAGGGATGTGTGTGGCTCTGTGTGGGAGGTGATCTGTGGGAGGTCCCAATTAAAGGGCAATCTACACAGGGATCCCTGGCAGACAGAGCAAAATGGCAATGTGGGAAGGTGTGAAGGCTTGATAGGAGGGCAATGAATAGTTCAGACTTGGTTCTGGCGAGTGTGGCAGGTCAAAGAGAACCTTGATGGTCAGGTTAGGACATTCAGACTTGCCCTCTGGTTAACGGGGCAGCAGTGAAGTTTCTACTGGGAACAACGTTCTCTAGTAAGATTATTCTGTAAGCAGGAAGCAATACTGATCTAAAGAGGAAGGGAATAGAAAGAGGGATGATTATTGGGGGGAAGATTGTCCAATTCTAATCTTGCTTTATAATTAATCAAACATGGTATGTCTCTAAGGTGTTTAAAATTCATGGAGCAGTCAAGGAATGAACCCTCCTAGAAAAATTCCATTCATGACAGAATCCAACAAAGAATCATTATTAATGATCATTTACATTTGAAGACTATATCCAGAGGATGTTTTTGCTACTACCATATTTTCCTATGATGCATTTAATTCTTTAACATATTTTTATACTTAGTGTGGTACTGCATCCTCACTTTACTTTAACAGCATATAGTTAAGATAGAAGAGTTTCCTATGCGTCAGTTGAACCTAGACAAGGTGCCCGAGACACAGAGAATCAGTGGCTTCTCTGGAAGCATCACTCCTCTCGCAGCTCTTAGCTTTTCTCTTTTCCCACTGTCTTCCCTTCATCTGTCCTCTTCAAGAGACTCCAGAGTGCTGGCTTGCATCAGAAGCAGTCATTAGTTCATCTATAAATCCTCTTTGTATTCATTTAAGGCAGAGGTTTTTCCTTGTTTATACAACCTCAAGTTCTACATTTTATTTCAGGAAGTCAGACTCTCCAGCTGTCTTAAAATGGTAAAAGATGGTCTCAGAAGGAATGAAGCCCTAGTTACCTTTGGGAATAGAAGTGTACAAGAAATTCCAATTAAAAAATTGGTCAGAAATTGTATGGAACGTGACTGTTCTGCTGTTACATTTCTTCATCTCTACACCGTGGGTTTAACATGCCCTGAATAGCATTTAGCATTGGCAGATTTAAATGCTGATGAGATGGTATTTGAACTGATCTTTTCTTCCTTGCTGCGCCTAATGGATTACTAAATTTAAGTGCTCAGGGCACCGTTTTGCCCTCCTTTGGGGGTGTGTGTCTCTTATTGACGTCATTGGGAGGCTGTGTCTCTGCAGGGCAGAATTTGGCACTTCCACGTAGAATATTTTTAAACTATAAAATTGAATTACAAAGGTATTGCATCTGCTTTTTATATAGACACTGTTTGGTTTATTAAGGAATGTTTCATAAATCTAGCCAATTCTGCAAGACCTACATATTTAGCTAAGCCAACTATTTTTAGAAATTAAAAAGGACAGCGTACTTTTAATTTAAAATCAGGCTTGTTTAGGACTGGATTTTTAGAAATCAGAATGATATGTAGTTGAAAGTAAGCTTATTACTAAATCATGCTTTTATTTTTAGCAGGTGTGCCGGGTAGTAAAATTTAGTTTTGTGAAGACACCAATGTAAGTGGTAAACAGAATACTAAATAGATCCTGCTACCAGTGGAAATATATGTTTTTACCTTTTTTTTTTTTACTTTTTCTGGTAGAATTAGTGACCTTTTATGAAGTATACTCATTATAGCAGACTTGGGATAAAGATAATGTCCTCTCTCCTCTGGATTCCATATCTGCAGCCCTAATTTTTAATTTGAAGTACCTCTCAGATACTAGTTTCTCTCCCACCTCTCTCCACTCCAGCCCAGGGGTAGGACAGGGGTTTGTGAGGGCAGCTGTGGCTGCACAGTGCTTACCAAATAAACTGGAACATTTCTACTTATTTTGTCCATGATTTGATGGCTGCCATACTCCCTAAGGAACGGATTCTGTCTCAGAAACTTGTTTTCTTGGCAGGAGCAATGCCAACTTTTAATCTTTTACACGATTTGGTTGTGTGCCTGAGTCATTTTGATAGAGCAAGATCCTGGAGAATGTGTCCGGACTTTCACATTCACAGGTCTACAACACTCTACACCCTCTAAGTCAGGGATTTACAACCAGTGTGCTGCAAGAATTTTTAAAACATGCAACATCTGACTATTTAGTCAGGGGAACTGACTTCCTTTCCTTAGACTGTCAAATAAAATAATGACAACAACCAACACAATAACCATACAGTGTGAATGTCCTGTCTTGAACCATAAATATATAGGTCATATAATTGAGTTGCATCCTATTGGTCATGTCACATAATAAGCTTGTGTCTGATTGGTTAATTCTTGGTACCAGAAATCCTTATATACAAGTATAGGCACCTGGTTTTTTAAAGTCACTTTGGAGCAAAAAGGATAGGTAATTACTATTTTATTATTTTTTTGTAAATCAATCAAAGTTATACCTATTTTTAACCAGATTGGCAAAAAATACAATCTATTTTTTGGTGTGTCGCAGAATTTTAGTAGTTTATGAGATGAAAAAGGTTGAAAATTGATGCCCTAAGTCATTGGATAGTATCCTCACCGACAGACTAAATCTCAAGCTCCTTAAAGTCATTCTAATGTTGCAAACTGCAATTCAACCTATTAAATATTACTATTTTGAAATATTGCTTTGAAATGTAGAGAAAAGAACTCACATTTACAATCTTTCGGTCTTTACTAGCAGTGCAGTTTTAGCTCTGTCTGCAGATTTGCCCTCGGAAATAGAATAATGTTCATAATTTTAGGTTTTAAGAGTCGAATCTTCAGTAAAATTCAATGACTATCACCCGGGGACAGTCACCAATGCATGAGAACCCAAAAACCTGGGGGAGAATTGGTGCCAGTGGCAAAAATACTGACGACATAGGCCAATCCTGAATCCTGAGAGTGATGCATTATCTTAGGGGACATGTAGGAATTCCCAGCGATTTCGTCCTTTATTGTTTCAAGTCTGCTTCTCTGGAAAGCATGCCAGCGAGAGGACACTGGGGAGAGAGCCAGGCAGATCTGTGACCTCAGCATGTTTGAATGTTGCCACGGTAGACATGAAAATAAACAATGACAACCTCCTGCTCCAAGTGGAAACGTTCCTCCTCTCTAATTGCAAAGTTACAGAACCCAACAGCGCAGAGTAGGAGATAGTCTAATTCAGCAAGACCAGGAGCACTTGGAATCCCTGGCTTATACATCATCCGGTTCCACCTCTTCCTTTTATAGATGAAGAAAGGGTGAATGGGAGAAATGAAGTGATAACTGCACAGCCACAGAGTGACAGATTTGGACCTGAAGCCAAGTTTCCCAGTTCATAATTCCGGGGAGGTTTCATCTGCATTGGGGTTGGTGAATTTTGGAGGGGAGTTTTGTCTCCTTTCCCCTGCCTTTCTCTATGCATCCCACACTCAAATTTCCAGCCTGTATCTCTGGTGATGAGGGGGTGGGAGAGTAGCATTGTTAATACTTGAATGATCTCTCCACGTGCTTGGCAGGAAAAAAATCGAGTGCTGTCTCTCTTTTGTTCCTCCCATTCCACCACTTTTCCCATTTCTGCTAGCAGGCAACATCCTGATATAGCACTGGAGCTTATACTTCATGGGTGGTATCCATACGCTGGATTTTTTTAGACACACCAATAAACATTTCCCTGTATTCCACTCCTTCAAAGCTATGTTAGGTGACTTTTAGAAAACCTTTATTCTAAAAATTGCATTTTAGTAAAATGCTTGAATACATTTTCCCAAAGGTTTGATCAAGAGTGGACATTTCTAGAATTCTGCCAGGAGGTAGAAAGGACTTTTAAACACAGTAATCATTTGATATACGTGACCTTTCTGCTCACTTATTAAGTCAAATGTTGGCCCTGGTTTTCTGAGCTTTAATTATATAGGAAGGAACATAGCTTCTCAAGGGAGTTACAGAGATTTAACGTGAATGTCATGGGTGCATGAAAGCCATGGAGAACCCATGTGCTCTTAATCATTATAATAGTTGAAGGGCTTAACTCCAAACAAAACGTGGATTTTAGAGCCATTGAAAAATATCAACTCATAGATGTGTTTTTTACTTCCTTATTGAGCCATAACTTACATAGAGTGTAGTGCACCAAAAGTAAGGATATAACTTAATAGATGTTTACACGTGTACAGTTTAATGCAACCACCTCTAAGATCAAACTAGAGGCAATTCCCAGCACCCCAGTAGGCTTGCTCATGGAGATACTTGCTACAATTTTTTTTGTACTCCTTTCTGTTACCTCTAAGGGTTTATTTGGCCATTAGTGTCGATTATCTTGGTAGCCCTATGTCTCCTCTTCTGCATCACCCTCTAACTTTAAAAATACACATTTGTTATCAGTAATTGTTAGGACAGGAGGAGATGTCATCTAATCAGCAGGAGAAACAATTAGCTCTGAAATTTCATAACCCATTGAACTTGGTTGGCAGTAAGAATTGGGCCTTATACTTCTGTTTGTTGTAGGGGACTTGACCTCAACATGTTTCTAATAAGTCTCATGTTTTAGTCCTTTCAGGCTGTTATAACAAAATGGGTGGCAGAAATTTATCTCTCACAGTTTTGGAGACTGCAAGTCTAAGATCAGGGTGCCAGCATGGTCAGATGAGGGCCTTCTTCTGGGTCACAGACTTCTTGTATTAGCTACACATGGTGGAAGGGGTTTAGGCATCTCTCCAGAGCCAAGGATCCCATTCATGGGGGCTCTGCCCTTAGGATCTAATCACCTTTCAAAGGCCCCACCTCCTAATACTGCTACATTGGGCATTAGGATTTAACATTTGAATTTTGTGGGGGTTGGGGGTCGGACGGGGAGGTGGGAAGGGTGGGGCACAAACATTCAAGCCACAAGCATCTCTATTCACACATTCCTTTACAGGAATTATTTAAAATATATAGCAGGTATAGGGACAATAGTAATATCTTGATTTTAAATTTTACTTGCTTCCAAGGAACTAAAGATGGTATTCTGTCTTTTGGAGGCCTAGAAGGTTTAAATAGGGAGAATTTGAACAATTAAGGGACTAATTTAAGATCATAAAGAAAGGCCAATCTAAACCATCTGAAAATTTGGTTCTTTAGAGAAATGAAAACATTTAAAATGTTAGAGACTGGAAGTTCATTTTCCACACATTACTTGATTCTTCTAGGCCCTCTGCCAGAAAGCTTCCCTTGACTTATTTTTCCCCTTGACTTTTAAAATCTTGACCATTTCATTTAGCAATGAGACCATTTCATTTATCACTGTTTGGGGCTGACTGCATTTAAGATCCGTGCGAGAGCCTTTAATGCCTCATTACTTCTGCTCTAGATAATGATTCATCTCTTCTAGGAACTATGCCTTCTATTTCAATAGTTTCCTAATAATAAGGAAGGACTTAAACAAAACAAAACTTTTGTTTCCATTTCTATTGATATTTTTTCACCTTGAAGTATTGCAAAATAGTTTGCCAAGGTGTAAATATTTGTTTGGATTTAAGACATTGTTTTATTTTCTCTTTGGGGAGGTAATTTTTGCTTTTTGTCTTCTTTGATGAACTTTTTCCACAGAGAGGAGAAATCTAATCTCTATTTGTGCTCATTAGTATTTTTAAAACTTTTAAATAAGTGAATGGATTGTGTAAATAATGAAATGGTTTTGCTTCAGACTATTTATAAAATTGAGCCTACTTTATTAAAGTAATAGGCTTTATAACAGTATCATTTAAGGTTCTGAATTCTGGGCAGGATTAGTGAGGGTTGGGAATTGATATTTCTAATAGTGAAAGTCCTAATTGTATTTTATTTTGTCTTTGTATTAGGTTATTGTGGTATAAAGGTAAAAAAGTTGTATTCTTCAATATTGCCTAGTTCTCAGTCTGTATTTTGAAATTCCTGCATTCAATTAAGAACAAATATCAGTGACTTTTAGTATTCTAGATTGTTTCATATACTGATATTGAGGTCTTGCTCTCTTAATTTCCAAACCAAAATAATTTTTTTCTAATTCTGTGAATCCAAATATCTTACCAAGTAGCTTAACTACATTCTTTGCATCTATTACACATTTACTGCAGACAAAGATTCTATAATCTGGAGAAAATGAATTTGTACCAGGTAATACACCAACTATGTATTTTGTTTTATTGATGACATAGTACTCTGTAACAAGGTCCTACTTCTTCACAAAAACATTTAGACATATCTAGTGATGGGGACAATCTAAATTAATTTAAGAGAATGCTAATTATTTTGTGCAAAGAGAAAGTAATATTTCATATAGGAAGGAAAGAAAAGGGAATAAATGCCTTTTTAGAACTTGATGCATGGTAATGAACTTGGATTAAGGTAGTGTTTAAAAAACAAAACAAGATGAAAATAAGATGCTCTGCAATTAAGTTGTCTTAGACATAAAAAAGCCTGTCTTTCTGTGTTGCGTTTGCCTGTATAGAGGGTCTTTCACTGGGGTAAGCAGCAACATGGGGAGGAGAGAGAGAGGTTACTAGATAGTGAGGTTCCTGAAGTCAGAAGGTGACTCCTCCTCTTCACCATATTCACTTACAGAAAACAGTTATTACATATTTTCCCTCACTTGTTCTAATACTTGCAACAACCCTGTAAGGCTGGTCTGATTATTCTCATTTTTCCAATAATAAAACGGAGTCTCAGAGATGTAAAGTAACTTCCCCAAAGTGACATCTCACAAATGGCAAATTTGGGATTCAAACGCAGATCACTATTTATGGCCTTACTTCTCAAATACCTTCCATAATTATGAAATTTGAAATGGTGAGCATTCTTTAAAATTTCAATGAACAACAATAACAAAGGTTCATCACAGGGAAGTTTGCAGATTCTCCTAGGTTTTGGTTAGAGAAATAGTATTAATGGATAATTGTCAGTAATTTTCAGATAGGATGGGACCCAATTTTGGGGACCATAATGTAAGCCTCTCTCAGTGAAGTTTTTCTGACCCGGTCCATGTAAAGGTCTGTGGTAATTTTAGAGAAGCAATTCACAAAGAGGCATTTCCTTGCTAAAAGGATAATGATTGGTTTACTCCTTCTTATAAGTAGAATTCAAGAATAATGGCATTTGGACTAGACATCATTTGCATATTAAATAATTATAATTCAACTAGGTGGCTGCCTGATGCACATTAATTCTTTTGTTTCAAACTCCTTGGGAACTTGCTCTTCTTCATATGTAAGACACTTCTGAATGGAACTAGCCACCTTTTTATATGAATTTAATTCCCTGTCATAGACTAATTAGAAATAGTTCAAGGGTAGACAACCAATCTAGTGGTCCAATCATAGATAGAGTAGCCATATAATGTGTTGCATTCACATGGGGTAATTTTATTCCCCCATCTTTTTATTTTGAAAATAATTAAACCTACAGAAGCATCAAAAGAATAATACAGTCCTGGCAGGGTGGCTCAGTTGGTTGGAGCACCATCCCTGTACACCAAAAGGTTGCAAGCTCAATCCCCAGTTGAGGTACAGATGGGAGGCAACCAATTGATTTTTCTCTCTCACAGAGATGTTTCTCACTCTCTATTTCTCCCTCCCCCCTGCTTCTTCTCTCTTTAAAAAAATCAATAAAAACATATCCTTGGGTGAGGATTAAAAAAAAAAGAATAATACAATTTGTTGAATTATGCAGATGCAACAATTGCTAACATTTTTGTGACACTTGCTCTGTATCTCTATCCATGTAACCTTTTTTGTTTGACTCATTTGAAAGGAAGGTGCAAATGTGACAGTCTTCTCTCAACTCTTTCAGGGTGTATATCATAGAGCAAAGGGCATTCTTCTACATAAGCACAGTGCTGCCATCACACCTGACTGTTCACAAAATGTTCTTTATAAGCATTCACTCAGTTCCTAGGATATTGCATTTCATTGGGTTATCTAATTTTATCTCATTTAATCTTCTTTTAAAAATGGATTATCATTTACATTAACATTTTAAAGCATCCATGATGATTATATTATAGAATGTCCCACTATCTAGATATTTCTGATTGTTTCCTTATAAATAGCTTCAGATTAAACATTGTAGCAAGGATACTGTGTGGATAATGTTATGGAAATGGGGACACTTGAGAGAGTGGAAGGTGCCAAGATAACAGGTATAAACTGGGAATCCTGGCCCTGCTAATCATAGATCCTTACCTGCAAAATGGCTAGTCCAGGAATGGGCACATCACGTAAACTGGGCCAATCAGAGTCCTTCCCTGAAATCCTATATAATAAAAGCCTAATATGCAAATCGACCGAATGGTGGAACGACCGGTCACTATGATGCGCACTGACCACCACGGGGGAGACACTCAATGCAGGAGCTGCCCCCAGACCACAAGCCCCAGGCTAGCCAAGGCGGGTGCCAGGGGAGGTCCCCTGATCAACCCGCCGGTTACCCCACAGATCGGCCCTGATCGCTGGCCAGGCCTAGGGACCCTACCCATGCATAATTTTCATGCACCGAGCCTTTAGTATTTTATATTGATCTTAGAAAAGAAGGCTCTTTTAGAACAATTGCTAAGCTATTTGTCTGAAGTTGGGAAATACTGAAATGTAGATAGAAAGAAAACAGAATAAGTGTTGGAATTTATCTGTTGGTTCCATTTCTCTCTAAAATTAGTTTTACCTCTGCTCTTTAAAATTTTGTATTAAACATTTATTATGTGCCAAGCAATTTTCTAAGTGTTTTACATGTGTTAAATTATGCAATCCTCTCAACAATTCCATTAATTAGTTTTTATCTCTGTCCTAATTTAATAGGAGCCGAGGAAAGGAAAGCATAACTCACAAAGATCGCACAGTTAGAAAGGCATGGAGCTAAAATAAGAATCTATAGCACATGATCTCAACCACAATAGTGAGATGCCACTCAGTGATAAGACTCCACCCACTCTTTATTTTATGCTTAAACTAGTTAACTTGGATTTCTGTGACTTGCAACTCTAAAGTCCAGGTTAATACCCATAAGACTCAGTTTTGTAGGAACTGGAGAGTCAAATTAATTCTGAAAAGATGAGATGTGAATGGATAAAACCCCAATCTTAGGCCCTGTTTTTAGTTATTTCAGATATAGGCCTTTATTATCATTAGGGGTATGCTCTTGATTAAGAGTTTTCTAACAATTTGTTTGTAGGGACCTACACAGTGTTACTCTAATGGGTACATTGATATTGAAAGAGTTTTTGCAAGGACAGGGTTTAAGCTTTGATGATTAGTGTGCATTAAAGCAATTTAAATGTTTAGAACATCAATTAAGAGGAAATAATCTTCTAGGCAGTGACTCTTTCACTGTATTATTCCTCTCAGTAAATTGTTTTAAGAGGCTCTCTTCTTAATGTGTTGGATGACTGTAGTCAGTTTTAAAATACAAAACAGAAGTTAGTATGAAGGAAGTGCTCTTCTTGATGACAACAACAGATGACAGAGTATTGTGAAATTTTAATATGTAGCATGATTGGTTGTAAATTGCTTCCATGTTTGCTGAGGTAATTTGCAAATACTGTAAGACATGAGTCAGATCTTCCATTGGTAGCATCGTATATTATAGTGAAAAAAATCCAATTGTAACAGAGATGTAGTTTGACTTTGACTTACAATGTTGTTAATTCTTAAATATCAAATATAATCAATTCAACTCTTGACTTCAGGTATAAGTTTTAAGATATTTATGTTTTTTTTTAAGATAAACCATAAGACTAAGATATTATCTACAGGTATAAGTTACTATGACCTGCTTGACTGGCATGGCTTAGTGGTTGAGTGCCAACCTATTACCCAGGAGGTCACAGTTCGATTCTCAGTCAGGGCATATGCTCAGGTTATGGGCTCAAATCCCCAGTGGGGGGCATGCCGGAGGCAACCGATCAATGATTCTCATCATTGATATTTCTATGTCTCTCTTTCTCTCTCCCTTACTCTCTGATATCAATAAAAATATATTTAGAGAAGTTACCATGACCATTTTAATTCCAACCAATAGTTATCCATGTGTTTTGAGGGCCATAATGTGTCAGTCATTGTTCTGAGCATTTTTTCATGCATAGATTTGAAATCAGAGTTGGAATTAGGAGATTCAAAAACAGTGACAAGTATAGGCTAAAGGAAATCATGTTTCTGTTGATAAGCCAGCTTCCTTAAATTTTTGTGAAGAATCTGTTGTTGCTTCTATTTTACAGAATGAAAAGTTGAGCCATCAAAGTTCTAGTTTATGATTAATTGAGACTATAACTCAGGTCTTTCTCACTGCAATAGGATCTCATTCCTATTATCACATGCTAGCATTCAGGAAAGAATAAATGGTGTTGAATAAAGAAAATAAAATAATCATGAGCATGTAGGCCAGGATTTGAGGTGAACCTTGATCTATAATATTTTCCCAATGTAATGTATATTTCCTCTTACGTGTTTTTCCATTGATGAAAAACAATTTGTCCTTCTCCTTTATTTCCATGAGAAATATGCATTTATTAACCTCCCACATTCTCCCTATTATGTATGCATGCAAACATGGATTTCATCTTAAATTAGTCCCTAAATGCTGCTATCAGAAAAGACATTCAAAACTGTCATAGTAAGATCTGGTGCATGACAGCAGACTTGGCTAGACACAGCTAGAATATTGTTCAACCATTTTTCAAAGGTCATGTTTCTATCATTATATTTCTGTTTCTAATTCCCATAACCATCCAGCAATAGTAGATGAAATTATGAGCTATTTCTTTGCATTGGCAAGATCATAATACAAGAATATATTGTGTTGTTATTTTTATTTTTACTTATTTTTATCTCTAATACATTGACAGAGGGTCAGTTGTGGGTTTTTTTTCCCCAGAAGGTTTACATATGACAGGAGGTAATGGAGGAAAGGGCTGAGGTGGACAGACAGGGGTTGGACACATCATTTTATATGTCTGTTTGTGTCACAGGGACATCTTTTTCTTAGTTTTAAAAAAATATATTTTATTATTGATTTCAGAGAGGAAAGGAGAGGGAGAGAGAGATAGAAACATCAATGATGAGAAATAATAATTGATTGGCTGCCTCCTGCATGCCCCACACTAGGGATGGAGCCTGCTACCTGGGCATGTGACCCAACCAGAAATCAAACCATGACCTCCTGGTTCATAGGTCAACACTCAACTACTGGCTGGGCCTCTTAGTTATTTTTAAAGTCTACTGTCTAGAGCACTTGATATACTTAGATGAAAAAATCCACTGAAACTAAAATTAAAAAGTCTTGGAATGTTTAGTTACATAATCCTAATAAAGTACTTTTCTTTGTGTGCATGAGAGTATTCTGATGGGACCCAGAACTAAATGAGACATACACCTCATATATGTTATGATGCTGAAAGATTGTATGCATTTAAAAAAGTATTTGTAAATGCTATGGATTCTCTCCCTAGAAAGTTGTGTTATATATACATGTGCATGATATTTTGCTTACAATTTAAGTTGCTTGTGAACCTTCTTATGCTCACTCAAGGATCCAGATTAGACACCCACGGCCCACTTTTAATTTAGGAAGTTGCTATATAAATGCTGAGTGTATTTTTAAGTCACTAAGGTTGCTACCTAAGGTTAGACACCTGCTTATAATTTTGGCTCAACCCTGATTAGAGTGGGAGGATACCTGAGTGTGCTCAGTCCCTGGAGCAGACCCTTCTGTCACCAGAGAATCAAACTTCCCCCATCACTTGCTGGAGCAAGGTTCTTGGGATACCTTTGGAAAATGAATTTTCTAAGATTCGCACAGGAGAATGAGATGTGGAGTTACTTTCCTCAGGTTGCAAAGTCCCATGCCCTTTAACCCAATCCTGAAAGAGGTGCAACTGGGGTTCCAGTAGAACTAAAAGCAGGACCAGTGACCAGAGCTTCCATTTCATGTTGCAGCTGGGTCCAGTTCAGCATCAGTTAATTAAAGTCCATTAGTCCATTGTGTGGGTCCCACGTGGCCATGAGCCACATGGGCGAATGCAGGGGAGCGTGTCTCCTGCAAGAGTCACAAGAGCACAGGCAAGCAGGAGAGGCAAGAGTGTGTGCTGCTTTATCTAGAAATTTAAATATTCAGGTTTCACGCCCTTGCAGTGGCCACGCTTATCCTGGCCACTGACTTGCTCCCAGGTGTGACTGAGGGACAGGTAGGCACCTTCCCATATCACTCAGACCATACTGGGCATGCATCTAAACTGCCTTCTTTCAGTCCTTTCCCCCATCCATCAGCAGGGTACAGGCTTGGAGAGTGTTAAATTATGCAAGCTGTATAAATGGCATGCCTAATAATCTAGTCTTCCCTGTACTTCTTCCCAGGTAAATAATAACCAGATTATTACAATGGTATCACCGGTACTCCCTCTATTCTGCTTCGTTGGCACTAAATCCAGGAAAAATTCTCAAAATTATTTCCCATTATAATTTTCTTTATTGAAAAATATCTTGTTAATGGCAATAAATCAAAATATGGCATTTTATAACTCCCTGACTCACTTGTTATACTCAAGAGCATTTCTGTTTTTAGGGAGCTCTCCTTTTGCTCCATCAAGCTCCCTCTCCCCAGCTCTAGTCTCTTCCCCATGCTAACAATATGGAAATTCTATATGTTTATGGTTTTTCTGTCCCTTTATTACCTTAATGAGAAAATTGTTGGTATATCAGCGAATAGAAGCGATTGAAATTTACTGTTGCCAACAAATCATTAGCTAAATGACTTCCTTTTTTCTCTATTTCCTTAGGGTGGGAATGAGTGTGTGGTTTGTTTTTTTTGGTGAATAAAATATGACAGATGAAACTTGACAACAAGAAGAGTAACAACAACAAAACTTTAGAAACTAGTTCAACAATTTATTCAAAGTTTCTCTGAAAATTACTGGAATTCATCCATACATTCATAGTATTAAGAAATTAAATATGAAACAATAACTGATACATTTATTTGTAAAGATCAACTGAATTCAAGAAGCTCTTAGACATTTTTATTCCCACAAAGGCCCAAATTATTAAAACACCTTGAAATCAGTCTTCTTATAAGATTGGCCGCTTGAAGGGAAAAAAATCACAGACAGCCATTGTCTGTGAGCTCTCTTCATCTCTGCAAGGCAATGTATTAAAAGCTTGGGAATGTGAAAAAGAGCTGGTACAGTTACAAACCTCACAGTGTTCTTTGCATGATAGGTTACTGGAAAACAAAGCTTAGGACCAATCCTTGGCATACAAATTAATGGTACAGGGAAGCTTTTCAGACGTAGAGCTGAAATTCCCGATGGAGTATTTCAATTTAAACTCTACTGCATTTGGGTACTCCCACAGTAAAGTCTTCAGTCTTGTCTCTGCTGGAAGGAATTATTAAAGAAACATCCAGTTAAAGTTAAAATGATTATGACAAGCCTGTCTCATAACTATGGGGTGAATGTCTAGACATAGCTCTAATTGGTCTTATTTTAATGCATTCATTGTTTAATTGATTGTGGGAATGATTTATTCTTTCATAGAACTGAGATTAATGGCAACTGGTGGCTTTATTGGCATTGCTATCAGAGAAATGACCAAAAGGCTCAAAATAGAATTGAAAAGACAGATTCTAGGCACAGAGGAAGGTCAGACAAATAGAGCTTCATGAAAACTATGTTTTAAAAGTATTACTACTTTAGTTTTTAAAATGTGTCCATTAATACCATTTTTAACTCTTATTTTTTGGTGTATGAGTTTGAGACCATACGGTGGTAGTGAATGTAATTTTATCTTATATGGTATGTAGGAATGATACTTTAAAAATGGAAAAGAGTCCAGCATTAAAACTATTAATTTGAAACCAGACTGCAAGGGAGGGCAGTTGGGAGCAACCAGGCCAGCAGGGGAGGGCACTTAGGGGTGACCAGGTCTGCAGGGGAAGGCAGTTGGGGGTGACCAGGCCTGCAGGGGAGGACAGTTGCGAGTGACCAGGCTTGCAGGGGAGGGCAGTTGTGGGGGACCAAGCTGGCAGGGGAGGGCAGTTAGGGGCAATCTGGCCATCAGGGGAGCAGTTTAGCGTCAATCAGGCTGGCAGGGGAGTGGTTAGGGGGTGATCAGGCTGGCAGGCAGAAGTGGTTAGGGGCAATCAGGCAGGCAGGCAAGCAGTTGGGAGCCAGCAATCCTGGATTCTGAGAGGAATGTCTGACTGCCCGTTTAGGCCCGATCCCAGTGGGATCGGGCCTAAACGGGCAGTCAGACATCCCTTGAGGGGTCCCAGTTTGGAGAGGGTTCAGGCTGGGCTGAAGGACACCCCCCACCTCCCGTGCACGAATTTCATGCACTGGGCCTCTAGTAAAAGTATAAAAAAAAGAAAGGAGACAGTAACACCTACATATATATCTCTAAAAATTACATTTTAGTTTAGTTGTTTTTTTAAAACTCTATTTGATGAGAATGGCAATCATGTATCCTTTTTGCCTAGCTTCTGTATTTCAGCATTACATTTAAAAGATATATTTATGTTGTTGAATTTGCTATAGTTGCATATAGTCTATTCATTTTCAATGCTGTATAGTATTTCATTATATGGATATGTCACATTTATATCTTACTGTTGGGATACGTTTGGTGTATTTCCAGCTATGAACGTTCTTTTACTTGCTTTCTAGTGTACAAATGTAGCAGTTTCTCTATATGTGGGAATGTTGAGTCAAAGGCAATATAATCTTCATTTTTACCAAATAATGTTAAATAGTTTTCCAGCAGTATATTCAAGTTTCCATAACCACATTCTTACTAACATGCAGTATAGTTAAACTTTAACAATTTTTGTTAGTCTGATGTATATTAATGGTTATGGGAGTTTGCATGTTCTTGATTACTAATGAAATTGAGCATCATTTTTATGTTGTTTATTTTTTTCCGTTTGAACAATTTTGTTTCCATTTTTTTGTGTTTAAATTTTTGCTCATATGTCTACTATATTGTCTTTTTAAAATCTATTTATAGAATTCCTTTTATATTCTGGATATCAGTTTCTTTTTGTGTTTATACATTGCCAATATCTTTCTCTATGGTTTATAGTTTTTTATTTTATTTTATGTTTTTCTGGGAATTTGGGAAAACTTTCTATTGTTTTACTTTTTTTTATTGATTAAGGCATTACATATGAGTCCTTATTCCCCCATTGCCCTGCCTCCGCTCCCCTCTCCCCCACTCATGCCCTCACCCCCTGGTGTCTGTGTCCATTGGTTAGGCTTATATGCATGCATACAAGTCCTTTGGTTTATCTCTCTCCCTTACCCCCACCCTCCCCTACCTTCCCTCTGAGGTTTGAGCATCTGATCGATGCTTCTCAGACTCTGGATCTGTTTTTGTTCATCAGTTTATGTTGTTCATTATAATCCACAAATGAGTGAGATCATATGATATTTATCTTTCTATGACTGACTTAGTTTGCTTAGCATAATGCTCTCCAGTTCCATCTATGCTGTTGCAATTGGTAAGAATTCCTTCTTTTTTACTGCAGCATAGTATTCCATTGTATAGATGTAGCACTGTTTTTTAATCCACTCATCTGCTGATGGGCACTTAGGCTGTTTACAAATCTTAGCTATTGTAAATTGTGCTGCTATGAACATAGGGGTCATATATCCTTTATGATTGGTGTTTCTAGTTTCTTGGAGTATATTCCTAGAAGTGGGATCACTGGGTCAAATGGGAGTTCCATTTTTAGTTTTTTGAGGAAACTCCATACTGTTCTCCACAGTGGCTGCACCAGTCTGCATTCCCACCAGCAGTGCACGAGGGTTCCTTTTTCTCTGCCTCCTCTTCAGCACTTGTTGTTTGTTGATGACAGCCATTCTGACAGTTGTGAGATGGTACCTCATTGTTGTTTTGATTTGCATCTCTCAGATGATTAGGAATTTGAGCATGTTTTCACATGTCTCTTGGCCTTCCTTATGTCCTCTTTCGAATTATTAGACTTAATAAATGGATTCGGCAATGTAGCAGGATACAAAATTAATGTCAAGAAATCTATAGTATTTTTATACACCAAAAGTTAACTTACAGAAAGAGAGATTTAAAAAAATACCATTTACTATTGCACCAAAAAAAAAATTAAGAAACTTAGGAATAAACTTAACTAAGAAGGTAAAAGACCTGTACTCGGGAAACTACATGGCACTGAAAAAAGAGATAGAGGAAGACATAAACAGATGGGAGAACATACCGTGTTCATGGATTGGTAGAATCAACATCATTAAAATGTCCATAATACCCAAAGCAATCTATAGATTCAAATACCAATGGCAAATTAAAATACCAATGGCATATTTTACAGACCTAGAACAAACTCTCCAAAAATTCATCTGGAATGAAAAAAGACCCCGAATAGCTGCAGCAATCCTGAGAAAGAAGAACAAAGTTGGAGGGATCTCAATACCAGATATCAAGCTGTATTACAAAGCCACTGTCCTCAAAACTGCCTGGTACTGGCACAAGAACAGGCATATAGATCAATGGAATAGAATAGAGAACCCAGAAATCGACACAAACCACTATGCTCACTTATTATTTGATAAAGGAGGCAAGAGCATACAATGGAGTCAAGGCAGTCTCGTCAATAAATGGTGTTGGGAAAATTGGACAGATACATGCAAAAAAAAATGAAACTAGACCACCAACTTACACCATACACAAAAATAAACTCAAAATGGATAAAGGACTTAAACGTAAGATGGGAAACAATAAAAATCTTAGAGGAATCCACAGGCAGCAAAATCTCAGACATATGCCGAAGAAATATCTTCACCGATACAGCTCCTAGGACAATGGAAACTAAAGAGAAAATTAAAAATGGGACTACATCAAAATAAAAAGCTTCTGCACAGCAAAAGAAACCATCAACAAAACAACAGGAAAGCTCGCTGCATGGGAGAACATATTTGCCAATGTTATCTCCGATAATGGTTTGTAGTTTTATTTTCTTTCTAGTTCTTTAGACAAGCAGATGTTCTTAATGTTATATAAAAGAATTTTATCAATTGCTTTCTTCATGGATAATTTTGTGTTTTATTTAAGAAATCTTTCTTTACCCTAAGATCATATAGATATCTCTCTTTATTATTTTTAAAAGATTTATAATTTTACTATTTTCATTTTGGTCTTGAATCTCTCTGTGATTGATTTTAGTACATTGTGTGAATAGGTCCGATTTTATCTTATCTTACATGGATATCCTATTTTCCCAGCACCATTTACTTAAAAAACTGCCATGTTTTCACTGATAGTGCTACTTCTGTTATATATGAGTGACTGTGATAAAGTGGCCTATTTCCAAGCTCTCTGTCACTGGGTTAGTACCACACTCTTTTATTTATTTGAGTTTTGAAATAAGTTGTGATATCTGTTAGATCAAGCCCCCGTACCTTGTTCTTTTTCAGAAATGTTTTGTCTATTCTTGACCTCTTGAAATCTATTATATATTTCAGAATAAGTTCGTCTAACTCTACAGTTTGTCTAACTGTTGAGATTTTGTTTGCAATTGTATTTAATCTATACAGTAGGGGAGAATTGACATCTCTAAAATATAGAGATTTCATCCCATGAATATGTTTTCTAGTTCTATTTATTTGGCCCTCTTTAATGTTTCTCAGGTTTATCAGTTTCTCTGTAGAAGTCTTATACCTATTTTTATAGATTTATGCTTAGGTACTTTATATTTTTGATACTCTCTATACCACTTTTAGTTCTTGCAGGAAAAAAATTTTATATTGATTGTTGTATCCTGAAATCATGCTAAATTCTCCGCATTAAAAAAAGAAATTACCTGTAGTTTTTTTGGATTTTATATGTACATAATTCTTCCGAAAAGACTGGCAGTTTTAATTTTTCCTTTTGAATCTTTGCACCTTCTATTTCTTTTTCTTGCCTTATTGTACTAACTACAACCTCAAATGCAATGTGAATCACAGTAATAACAATGGAAAATTTTATCTTATTTCTATCTCAAAGGAAATGGTTTCACCATTTCCTGTGACATACACCAATAAGTTATATTTTATAGCTACCCTCTAAATCAGGACTTGGCAATCTATAGCCCATGGGCCCAATCTTGCCTGTCACCTGTTTCTATAAACAAACACATTTTATTGAAACACATCCTCGCCCATTAATGTCATTATTGTCTACAGCTGGTTTTGTACCACAATGGCAAAGTTAAGTAGTGTGACAGAGATCAAATGGCCTGCAAATATTTACTGAAAATATTTACTGTCTGGCTCTTTAATAAGACAAAGTTTGCCAACCCTACCAGATTAAGATGTTCTTTCCTACTCTTTTTTTGCTAAATACTTTTTTTTTTTACTACAAATAAATATTGGGTATTATTAAGTGATTTTCCTGTATTGAGTAAATATGACAATGTAAAAAGTTAAATTAATTGTCTTTCTCATGTCATGCTAAACTTATATTTTTTGGAATAAATCTTCCTTTATTAAACTATACTATCCTTTAAAAAATATATTTTTGGATTTAATTTGTTACTACTACTTTGTTGAAGCTTTTTTGGATCTTTGTTTATAGTTAGGTTGACCAGTAATTTTCCTCTCCCTTATTGTTCCTTTAGGTTTTGATATCAAAGTTAATGCTAGCTTCTTAGAATAAGTATGTGTTTTACTTGGATAACTGGCCAATAGAACTATTTGTGCTTG
Source organism: Myotis yumanensis (assembly GCF_028538775.1). Classification (NCBI taxonomy): domain Eukaryota; kingdom Metazoa; phylum Chordata; class Mammalia; order Chiroptera; family Vespertilionidae; genus Myotis; species Myotis yumanensis. The sequence continues at coordinate 184,121,812 of NW_027223754.1, read as the reverse complement.
GAGTTCAGTTGTGGGAAGACTTTTCATTATTGATTCAGTTTCTTTCATGGCTGTAAGATTATTCATATTTCCTCTTTCTCCTTGAGTCATAGTTATATTTTTCTGGGAATTTATCCATTTGTTCTAAATTTATACTCATTGTAAAAAACTCTTCATAGTATCCTCTTAATATCTTAATATCTGCAAGATGTTCTTTTGGTCATTTCTAGTATGGGTGTGTCTTCTTTCTCCTTTACTTGTCTACTAGTGGTTTATCAGTTTTATTTGTCTTTTCAGAGAACTAACTTTGGCACTGATCCTTTTTCTATTGTGTGTATGCTTCCTAGATCACAAATTTCTCTATGAATATTTAGTCTGTCTTCTACTTTCTAGAGTTTAATTTGATGTTCTTTAATTTATTAAAATGAATGTTTATCTAATTTTTTCTAGTTTTTCTCTCCCCCCCCAAATATATGCCTTTAAAGACTATTTCTTTAAAATCAACATGTCCTTACTTTTGATATCATCTATTTTAATTTTCCTTTATTTATTCTATCTTTTTTTTATTTCTAACACTCTTCTAACCCATAGAGATTTTCTGATATTAAAAACTACTAATTTATAGATTGTGTTGTGTTCATAATGCTTTCTTCATATGATTTTTTAGACTCAATATAAGGTCAATGATTGTTCCATGTGAATTTGTAAATGTATATTCTGAGTAGATAGAGGCAGTGCTATGTACATCTATTAAGTTGTTTGTAAATTTCCTTATTCTATTATTTTATATCATTAATTTGCTTGTTCTATCAATTATTGAGAAAAGTATGCTAAAGTTTTCCACTACAATTGTGGATTTATCTATATTTCTTTGTTCTGTTAATTTTTGCTTTAAATAATGGAGGCCATATCTTTATAGAAAAACTAGAGAATAAAGGAGGTTTGGTTGTTGTTTGTTTGTTTTTTAATCTTTATAGAATGCTCTGGAAAACCTTAAAGCAGAGGTTGAGGATTTAAGATGATAATGATAACTCCTTTAATTGTTCAAAATGGTTTTACATATACTCTTTCCTTTCATATTTATCAGATCTGTGTATTAAGACAGACATTATTACCAAACCTGATGATACTAAGGCAAGAATATCACTCTAAATCATTAACAACTTAATGACTGGATCAGGTCCAAGAAAATGAATTGTTGTATTTTTTCTTTTTCTTTAAAATATATTTTTTTATTGATTTCAGAGAAGAAAGGAGAGAGAGAGAGATATATATAGAAAGAGCTATGATGAGAGGGAATCATTGATTGGCTGCCTCTTGAATGCTCCACACTGGGGATCAAGCCTGCAACCCGGGCATGTGCCCTGACTGGAAATCAAACTTTGACCTTCTGGTTCATAGGTCGATGCTCAACCACTGAGTCATGCTGGCCAGGCAAGAAAATGAATTTTTAGAATCATTTCCCAAGCCTGTTCTAACCCTTTTCCCTTAGCACACTCTGATCCAGGCCTTCTGGACTTCTTGCCATGTCTTTAACTCACCAAGGGAATTTCACTCTTGTCTTTGAACTCAGTGCTCACACTTTACTTGGGCAGGTAGACCTCTGTTCATATGTCAGCTCCTCAGAGAGGTTTTCCCTGGTCATTCCAATCACACTCCATTCTCTTAGCCTGTATTATTCTTCAAAGCATTTAATACTATCTGATCATATGTTATCTACTGGAATATGTAGTTATCATCTCTCTTCCCTGTAATATATAAGCTCTAAGATGCTAGGGTCTGCATTGAATTCACTGCTATAATTCCAGGGTAATTGCTGACACATCATAGATATTGAATACTTTTTGGTTGAATGAGTGAATTAATCTTTTTTAAAAATATGTTGATCAATCAAAAGTAGTTTGATTGATTAAAAATAATTATTGAGAATTAAGGAATTCTTTTCAGCATGATAGAGCAGTGGATACATGCAAGAATAGATTGCTAACTTTAGTTTATAATCTAGTTGGGGATACAAGATATATACAAATGATAGAATCTTCAAATGATATTAAAAATGGTGATACAAGAGACATCACAGCATGTATAATTAATAGGCAAGTATATTATAATAATAAATGCTGTGAATTCAATGGAAGGAATGTCACTGGAATCTTAGTATTACAGAAAAACAATGGAAATATGAAAGAGATGGGTCCATTATTGGTTGATCAAGAATTTTCTGTAAATGGAAGCAAAAGAAAGAAAGAAAGGAGACGTTTATAATCATTAAGAAGAGAGATTAACCAGACCTCATTTATTTCCTCCACCAGGCTATGAGTAGCTACCTCTAGGACAAAGTCTGTATCATATTCCTATCTACTTTTCTTGTTTAATCTGGTTATGTTTATCTCCTAATTTTTTCGTCTTTCTTTCTTTCTTTCTTTCTTTCTTTCTTTCTTTCTTTCTTTCTTTCTTTCTTTCTTTCTTCCTTTCTTCCTTCCTTCCTTCCTTCCTTCCTTCCTTCCTTCCTTCCTTCCTTCCTTCCTTCCTTCCTTTCTTCCTTTCTTTCTTTCTTTCTTTCTTTTGTTGCAAAAAGCTTTATTGTTTCATTTGGTCCTATGCATGGGGGAGGCTTCAGGTGGTTAAAAGAATGGCTAGTAGTTTTGGGAAGAGACTCAGGTAAAAGCCAGACACCAGGGGATGCAGAGGGGCTTCTCAAAGACCTCTGGGCTCCAAAGGCTCCTAGTCCTGCTTGAGGGTGAGCCTTTGGAAGAGATACTCTCCTGCGGAGGTGAGTCAGGTGTCACCCATCTTCTTGATGAGTTTCACCCCCTCACCCTGGAAGTGGTTCTCTAGGAGTCACAGGATGAGGGTCTGCGTGGATAGAACCCAGGGCCTGCAGCTCCAGAAGGGCCTGGTTCAGGCTCCTCTCCAAGGCCAGGGCGGCTTCCATGGCCCTGAGTTTTACCCACTCATCCTGGGAGGCCCCAGCGCGGCCTGAAGAGAATGTGGCCGCTCCGCGCTGGTTTTGCAACTTTAAGAGACTCTCAGCGCCCTCGTGCTTCTCTGCATCTTCCTGGTTGAAATAGTAGCACAGAGAGAGGTAGGTGCGGGAAGCCTGCAGATGCAGGCTGGCCAGAGGGTTGATCGGTTGACGGCAGCCTCCACCTCGGTGGAATAATTCTGATGAATTTGGGGGCTCATGGTTGTTCAGCAATAAGGAGTTAAGGCAGAAAACAAACTGGTGTGTTGGCTGGTTCCGGAGGTGGTGACTGGATAAAATGCAGGAGAGTGACCGGAGGCTGGAAGAAGGGGCGTTCCTGGGTCTGTTCCGTCCAAGCATGTTAAAGCAAGAGACAGATCCAGGATGGCCGAGGGCACTGCCTATCTCCTAGTTTTCTACACATGATAGTTAACAGGAATTCAGTACTTGGAATTCAAAGTCATATATTGTAGAAAAAAAAAATCCCCTAATGAAAAAATATTTTAGATATTCAGTGGCATGTGAGTAGAAAGATTTATTTTGTCCCTTATTATTACATAGTCTTCATCACTTTTGACTAGAAGATTAGTAGTTCCCAGAAAAATAAGGATTCTTACATATTTTATACCTTAAAATAAAATTCTATCCACCAATTTTTCATTATTAAATAAATTCATAAGAAGAATTCCATCATCAATTTCAGCAAACTCTATGGCTTGAAATATTTTAGCTGGTTGAACTCTAAATTATATGTTGGCATGAAGATAAAGTTTTCTTTAAAAACTGTAAGCAACTAAAATACTGCATTTTTAAAATAAATTGACCAAAATCCCTCTCAGCTTTTATTTTTCATTTGACCTAAGGATGTATCTGAAACTGTCAGGGCTGCTGATTCCTTAGGGAAGAAGCTGATGCTTACTGAGTTCCATGATCTCCTTTTCTATTTATGCTATTAGTAAAAATGCAGCTGTCTTGTTAAAGTTCTTCATGGTGTTTATTTCCATGTATATACCAGTGCCATGCAATTTTGTAACTTTGTTCAGATCTTTCTCTGGAGATTTCAAATTAATTTTCTAAATTTCTGCTCCCTATACCCTTTTGGTATTCTGCAGATACCTCAAATATCTCAAACTGAATTCATCCTCTTCCCAGCAGACCTTCTGACTCCTTACCCACTGTTATCCCATCTCAACTAATGCCACAGTCAAACACAAAAGGCACAGTTGGAAATGTGAGTTTTCTTAACTTTTTATATTCACAAAATGTTACCAATGTTTTCCTTAAATATGTCTTGAAATATTTTTCCCTTAAGTATTTCTTAAATTTCCTCACCCTCACTCCCACCATTACCACTTACTTGCGTTATTTTTGTATTGCTCTATTACTTTTAAATGAGTCACTTAACTATATTTTGCTTCAGTTTTGTCATCTGTAAAATGCAAATAGTAATACCTTGTAGTATTACCTTGTAGGATTTACCTTGTAGGAATTTTGTGAACATTGAGTGAATATGGGTTGTCTGCTTAAAACGGAGCAAGTGTTAAAGTTGATTATTATTATTACTATTACTACCAACACAACTATATTCTGGTTCTGATCAACCACTCTCTGGATCATTTCATCAGCATCCTAATCTTCAGCAACTATTCCTGCTGTCAAACTTGACTTTTTTTTAATTTTCAAAATTGACTTTGACAGTACCATCAGGTTACTCTGTCTAAATCATAAATTGGATCCTTTGGCCATGCTGCTTGTAATACTTCGGTATCTTGTCCAAAAGATAAAGTTCATGTTTCTTATCCTAGTACAAGTCCTTCCATGAAGTGTCCTGATCTGCTCCACCTCTGACCTCACCATGCTGTGTCTTAACTTTCTTTCTCCACCAATCCTGACCTGCTAGAATTCTCGTGCCCATGCACATTGTATCCTCCAAAGTGCCTTTGCTTATGCTGCTTGTGATCATGAAATGGTCTGTCTCCTCTCTTTTACCCACTTCCTTTGGCTAAATCAGCTTTGAAGGCTCACTAGATGACTTAGTTTCTCCCCCAGGCATTGCCATAATCTTCCTACATAGGCTGGCATAAGAATGCACCTCTGAGTTTCCCTGTCCCTTCTGGGTAGAGAACAGATCATCTAAGAAATTTCTTTCTCTCACAACAAATCATATCATATCTCTCTCTTGCTCAAAACCCTCCTATAGCTTCTCTGTGTGAATAGAACATGATCTAAATGCAATATCATGTTTCACAAGGTACCCAGTCTTTGCCTCTGAATCATTGCCTATGATTGGCACCAAAGTCACCACCATCTACCACTGGCTCCTCATGATCACCAGCCATACTTTCCTCCTTTGTCCTTTAAGCATATAAAGCTTTTCCTGCCTCAGGGGCTGTAGCATTGCTGTGCTTGGATGCTCACTTCCCAAATAGTCACATGACTGCTTTCTTCTTATTCAGATCTCATTTTAAAAGTTATAACTTCTAAGTGACCTTCGCTAACTCTAGCTACAATACTCTTCCTCTTCTCTGTTCTTTTATTTCGATACTCTGCCCCATTAACACTTTATAAAACTCAGCGCTCTTTGAAATATGAAATTCTTACATATTTATTTGTTGACAAAGTTATTGTCTGTCTCTCCCACTAGAATGTAAGCTCCGATGAGGGCAGGGACTTTAGCAGTCTTGTGCACCCAGAGTCCCTAGCTCCTGGAAGTAGTAGGTGCTTAATAGTTGCTGAAAGAATGAGCAAGCAAATAAAACCTTACAGATGTCAATGTAGTCAAGTTTCAGTAAATGGTGTTTCAATTATAAATAAGTAAATGATTGGGATTGTATTCAAATTCTTAATATAAGTTTTCAAGTTTGTTGCTGTATTTCTTAATTAGTTTTACCATATAATCTTTTTAATACATGAAGTCAAGATCTAGCTTTTCAGTTAATCTTGTACTGTTTTCTCTTGCATCTGTCTTTGATGATCTTCACTCACTTTCAATTATTATTATATTAGAGGCCCGGTGCACAAAAATTTGTGCACTCGGGGGGGCGGGGGGCAGTCCCTCAGCCCGGCCTGTGCCCTCTTGCAGTCTGGGACCCCTCAGGGGATGTCCACTTGCCAGCAGGGAGCAGGCCTAAGCTGCAGTTGGACATCCTTAGTGCTGCTGAGGAGGCGGGAGAGGCTCCCGCCACCACCACTGTGCTGGCAGCCGTCAGCCTGGCTTGTGGCTGAGCAGAGCTCCTCCTGTGGGAGTGCACTGCATTGAGCGTCTGCCCCCTGGTGGTCAGTGTGTGTCATAGTGACCAGTCATTCCCAGTCATTCTGCTGTTAGGGTCAATTTGCATATTACCCTTTTATTATATAGGATAGAGGCCTGGTGCATGGGTGGGGGCCGGCTGGTTTGCCCTGAAAGGTGTCCCAGATCAGGGTGGGGGTCCTGTTGGGGTGCCTGACCAGCCTGGGTGAGGGGCTGAGGGCCGTTTTCAGGCTACCCACACCCCCTTCAGGATGTGGGTCCCTACTGGGGTGCCTGGCCAGCCTGGGTGAGGGGCTGATGGCTGTTTGCAGGCTGGTCAAGCCTCCCAGTGGGGACCCTCACCCCATGGGAGTGTGGCCAGCCTGGGTGAGGGGCTGAGGGCTGTTTTCAGGCTGGCTACAGCCCCTTCAAGGTTGGGGTCCCTACTGGGGTGCCTGGCCAGCCTGGGTGAGGGGCTGATGGCCATTTTCAGGCTGGCCACGCCCGTGGGCTGGAAGCAGGTATCTGGGATTTATTTATCTTCTATAATTGAAACTTTGTAGCCTTGAGCGGAGCTCAGGGCTGGCCAGGGGCAGGCGGGAAGCTTGGCTTCCTCCATTGCCGGGGGTAACCCGAGCCTCCTGCTCTCTCCAGCTCCATGGCTGCCGCCATCTTCGTGACGGAGTGAGGGAGTGATAGTTAATTTGCATATTACTCTTTTATTAGATAAGATTTTTCACTTTGAAGGCTTTGCTTTTAATTACTCCTAAATTTTCTTTATATAAGTATCTGACTGAATGTGCTTTTTTTTAGCATAATTACAGTTTCACTCTTTCTTAAAAAAATATTTTTATTAATTTCAGAGAGGAAGGGAGAGGGACAGAGAGATAGAAACATCAATGATGAGAGAGAATCCTTGATTGGCTGCCTCCTGCATGCCCCTACTGGGGATTGAGCCTGAAGTCCGGACATGTACCCTTGATCAGAATTGAACCCAGGACCCTTTAGTCCTCAGGCCAGTGCTTTAGCCACTGAGCTAAACCAGCAAGGGCACAGTTTCACTCTTGATCTCTCTTTTTGTGCATGAAAAAAAGGACAGTACACAGTACTGCTTTAGTTATGTTTGCAAGCAATGCAGTTTGCTCTCAATTGTTACTACATTCTAATCTATTCTATATGCACCTTTCTTATTTGGTTCAACTATCCACCTGACTCTACATATGTAATAACATTCTAATTAGTAAGTGACATCCAAAGCTGGTCATTCGCCAAACTCTGAAAAAGCCAAAGGTTGGCATCCTCCACATCCCCTCTCAGCATCTTTCCCATTTTTCTTTTATGTTTCCCAAACTTATGATATAACCCAGATAAATACTTCCTCCAAGCTGTCTGCTAAAATATTTCTTTCTAAGGTGAAAGAATGATGTATTGCCTAGGACATTTACATTTTGATTGGAAATTTTTAAAAGATGGAATGCTGTCCTGGGCCAATTGAATATCCTATTGGTAGAATTTAAGGCACAGATACTAGGAGATATATTGATGCATGGGACACTTCCTGAAAATCTCAATCATAATGCAAATGTATTTATGGGGCTGGCCCACAGTTTTATCCGTCAAGAAGCTCTGAAGCTTGCAAAGTTTAAGAGCATAGCCAGGTTCCATTATCTTGCTCCTTTCTATAGTGTACCAGGGACACAAGAAAGATTCCAGAGAACAAGCAAACAAAAAGACACAATTTCTTTGACAAAGAAAACTTAGGTAAAAACCTGGAAGTGTCTTTCACACTACATCCACCTCATCCAATTTTTAATCTCAAAGAAAATCAATCAATTCAAGACATATTCATCCCCCAAATATATCTTGAATTGATTGATTTTTCTCCCATGTCTTTACCACTTTCTTGCTTTAGTCTAATACATCACCATGTCTCCACTGTACCACTGGAAGAATTTCTTAATTGGTCTCCTTTCTTCTACTCTTATGCCCCTGCAATCCATTTTGCACACCAATAATCAGTGATTTATTTAAAATGCAAATAGGATCATGTAATGCCCTTTCTTATCATCGTTCAAAGGTTCCACTTTGCACTTTGGATAAAATACAGATCCTTAGCATTGCCTTCCCGGCTCTGCAGGCTCTAGCCCCTGCCTCTCCACCAGCCTTATCTTGCACCATTTCTTGTTGTTCACAACCTGCAGGCACATCTGGCTTCATTTCAGCCCCCAAAACACCTCCTTCCTGAATCAAGACTTTTCCTCTTGCTATGGTTCTTCTGATGGGATCACTTTTTACTCAGTGGCTTCAGGCCACTTACTCAGAAAACCTTCCTAGATATTGTACATGCCTCCCTGTGTTACTATGTCTCATTTAAGATAGCACCTGATCTTCCACAGCAATGACCTCATTGGTAGTTATGTAGTATAACTGTTTATTATTTACATGTCTCCCAAGAAGACTGGATTAGATTGTCTTTTGTTTTGCATTTAGCTCTTTTTTTGAGTTTATCATGTCTTTTATTTTTTAATTGGAGTATAATTATCATACAATATTATAATAGTTTCAGGTGTACAACATAGTGATTCATATATCATGAAGTGATCATCACAGTAAGTTTAGTTACCATACAAAGTCAGTGCAATATTATTGACTATATTTCCCATGTTGTATATTATATCCCCATGATTGATTGATTTTATAACTAGAAGTTTGTAACTTTTGGCTGAGGCTCTCTTGAGGGATACTTTTGTGTGTTTATTTTAACACTCAAACTTACTTAATTGTTTTTCTGTTTACCACACTAAACTGTAAGCTACACTGTTGGTCTTTTGTTCATTTGTGTAATATATCACCAATTTCTTTGCAGATAGTAGTTACTCAATAAATGATGGTGAGTAAGTAAAATATACTTTGGTGGATGATTGTCTGATGGCCAGATGATTAAAAGAGCACAATATGGAAACCAGTGAGATTCTAAAGGCTTAAATATGCATGTATGTGGTATATACCTATACACATGGGATGGCATACACTTGAATTTTAGAATAATACCAATTGCATATAACTTAATTCTTTTAAAGAAAACTAGTTTTTTAAATGCAAAATCATCTGTGATTTAAATTTATGCTTTCTTAACTCATTCAGTGAGTAACAATTCACATACCACTTTTTTTATTTTAAAGGTAGAAAACTTTAATCCTACCTTGGATTTCCATTTTTGTTTCAGCTCTACAGAAAAGTTATTTTACTTTATGTTATGCCAGAAAAAGGGAATTCAAGCAAGCAGATTAGAACAGACTTGAGCAAGATAATTCAGTTGCCAACTTTCCATTGGAGTGGGGTGTAGGAGAGAGAGAGAGAGAGAGAGAGAGAGAGAGAGAGAGGAGGATGAGGAAGAGGAAGAGGAAGAGGAGGAGGAGGAGAAGGAGAAGAACAGGAAGAAGAAGGAGGAGGAGGAGGAGAGCAAGAGGGGGAGGGGGAGGGGGAGGGGGAGGAGCAGAAAGGAGGTGAAGTAAAGGGAGTGGAGGAGAGGGGAGAGAAGAAGAGATGTGGGGAGGGGAAAGGAGAAGAGAGGACAGAAAAGAAGAGATATGGGGAAGATCAATATCAGATGATGTACTTTGGAGGAGAAAGAGCTTTTGAATGTCTGATAAAAAGTGCCAATTATTAGCTGTTTGACCCTAGACATGTCAGTTAATCTTTCTGGGTCTCAGTTCTTTTTCATTGGAGAAGTCATTCTAAACCCCATTAGAAGGACTTTTCTGCTCTTTGATTCTTATTTTCTCTATAGTGGTGGGAAAACCAGAAAGAGTATAACAGGCAAAAAAGAGTAGGAAAAGATGATTAATTGTTACAGAATGGAAAGATGCAGAAGAAAGTCATAGATGGTGAGTATGAAAAGGAAAGAATATGAGAAAGTAAGGATTCAGATTTTCCCCCTCCTCCAACTTATTTAACAAATATTTATTAGTGCTAATAAATACTTACTTAGCACGAGCCAGCTATTGTTCTAAGGCCTTCACAAAGATGAACTCATTTGATACTTAGGAGATAAGCACTACCATTACCCCTATTTCATAGGTGAAGAACTTGAGGCACAGAGAGGTTAACCAACTTAACCCAAGTCACATAACTAGGAAGGGCTGGGGCTGCATTTCAAACCCAGGAAATCTGGCCCCAGAGTCCATGCCTTTATAATTCCTTTTACTGTTAGAATTTGCTATACATTTTCCTCAATGAAAGTCTCCACATCAAAGACAAAAACTTATTGATCTGTAACAAAAATAATAAATCGCTCCAGACGTATTTAGGCTAACACATACCCTGTTTGTGTCTGTGTAATTACACTTTCTCACAAGCCTGCCACATTTGGTATCACTGTTTTCTTATGAACTCTTCAAGCAAGACTAATGCAAAATGGACAGGATTGTTCTTTGTTCAGCTGCAAACCAGGGGGCACAAAGCACAGAGGAGAAAGCCAGGCTCCAGAAACCGTGTGAAGGAAACGGACAAAGGCAAGCTCAGGCCGGGGGTTTGCATGTAGTCAGGAAACATTTTCATTCAGGTGTTTGTAAACATTAAACATTTTAAGTCTATATCCTATTTTCATTGCACCACCCTAATTAAAAAAACACACCACACCACTACCAAAAAAGCAAGACTATTAAAATAAAACAAAATTGTGGATTGGTTTTGCCATTAAGGGAACATTTCAAGTTTAAGCGTCATGTTGCTCTTGTACTGTAGGAGGCAGCAGCTCATTAATAAAACCTAGTTTCCCCCCTCCTCCTGCTCCGCCCCCCCCCCCCCCCCCCCCCCCGCTTTTTTGCAGCGTTGCTATTATGATTGCAATTGTCCCTTCTCTAAGGTAGCTTGGTTTCTATTCAGAAATTAAAGAACTTAAAGGTTTTGTAAATGGGTGGATCCAATAATTATTGCTGATTTATTTATGTAAAACTAAATTCTCCTTTCCTATTTTTTCAATCTATTGTTAAATTTATTTTCTTGTATTCATAACTTTTTTTTCAAATCCAATTTAATACCAAAATAGTGAAGTTTTTTTCAGATCACAAAGTCACAACTGATAACATTGCCTGGGACAGGTATTATAGCATGTGTGGTGGGAAGAAAAGGAGACTGACAGGACACCTCAGATTACGTTTCAGGTTCTGAAGGAGTGCTATTTACAGCCAAGAAGTGTCATGACACCTTGCTACCTTTTACAGATACTAAAACATGTTGCTGCTTCTTTGTTGGGGTCCAACCCCAACAGGTCTAGGGGTTCCCAAAGGTGTGGATGGGGTCGGCGAAGAAGGAATGACACGGAGACAGCGTTCAGTTGATCAGCATAGCGAGGTTCTCTAGCCAGGTTCTGTCCAGGATCTCCAGCCAGTTTCTATCCAGGTTCTCTTGCCATCTTCTCTCACTAGGTTCTCCAGCCAGGTTCTGTTGTACTCATAACTTTTAGAGTTTAACATGTTAGAGTTGGAAGGAAACTAGGAGCGCATTCTCTTGATTGAATTCTCCCATTTTACAGCTATGGAAATAAGACCAGGGTGGTGACATGTCTTGCCCAAGACAGACAGTGCCTCAGCCAGGGCTGGTGTTCAGATGTTTCACTACCGCTTCTGTGCCTTGCACTTGATACCAAGGTTAGGTGTTGACTTAGTCCGGGGTTCCAACCCCTGTAACATGCTCTAGAGCAGCGGTTCTCAACCTGTGGGTCGCGACTCCTTTGGCAGTCGAAAGACCCTTTCACAGGGGTCACCTAAGACCATCCTGCATATCAGATATTTACATTATGATTCATAACAGTAGCAACATTACAGTTATGAAGTAGCAACGAAAATAATTTTATGGCTGGGTCACAATATGAGGAACTGTATTTAAAGGGCCAGAAGGTTGAGAACCACTGCTCTAGAGTCTTCTCACCAAACAAAAACACACATCTCCTGCTACATCTTCCTTTATTTTCTTTCTTCCGGTCCAATTTGTTTTAGAAGATAGACATGAGTATCTGGGGAGTTAATGTTGATGTCTAGAGGGCTGTTCAGATTTGCTAAATTTCAAGCAATGGGATGTCTAGAGAGCCATCCATCATCGATGCTTTGAGGGCACGCTCGTGGAGAGAGAAGTCCTGACTGCTGGGGGCTAGAACTTCCCTTACCCCAAGGTTTTGCAGTCCTGCTGTCTGTCAGTGTGTGTTAGAACTCAGCCTCATGCCTCTGGTCCTGCTGCCCTGCTGCCCCCTTCTCCTCATCTTCTTTTAATATTTAAATATACATGTATTTGTATTAACATTGTTGTTCCTATATCTCTACTCTTAAGAATTAGAATTGGTATCCCTGGATAGACTCTGTATTTTTTCCTCTCTCTCGAGTTCCATTTTATGGATTCCTGAGTTTCCAAAATTCCTACATTTGCTTAATTCCTACAAATAAGCAAACACACAAAAAACACCTTACATTTCACTCATCAAAGTTCATTCAGAATGCCCTCCAGTGGTCGGCAAACTGCGGCTCGCGAGCCACATGCGGCTCTTTAGCCCCTTGAGTGTGGCTCTTCCACAAAATACCGGCTCTTCCACAAAATACCGACTTCTGCACATGGGCCACGAAGTTTCAATCACACTGTACATGCGCGCCCGCACGTGGTATTTTGTGGAAGAGCCACACTCAAGGGGCCAAAGATCCCTGTGTGGCTCGAGAGCTGCGGTTTGCTGACCACAGCCCTCGTCCATCGTAGTCTTGCCTTCCTCTAGCCTAGAGTATCTGCATTGATAGCTCTTCTGATACTATTTAATGTTCAAAGTCTGGCATCACCAACTAGATTGTAACCTTTTCCAGGACTTAGATCAGTCTTGCTCTGAGTATAGGTATTTATCTAGGGGATGAGCTCCCTACCCCTTCTTCTCCTAATCCTTCTTGGTACCACATTGAGGTACAAAATTACCACATTGCGATTAATTTGATTTATCAAATGTTAGGACAGTGATTGAGCACATTTACCAAAAAGTTAACATTTGCTAAAAGGTTGCCCAGGACTGTGGCCCCTTTTTCTTTCTTTCTTCCAGGTGGCAAGCTGACCTCAAGGGTAAGTTAAGTTTGGCCACCTACTCTCTTCATCAACAAGAGCCGGGGTAGGTGCCTGATAATAAAATTTAGTTTGGGAGTTAAGTGGGATGCTTCCCTTTAGGCCTTAAACCCACTTTATCATAGAGCACTGCACTGGGAGTTTCAGGCTTCAGCTGAGTAAAAAATAATACAGTGTCGTTTCATTTTGCCTTTGGGCTCTGCCATTTTCTCTATGAAATTCTAATAGACAGTGTATTAGGTGCAAGGCGGAATTTGGGCATTTTTAGAGTACTTTTTAAAAGATTTATCTAACTGGTTTTTAACATCCTCATATGCATTTTTTAAAATAACTGGAAGCTCGTACCTTTTGACTCCCTTCATAAATCCACCCATCCCCTGATGCCTTTGACAACCACCAATCTACCAATATGTTCTCTATATCATGAGCCTTTCTTTTTTTTTAGATTCCACAAATAAGTGAGATCATATGGTATTTGTCTTTCTCATGTTTCACTTAGCATAATGCCCTCAAGGTCCATACATATTATCGGAAATGACAAGATCTTACTCTTTTTAAAATTAATTAATTCATAGATGGACACTTAGGTTATTTCCATATCCTGACAATTATATCTAACTTTTTTTTTTTTTTAGAAAAGCAAGCAAAAATTTATTGACTACAGCAAAAATATACGTAGGAGAGTGAAACAAGGAAGGGCATAGAAGAAGCAACAGGAGAGCTTAGGCTGGGCTGCTTTGGCTCACTGGGAAGTCAGAGAAAAGGGGGAAAAAGAGGCCTTGGAGACAGGTTCAGGGGGTGAGCCCAGGATGAGCTGCTGCTGCCTATTGCATTCCTGGTTGCAAGTCTCATGGGGTCCCTTAGAGATTAGGGGGTACATGTCTGTGGGGGAGGAGAGGAGCAAGGAATGGCACAGGCGTGCTCCCTGGAGAGAGAGCACGCCTATACCTCACTTTTTAAATGAGAGTCAGGAGTATGGTAAATTCGGTTCAATGGATTATAGTAGAGACAAATATTCATAGTCACTAAGAAAATAAAGACTGACTGAACAGAGGATTGCCAAATTACCTACAAGCCCAGTTAATGTCCTAAACCCCAAAGTAACTACTAAGGCCAAAAAATTAACTTCTTTCTGCGGGTTTCATAGGAGTCAAGATTGTAGTTTTAATAGATTGTATCCAGAGATTTTTTGTTTATATATATATTTTTATTGATTTCAGGGAAGAAGGGAGAGGGAGAGACAGAAACATCAATGATGAGAAAGAATCATTGATCAGGCTGCCTCCTGCACGCCCCCTACTGGGGATTGAGTCTGCAACTCCCGCATGTGCCCTTGATCAGAATCAAACCAGGGACCCTTCAGTCTGCAGGCCAACGCTCTATTCACTGAGCCAAACCAGCTAGGGCTGTATCCAGAGATTTTGGAAACATTTTTTAAAGCAAAATCTTAAGCATGTGCAGAAGTAAAGATGTTAGTGTAATGACTTCCCCAGTACTTATTCCCTAACTTCAATAATTGTCAATCCACAGCTAACCCCATTTCTTCTACAGTCAATCCACTCCCTCCCAATACTGAATTATTTAAAAAATGTTCTATATCTTTGTTGATGACTAAATGAGTGCAATACAATGCACGCATTTAAGATGTGCGTTTGATCAATTTTGACATAGGTATACAGCCATGAAATCATCACTAAATTCCAGATAAAAAGGAATTTTCAGCATCCTCAAAAGTTTCTTCTGTCCCTTTGTAATCTGTTCCTCATCTGTCTCCAGACAACCACTGATCTGCTTTCTGTTTTAGGGTGATTTGCATTTTCAGAAATTCATATAAATTAAATCATATACTATGTACTCCTTTTCTGTACTTGGCTTCTTTCATTAAACATAATAATTTTGATGTCCATTTATGCAGTTGCGTATACCAATAGTTTAAAGTTTCATTATGTAAATATACAATAATTTATTTATGCACCTGTTGATGGACATTTGGGTTTTTTCTAGTTTTTTACTGTTAATGATAAAGCTGCTATTTGCATTCATGTACAGGTTTTTATGTCTTAAATTCTCTTGTGTGAATACCTAGTAGTAGAATGGCTAGATTATATGGCAAGTAATTGCTTATTTAAAATCAACTATCAAATTGTTTTTCAGAGTGACTGTATTAACCTACGTCCCCTCGAGTAATGTATGAGAATTCCCATTGCTTCACATTCCATCAAGACTCGATAAGATTATTTTTAAAAATTTAGTCACTCTAAATGAATATGTACTTTTATCTTATTGGAGTTTTAATTTGTATTTCCCCAATGATTAATGATGCTAAACATCTTTGCATATTCTCATTTTGTGAAGTTTATTCACATCTTTGGTTTACTTTTGAAATTGGGTAATTGTCTACTTATTATTGAGTTTTAAGAGTTCTTTAGATATTCTGGACCCAAGTCCTTTGTCTTATGTGTTTTACAAGTTCTTTTTTTTACAGTTGGCATTTTGCTCTTTCCATCTCTTAAAGGTGTCTTTCAAAGAACAAACATTTTTAATTTTGTTACAGCCTAATTTATCAATTTTATAATGGTTCTTGCTCTTTGTGTTCTAAGAAACTTTTGACTATATCAAAGTCTAATACATATTGCAATAATATGTACATTTTCATTGTTGCTGATTTCAAACTTAATTCTATTGTGATCAGAGAACATGCTTGCCAGGTTTTTATCTTTTTAAATGTATTGAGGAACTGTTTTATGGTCCTACATCATGATGAATATATCATGTACTTGCATACTTGAAAAAATATGTATTCTGCATTTGCTGATGAGATTGAAATGGGTATTGTCATATCCAAATTTGATTGTAGACTTGTACGGTTCTCCCTTTAATTATGTAGCTTTAGAGTCATACATATTTATGAATTTACATCTTTCCTTTATTATTTTTATCTCTGATAATACTCTTTACTTTGAAGTCTAGCTTATCTGATATTAATATAGGTACTTTAAGCCTTATTATTCTGACTTTTGACAGTAAATATTTTTTCACATCCAATTAATTTCAACATATTTATCTACAAACTCTCTCTTGAGATTAATAATTTATCAAACTATCTTGGTTAGAGCAAGGAAATGTGTATTTTGTAAAATTCTCCTAAGGTGATTCTAACGGTTCTTTCCCTAAATTCTGAAGTTAGAGCATGGATATTTTAAATTTGTCTCCTTTGATTGCTTATGGCAAAAGTGAGAGAACACAGAGGATTATTTTCCAGGGGGCAGTTATGGGCTTTCTTTTCATTTCAAGGGGAATAGAGAATCTTTTGGCTCCAATACTTAAGACATTGATGTGGCAGAACACAGTGCATTCAGTCATTTCCTTGAGGTCTTTTTCTTGTTTATGGTCTATAAAGTCATTAGAATAGTTGTTACTAAATGCAGTTCTGCTAAACAAACATAAGAAGCCACAGACATATGGCCTCTTGATTTTTCTTGGATGAGGGTGGAGGATGTCACCATGCCAAAAAAGGGGTGATGTATGAGGTAAAAATTATTTGGATTAAAATTGCAAATAGTATAATTGGTTATGTTTGAGGGAATTGATAAATTAATTGGTTTATTATTGGTAATGAACCAAGACATGTTCTAAGGACAGAGTAGCTCTGGCATTTTGAACAAGTCACTTGTCCTTTTGATTCCCCAGATTCCTCATCTCTAAAATGAATTGGTTGCACTAAAGCATAGCCTTCAAATGATATAGCAGAACTCTTCTTTGAATGAAACAGGAAAAGGAACTTGATCATGTCAAACAAGAGGAAGGGGAATCTGCCTTGTTTGAAGAAGGCCCAGGGCTGCCTGCTGGGCTCCCACTCCGCATTCCTGTCTTGAAGTTAGCTCCTAAGGCATCTTCAGAATGAAGGCTTTCCTCCTCCTGTTCTGATGTTACTGGATTCCCACTTGAGAACCACTGCTCTGAGTTCCCTTCAAGTTCCAAAATTCAATGAATCTTTTGCTTCTGAGCTGAGTAAAGTTGTAAGTTTACTTTAGGGTGGATGAAAATTCTACTGTTTATTTCTGTGCACTAATCAACAAATAAATATTCTTGAGGAGGAGGTATCTCCTCTTCTGTCTGAGTCTGATTTCTTTCTTTCTTTTTGAGGATATTTTCCCACTGATATTTAGAGAGAGAGTAGAAGGAAGGAGGAGAGACAGAGAGAGGGAAACATCGATGTGAGAGAGACACATCGATTGATTGCCTTCTCTACGTGCCCTGTCTGGGATTGAGGATCGAGCATGCAACTGAGGTACATGCCATTAACTGAAATCAAACCTGCGACCCTGTAGTCCACAGGCCAACACTCTATCCACTGAGCCCAACCAGCTAGGGCTGAGTCTGATTTCTTAATCTGTGTGCTGCCGCCACTAATATTTACTTCATCAATTATCTCCACTTTTTCCTGTATCTCTTGATTTTCATTGGTTTCTTTCACATGCTCAAACTTCTTTCACACCACTTTCTTCTCTCTCTTCCTAAAACAAATTTTTAAAAAACCCTTTCTACTGATGCTTCATCCTCTTTTAGTTACTACAGTAGAGAAAAAAATAATACTGTTTTTTGTCTCTGTTCCCTCATTTACTTACATCTTGATCCAAACAATTTGGCTTTCATTGTCACTCTTAAATTGAAAGGTTTTTTTTTTCTTCACTTAGTTTACCTTTTAATTGTCAAATCTAGTGGAAATTTTCTGGGTTTCTTTTTCTTAATACTTTTGATCATTCAACATTCTCTCCTTGTGATTTATTTACTGGTTTCTTTTGTGGAATCGCTTTCCACTTCCTCCTTTTAATATATTCTATTTCCCTTTGTCTTTGGCATCTTTACAAATAACTAATTTGTTCTGGATAATTGCATCAATGCCCAAGGCTCTATCTGCAACACATCTGTTGACAATTCGAAAAATCTGTACCTCTAAGCTCAAACCTCTTCCAGATTTCAAGACTACATTATCCAATACGGATGTCCCAAAAGGCACTTCACACTCAAAATTTTCATAGTAGAAGTCACCCTTTTCTTGCACATACTATGCCAGTTCTCAGTTTATTGCTTCTGATCTTCAAATCTACTCTTCATTTACTTTTCTGTGGTAATATACCTGGACCCTGTGACCATTTCTCAGCTGGCTTACTATCAAGCTTTGTCTTAAGAGAAGGTTGAAGGATTCTATGGGGGAAGGGTTTCTCTTCCATAACTCCTTCCCCTTGTTAGTCTCCAGCAGTACGTCTCCATGGGCAGCTTTGGCTCTGTACCCTGACAGTTGCTTTTGGGGAATTCAGCAGCTTGTCACCTCGCCAGGCATGGCTTCCTCCAGCACCCTGTAGATTGAGATCCTAGTGTGTTCTGCTGGTGTGACATCTCGGCGAAATACTTGGTCACCACTGGGCCATGGTTGTTCATCTCCATCAAGTTCTGGAATTCAACATGGATGGGAGGTAGAGGCCTCTTCCAGACCCATTGCTTCCTTGTTTTGCCCGAGCCCTAGAGGTAGTGGTTGCTCCCTGTATCTTCCATTTCTGCAGTCTTTAAAGTTCTCTTTGTCTGTTAGTAGCTTTTCCCTATTTTATTTAACAATTGTATGTATTAAATTTCCTCTGTTCAAATTACTGCATGATTTCTGTCTCCTCATGAGACCTAGACTCATACATAAAGCTGCTTCCTGCATTGCTCATCACAAGTGATCACTATGAGCATTCCTTCTCATTTCTAATATCTTCCAACCAGCAGGTCCAATTTATTCACTTTTTAAATGCCTTTCTGATGCCTCCTCCCTACTACCTCTGTCTGTGCTTGTTTAGATCCATATTATCTCACATCGGCTCCTTCTGGATATCCCTTCGTTTTCTCTGAACCCACCTCAGTCATTACACTGTCATTAAATATGTTGTAACGCATACATCTGATGTCTGTTCTCTCCTTTATATGATGTGGAATGCCCTTCCTGGTCAGATTCTACCTGGCCATTTAGCCTTACACAGTATTTTATCTCTCCTCCAACACATTCTTTAACTCTCAAAATGCTTATCGTTCTTATAACATTTTGTAGTTTCAACTTCTGTGCTTTGAATATCTGTGTTCTCTCTGAAATTCTTCTATTTGTCTGGAAAGCTCCTGCTCTCACCGTGAGCCTTCCTTAATTTTCCCAGACAGACATGGGTGATTATTTGTCTGGGATTCCACCATACTTTGTAAAATCTTCCAATAAAACAATTATTTTGTGGTATTGTAATTGTTCTTGGGACTGTCTCATTCAGTTTTGAGAATCTTAAGGAGAAAGATTTCCCATTTTTTTTTTCTTCTTCTTCTTCTTCTTTTTTTCTTCTTCTGTATTTGTGTCCTAAGAGTGCCTGGAGCCTTCTAGGCCTTTTATAAATATTTGCTGACACACTAAATGAAAAATGGCATTTTCATAAAGGGAATTTCAAAACCCTAATTCAAGTTTATTAACTTTCCTCATAGCAGACTGTTTTGACCCAAGTATTTTAGGAACTGAATGAGAACAAAAGCAGTAGTAGCTTTTATTTTATTTTTCCATCACTATTTATCCCCTCCATGCACTCTTCCACCTCCCCCGCACCCTGCAGTCACTACACTGTTGTCCATGTCCATGAGTTCTCTCTTTTCTTTTTTTTTGCTCAATATCTCCACCTCCATCCCCACTCCCATGCCCACCAGAGCTGTCTTTTAAAAATGGTATTTATTACTTTTCACTTCTTACCTTTCTGTACTCAGAGAACACAAAGGAGACAGAACTCGGCCAAAGCTTTTGTGTTATTGGAAACTCTTCTGGTCAGTTAAGGAAGAAGGTTGCCGAGTTCATCCACTTGATAGGCTGTATTAATTTTTTTGAAAAGTTAGTTAGAGCTGTAATCATTTAATTACTTGACATTTGTCAAAAAATTGCTGATTAGCCTTCTAGCAATTCCAGATATTTTAATGACTAACAGCAAAGTAAACAGAAAACTAGCACAGCATCTGTCCACATGGAAATTAGTTATTTGATATAAGCTTTTTCAACCAGCTTTCATGCAGACCATTTTAGCATTAGGAAGACAGTCTACATAGAAAGGCTACAAAATAAACAAATGAAAACAAACAAACAAACAAAAGCAACAAGGACAACTGGGCATGAGAAATTTCTTTATGATATAAAGAAAATAGGGAAAATCTTTGATTTTCAAGGTATTTAGTGCCTGTATTTGTTTAAAATGTGATCTTTTGTACTTTATTAATTTCTACTGCTTTAGCATTTAAGACATTATATAATTTTATTTTTTTGTGTATTTCCAATCATCTCCAAATGGTAGGCTTCTTTAAGATTGAAGAAATCATGTGGCTCAAATATGTGACATTTTCAGATGGGAGTGTTTGGGAGGATTACAGACAACATGATGGGTCCTGACTTCTTATAAGACACACTTGCCAACAAACAGCAAATGCAAAGCAGATTTTTAAAAAGGTGGTACCACTTTCCATCACTTACCTAGTACAGAGGTTCCCTTCTGGGTGAATCATTGTTTGTTTTTGTCACTGATAAAAAAAAGACTAATATATAAAAATCCTACTCTCTTAGTATATTTTTCTCTGAGTAAGAAATGTTTATTACATGGTATGCATGTATACATATATGTATGTGCCTGTATAAGAATGGGTCTCAAATCTCATGTGAATGAGAATTATTTAGTAATTTTGTTAAAAATCCAGATTTGTAGACCCCGTCTTTGTAAACAGACTCAGTAGCTTTGGTCTAGGCAGTGGTCGGCAAACTCATTAGTCAACAGAGCCAAATATCAACAGTACAACGATTGAAATTTCTTTTGAGAACCAAATTTTTTAAACTTCAACTTTATAGGTAGGTACATTGTTATTAACTTGATTAGGGCACTCCTAAGGCTTAGGAAGAGCCACACTCAAGGGGCCAAAGAGCCGCATGTGGCTCGTGAGCTGCAGTTTGCCCACCACGGGTCTAGTGTATGCAGATAATTCTGATGGAGGAGAACAGAAAAACATGTCTATGGACTAGAAAGGGGAAACAAAAGCTCTGATGAGAAAGAGAAGTGACCATCTAATTGCTTTTTGGACTAACAAAATGCCTTCGTGCTAGTCAAATGGATACAATTTGGGCTGTGTTCAGTTTTAGTACCACCAGTAGGAAAATAGGACCCCAGTCAGTTTCCTGAAGAGTTATTTAGTAAAAGCAGAATAATTCCAGAATCTTCCTTATGGGATTACCAAACAGTGATATCCAGCAATATCCCTACCTCTTTTTGGTCATGCTTATGATTAATTTTAAAATTGCAGGCCTTTTATGTTGTAACACCACCCATGTTGAACTTGAACACAATTGCTGTAGATTGACTTAATTTTGTTGCTCATATTTTGAGTTAATGCTTCATTATGCAAATTTATGAAGAATAAGACAAAATAACATTTTTTGAGTCAAGAAACCTGCACTCCTTTTAAAAAAAAAAGAGTTAAAAGAGTAAATGAAATCAAGTTCAAGGAAATGAACATCAGGGAAACATGAAGGTCACATGTGCTCTCCTTCTGGGAAGCTTCTCTGAGAGCCACGGCAGGAGCTCGTGGTTTGGAGACTAAAACTGAAAATTCATAGCCATACTCTGCACCCTCATCAGAGTTCAGAAGCATGCAGAGTCGAGGAATGATTTTTTTTGTTGTTGGCTGAGGACCAACATCCTGATGTTTTAAATGTACTTTAAAAATTAAAGACAGGGAGAGAAAGAAATAATGAGCAAGTTTTTGTAGACTGGTGAACAACTTTCCAGAAAAGTTTATGGTTCTATTCATCTCTCAGGAAAAGAGGTCTGAGAAGGAATGTTCTTCTCCATTTCTCTGCCATTTACTTTAAATATTAATATTTATACCTTTTAAGTAAATATTTTTATTGATTTTTCAGAGAGAGAGAGGAAGAGAGAGAGGGAGAGAGAGAGAAACATCACTGTGAGAGCAAAATATTAATTGGCTGCATGTCCCCTACCAGGGATCAAGCCTGCAACCCAGACATGTGCCCTGACTGGGAATCGAACTAGCAACCTTTGTACATGGGAAATACTCAACCAATTTAGTCACACTGGCTGGGGCTATACTTTTTATTTAGAAAAAATTCTTCAAGTCTCAGTTTCCCCATTTCAAGAAATATAAATTTCTAATCTAACCTCATTCTTCCTAAACCAATTAAGATATAATTCAACTCCACTCAAAAATAGCCCTCAGTAAAAGTATTTATTCCCTAGTACAGTGGCCAGAAAACGGCGGCTCACGAGCCACATGCAGCTCTTTGGCCCCTTGAGTGTGGCTCTTCCTAAGCCTTAGGAGCACCCTAATTAAGTTAATAACAATGTACCTACCTATATAGTTTAAGTTTAAAAAATTTGGCTCTCAAAAGGAATTTCAATCATTGTACTGTTGATATTTGCCTCTGTTAACTAATGAGTTTGCCGATCACTGCCCTAGTATAATAAGAGTATGCGAGAGTACCATCTACATTCAGTAAATGTGTTCATTTATTAATCAATCAAAATTTATTGAGTATTTACTATAGCTTCAATTCTGTGACTGTCACAAGGATGTAAGTATTTGTCTTTCCCAACTAATCTATACTTAGTTGGACATAAGTGTCATGAAACATAAGAAGTAGCTAATAGTTAACTAAAAATCAAATTGCCAAATACCAAATGACTGATCCCTCTGATAAGAAACCACTCTTGCTGAGAAGGGAAGGTCAGGGGAGCTCTGGGATATCCGAGAATACCTGGTAGAGTAGCAGAAAGCTTAACTTCACTTTGAAGTACAAATTGGAATTATATATGTAGAAAGAAGTTTGTGAGGAAGGCAGAGCATGGAAGAAGACTTTACAGATAGATGAAAAAATATGAGAATAAGGCTGAAATTTTATAAGTTGAGTCTAAATCAGCCGTGGGCAAACTACTGGCCCGTTTGAAATGAATAAAACTAAAAAAAAAAAAGACTGTACCCTTTTATGTAATGATGTTTACTTTGAATTTATATTAGTTCACACAAACACTCCATCCATGCTTTTGTTCCGGCCCTCCAGTCCAGTTTAAGAACCCATTGTGGCCCTCGAGTCAAAAAGTTTGCCCACCCCTGGTCTAAATAATTAGAGATGAAAACTTAAAGCTGGAGCAAATAAAGTAGGGGAGACTGAAGATAACTTTGAATACTAGGCTAGTGAGTTTGGAATCCTATATAATAAAAGGCTAATATGCAAATTGACCAAATGGTGAACAGCCGGTCACTATGATGCACACTGACCACCAGGGGGCAGGCACTCAATGCAGGGGAAGTGCCACTCAGCCAGAAGCCAGGCTGATGGCTGGTGAGCGTAGGGGTTGTGGCAGGAGCCTCTCCCACCTCTGCTGCAGGTGGGTGGTAAGGAGCAAGGGATCCAAGACTGTGACAGCCCTGAACTACGAGAGGGATGTCCTACTGCCAGGGGGATCAGGCCTAAGCCAGCAGGCAGACATCTCCCAAAGGGTCCTGGACTGTGAGAGGGTGCAGGCTAGGCTGAGGGACCCTCACCTCCCCTCAGTGCATGAATGTTGTGCACCGGGCCTCTAGTTTATTCCATAATAACTATAAAGAGTATAAAGATTTTTAAATATTGGAGTGATATAAATAGAATGGTGTTTCAGGAATGTGAATCTGGAAATCATATACAGGTTGCATTTGACCATAGCCATTAGAGTTAATTATTCTTCACTATTGTTTCCATGGCTCTATAAATACATATCTTTCATGGTAACACTATGAAACAGTTTCTTTAACATATATAGTGAATATTTATTGAGTGCTTACTATGTTGCAGGTATTCTTCTAGGAACTGCAATTACAGTGGTAAGAAAGATAAGTCTCTACCCTCATTAAGCTTACATTCTAGAGGGGGATCAGACTAGAATAAAATAAAAACACCATACAGAATTTGGCATAGATGCTTATAGTAATAAGTATTATAGTGGCAGGGTTGAAGGATGCAATTTATATGTGGGTAATCAGGAAAGGGCTCTCTGAGGATGGGGTGTATGAGTGTCCACCTGAGTGAGGAGAAGGAAGAGAGCATGAGAAGAATTCAAGGTTGGGTGTCCCAAGCTTTTGATTTTAGTCTCTGTGTGATAGGAATCAATTGAAGGAGTTTGTTTTGTTTATTTTTATTTATTTATTTAACAGAGTGACACAACTGATTTATACTTTAAGAAGATCACTCTGACAGTTTTCTTTTTTTTGAGAATAGATAGTATTTGGGGGTTGGATGGGGAACAAGAATGAAAGCAGAGAGAACAGTTTGGATGATATTGTAGAGGCGCATTGAAAAATAATGGGGAGGGGTCAAAATAGAGGTTAAAAAATGATAGGGTTGATAAGACTGGTTGATGGTATAATTGGAAAGACCTGTAATTTTATATTCTACAGTGGGATCCTTTTGAGCGTGAAAGGGGACACTTTAAAAATTATGCCAGGACAGGTACAAACAGGGACTGTCTCAGGCAAACTGGCATGGATGATGTGAGAGGGAAAAAGGAGAGCAACCAAAAATAATACATAGGGGAAGAGTAACAGGGCCACTTCTGGGATGGTTAGGGCCCTGGACAAATGTTTTTGTGGGGTTCTTTTCTATAGAAACAATTTGGTTAAAAATGTATTATAAAATTCATGGGTCCAGAAGAAATATAATGATTTATTGACGAAGATTTATAATAATGGGTGGAAAAGTGGTACTTTATTTATTGTCCAGTATGTGTGAATTCTTCTATAAAGTTTAGGTTCAACCTCTTCCTGTTCAGGTTCAGGAGCCATCATCTCCTCATGTTGTTTACCGTCAAATGTGCAATCTCTGGCTAATCTTCTACATCCTGCTATATTAATTTCCATAATAAATTATCACACACCGGGTGACTTCATACAACTGACAGTTATTCTTCTCACAATTCTGGAGGCAAGAAGTCTGAAATCAAAGTGTTGGCAGGTCAATGCTCCTTCTGAAAGCTCCAGAGCAGACTCTTTCCTTGCCTCTTCCTAGTTTCCAGAAATTTTCGATGTTCTTTGCCTTGTAGCTGCATCACCTCAATCTCTGCTTCTATGTTTGCATGGTCCGCCCTCCCACCCCCCGCTTTGTATTGCAGTGTGTTTTCTCATCTTCTTAAAGGGACAGCAGTCATTGCATGTAGCCCCCACCCCCACCCCCAATCCAATATGACCTTACCTTGACTTAACTAATTACATCCCCAAAGATCTTACTCGCAAATAAAGTTGCGTAGTGAGTTTCCAGGTGGACATGAATTTTGGGGGTATGCTATTCAGCCTACTACACCTACCAAGGGCTGGGGGGTTGGGAGAAATGGAGAGATGTTGGTCAAAGAGTAGAGACTTTCAGTTATAAGGTGAGTAAATTCTGGAAACCTGGAGTACCACATGGTGATTATAGTTAACAATATTGTATTACATACTTGGAATTTGCTAAGAGAGTAGATTTCAAGTGTCCTAATAAGAATGTGATATCTTTTGACATTGACCACATCATTGCCTTTTATGTGCCATCAGAAATGGGGAGGAGAGGCAAAGGGCTGACCAGTGCAGTGACAGGAGTAATTCTATCCACACAAGGAAACTCTGTCCCTCATCCTGTATGGCTTCAGGCTGACCTGGGAGAGCATGGCATTTACCACACTCACCACAGTCAAGGACATCAATTGGAAAGGGCTGTTTAAGTGTTGCAGGGCAAAGATCTTAAAATTTTTTCATGTAGATGCATGCAGATGCCCTCAGAAGAATATGGAACCTGTGGAAAGCATGGGGTGATCACTCTAAGTGCCAGGAGCGGATGAGAGTGAGCATAGGGTTAAGAACATTTGTTGCTAGTAGCAACACCTCTGCTATCTCCCCAGTACTCTTGGTCAGAGGCAGTATCATAGTTGAAGATGGACAGGCAAAAGCCTACACATGGGTCCCCACAACACTCAGGGGATTTTGAGTCTTGAGGTCTGGGGAGAAAATGTGGAATGGTAGGCAGCCTCTGAGCTAGCCTTCATTGATCCCCACCTTCTGATATTGATGCTCTTTAGTAATCACATTCCCATGAGTATGTGTTGGACTCACTGACTTGCTTCTAATGAATAGAAGTTTGGGTTATACAAAGACCATAGCTTCTGTCTTGGGTAAAGCGAGTCTCCTACTTGCCCTGTACATTTCTTTTTGAATATTGCAAACATGCCGTGGAAATGATCCTGAGAGTTTCTTCTTTACCAAGTTTGGGTTACTGAACACAAAGTGATTGATTAGACAACATGAGAGATCATTCATTTAGCAACTCTGATTCATTAAGAGTAGCCTTTAAAGATGGAAATAGGAACCTGAACCAGAGAAATTACCAGCCAAAAGTTTTATGGGATGAGAGGGAAAACAGAAATAAATAATTAAATATAACATATAACCATGTTTGTAATGACTATATAGGTTAAAGCTCACTACAGCAAACATTATTCTGATAGTTTCTGCCCACAGGAAATTTTGAATTCTAGCTTAGGGTGCATTTTTTCTCTTTTTTTTCCTTCCCCTGGCCTCCCCTACCCCGCAGTGTCTTGTGTCCATTGGTTATACTTATATGCATGCATACAAGTCCTTCGGTTGATCTCTTACCCGCACCCTCCCTGGCCTTCCCACTGTAGTTCGACAGTCTGTTGATGTTGCTCTGCCTCTGTATATATTTTTGTTCATCAGTTTATAATGGTCTTAATTATCCATAAATGAGTGAGATCACGTGGTATTTTTCCTTCATTGACTGGCTTATTTCACTTAGCATAATGCTCTCCAGTTCCATCCATGCTGTTGCAAATGGTAAGAATTCCTTCTTTTTTAACAGCAGCATAGTATTCCATTGTGTAGATGTACCACAGTTTTCTAACCCATTCATCTGCTGATGGGCACTTAGGCTATTTCCAGATCTTAGCTATGGTGAATTGTGCTGCTATGAACATAGGGGTGCATATATCCTTTCTGATTGGTGTTTCTGTTTCCTTGTTAGGGTGCATTTTTAATGTACTATTACAGTGCCAGATAAAATTAAGTGCAGCTAGTTAATTTTAGGAATTCCATATTGTTAATTGATATAGTGTAAAATAGAAACATGGAATTGTAATAGGTACTATTATTATTTTGCCATTTAATGCCATGAGTAAAATTAGTTAAAATTAAACAATAAGTGTGAAATTCAAAAACATTATTTGATATTATTCCTAATTGACCTTGCTGTGATAGAAATAAAAAGGACACAAAAAGGACAATATTAGTGAAGATAATAAAAAGTTTTATGTGCTAGAATAAAAATATTCTTCCATGGAAAAATGGAATACATGGAATAGACATGTATTTTATTCCTTACAAAGATAGGACAGAGATCTTTCTCCTCTTCCTCACCTTCCTTCTACTTCTTCCTACTATTATTTAAATAAACCAGGTGTGAAATATTTATTGAAATGCAAATGAATCAATTGAAGATTATTATTAGTGCTAATTAACCTAGGTCCTCTAATATGTCAAGGAAAATCTTAATCACTCTGGGAATGCTTAAAAATTTAGAAAGTGACTATACTTGTAAGAATGTAATTTACTATTAAAAATTTTTAAAGTAGATAATACTTTAATAAAAAATAGAAAACTTTTTTATAATATACATGAAGATGTCCTTATGCATATCCAATTTTTAGTTTTTGAGTGGGTATAGTAACATTTCTCTAACAAGGCACAGGCATGAAATTTGAAACATGAAATGGTTAAAAACACTTATGGTTAGAATCAAAATATATTCTATTTTCTACAATTCTCACGAGTAGTTTAGAAATTCGATCACAGCACATTAAATGTTATTATACTGATTATCACATGGTTAATTATGCCTAATGTAAAGTGAGAGTTTACTGCAACTGATTATAATTAGATGTATTTGGCTGCAGTTAGATTTTTGTAATGGTGTAATGTTTATATTTTAGCTTGGTGTAGAAAAGGGAAAAGCTTTGGTAATAAATTTATAGTAACAATTAGGTCATAGATTTACTGTTAAATGCTTTATAGTTAAGCATTTCTATATATCTCTTTCAAGACTGAATGCCTATGCACATATTTATCTGCAAGAGAAAAATAACCAAAGGCATTGAAATGCTGAAGTAGATTTATTTTCTTTTACTACTTGATTTTTGTATCATTGTTTTGAAGGCTCTTTGAAATCAAGAGGGGTGGCTAGAAGTCTTGATTCAAAATTGCAAGACCAATTGAAACTATTAGTAGACTAATAGCAAATTCAGTTGCATACTTTTCATTAGTCTGGGCATCTATGCAAGCAAAGCTCTAAGGAAGCCTACTAGATGAAAAGAGTTCCAGATTAGTGCATCTTAAATTTCTTCTCATAGCACAATAAATACTTTCCATTAGGACGTCAGCATACCCCTTGTCCTTCAGATACCTAGATGCACACAATCATTGTGTGAAGAATGAAGTGACCGAGAAGATGAGAGAATGCATAGTTTAGTAAAGGGAAGAGGGAGTAAGTCCAAAGGGGCCCACTTCTCTTTCTCTTCTTAAATTGAGTTTTCCCCTTAAGTTATTGATTTATCTTAACATTATATTCATTCTAGTCTAGTCAGAGTTCAGTGTATACCTTTCTTTTATAAAAAGGTTATTTGATAGGCCCATTCTGTTCGATATGGTAACCACTAGCCACATGTGGCCATTGAGCACTTGCAACGTGACTAGTTCAAATTGGATGCGCTGTAAGCCTAAAATACACTCCAGATTTTGAATACTTGATAAAAAAGAATTTAGATATCTCATGAACCAATTTTATATGAACACATTGACATGATAATGTTTTTGACATATATGATTTAAAAATATATTATTTAAATTAATGTTACCTGTTTCTATTTACTTTTAAAATATAGCTATTAGAAAAGTTGGAAGTATATATTTGCTTTCATTTGTGGCTCTCATATTTCCACTGGGAAGTGCTATTACAGATGGCAGTGATTGTGAAAGTTCCATCTTTCATAAAATGTTGCATGGTATTTTCAGACAGTTGGTGAGAAATATGTAATGGAATTGAGAAAGTATATTAGGAGCTTGGTGAATGTAAATGAGTGAATGTGTGATAAGTAACTTAAAGAGTTTGGTTAATTCAGAGGGTTAATATTTACTGTCAGACACTCAAGAATCTTAGTGTTATTAGATACAGTGAAGACAAGGAGACAGGAGCCTTATTAGGAACAAATGCATGGGGTCAATAGGATAGAGGGTGCAATAATGAAGGCATTCTTAAGATAGTCGAGGTCCTAGTAGATGCCAAGTCCTGTTTTAAGTACCGGTGATACAAAAATGTTTCTGATATTGTACTGTACTCACCCTCTAAGAGCTAGAGTGAGAGAAGAAATGCATCAAATTAATTGTCATCCAATGAGGTAGCTAGTCAGAGTAGGTGATATTTAATATAGTGCCATGCAGAGAATATAATGCAACAAGCAAGCTCAGTTTTAGAAGCACCTTGGGCAGCCAAATGGCAATTAGATGAGAGTTTAATCATGTGAGTAGGAGGTAAGAGCACCATAGAGGCTGTCCTAGAGTTCTGTTTGTTTTGCTTGGAATATTTCCATAGGTAACAAGCTAGAAACAGAAGGCAGTTCTGGAAGTATTATCTGTGAGAGTTTTTTTTTAAACTAACTGTTTATCAACTGCACTTATGGCAACAGAAAGTGTGTCAAGTGTGGATGACCAAGTGTGCATTTTTAAGCATTGGCCGGACTTCTAACTGCCTAACAACAGGAAAACAAACACCTGTAGGATATGCCAAGCATTCCTCCTGCAATCTTTGTTTAGGTTTATTTAGTTTGGTTTGGGAGAACTAATTTTCAAGTTACAGCAGATGCGTCATGCTCTGAGTAATTTCTGTGCACGCACTAACCAAATTTACAGCATCCCTCTTGTATATTCCAGCTGCAGAGTTGATGTCCCCAATTGTGTGCCAGGCAACAACTATACCATTGTCTTGTTTAGTTTTATGCCCTTTCTAAATGCAACCTTTCCGTTGGCAACATTTCCAAAGCATTGCGTAGAGAACTTGTTCATGTGACACTCATTTAAGTGACACAGCTAACATTTCTGCCCACTTAATTTGTGAGAGATAGATTGAGAAAACACGTGGCCTTCTTTCAGCAGAGACGCAAAACAGAGACCCGGACTACTTGTGGATATGGAAGCACCTCTGTGGTCTCATGTTAGAGGTGGTTTATTGGCTGCAGTAGCCTGGCAAATCTAACATCGGCTGATATTGCACAAAGAGTTTTCTTTGAATTCATAGTTCTGAATGCAGGACTATGACTTCATAGAGAGAGTGATAATCTAGGCAGGTGAAATGATCTTATTGACTTAACTGATTCACAGAGTTGCTATGAATATATTTCCAATTCAACAAAAGCATTTTTATTGCCTAGTATAAACTTTTTCACATTACTCATGTAATCCTCAGAAAAATGCTGTAAAAGTGGTACTATTATCCCTATCCAACAAAAGAAGAAACTGAGACCCAGAGACGTGAAATAATGGCCTATGGTTTCCCAGATAAGATGTGAATTTCTAATTTGATGTCAGGATTTTGGAGATGAAAGCTGCAATGCCTTCATTCTGTGCTGTGCAACCACCCACTAGTTGCAGGTGAAGGAGGCTTGTTAGATAAATACTGATGTGTGTCAACCATGACATTTGTTTTCTTAGTGACCTGAATATGTCATTTCCCTTTTCAGGCCCTTTACAAAATAGAAAAGAAGTTGCTCCTTTCAGTGAAGAAGGCTACATTTAAAAAATTCCCTATTTTTAATATAAGGAATATAATGGCTAGAATATGTCCGTGGAAAAATTTCAGAACAATAATAGTATAGGATGAGAGTTAAGGTAATATGTACTTTATTTCCACAAGAAAACACACACATGTTTGCACAAACATGCACACATGCTTACACACATGTGTGCATGCACACACACATCTTGCTCTTTGAACCTGGTAGAATTTTATATAGTAACTTTAAAACTGAAATGCTTGAGCTTACCAAAATGGGTTATTCTGAAATAGTATTCTAAACACATCAGACTTCCCTAGAAAAC
The DNA here is from genome assembly GCF_028538775.1 of Myotis yumanensis. Lineage (NCBI taxonomy): Eukaryota > Metazoa > Chordata > Mammalia > Chiroptera > Vespertilionidae > Myotis > Myotis yumanensis. The sequence goes on along the minus strand of NW_027223754.1, from coordinate 184,090,328 downwards.
ATGCAAAAGCTACCAAAGCTCTATAAAATTCTTATTGCCCCAAATAATTGACTTTGCCTTTGGCACCTTTTTAGTTTCTATTTGCTTGCCCTTTTTCTAGCTGGAATTTCTGTCTCAAATAACTGATAACAGTGTGTGTCTCCATTTTAGTGGATCTTTTTCTCATGGAAAAATAATGTACCACTCAGGTGTCATTAGTTAAAAGGGCTTTATAAGTACAGTTTTCAATAAAATAAAATAATCACAGGACTAAAAATCTCATTAAATAATTCAATGAAATATGTTACGTTTAAAAAAGTTTAGGCTCTAGGAGCATAAGTATCCAGAAAAAAAGTGTGTATACATCATGGATCTTTCCATCAAGTGGAGAAATAAATGAAAATAAATACTATATGTTAAACACAAAAGACATAGCTGAGAGAAAAGAGTAATAAATAAAAGTAAGGTTGAGAGGGTTTATCAGAAACTTCACAGAAATATCAAAGCCACATTTGAAAGAATATTGGAGAAGAAAATAGGATGAATTTCATACTGTTGTATTGTGTAATTTACTAAAATATATTTACACATCAACCATGTGACATATAGTGTACATTATCTACCCCTTAAGGTGGTTAAATAGCATTTAAAACTCCTATTTACGGAGTATACATTACAATTCGGCTAGATTGAAAGGTTCTAAACCAGGAAGGTTCTCAACTTTGTCTATAAAGGGATCACCTAGGGAGGTTTGGAAAATACTGATGATGGACCTCACCCTTAAAAACTCTAATTTTATTGATCTGGGGTGTGGACTGGGTATTGGAATTGGAAAACACTCCGGAGGTGATTCTAACATGTAGCCATGGTTGAGAACCACTGCTCTAACCACATCACAATACTCACAAAGTTGCCAAACTACAACTATTTTTAACTGAGGTCAGCTCTAGTGTATTTCTAATTTAGCATAAATGAAATTATAGTTTATTTTTTTTATTGGTGAAATGAGTGATGTTCAATACATGTCAAGTGGCTAGAGCTATGATGTAGTCACCTCTGCCTTATAAGAATCTAGTGGCTGGAGCAACCTCTACCCTGATTCTAAACTCCATCAACCTTGTATCTTAAGATCTTTGGAGGGTTCTGTTGCCTCACCCAGCTGGAATATTAGCTGACTCCTTCCACTAGAGCACCTGTTTCTAATTAAACCTCTGTGCAAAGTGTTTGTTGTCAAAGTACCAAAAAGGAGAGGATTGGGACTTTTTTGAATATACAAAACCATTTGTATGAATCTGTTCATGACTGCTTGCTAATAAACGGTATGTGTTACTCAGTTCAGTCTAAGACTTGTTTCACAATAACATACATATGACAGGAGTCAGATGACTGGAGAAAGACATTCAAAGCCCTCATTAACCTCTAACCATTGGTGATTACTGATATGTAACCTCTACAAAACCCCAAGAGTTGTAAGAAAACAAATTAACAGGGCAATGTGGCACATGAACACTGTTTTGGTGGGAGTAGTTTTCAGGTTAACTTCTATCTACAACAGAATTCTTCAAAAGCAGTAGTGGGGACACCATAAAACTGGAACTTCTCATGTAACAATATTAAAATCTACTTGGGCTGAGTTTTTGTATGTCATTTGGTCTATATACTTATGTTAACCAATGCTTTGATAATCACTGGGAAAATGTCTTATCCATCTAACACAGAATACTAATCCTATTTTGTCTACATGATACGTTTATTGAAATACTATCTACATAGAGTGAGTTGTACCAATCTTAAATGTATGTTCAATCAGTATTGAAAAATGAACACATGTGTAACCCACTCCCTTGTCAACATTTAGAACATTTCCATCAGCCCAGAAGATGGACTTGTGTCCATTCCCATTTAATATCCCCCCATACCATGCTAAGCAATTACCAAGCAATTATTAATTGAATAATTTTACCTAGTCTCTTACTTTTTTTAAATGGAATCACACAGCACATAGTCTTTTGTGTACGGTATGTGCTCCTCAGCATAGTGTTTTTGAGATTCATCTATGTTCCTTATCATTGCTGAGAAGTACTAGTATACCATAGAATAAAGGCCACAGTTTATCTCTTCTCCTGCTGAAGGACACTGAACTCTTTCTAGTTTTGGACTATCATGACTAAAACTGCTATAAACATCCTAATACAGGCTTTTTGAGACATTTATTTTCACTTCTCTTGGATAAATATCTGTGAGTGAAATTGTTGCGTCATAGGCTGAACGTGTGATTGCACCATTTACACTTCCACCAGCGGTGTAAGAGTGCTAGTCACCCCACATCTTCATCAGTATTTGTATTCCATCTTTTTCATTTTAGCCATTTGTCAGTGGTTTGCTATTTGTCACTGTGGTTTTAATGTTTACTTCTCTGATAACTAATAATGTTGGACACTTTTTAATGTGCTCATTGAACATTTGTACATCTTTTATGAAATGCCTTTTGCCTATTTTTTAATTGGTTTGTCTACCTTTTTTTTTAATCGAATTGGAGAAGTTGTATATTCTGAATTCAAAGCTTTTGTCACTTATATGAGTTTTTTCTTCCAATCTGTGGCTTGCCTATTTATTTTCTTAGTAGAGTTTTTTATGAAAAGTTTTTAGTTTTGATAAGTAAGACTTTTCAATATTTTATTTTTATAGCTAGTGCTTTCTCTGTCTTATCTAAGAAATCTCGGTTGAAAGTTCTACCTCAAGGTTGAAAAATCTCTTATATTTCCTCTAGAAGTGTTTTAATTTTAGCTTTTACATTTGGCTCTATGAATCCTCTTGAAATAACTTTTGTACATGGCAACTTTCCTTTCCCTATTCAGTTAGTTTGGTGCTCTTATTAAAAATTATTTGACGGTATATGCACGGGCTAGCCCTTCTCTTTTGAGAAACAAGTTTAGTAGTCAGAAAATATACAAAAGTGTGCAATTGAGTAATAAATTGTGTGCTATATACCCTCAACAATGAAAATTTTTTTCTATTAACATAGCACCAGACAAGTAATAAATTGTGTTATAGACACTCAACAATAAATGTGTTTTTTTCTGCTATTATAGCAGCATCTCGTTATACTTTACTCAATTTCTCATTCAAATATCCAGGGAACGTCATGAAAACACATAAAATAGCAACAAAAATAGAAAATAAAGCAAATGCAAAATGTCAAAATCTAGGTATAGTAATTGAACAATTAATCAAAGTAGTTCTTCTTGTTAATCTTTTTCCACTTATTACACAGGGCATTTGATTGGAATTTTCATTCTGGAGATTCATGTACTTTGGTTATAGAAAAATTCTTGCATTTTTTTGATGACGTTTTTCCCCACCAACATTTATTTATTTTTTCTGGGTGATCCTATTAGTTGTATAAATATCTCCTAGAACAAGCCTCATTATTCTCATATTTTCTTTTCTATTAGCTATCTAATTGGTTTTTGCTTTTACTTTATGTATGATATTTCCAGTACATTATTATCTAAATCTTCTTGATTTTTATATTGTGGAAAATCCTACTTTAAAATTTCAAGCGCTCTTTTCCAAGTTTTCTTTTGAAATCACGCCTAGTTCCTATTTCATTGGTACAATAGCCTCTTTTATTTCTATGGCAACATCATTATTATTGTTATCTGCATTGTTTATTATCTTCATTGTCTTTATTTCCTGCTAGCTCCTTTATTTCCCATTGACTTTCCTCACTATATTTTATATTGGATTCTTTTCTTAAATATTCAGTAATACTTGGTTGTTCATTTATTTGAGTGAGGAGCTAAAAAACAGGCTGGAAGATATTAGGTAGGGATAGGTTTTTACGCTGGTAGCCTTCATTCTAGGAAGTCAGATTGCTAGTTAGCTTTGTCATTAGGGGATCTCAATTATTAGAAGATGTGGGTGTTTCTTTTTATTTTCTCTAGAAAAGGATCCTGCAGTCTCCTACCTGGAGACAGCCTAGCTGTTGCCATTCTGGAGCCATGTGGGGAAGGTTGAGGGAGTGATCCAATAGTTCAGGATGTAGACTTAATTACCTGTTTTCCATGTGGTCTCTCACATTGCCCCTTCTCTATGCCAGGAACTTGGGTCTACTATTGTTGGGTTGTCTGCAGAGCAAACCTTTGGTCTCTTGCTTTTATTCTAGAAATTTTACATTTTTGGCTGCAGCTCTTAACTGTTTCTTGTATAGATTTTTGAAAAATCACCTGCTTTATACTGTGTGCTTATTCTTGCTTTGTATGGTGTCTGTTTGTGAGCCATTCTTGCATTGTTACCTGCATTGTTATTCTGAGGTTCTGCAGGGACAATCAACTGGCTTTTCCCCCGTTCCCATCTTTTGTAGTCACTTAGCTTAGACTCTTCTCTTCTTGCTAAGCCATGGACCATTCTTTTCTATTTTTTAAATCCTCACCCGAGGTTATGTTTTTATTGATTTTAGAGAGAGAGTAAGGGAGAGAACAAGAGAGAGAGAGAGAGAGACAGAGAGAGAGAGAGAAAGGGAGAAAGGGAGAGAGATCAATATGAGAAACATCAATCAATTGACTCCTATTCCCACCCAAATGGGAATCGAATCGCAACCTAGATATGCTCCCTGATTGGGAATTGAACCACCAATGTTATCGTGTACAGGATGACACTCCAATCAACTGAGCCACCTGGCCAGAGCTGACCATGCTTTCATCAATTCCCATAAATAATTTTATTATATGTCTTGTCTTCTTGGCGATGTTGAAGATAGAATGGGTTTTATGTTTCTTGTTCTCATTATTTTGGAGTAATTCTTTGAGAGGAGAAAAAAGTAAAAATGTTCTTACTCTTAATTTTAAAACTACACATCTAATTGACTTTTAAAAGAGTGAAAGTACCCTCTCAAACTAATATAATTACAAAAGAAGAAAAAGCATAGATACTCCATTTCATTCTCTCTCTCAAAACAGAAAAATCATTAAGATAGTTGCATCAAATCTTACAAGAAGGAGGAAGTCTATAACTCATGAATGGAGATGAGCATAAATAGAACTTATTTGTTTCTGACAAATATTGAATGACTGATACACATGGAACCTGTTAAGGCACTAACTCAGAATATATTCTTATTCCTATCTATTTCTTGGATTAGATATTTTGTATCCCTGTTGTATTTTATACTGTATGTCATATAGATAAGCTATTATATCACCTTTCTTTATGCAAAAATGAATAAAAACTTACCTTATTAGGATATTATGTGGCAATGAAAGTTAATTCTATCTTGTACATGTGCGTACTGAGACAACCACTAGAGACAATACCTGGTAGCTCACATGATTAACTTATGTTTTAAAATAGATTCCTTGTTATATCACATAGTAAAGCAATTCCTGAGCTACTTGAAATATTTTTCCACTCGGTTGGAGACTTAGTATGTATTATCTTTCAAATATGCTATAAATCAGTTTAAATTAAAGAAATGCTTTTATACTTAGCAATTAGATTTCTTTTCACAATTTACAAAAAAGTCATTTCTCTTTTATTTTACTTAATTTGTTTAGATGCTATTTGGAAACTTGATGAGGTAACTGCTTATGAGAATGATGTGAGCCATCATTTATTGAGCCATCAATTTTTCCTCTTAACCCATTGCTCATTAAGGGAGTTACTAACTTTCAGTTATTTCCTGTGAGCCAAACCTGGCAATGTCTTCTGCAAATAACAACAGAAGCTGGTGGGATGAAAGAGTTAAGTAGATTGTTGTTGGAAACTTTCTGGAATGATGTAGAAGAGATAGAGCAGCAATCCTTTATCATTGTCATAAGCTTATACTATCCCATCAAGCAATCACCAATCCAGATGGTAGGATAAGCCAGGCACAGTGGTATTAAAGAACTAGCAAGGCCAAATACTGTACAAAGTATTGAATTTTCCCTCTTTTATTCTAATGTGTCTTCCTTAAAACATTAGAAGGTAGGTCTGGGAGAAAACTAGCATTTAAAAGGAGACAGAGACATTGTAAATATGAAGATCCCATGCTCCAAAAAATGATTAGGTCAATCTAATTTTTCTTGCATGATGCAAGTTTATTTTTCTTTTTTAAGATTTCTGACAAAGAATGATTGAACTCACCTTAACAGACATATGGGATGGATCATTAATATACTATGTCTGTGTCTACAGCCATAAACAAAAAATGGATTAGAGGTTGGAGGTTAAATGATTTAAGATGAGGAAAAGCTACAGTTAGAGATAATTCAAATGAAGCTGGATATGTTCTTAAAACTCACTATATATCATTTTTAAAAAATCTTAAAGTTATAATAATGTTAAATTTATTTTGGAAAAATAGCAGGAAAAGAGTTACTCAGTGATCATCATGGTGCAGTTATAAGGACTTACTGAAAATTTCTTTTAATTTAGTATACCTGACAGTTATTTAGCTGATTATGCAAAGTGAGTGATTCAGTTTTCCAAGAGTTAAGAAAAATTGTCACTATCTTAAGAGAAATTCAATTAGCTTAATGCTTTGCAGTAAATTTTTGAGGGTTTTATTGTTTTATACTGTATGTGGCAGCATTTCATGAGTACTGAATTATCTGTGTGTGGCAGCCAACATTCTGCTGATTTTTAAAGGAATAAGAAATGTACATTGACTTGAAATAAAGTTTTAATTAAAATTTGGCAAGTTCATTTAATAATGATCAAAACATAGAATGCCCAGCCATTGAATTTGGGGAATGAAAAATATACAATACCAAGAAATCAATTTTTATTTACACGTATTTAACTGTGATATTTCTCTCTCCGTGGAAAACATTTTTAGAGATGCAAAACCCTGTACACATCTACCAGCATTGGCCATAAGAGCCTATGAGAAAGACTGACCTGCCCATCACCTTTGACACTGGAAACAATCAGGAGCAGTGATTTGAAGAGACTATAGACAAAGAAATTCAGAATTACAAGAAAATTTAGAAACCATCCTTTTTTCTTCTAAAATAATATAATTTAGAGGTCACTTCTCTTTTCTTATGAAATAATATAGTCTTTGTCCATTCAAGTTAATAAAATATATTCTTACCATATACATTCTTAATAAAGAGTTCTTAATGATGCATTACAGGTTATACATCTTCTCCCTAAGGGAAAAATATCCTTCTTCCTTTCAAGGGGTCACCTGTCCATCTGTACTATTTTTTTTAATCTGATTTTTGATATTACCTCCATTGATTAGCCCCTTTGTTCTTAGGCCCACTCACCTGTTCAATCTCCTTTCATCAACTTTAAATTCTTGTCCTTTTATTTTCCTTCATTATTAAAAGTGTCAGAGTGATCAATTTTTTTGCACTTGTTTTTATTTCCACTCATTGTGAAACTCCTGAATTCTTTTTTTTTAAATTTAAATTCTTTATTGTTAAAGTATTACATATGTCTCTTTTCCCCCATTGACCTCTCCTTGGCTGTTCCCATCCCTCAGCACATGCCCTTATCCTCCTACTGTCTGTGTCCATGGGTTATGCTTATACGCATGCATACAAGTCCTTTAGTTGATCTCTTACCCCCTTCCTTACCCCTCCCCCGCCTTCCCTCTGAGGTTGGACAGTCTGTTCGAAGCTTCGATGTCTCTGAATTTGTTTTTGTTCATCAGTTTATGTTGTTCATTATATTCCACAAATGAGTGAGATCATGTGATATTAATCTTTCTCCGACTGGCTTATTTTACTTAGCATAATGCTCTCCAGGCCCATCCATGCTGCTGCAGATGGTAAGAATTCCTTTTTTACAGCAGTGTGGTATTCCATTGTGTAGATGTACCACTGTTTTTTAATCCACTCATCTGCTGATGGTCACTTAGGCTGTTTCCACATCTTAGCTATTGTAAATTGTGCTGCTATGAACATAGGGGTGCATATATCCTTTTTGACTGGTGTTTCTGATTTCTAGGATATATTACTAGAAGTGGGATTACTGGGTCAAATGGGAGTTCCATTTTTAATGTTTTGAGGAAACTCCATACTGTTTTCCACAGTGGCTGCACCAGTCTGCATTCCCACCAGCAGTGCACGAGTGTTCCTTTTTCTCTGCATCCTCGCCAGCACTTGTCATTGTTGATTTGTTGATGATAGCCATTCTGACAGGTGTGAGATGGTACCTCATTGTAGTTTTGATTTGCATCTCTTGGATGATTAGTGTCTTTGAGCATGTTTTCATATGTCTCTTGGCCTTCGGTATGTCATCTGTCGAAAAGTGTCTATTTAGGTCCTTTGCCTATTTTTTGATTAATTGTTTATCTTCCTTTTGATAAGTTGTGAGTTCCCTATAGATTTTGGAGATTAAACCCTTATCAGATATAACATTGGCAAATATGTTCTCCCATGCAGTGGGCTTTCTTGTTGTTTTGTTGATGGTTTCTTTTGCTGTGCAGAAGCTGTTTATTTTGATGTAGTCCCATTTGTTTATTTTCTCCTTAGTTTCCACTGTCCTAGGAGCTGTATCGGTAAAGATATTGCTATGACATATGTCTGATATTTTGCTGCCTATGGATTCTTCTAAGATTTTTATGGTTTCTGTCTTACATTCAAGTCCTTTATCCATTTTGGAAACTCCTGAATTCTTGATCCTTTCCTCCCATATCCAGCAAAAACAGTCACCTAAAACTCTCCCTTTATATTCACCAAATCCAGTAATTACCTTGGGCCTTTATCATATTCTGATGTTCTAAAGCAAGCATGTCAAACTCAAAGGCTAACACGGGACAAATAAACAAGGTTTAAGTTTATGTGGGCCAGAAAAGAACAAAAGCTTCAATTTTCATAGAAACGTAGGTTTATTTCAAAAAGTATAATATATATATATATATATATATATATATATATATATATATATAACAAAAGCAATAATAAAATCAATGTTTTCTTCCTGACACTTGGCATCTCTTCTCTGCTACTGTCTTTCCTACTTCAGGGGAAATCTTGTTTGCAGTGATTATTTTCAAAACTGACCCAAGGTGAATGTCAGTAATTCTGGATCTGACAGGAGACTTATTTCCTTTCTTAATTGTAAATAACTCCTCACACTGTTATATTGGCTGCCTGCAAAAGTATTCGTCATGGGCTGCATGTGGCCTGAGGGTCGCGAGTTTGACATGCTTGTTCTAAAGCTTGCTGTCTTCGCTAACAACATTCACATTTTATGGGTGGCGAATCCCAGCGTGGCATTAGTCTTTCATAACCTGCCTTCAAGCTCTTTTCTTACACTGTTCCTGCACCACCTCCAAACTCTCCATTCTCCCGCAGTCCAGCCACTCCTGTCACCCCCTGCACATGCACAGTTATATCCTGCTATGATATGCTATTTCTAGCTGGACCGTCTTCTCTTGTCCCTATCCCTCATTCATCTTTCATTTCCAATACCATTTGCTCTAAAAGCCTAACCTTCCATCCTTAATCCAACATTAATGGTCCTTTCTTTGCCCTCTCAGATATTGTATTTCATGGTAGCTCTTCTGCATTCATTTATTAATTATCTTGGGTCAACAGTATACATAATATGAAGAACTTATATGCTAGTAAAAAAACCCAGATGATTTAACAAGATTTTATTCAGTGAAGGGCTGTTGTAAGGGTATGCACATTTGCTCTGTGAGCAGAAAGGAGGGGGTGTCAAAATTGCCTGAAGGAGCTGAGAAATGCTTCCTTAAAGGAGGAAGCATGATGCCCTAGTTGGTTTTCTCAGTGGTTAGAACGTCAGCCAGCACACTGGTACTGAAGGGTTGCAGGTTTGATTCCAGTCAAGCGCAGTACCTCAGTTGCAGGCTCCATCCCTGGCCCTGATTGGGGCGCATGTGGGAGGCAACCATTTGATGTGTCTCTCACATCAATGTTTTTCTTGCTCTGTTTCTCCCCCTCTCTTCCAGTCTCTCTAAAAATCATTGGAAAAATATCTTTGGGTGAGGATTAACACCCCCCCCCCCCCCAAAAAAACAACAACAACACAACAACCCATAAAAATCAAAACAAAAACCAATACCAACAACAAAAAAGGGAAGCATGAGGTGGAGTTTACCTAGTGGAAATATGGGAAGGGTTTTCCAGGAATTTATTTATCTCTTCATAAAACATTTATATGGCACCTAATATGTGCCAGACATTGTGCTGGACACTGAAGATTAAAAAACCGCAAACCAAACAAAAACAACGATGATAAAAACACCATTGGTTCCTTTTTTTTTTTCTAGAGAAGATAAAGAATACTAACAAAAAATGTTTTTCTTTACCTAACTCAGGACATATTGTCTACTATATGCCTTTCATGGGTTAGAGTTACATGTATTGGCCTGCAGTAGCACTCAAAAATATTTGTTGAAAAATTGAGGAAATGAATGCATAATCTTTATTCATAAGCAGCTAACAGTCCAGTGGTGACTCTAACAATATATTTAAACAATAACTAGTGTGTGTGTGTGTGTGTGTGTGTGTGTGTGTGTGGTGGGGGAGGAAGCATACGAATAGCATGAACCCAAAGGTTCTGACTTAAGAACATAAAAGTGCTAGCACTAAAGATCAAGTAACCCAGCCATGGTATAGCCAGAGAAGGCCAAGGGCAGGAGGAGTTGAACAGAGAAAAAATATGAGTTTATTAGGTAAAGTATAAAGAGTTCACTTAGAAGCAAAGAATCAAAAATGGCATGCTGTATTCTGGAAAAGGTTAATAACTCTGAATGGCTGGGGCATAGGGAGAATGTGTATGAAGATTTGCTTGAAGAGAGACATTCTTGGTTGACTTTGCTGTTTCTCCTTTGATCATGGATCCTGACTTCTGACCAGTTGTCTCTGTCCTCTTGCCTTGGAACCCCAAATGCCAGTGGGTAGAGGTTTAAAGGATGGTATGAGATTTATATTTTGAAAAGATCAATATGATGATAGTGTGGAAAATAGATTGTAAGTGGGAAAGGAGAGTTTCAGGAAAACTGATTAGGAGACTGTTTTTCACTATTTATGTGAGAGATGTGTGTGACACACATAGCCTTGGATGAAACCTTTGCAAATGTATTTAGGAGATGAAATCCACATGGTTGGTGTTGGATAGGATGTGGGGGCTGAGGGCCAGGAAGGTGACAAAATTGCCTTTTAGTATTATGGCTTGTGGCCCTGGGTCAATGGTAGTATGGTACCACCACTGAGATAAAGCATATAGGGTCGTGATGGCGTACCTTTTGAGCTTGTCGTGTCAGCATTTTGAAATACCCTAACTTAACTCTGGTGCCGTGGCACATATAGAAATTTTTTGATATTTGCAACCATAGTAAAACAAAGATTTATATTTTTGATATTTATTTATATATTTAAATGCCATTTAACAAAGAAAAATCAACCAAAAAAAATGAGTTCATGTGTCACCTCTGACACGCGTGTCATAGGTTCACCATCACTGATATAGGGGAAGGAATTGGTTTGAGAAGATCTTCAGTTTTGAATTGGGCATGTTGGTTTTGAAGTGTTTTCCTGTATCCTCAGAAAAAAGTTTATTGGTATCAAACTTCTTGATGGCAGTGCTTTATGCTCAGAGACTACCCTATAGTATTTGGTCATAATACAAAAGTCCACCTACTGATGCTATTTTTTGCAATAAATGAATACTTATCACTGGTGCTGAATTACGGTTACTCCACATTGGGACTTAAGTATTTCTTTCATTATTTAAAACTAGTGGCCTGGTGCATGAATTCATGCACATTGAAAGGAAATTAATTAGAAGAAATATTTTAATATAGCTATTTACTCTTTCTCTATAATATAAGTGTCAACCAAATTCACTATCAACAATGACAGATGGAAATACATGTGTGTGATTGGTGCCAGTGAGAGCTTTATATGTATCACACATGGGTGAGTCAACTTAGCCTTTTATAGATATAGAATAAACTCGCTTAATTAGACCTGCTTTCTGATTTAGCTAAACTTTTTCCAGCCCAGTGAAGCATCCCAACTTCTTTCTCAGGTAATTGTCAGCAACACAGCAGTAAATATCAACACGAAGCAGATTATTATTGTAGATCACACAGGGAGAACAAAGGGTAAAATATTTAACTGCAGCAGTGTTTGACTATATTCTGTGCAGTGACAAAACCTGAAGTCATTTTCAAGGTCCACCATTTCTTCTTTTCAGTTGGGTCAAATTTTTAAGCTTTCTAAATATCTGTTTTCTGGCTAATGAAAAGAAAATAGGATTCCACCGAATCTCCTATCTACCTACTCCAGGACTTCTGTGAGGATCAAATGAGATGAGGCATGAGAAAACGCTTCATAGACATTTGGTTAAATTGTAAAATGTTCCCACCTGGCTATAAAGCAAGTCATGTTCCTGGGCTGAAGAAACTGTAAGGATGCTAGTCATCACTAGAGAGAGGAAGCCGGGCGTTGCTACGTGACATCACTACCCAGCATCCACAGCCACCGTTTCTGGGCTGGGCTAGGCTGTGGGCCACATTTTGCGCCATGGCAGTGTTGGCTGAAATTTGGTGGACTGGTGCTCTGGGGTGGTGGCGGGGCCTGTGTCCCACTTTGGGGAAGCTGAGTGTTACTTTGTTGATGCTAGGTCCACGCTGCTGTTTCTCTGTAAATGGCCAGTGTGCATCACGGCAGCTCTTGCATTGAGCGTCTGCCCTCTGGTGGTCAGTGCGTATCATAGCGACTGATTGGACGGGCGGAGGGACACTTAGCATATTAGCCTTAGCATATATAGACTAGAGGCCCGGTGCACAGATTCGTGCACCAGTGGAGTCCCTCAGCCTGGCCTGTGGGGATTGGGCTGAAATTGGCTCTCCGACATCCCCCTAGGGGTCCCGGATTGCAAGAGGGTGATTCTCAGGTGATGCACCCCAGAATCAGGCTCTCTCCTCTCTTCTCCCAATATTATGTCCCTTTATCTCTGTATCTGTCTCACTTCTTTTATCTCACTTTACCCTAAGTTTGGTGGTAACTGATGACTTGTGGGCATTTAGCTGCAAAATGCAATTATTTAGCAAACAGGATTTACTTAGCCTGGAATCTAGTTGGCCTCGGGCAGGACCCTACTAAATTTCAGGCTAGGCCCTTTCCACCCATGTGGAGTCCTGTGGCAGCGGGAACCTCCTTCTTCCCACCTGAGCTGCTCCTTCACCTCCTTCCCTCCCCGGAGGTTGCCTGTTGGCCCTACTGTCAGCCCGGAAGGAGGGAAACCACAGCGGGTTTGCCAGCTGAGAGTGGTAGCAGGAAAATTCGCTGCCTCCACTGGAAATTGATATTAAGCAGATGGACTGGTTCAGGAACGAGACATCGTGGCCACAGCCAGTAGGTCCTGCATGTCCCATCATTTAGCTAACCGAGTTGAAAAGTTTCTGTAAGGGCCAGACCCATGACTGCTGCAATGGGCAGGAGGCCTGGTGGGGAGCCAGACCTGAAGTGGGGAGCCAATGGGCTAGAGGCCCAGTGTAAGAATTTGTGCACCAGTGGGGTCCCTCAGCCTGGCCTGCCGGGATTGGGCTGAAACTAGTTCTCCAACATCCCCGAGGGGTCCCTGATTGCGAGAGGGTGGTTCTTGGATGATGCACCCTGGAGTCAGGTTCCCTTCTCTCTGGTTCCGGTTGCATCATCCAAGAACCGGAGCTGCCAAGTCACCGCAGCTTGGCAGCTCCTGCATCGAGCGTCTGCCCCCTGGTGGTCAGTGCGCATCATAGCTACTGGTCAGCCGGCAAATGGTTGGCCAGTTGGTTGGTCACTTAGGCTTTTAGATATATAGATATTTTACTTTTATTATAAAATATTGGCACATAAAGGGAATTTTCCCTTTGACCTAGCTCTTATTTTCCATTTGAGTGCTAAAAATAAGTAAGTTAATAATAAAAATCTGTTATATGTAGGATTTATTCAAGATTATAATTTAATGAAGCCTAATAACTGAGAAAAAGAGAAACTTTTAAAAGTTGGGGTACACTAATATGATATTTAATCTAGAGCTATTTTTTTTCACCAGTTTGACTCTTTCTCTATTCATATCACAGATTCAGTAAGTGAGAAACATAAATAATGTTGAATAAACAAGATATTGCCCTTCCAAAGTAAGGCAGCAGAAATTTGTCACTGTTATTGATTGCCTCTTTGGCAGGAATACTAATCTTTTACAAAGCCAGAGTCCACAGTTTTTAGTGACACAGATGGAAGATATACAAACAAACCCATACTAAACCCAAGGAAATCAATTGCACAGAGGTATCTCCTGGTTGGCAAACAGCAAGGACATTGTAATATTGTTGCCAACAATTAGTCACCTGACTCTTTTTATGGTTGGCTACTTGGTGACTGATGTAATAACGGCAGGAGTACATTATTCTTATTGACCATGTGTTAAGGAGCCACAGGACACAGAAGCTAGATGAAACAGATTGTGGGGACTAAGTAAGGTGCATGAAGTGCTGGGTAAGAGAACAGTGACAGGGGTAAAATTGTCACATGAGGACAATGCCACCTGCATTCATCACACCTTTCATCCACTCTCCTGCAAATGTTTTTTCATTCTGTGAAGCATGTCTCTCTGGGGCAATCATCTTGCATTCACTAATTCCACAGGGAATTGATTTTCTGCATGCCCTCTGCAAGTACATTTATTGCCCCTTTTCTTCTGCTTTCCCTAGTATTCTAGTTCTACACAACTCTGCTGCTGTATACAAAAGGGAGAGATAGCTTTGATAAAGACAACCAGGATGACAAATGGAATTTAATTTAAGTGACATCCATGTAGGGTGAGTCCCCTGGGTAAATCACCATGGTAGCACTCCCTCTCCCCCTCATGATATGTTCTGCTTGGCTGACTCAACTCCCTCTGAGAAGCTTGACACTTAAGGTTATGTAAGCAGTACACTGATGTTCAAATATTCATCACAAGAATGGTCACATGGAAAGAAAAAGAAAACAAAAATGGAAGGAGAAGTCTGGGGTAAATAGCTACCCACATCAGCTAGGAGAAGCTGAAGAACTGAAAGGGATTTGGAGACCTAATTTAGAATTAGGGATTTACTCCCTGAGGTGATTAATAAAATGGATTTGAGCCATGTGTAGAGTGCTTGAGTACTATTGATTGATCCTGAGCCCAAATTGATTTCAGTCCCTCTCCCCTGCTATTCAATAAAGCCAAAGAAAATTATTTTATTTCATCTTAGAAAAATAATAGTTTCTTTTCTTTATAAAAAGTTAGCTAGTTGTTGTCACTTGAACTACATTTTCTTTCTTATTGCTACATCCACTCATTCATATTGTAAATTGCTGACTATACAGGAGGGTTTTGCCAGTGATCCAAATCAGAGCAGACAGCAAAGGCCCAACTGTGAGCACTAAACAATTATTGAATAATTTGGGCCTGTTGGCAGAGATGACTTAGAATAAAGAATCTATTTTACTCGTTTTCTAATAGGAAAAAATAGTTTGGCTATGAGACTAAGCACCTCATAGCCAACAAACTAATTAACAATGGACTTCATTCTGAAATGAACTTTTAGTCTGTGTCAGACTCTGTGAATTAAATTCACTTATAATTAATGTCACCAAAGAGTCATCAATTCTTTTTTAACAAATATGTTTTTATTAATTTTTAGAAAGGGAGAGAGAGAAGGGAGAGGGATAGAGAGATAGAAACATCAATGGGAGAGGAACATCATTGACTGGTTGCCTACTGCACACCTTCTACTAAGTATCAAGCCAGCAACCCAGGCTTGTGACCTCCTGGTTCATAGATTGATGCTCAACCTCTGAGCCACACCAGCAAGGCAAGAGTCATCATTTCAGTGAAGAATTATAAATATCTAGGTATCCTAGTTTTCTTTCTTTAACTAATTTATTGGGAAATATAGGTGAACATTATTATGATGCTGAAAATTGCATGGGCATACCCACTGATATTTTTATCAAGAGAGGAGGAATAGTGCTCAGTAAATTTAAAATTTGGGAAGCAAGTTCAAATCTTAGCTTAACTATTAAATTGGGACCAAGTTTATACTGTTGACTTGCAGTTATTTTGCATATTTGTATAAAATAGATATTTAGTTCATCGGAGAAGAGAGTATAAATGAAATATATTTTCTCATGAGCTAAAATGACAATGATTCTCTCACTATACAAAACAATGTGACTTTTCAATTTAGGGAAGATAAATGTTGGCTGTCCTTTTGTCATTCTTTTAAATCCTTCATATACACTCCTTTTACAGATGACATTTTCAAGAGAGGTAGAAGAAAGGTCACCTGGCAACAAATGAAAACAAGGGGAGGTTTTCATATTAGACACTTTTGTCTTTTATTCTAGTACAGATAAAGAATTGTGAGCAGAAAAGAGGGACAAAGCATAAGGCTATTTTGCTAATATAGAGGTAGAATTGGATATAGCAGATGTATCCATTCCCACCACCCTAGCTCAGGTCACCCTTATCTCTTACCTAGACTAAACTAATTGATTCCTAATTATTCTCACTGCTTCTACTTTTGTCTTTCTCCCATCCATGCTTTAGCACAAGCTAGTGATTCTTCTAGAACTGCAAATCGGATCTGATTGTGTTATTCCCCACTTCCTACTCTCTCAATGATTACCCACAGTACTTAGAATAAAATGCAAACTCCTTCCCAAACTCACAAGCTCCTTCATGGTCTAACCTCTTAACTGCTTCTCCAGTTTTATCTCTGGTTCCTCCTGTCTCACTGGGCTCCAGCTACACTAATCTCTCACTTTTGGGAACACCCCATGCTCTTTTCTTCTGAAGGCCTCATGAATATATTGGTTCTTTTGCCTGGACTATTATTCCCGAAGTCAGCTCATCTTTAGAGTTACCTTCTCCAAAAAGCCTTCCATGTAATTTAACGCCTTTCATTTTCTCCATCTTCTCACTGCTATTCTCTTTCCTGGTACCCAGTAAGGTTTTATAGCTCTTATTACAATTTTATAATAGTTATACATATTTATTTGTGTTTATCGTTTCTTTCCCACTAAACTATATGATCTTAGAGGGCCTTGTGGAGCCTCGATAGTAGGTATTCACAGAAAAGAAAAGGAGAGGGAGAAGGAAGTGATGAAGCAGAAGAGAGCAGAGAAGAGAAATTCATACAAAATATTTGATGTGTAAATAATTGGCAATCTGTTTTTCATGTGATTTGTCCAATACATTCAGTTTTAAAAGTTTGTCAACGGAATAAGCCACAGATTTAAAGGTAGCTTAAAAAGCCATCAAATGTATATTCTTGAATAGCTTCTTAGCAATAGAAATGTCAGAAATGAAAACAAGTGGGAAAAAAAAGACAAATTACCCAAGGTACATTCAAACACAGTTTGAAAGAATCCAACATTGTGGAGCTTATCTGATTCAAATGTGCACACTTCTCAGAGGTTAGTCCTTACTCACCATTAGGCTGACAGCAGAGTTTCCAAACATTGTCTGACCACCATCTGGATCAACACTTTCAATCACTCCCTGGAATTTTATGTAGTGCTTCCAGGCATTCGGTGGGTTACTTACTCATTTCTGCAGTATCAATTTAAAATAAGTGGTAGAATCTGATCAGCAGATCCTTCCAAAGGAATTTTCTCAGGGAAAACTAGGAGAAACTATTGTGCCATTTCTTCTTTTTTAAAACTCATAAGATAAATGCCCCATTGAATTTAGCATTATCTTGTATCTATTTTTGCAAACATTTATGCTGCGTTCTCAGACTCACCACAAGTAACTCTTGGTTTAATGCCAATTCGGTGGATTTTTCATGGCAAGAAAAGGGCTGCTAAAATGGAGCTTGCTGATAAATGTGCAAACAATTGCCCCTTTAGTTTTGCACACTACAATTTTTATTATTGCGAAACTTCTAAAAAATACATCAGATAACACTCCTGGAAATGTCTTACTTGGGACTATGTAGAAGATGTTAAATAATTTGATAGTGTTTGAATTCTCAAGTTATGATTTTAAAAACATTTAGTTGATTTTTAGGTTTTTTTCTTTTTCGTAATACAAGAATCATTAATCTTTCAGTCCCTTTAAAAGTTGGCCAAAATAACTTTGATGTATGTGTCTATAGTTGCTAGTCTCTTTTCTCAGATATCTTTTTCACAGAAACATAGCTCACTATTTGTTCTTAAAGTATTATATTGTTTAGTGTAGTTAAATATTTTGTTCTCTAGCTGATTGATTAGTTTTTTGATCTGTGGTTTTCTGATGTTTCTTTTTCCCTGTAGCCATCATCTATTTTTATACTTGCCCCATAGCAATACTAGGTTTGAATATATTTCCTATGGTAGTAATACATTGTATTATATCCTTTTGCTACCAACTTTCCACGTACTCCAAATCTGATTGGCTGCCAGTCATTTCAAATGAGTTAATAAACTTCTCTACTAATACTCAAGATCTTTCGTTTCTTTCATTGATTTGCTATATGTATAGTTGTATCTATCTACAAGCCCCCAACTTTACATCAATATAAACAACATCTTCTGCTTCTACTCTGGGGCCGGCAGCATTGGTGGAGAAAAGTCACACAACTGTGCGAATTGATTCCAAATTGATGGTTTCCAGTCTCCATGGCCCTGCAATTCAGATCGATCATCCTTTTAACTGTCTCTGGTCAGTTCCCATACCCATTACCTCAGCAAGCATTCCAGATGTTAACTACTCTTCTCATGCCCTTTCTGGTCTCCTCGGCCATGAAAAATGACCTTGCCTGCTCCCTTAAATGAAAAAGAAAATCAAGCCACAGAATTTTAGCCTTTACATTTTTCTGTACTCTAATATAATTTTTATTTTGAGTCTCTGTTCAGCTAAGGTGGTAAAAACAAGTGTCTCAGCCAAACAGGGACAAACTGTACGTTTCTCAGCCAAACTGCCCTCCTTACTTGCTCCCTGGGTTGAGACTTCTTTTCTGGGGGGTGGGGTGAAAGGAATAATTTGATGTCATCTGGCCACGGAGGCATCTTCTGAGCTGTTTATTCCCTTACATTCTTGATCAGGCATTGACAAGGGCTTTCATGAAACCTTTGTTTCTCTGGAGTCAGAGGATTGCTCCACTACTGCTGTGCACCGCTTGGGCTCACATTGGGAATGCTTTTTGCTTCTCCCTTGCAACAAGCAGGGATGTCTGAATTATTCCTGAGGCTTCTGCTACACAGACCTGCAGTTTTCAACCGTAGCTGAAGGGAAAGGTCATGCAAGGAGCTTGAAAGGTGCCAACATCTGAAGCGGTGGTTCTCAAAATTTTGGCCTGAAGTAGAAGTATTCAGCCTACCTGAAGATGGATTAGAAACCAAATCCCAGACGAGAGAGAGAGAGAGAGAGAGAGAGAGAGAGAGAGAGAGAGAGATCTGACCTGGATTAGAATCTAAGTTATTAGTATGGTTCCCGGGTAATTTCAATATTTGTCTAGGGATGAGAACCACTGACCTAGGTATACCAGGCAGCCACTGTTTTTCTTGGGGGGAGTGGTATTTGTTAAGTTCTATTTGACTTAGAACCCACAAACATATCTGAAGTTTGCTACCTTTCTGGATTAGCTCAGGAAACATGGTCAGGGCTCTTCTCTCCATGTCTAACAATTTCTGACTCTTTTCCTTCTTCTTACCCAGATAATTCTTTTCTTGTCTTGGAAAGTGGGGAGTGATGTTTTTCTAAAACATTTTAATATAAGCCACGATTCCTCCCTTTCTGTTCTCCCAGGGATCTAGGATTTTGACATTCAAAAGCCAGGCAGGAATTCTTTCCTACCCCATTTCCCCACTTTCTCATGTCACATCACAAACTCAAGTGTAGAGGAAAAAAAGTTTTGTTAATTTTCCTATATTTCAGTTAAATAATTTGTGTTTTCATTCTCTAAGGTGGCAGAAAGTTCATCTCAGTCATTCAGTTCAGGACTTTCACCCCATCCTCCCATACTTTACCCTATCTGGTTGTATATAGGTTTTTTGGAAGGAGGGTATGAGAGGGGAAGCTTATGTAATACTAACTTGTCACTAGGGTGGAGAGAGTGGCAAACCTGAATGAGGTGTGTGGAAGGAAAATGACAAGTATTTCCTCACAGACTTCCATGGAATGTAACATGGGACCAGAGAGAGACATCAGACATCAGTGTCTATGTGGATGCCTGCAAGGCTGGTGAAACTGAAGGCTTCATTCCCTCACTTTTCTCCAACGTCTTGGAGTTTATTAGAGTCTAGAAATTAGATGGAACTCCTTGAAAAGGGGTGAATGGGGAGTCACTGAATTAAAATATCTTAAGCTTTTGCCACTCTTGGCAGACTCTAGAGCTCAAATTAGGAATTCAGTTAAGTAAGAGAAAAGTGAAAAAAATTACATTACCTGGGTTTGTGGGTTGAGGTTTGTTCCCTCGATACCTCTCTGAAATAGTCTCTATAACATTAACTTTAAAAAATCAGTTCAATAATTCATGGCAAAATAATTTGAAACTTATAGCAAAGTTGAAAGTACATTACAGAGACCTCCTATGTACAATGAGTGGCCAGATTATTATGTCCGGCCAGATTATTATGACCACCCCATCAGTACAATGAAGTGAATTAGTTATGCAAATAATAATAATAATAAAACCTTGAGAGTATTTGCTTAGGAAGTTTTCAATATTCAGTATTTTTGGAAGTGTCAATGAAGTACTGATGGGGTGGTCATAATAATCTGGCCGGTCATAATAATCTGGCCACTCAGTGTATCTGTCACTGAGATTCCCTCACTGTCAATATTTAACATATTTGCTCCAAAAAATGCCTCCATTACCATTAGGATTTTTCTTGAACTATTTAAAAGCAAAAGCAAATTTCAGACATGGCATGGTATCCCTAAACACTGTATTGTTTTATTCCCCCAAACAAGGACACTTTCCTACATAACCTCATGAAACCCTCCAAATCAGGAAATTATTGACACAATACTACTGTCTAACCCACAGACCCCATTCCCATTTCTCTAGCTATTGAACAAAGTGTCTTTCCTTTCTGGCCCAGCATTTCATCCAGGAATGGATGTTGCCCTAAGTGATTATATCTCTTCAGGTTCCTCCAATTTTACAGGTGTTTCTCTTTCTTCCGTCCTCCTCACCCTTCATAGTTTTATATAATTCAGGCTCTATGCTCTATCTATCACATGATACTCAGCCCAGGTCTTTCCAATGTTGCTTCATGACCAGACTGAAGGTAGGCTTTTTGGGCAGGAATATTATAGAAATGATGCTATGCTCCTCTCAGTACATCACAGCTTAGGGCACACATAGGTGATGTTAACTTTTCACCCCATCATGCTGATGCCTGCCAGATTTCTCCACTGTAAAGTTACCACTTGTCCCTTTGTATATTAATTCTAATCATATTACATGTGGTGGAAATATTACAAGATTATGCTCATATCCTGTTGGCATCAAACCTTCCCTACCACCTTTAAACCTCTATTGACAACTCCTACCATGTCAACCAGCATTATCATGGTTTCTAAATGTCAATTTTTCTCTTACCATTTCCATTTATTTGTTGGTAGATTAGTAAAAAGAATAAATTTCTCTTCTCATTTGTATGTTTTTGAATTTCAGCATGGCCCCAGAGACTTATATTTTATTCATTGGTTTGTAATCTGTTACTATCAATACTCATTTTGACAAATGTATTTTAAGTAAAGCTCCTATTTAAGGAGGTAACTGTGTCTTTTTAAAAAAATATATTTTTATTGATTTCAGAGAGGAAAGGAGAAGGGGAAAGAGAGCTAGAAACATCAATGTTGAGAGAATCTTGATCGGCTGCCTTCTGCATGCCCTCTACTGGGGATTGAGCCCACAACCTGGGCATTTCCCCTGACCAGGAAATCGAACTGTGACTCCTGGCTCATAGGTTGAAGCTCAACCACTGAGCCATGCCGGCTGGGCTGCCTGTATCTTTTGACTTGTCCTTATCTTTGAGCACTTTCATACTTTCTGGCTCAAGAAGATATTCCTGCCTTAACTTGTACTTTCCTTGCCCTGATCCAGGATTGACTATTTCTCCAAGAAGTACTGGTTCTAAGATTTGGGCTCTCAGTGTGTTCATTGCTAGTGAGATGCCACTACTTCTCAACCCTCTCAGCATATAAAAATAGGAAACATATAAATACTTAGAATAATGCTTGACAGTGAATTACCAATAAATACTTATGGAAGTAAATAAATAAAATAAATTATAGTGTGTTCTAGAGTATTGCTGATTTTCATCTGTCTCACTATGAAAATGTAGGTGATGTTAAATAGTATTTAAGTCAACATTTAACAAAATGATTATTCAACTTGTATTCTTCATATTCTAAGGACTCATTCTCCACTTTATTCTGGTAAAGTCTAGATATTTCTACCTTAACCAATAAAGAAATTAAAAAAAATAATAAAGGAGCTTCTTTGTGTCTCACCTCAAGGAGAGCTATACATTGGGGGGAATCTATCATGGATAATTATCAGAGCAATAAACATTTCTGCTGATACAGAAAGTGGTTGTGTGGGAAAAAACTTCCAAGCTCTAGTACCTGTGATTAGGAGTAAAAAAAAAAAAACGATAATATTTAAATTCTCCTAAAACTTCATTTATTTGGCTTTTGTAAGAGAAAAAGAACTGTAATTTTTCTATTTAATTACAGTCGACTACAACAACTCATATTGTAGATAGGAGGGTGTATCTGACATATGTTCTATTCATGGCAGATATTACTAATCAATTATAGCATTCTTCCTTTCTGATTGTGGGCTCTACCTCCAACGCTTTCTCAATATAATATTCTAGACAAACACTACCAATCAATTAGAATTGACACCCAAATTAAAACTTTCTTTGTAAGCCTGCCATAGAATTTAAAGCTGCAAGTTGGTTCTGCTTCCCCAGATTTGTACTTCTTTCCCATTAGTTCTAGAATAACTATCACTGAAAATCCTGTGTCTATCACAGAAGATCTTATTTTTATTACATAGTGAAGTCCACACTAATGTCAACTTTCTAATTTCTGAAGGTCTTTTTGGAAAGTTACAGATAGCACAGCTTTTGGTGTAAAAAATTATTATTCTTTTTTTAGCTTTCCCTGTTCTCTCCTTTAAACCTATCTGCAAAAACTCTACCATCCTGATTCAATATAAGGCTTTTCACATTTAATCATTCTGAAGGTTGAGCTACGACGATAGATCTTGACTAGTGGTATTCATAGTAAATCTTATTTTTAAATGTGTATTCTGACCATTGAGTTGATTATGCAGGTATAAATAAAAAGATATTTAAATAGATACATGGTTTTGCTTTTTGCATTGCCTTTTGCTGACATCTGGGATCAATCGAATCAGCATGCAGCTGGATAGAGGTACATGTGTTATGCATAAAGACTTGTCTTTTGCAATATTGTATAGAAGTGACTCTTTCTTTATTTATCATCCTGATCCAAGAGAGAAATAACTTTTCAGAAGTGATATTATTGACTCTTGGACCATAATAAAAGTAGGTAATGTCACAAAGGATTTGTCCATTTAAGTCAGGCTGACCAATCATTAGTTAAAATCAATCAGTTAAGCTGTATCACATGTTTGCTCAATTGAGCTTTGAGGACTTTTTATATAGTAATGGTTATTCTTTCCAACTGTAGGCTAGTTGTAATCAATAGCCAGAACACTGTTCCACATAAGGGCGATGAAGTAAATACAATGCCCTTCATCTACTTTAATCAAGGTTCATGACGCTACAGAGGAGACAGCTCCTCTCAAGAACATCTGGCAGCCAGAGTGGTAATGTGGGTCGGCTTCAGATGTGAATGTTTGGAGTTACTTAGTTGGAACAACACAATGTGTCAGCATTAGCCCACATATAATCAGGACAGTTCCTGTTGTGTGCAGGGAAACGGAATGACTGAGAACCACATGTTAGCCTCCATTTATGGCTAGAATCCCAGAAATGCCAATGGGAACTACACATGTTAACTGGAAGAGAAGATGTGACTTACCCATTGTGTTTGGGTTCCAAAGCCTCACTTGGCAGGTCTGGCGCACTTTAAAATATAATTTGTATATCAATGGCAATTTTTTAAAACTAGGATAATGCCGATGTTCAATCAGTCCTTGCTTTCAGGAAAAACAAACTACTGATTATGTCTCTACATGACCCTTTTACCAAAACTAATTTGCCACAGTAAGATATTTTAATGATACTTGCTTTGACAGGTATATTTAACCTGCAGTTTAAAAGGAAAATGATTGCGTTAAATGCCATGGGGACCCTCTAAATACTCTGGATATTTATTTGCTTGTACTTTCAGGTTCCGATAGAAGTCATCCATAACTCTGAGGCCAGGTTTACTCTTAATCCTTCATTGATCCAAGGAAATTAAAAAAAAAGTGAGGTGGAATAGGAGGAATTAGGTCATGGGTTTAAACTTTTAAAAAGTCAATATATAATGAGATGGATAAAGACAAAGATTGAAGCCTTTGGAGATATAAACTGCAATAGAAAGCTTAGACAGTGGTTCTCAACCTTCCTAATGCTGCGACCCTTTAATACAGTTTCTCATGTTGTGGTGACCCCCAACCATAAAATTATTTTCGTTTCCACTTCATAACTGTAATTTTGCTACTGTTATGAATCGTAATGTAAATATCTGATATGCTATATGTGTTTTCCGATGGTCGCAACCCACAGGTTGAGAACCGCTGGCTTAGGGGGTCTTTTCTGGTTCATTCTCTGTCTTGAACAAGAGTCTATTCTCTGTTTACAGTTTAATTTTTTGTTGTTGTTCTTGTTTGCTTAAAAATTTTTTTGCTTTGCCTCTACTCATACATTTTCCTTCATTGTTGAGTCAGTTAGTATTACTTTTGGCTATATATAATGGAAATGTGAACACAGTGCCTTGCCAAGTAGAACTAATTTATTTTATAGGTAAAAAAAAAATCTGGAGATAGGCAGTTTGGGATGGTACAGTGGCTGGAAGGAACTATCAAGGGGCCAGATTCCTTGTTCTTTCCATGCTACTGTCCTTTGCATGTCTTTATCCTGAAGTTCACAACATGATTGGTCCATCTCTATGCATCATGCTCATGTTTAAGGTAGAAAGAAGGGGTAAGATTTAACATAAAGGCATGTGTTAACTGTATATCCCACTTTTTCATCAGGAAAAGAACAGGTTTTACAGTAGACTTCCCCTTACATATCATTGAACAGTATATGGCTTTAGCTTCAAATCCATCTTTAAGGGAGATAAGCATTTTTAATTTGGCACATTGCCACCCCAAAGGAAATTGTAATTCCGTGGGTGAAAAAAGGGAAAATAGGCAACTAGCAAGATCTGCCTCAGTTGTTATCTAAGTCAGATTAGAAGCATTCTTGCTAGTTTGCATCAGGAAAGTAGAATGTATAATATTCCAAATTTTAATGATCTCTCAATGCCTACAAGAGGCAGTCTGGCTTTCTTTAAAAGTTTCTGTGATCTGACTCTGCTTCCCTTCCCAACCTCTTTTCCTGCTTCTTGCCTGTATATGCTCTGTGCACCAGGCCTTCTAAACCACATGCAGCAATGAAAATCCCACTGTTTCGAGTCTTCGTATGTTTGCATGGGCTGCTTGATTTGTTTGCATTGTCTGTCCCTCCTGAGTCTATTGCAAAATTAGGATTTTTTTTTTCTTTTTTTGCAAGGCTCAGTACCATTGTTACCCTTGACCTTTTGGCTCCAGTTGACTAGTACTTCCTTTTGTCACCCTACAGTGCTTTGAACATGAATCTATTATGCTTTCTCTCACTCTTTTAAAGGTGTTTGCCTGTCATCTCTGCTATACTGTGAGTTGAAAAGGTATCATTTTTTATTGACTCATGTCTTTTTCATAAGATTAATGCGGTACTTTGCATAAGATAAGCCCTCAATAATTGCTTCTTGGATGAGTGAATGAATCAACTAATCAGCAGCACATATCACTGTTTTAGGGATCTCTGCCTCCATTAAATACCTCACACTTTGTAGTAAGACCAGAGTAAATCTACATCAATCCTCCTCACAAATGTGTTGATTTTCTGGTAATTATTATGATATAACTTAGTACAAGCAATTTTTTTTCCTATTGGGTAAACATAATGCTTACAAGATCTATTTTTTAATGTTTTCTATAGCACATGTTAAAAGATGTTAGATATTATATTAGGACCTACAATGGTCATGTAAAACATGGAGAATGCCGTCCAAAGCTGATATCACTAATGCCTGCAGAGATCCAAAGTTCACACATCACTGGGCACAAGAACTCCATACGTATTTGCTTTTTTAACAGGGATTCTGAAATGAAGCAGCATAGATTGGGTAGAAATTCCACAATTTACTCCTCCACTTAGGTCAAATGTTTATTATGTTTTCATTAGGTAGTTAGTAAAGTCTTCCATGTCAGATATTGCTTCAAAATATTTTTACCTTCATTGTTATGGAGAACAGCCTTATATGATTTTCCTTTTTCTAAATGTTCATTTTCATAATTTCCTCCAAAAATATTTAAGCCTGACTGCAAATGTTATTCAGGATGAGCTTTTGTACTTTAGTTGTAATTCCAGTTTGGTCCTGGGAGGAGGTGACTGTAGCTTCCACCTAATCTGCCACCATCTTGGATATCCAGGTCTGACTGTAATTGTTTGTGTTTCATTCAAGGAGTCATTTCTGTGTTTTTATTCAGGGAAGTGTATCTCTTGAATAACTTCAGATGAGACAGTAATAATAATAATGAGTTGAAAGTTTCAGATTATCCCAACAGGAGGCCATGTTTGTGAAAACCTTCAGAGGAAGGAAACAATAAGGATTAGATATAGGGGAAGAAAATTCTGTACTTCAGATTGTCAAGTTTCTAATGATATGAGATGCCTAGGGCTCACATGGACTTTGAGATATTTCAACAGGAATACATTTTGGTGGGATGTTTTATATTCAGTCCTCAAGGATCTGTGAGTAGGATAAAACTTCTTTCTCTGGTGCTGAGCATAAACTTGACTCTAGAAGAGAACAGAGGTGGGAGGCAAATAATTTCTTTTTCTTTTTCTTCATGTGAGTAACCACACAGGCTACCTGGAAAGAAAGAATTAAGCAAAATGCTTTACATTACTGCAGTATAGCTTTGCCAGACTTCAGAGCTTCTCTTGTTCTTTCTTCTTTTAATATTACAATTTGGGTCACTCTAGCCTAATGGATTTTCTTTCTACAAACTCCTATGGTGCTTGGTCTGTGTCATAAAACTAGTCCTTTTTAAGGGATTGCTTTATGTTGTTTTCTAGTCGTTTCAAATTTTGTCCTCTTGGTGCCATTGAATATCAAGACAGAACAAGGCTGGTTTCACAGTGGTCCTCTTTTCTCAAGCACATCCATTCATGGGAATAAGACATTACATTATGACTTTACTTAATGATATTTCTTTAGTGCTCACCTTCAAAATTTCAAAATGCTTCCATTTTTACAGAAATAAAGATTGCATTTTCTTCAATAAACTTCTTTATTAATTGAAATATTTTTCAGAGGAACAGGAATTGAAATTATTTACCATTAGATTTTACAGATAGTATTAAAAATCCAAGAGGCTTCAACTTTCTTGACTTTCTGAGCTAAACCAAGTCGCATCAGCTTTGACAGTTGCATAAGTTCTCTTGAGGAGGTGTCAGACCAGCTCTGGTGCCAGCTCATTGCCAAGATTAGTAAACATAGACACCCCTACTGTGTTGCTGCCAGACATGGTAAGATGAATGCTCCTGGTCAAAGCTTGAGTGTGGCTTGGTGACATTCTATGTGCAAACAGATTGCTGGTGCCTGACTTGATAAACACACACACACACACACACACATACACACACACACATACACACACATACACACACACATACACACACACATACACACACATACACACACACACAGACACACACACGGAGAAAAGTAAACTATGACAAATTCTATTTCATAAGATAAATCCTCACGTCAACAAACTACAAGAAAAAATTGGAAAGCATTTTTTTGCGGGTTTTCCTTTCATTATACCCCACAAGAAGTATCACAGCTTTCTGAAAAGTTCTGTGATTGAGGTTTTCTCTAGTCATTTACAAAGCATGTGGTTGTGGTATTCATGAAAATGTCAATAATTAGCAATGCTATTCAAACACATTGCCAACAATTACCTTAACACATATCATGATTTCAAAAAAATCAAAAAACACTAAAAAGTACACTTGAAATTAAGAAATTATCAAACTAATAAGTAAAACGTTCTCCTAAGCTACATAATCTTGAAATAATCAGAAGTCCACAATTACGATGCTTTTTGAACATATGCAATATGACCTTACTTATTATTTCCTGACTTCCCAGCTTGAAATGAATTTCTATAAACATTTGCGTTTGTTTTTATTCCTACAAATGGGGAGAGGTAGGTCAAGTATTAATATTTCCATGTACAGATGGAGAAAAACTATTTCCCAGGATCAAATGGGGAGTTATTGTGATTATTTGACTATGTTTGCATACTCTGAGACTTGCTCAATTTCAAACATTCCACCTTTCCTTAAATTTTCTATCCCAGACAAGAAGATTTCTCTTCTAGATAGGGATAGACTTTCTACCTATTATTTCCACCCCGTTGTTTATACTTGCATTATTGAATGCCCCTTTCCTCTTTACATCTTAATGTCCTTACTTGCCGAATGCAGATAATAATAGCACTTACCTCATAAGGCTGTCCGAGGAGGACCTAGCATCAAATACATGAAGCGATGTACATTGGGATACAGGGACTCATTTCCCCATTTGCTTCACACATGCCCAGGCATGCATGGGACACACAAAGTGTGCATGCACACACACACTCTCACCCCATACCAGGTAGGATCCAGTGGTGCTACTATGGCTGGGTATAGCCAAGCCTCAGTTTACCCACAAGAAGTACCCATAACAATAATATCAGCAGCAGAGGTTCTCAAACTTTTTGTCTCCAAACCTCTTTCCAGTCTTAAAAGTTATTGAAATTCCCCAGAGATCTCTTGCTTTTTTGTGGGCTTTATCTACTGATATTCTATATTAAATATTAGAAACTAAAACTGAGAAATTTAAAAATGTATATTCAGATTTATTTTGAAATAATAATAAACCCATTGCATGTTGACATAGACAATTTTCATTTTAAAAGAAAACTATATTTTTTGAAACAAAAGAATTTAGTAAGAAAATCTGGCTGAGGCTTTCTGAAATCTGTTCTCTGTCCTCCAAGGGGAGGAGACCACGAAGCCTTCACTTGGCTGTGACATATTTAAATATACAAAGAGAGCGATATCCCTTATAAATCTGTCTGTGCGATTAGGCACACATTGCACAACTCTACAAATAAAGCAGGTGGAACTTGTAAATGGAATTACATGATTTATTTACTCTGCCAGTAAATCACAGGAAAGCCTCCCTTCCCCATATTTTTGCTTTGGTATTCTTTAACTGAGTTTTAGATTATAATAGTGATTATAACTATAAACTCACTGAGAAACGGTGCTCTCCGAATCAATAACACTAGGAACGTGAGAAGAATATGGAAGTGGAAAACATTTTACTGTAGTAAGTTATAATTTTTAAAAAGTGAGCTAGATAGTGGTCTTCTCATGTCATCATAATAATAGCTTGTATTTACGTACTGCATGTCATGCACTGTTGTAAACACTTTGCATGTTTTAACCCATTTTCATCCTCATAATAGCCCAATAGACACTATTATTACGGGTTCTATAACCTTGGATAATTTTTACAATCTTTCTGTGGATACTAAGGCTTGTCTACTTTAGCAGGATAACAAATGTAAAGAGTCTAGCAGATGTTCTAGCACAAAATAGATGTGTAACAAATGGAAATTGTTATTATCCCCTGTCCCCTTCTTATTTTTAAATGTAGAGCTGTCCAAGCACTGAGCTCCCATGCAAGCAATGCTTCAATAAACTCACATTTAAAGGGAAGAAAGGAAAAGAGAGAATAATGCACGATGTTTTCCGACCTCTTCTTTTCCTGCTTGGCTTTCTTGACTTCTTTTGGGTCTCTGGCCTCGTGCTGTGCTTATTTTCCCAGCTCTTCGTATAAACATATCTTGACATCTGTGTTGCACAATCACAAGTACTAAAAAAATTTCCTGCATTTATTTCATTTATAGAGACCAATCTTTCCTTTGAGAATATAATTGCTAACGTTTGGAATAATTCTTGAGAATTTCCGCAAAGCTGCTTGTATTTAAAATACTTTTCAAAAACATATGTGCATGTTTGCTTAAGCATATGCTGTAGTTTTCTTTATAAAAAGCTGTGGATTAATATTTACATAAATATATCAGGAAAAAAGATCCTTCCTTTTTCTGTGCTGCAGATATGCCTAGAAAAGATAATTTTGTTTACATGTGAGCAAATCAAATGTTGGCAGAAGGATGACAAAATTTATTTATTTGACTTCTGTAGATTTAGGTGCATCTTTTGGTGGACAATACATACCTCTATAAGTCTTTATTTAGACAGTTTATGTTGTCAAATACACCAAATCCCCAGAGTTTGTATAGTATTTTGAGCTTTTTGAATGGCCAAACATTGCATGTTGTGTATCATCTACATAGGAATTGTATATTAGAAATGGACGGAAGGAAGGAAGGAAGGAAGGAAGGAAGGAAGGAAGGAAGGAAGGAGGGAAGGGAGGAAGGAAGGAAGGAAGGAAGGAAGGAAGGAAGGAAGGAAGGAAGGAAAGAAGGAGGGAAAGGAAGAAGGAAGGAAGGAAGGAAGGAAAGAAGGGAGGGAGGGAGGGAAGGGAGGGAGGGAGGGAGGAAAGGAGGAAGGGAGGGAGGAAAGGGGGAAGAAAAGGGGGAAGAGAGGGATTTGATTTGAGTTTAAAACCTGGTATCTCATATTTTTCAGGTTGAGACCTCAGAATCAATCTTAACTAATTGTCAAAGCCCTCCTCCTTTTCTTTGAGGGCTCTGGTTGCAGTGCTGTGTGGGGCACATCACCAGCTGACTCCGTGTCTTAGTTCATTGATCCCATATCGCATGAAGTTAAATATATATCACACTGTGAAACATTCAATGGTCTCTCAAGTGGGCACTAGTTTAAATTTTAGGCATTCGTGCTGGCTACTCCCTGTACTATCACCAAACACTGTCCCACACCTTTCCTCATTCATGTAGTGGGTTTTATGTCTTCGTGCCTTTGGATTTTCTGATTCTCATCAACATTATACTTTTGGCCCTAGCCGGTTTTGCCCAGTGGCTAGAGCATCAGCCTGTGAACTGAAGGGTCCTGAGTTCAATTCTGGTCAAGGGCACATGCCTGGGTTGCACACTTGATCCTCAGGGCAGGGCATTCAGGAGGCAGCCGATCAATGATCCCTTCTCAGCATTGATGTTTCAATCTCTCCCTCCCTCTCTGAAATCAATAAAAATATATTAAAAAAAGATTATACTTTTGTAAAGTCCATCTCAAATGGAATATATTCCTTAAAGCTT
This sequence comes from Myotis yumanensis, assembly GCF_028538775.1. Taxonomy (NCBI): domain Eukaryota; kingdom Metazoa; phylum Chordata; class Mammalia; order Chiroptera; family Vespertilionidae; genus Myotis; species Myotis yumanensis. Next base: position 184,058,830 of record NW_027223754.1, on the reverse strand, counting down.
TTCCTTACTCTCCTCATGACCTAACATAATTTCTCCTTTCCTAGATCTATTTTGGTAGAACATTCTTTTTTTTTTTTTTTTTTTTAACTGTCTTTTTTAGATTTTTTTATTTTTTATTTTTTTATTTTTTTTTTTATTTTCCTCTTAAAGTATTACAAAGGGTATTACATAAGTATCCTTTTTCCCCCCCCCCGCCCTTGACAAACCACTACCCTCCCTTACCCCCCAGTGTCTTATGTCCATTAGTTATGCTTATATGCATGCATACAAGTCCTTCGGTTGATCTCTTACTCCCCTCCCTTCTGCCCCCCAACTCTCTCTGGCATTCCCACTGCAGTTTGACAATCAGTTTGAGGCAGCTCTGCCTCTGTATCTATTATTGTTCAAAAGTTTGTAATGGTCTTTATTATCCATGAATGAGTGAGATCATGTGGTATTTTTCCTTCATTGACTGGCTTGTTTCACTTAGCATAATGCTCTCCAGTTCCATCCATGATGTTGCAAATGGTAGGAGTTCCTTCTTTTTAACAGCAGCATAGTATTCCATCGTGTAGATGTACCACAGTTTTCTAATCCATTCATCTACTGATGGGCACTTAGGCTGTTTCCAGATCTTAGCTATGGTGAATTGTGCTGCTATGAACATCTGGGTGCATATATCCTTTCTGATAGGTGTTTCTGGTTTCTTGGGATATATTCCTAGTAGTGGGATCACAGGGTCAAATGGGAGTTCCATTTCCAATTTTTTGAGGAACCTCCATACTGCCTTCCATAGTGGCTGCACCAGTCTGCATTCCCACCAGCAGTGCACAAGTGTTCCTTTTTCTCCACATCCTCTCCAGCACTTGTCGTTTGTTGATTTGTTGATGATGGCCATTCTGACAGGTGTGAGATGGTACCTCATTGTTGTTTTGATTTGCATCTCTCGGATGATTAGTGACTTTGAGCATGTTTTCATATGTCTCTTGGCTTTCTGAATGTCCTCTTTTGAAAGGTGTCTCTTTAGATCCTTTGCCCATTTTTTGATTGGATTGTTTATCTTCTTTTTGTTAAGTTGTATGAGTTCCCTATAAATTTTGGAGATTAAGCCCTTATCAGATATGACGTTGGCAAATATGTTTTCCCACGAGGTGGGTTTTCTTGTTGTTTTGTTGATGGTTTCTTTTGCTGTGCAGAAGCTTTTTATTTTGATGTAGTCCCATTTGTTCAGTTTCTCTTTAGTTTCAACTGCCCTAGGAGCTGTATCAGTGAAGAAATTGTTTTGGCATATGTCTGAGATTTTGTTGCCTTTGTATTCTTCTAGAATTTTTATGGTTTCCTGTCGTACATTTAAGTCCTTTATCCATTTTGAGTTTATTCTTGTGTATGGTGTAAGTTGGTGGTCTAGTTTCATTTTCTTGCATATGTCTGTCCAATTTTCCCAACACCATTTATTGAAGAGACTATCTTGGCTCCATTGTATGTTCATGCCTCCTTTGTCAAAAATTAATTGAGCATATTGGTTCGGGCTAATTTCTGGACTCTCTATTCTATTCCACTGATCTATATGTCTGTTCTTGTGCCAGTACCAGGCAGTTTTGAGAACAGTGGCTTTGTAATACAGCTTGATATCTGGCATTGAGATCCCACCTACTTTGTTCTTTCTCAGGATCGTTGCAGCTATTCGGGGTCTTTTTTTATTCCAGATGAATTTTTGGAGAGTTCGTTCTAGATCTTTGAAGAAGGCCATTGGTATTTTAATGGGAAGTGCGTTGAATGTATAGATTGCTTTGGGTAGTATGGACATTTTAATGATGTTGATTCTACCAATCCAAGAACATGGTATGTTCTTCCATCTGTTTATGTCTTCCTCTATCTCTTTTTTCAACGTCCTGTAGTTTTCTGAGTAGAGGTCTTTAACCTCTTTAGTTAAGTTTATTCCTAGGTATCTTAATTTTTTTGGTGCGATGGTAAATGGGATTGTTTTTCTGATCTCCCTTTCTGAAAGTTCACTGTTGGTGTATAGAAATGCCTCAGATTTCTTGGGGTTAATTTTGTATCCTGCTACATTGCCAAATTCATGTATTAAGTCTAGTAGCTTTTTGATGGAGTCTCTAGGGTTTTGTATGTATAATATCATGTCATCTGCAAATAAGGACAGTTTTACTTCCTCTTTTCCAATTTGGATGCCTTTTATTCCTTCTTCTTGCCTAATTGCAATGGCTAATACTTCCAGTACTATGTTGAACAGGAGTGGTGAGAGTGGGCATCCCTGTCTTGTTCCTGTTCTTAGGGGAAATGGTGTTAGTTTTTGTCCATTGAGTATGATGTTGGCAGTGGGCCTGTCATATATGGCTTTTATTATGTTGAGGTATGATCCTTCTATTCCCACCTTTCTGAGAGTTTTTATCAAAAATGGGTGTTGGATTTTGTCGAATGCTTTTTCTGCATCAATTGATATGACCATGTGGTTTTTTTCTTTCAATTTGTTTATGTGATGTATCACATTTATTGATTTACGGATGTTGTACCATCCTTGCATCTCTGGGATGAATCCTACTTGGTCATGGTGTATGATCCTTCTGATGTACTGCTGGATCCGATTTGCTAAGATTTTGTTGAGGATTTTGGCATCTATGTTCATGAGGGATATTGGCCTGTAATTCTCTTTCATTGTGATGTCTTTACCTGGTTTTGGTATTAGGGTGATGCTGGCTTCATAGAATGAGCTTGGAAGCGTTCCTTCCTCTTGAATTTTTTGTAGTAGTCTGAGGAGGGTAGGTTTTAGTTCTTCCTTGAATGTTTGGTAGAACTCCCCTGTGAAGCCGTCTGGCCCTGGGCTTTTGTTTGCTGGAAGCTTTCTGATGACTGCTTCAATTTCTTCCATAGTTATTGGCCTATTGAGGTTTTTAGATTCTTCCTGATTGAGTTTTGGAATGTTGTATTTTTCTAGGAATTTGTCCATTTCCTCCAGGTTGTCCAGTTTGTTGGAGTAGAGTTGCTCGTAGTATTGTTTAACAATCATTTGTATTTCTGTGGGGTCTGTTGTTATTTCGCCTCTATCATTTCTGATTTGGTTTATTTGGGACCTCTCTCTTTGCTTCTTGGTGAGCCTGGCTAGGGGTTTGTCAATCTTGTTTATCCTTTCAAAGAACCAGCTCTTGGTTTCATTGATTTTCTGTATTGTTTTTTTGGTCTCTATTTCATTGATTTCTGCTCTAATCTTTATTATCTCCTTCCTTCTGCTCACTCTGGGGTTTTCTTGTTGCTCTCTTTCTAATTCTTTGAGTTGTAGAGTTAGATGATTGACTACCATTTTTTCTTGTTTTTTGAGATAGGCCTGTAGAGCTATAAACTTCCCTCTCAGGACTGCTTTCATTGTGTCCCAGAGGTTTTGGATTGTTGTGTTTTCATTGTCATTAGTGTCCAGGATGTTTTTAATTTCTTCTTTGATGTCATCGGTAACCCAATCAATATTTAATAACATGCTATTCAGCTTCCAAGTGTTTGAGTATTTTGGGTTGTTTTTATTGTAGTTTATTTCTAACATTATGCCATCGTGGTCTGTGAAGAAGCTTTTTATGATTTCAATCTTCTTGAATTTGTGGAGACTTTGCTTGTGACCCAATATGTGGTCTATTTTTGAATATGTCCCATGAGCACCTGAGAGGAATGTATATTCCGCAGCTGTGGGGTGAAGTGTTCTGAAGATGTCAATTAAGTCCATCTGATCTAGTGAGTCATTTAGGATTGCTGTTTCTTTGCTGAGTTTTTGTCTAGCGGATTTATCCAGTGATGTCAGTGGTGTATTAAAGTCCCCTACTATGATTGTATTGTTGTCGATCTCTCCCCTGATATCTTCCAGAAGTTTTCTTATGTATGTGGGTGCTCCTGCATTGGGTGCATATATGTTTACCAGGGTTATATCTTCTTGTTGTATTGATCCCTTTAGTATTATGAAGTGGCCTTCCTTATCTCTGGTTATGGCCTTCACTTTGAGATGTACTTTGTCAGATATAAGTATTGCTACCCCAGCTTTCTTTTCCTTTCCATTTGCGTGAAAGATATTTTTCCATCCCTTCACTTTCAGTCTGTGTGAGTCCCTTCTAATGAGGTGGGTCTCTTGTAGACAGCAGATGTATGGGTCATGTTTTTTTATCCATTCAGCCACTCGATGTCTTTTGGTTGGAGCATTTAGTCCATTTACATTTAAAGTTATTATTGAAAGGTATTTGTTTGTAGCCATTTCTTTTTGTGTGTGTGTGTGTGGCTGTTTTCTTTCTGAGCTTGATATTTCTTCTTTTTACACCAGTCCCTTTAGCATTTCTTGCATGGCTGGCTTGGTGGTGATAAACTCCCTTAGCCCTTTTTTGTCTGTGAAGCTTCTTATTTCCCCTTCAATTTTGAATGATAGCCTTGCTGGATAGAGTATTCTTGGATTCAGTCCTTTGCTTTGCATCACTTTGTAGATTTCCGTCCATTCTTTTCTGGCCTGATGTGTTTCTGTTGAGAAATCATTTGATAATCTAATGGGAGATCCCTTGTATGTTACTTTCCGTCTCTCTCTTGCAGCCTGTAAGATTCTCTCTTTATCCTGAACATTTGCCATGGTAATTATGATGTGTCTTGGTGTGGGTCTTTTCGGGTTCACCTTGTTTGGGACTCTCTGGGCTTGTGTGACTTTTTTCTTCCCCACCTCAGGGAAGTTTTCTGATATTATTTCTTCGAATAGGTTTTCTAATCCATGTTCATCTTTCTGTTGTTCTGGCACCCCTATTATTCGTATGTTGTTTCGTTTCATGTTGTCCCAAAGCTCCCTTAGGCTCTCCTCCTGTCTTTTAATTTTTTTCTCCATTTGCCGTACAGTTTGAGTGTGTTTTGCTTCCTTGTCTTCTAATTCACTAATTCGGTCCTCCGCTTCTCCCAGTCTACTGTTGATACTTTCAATGGAGTTTTTTATTGAAGCTATGTCACTCTTCATTTCTTCTTGGGACTTACTTAAGTTGTTGATTTTTTCATCTGTTTCTTCTAGCTTCTTGCATAAGTAGTTGAGTTTTTCATCTGTTTCTTCTTGCTTCTTGAACATGTGGTGCATGTACTCTAGGAACCTTATTCTGAATTCTTTTTCCGTCATGTTGCATATCTCTGTCTCACTTAGCTGCTTTTCTGGCGAGTCCTCCTTTTCTTTCCTTTGGGGGTTTCTTTGCCTACCCATGTTTGATCTCGCTGACATATGTAGATGTTGAGGTGTTCAGTGGCTGCTCCCTGGGTGGCAGGGGCTCCTTGGGTTGTGGTTGCTGCTCAGACGGTTGCGGTAGCAGCTGCTTTCCAGTTGGCAGCAGCTCCTCTGGTGGGTGTTGTTCACAGCTGTGTTGGCTCTTCTGGCTGGTGGGGGGAGGCTTCACGTACAGTTGCTGTTCCACAGACAGAGGGTGTGGTGATCAGGAGGCTGTGGTGATCAGGAGGCTGCGGTGATCAGGGGGCTGCTGTTGCTTGGATCTGCTGCGTTGATTTAAAGGCACAAAATACAACAGAGCAAGGCACAACGTACCAGGCACTGAACACAAGTATATTCACAATATTAATAACTCCAAATAAAGGTGACCAACCGAATTAAGAGAATTAGGGGATAAGGGAGAAAGAAGAGAAGAAGATAAAAGAGAGAACAGAAAAGAAAAATAAGAAAAAAACAAACAAAAAAGGAGTGCAAAAATAGAATTGGGAAAAAAGAGGGGGGAAAAAAGAGAGCGAAAAAAGAGAATGAAGTAGAAGTGGGGAAGAGACTCCCCGTATGAGGAGCAAACTCCAATAGAACTGCCACTAATCTCAACAAATTCCAGCAACAGATCCCTGGAGATGAATGCAAACTACAAACCACCAATAATATCCAGAGGGGTAAGGGAAAACAGAAGCACAAAAATAGCTGGGGTGGGGTGGGGGAGGGAAGGGAAAAACCAGCAGAAAAAAAAAAAAGAAAAAGAAAAAGAAAAAGAAAAACAACCTCACAACCAGTCCTAAAAAAGAAGAAAAAACACAAAACAAAACAAACAAACAAATTTAAAAAAAAAAAAAAAAAAAAGCCCAATATATTCAACAATCAAGAAAACAATAGAAAGATAAGAGAGAAAAAAAAATGGTTGGAAAGTGAAGAAGGAAAAAGAATAGGTGTATAAGGATTTAGAGCAGTAGATTGGAAATAGGATATATAAGTAGGGTGGAATTAGACAGGGGGTAAAAAGAGGGAATTGGGAAGGTCTGGAGCAGGAATAGGGTAAGAGAAACAGGACACCAAAAGGGGAAAAGTAAGGAAGAGGGTTTTAGCAAAGAGGTGGAATTGAGATAGGGAAAATTAATGCTAAAGGAACGATGAAAATAGAATGGAGAACACTAATCCCAAAAGAAAATAAAGAGAAAATAAAATGGCACTTTAAAAAATGGTAAAATGGTAGGAGTAATAATACTGGTTAAAAATAAAAATGTGGTAATTGAAAGGGTAAAATCAGGTGATGGAAAAAGAAGAAAAAGAGAAAAAAAAATTGGTTTCTTAGTAAAAAGGTGAAAAAATTAAAAAGAAAAAGAAAAAGAAAAAATTTGCAGTAGTGATGGTCTTTCGGTTCTTCTACTCTTCAGCCTGGTTCGCCTTGGTCCTGCCAGGTATTTAGGAGAGTGTTGCCTGCATTACACTGTTCCTCCCTGTTGTAAATCACAGTCCTGATTTTAAAGCAGGCCGTATTTGTGATCCAGTCTGCCTTAATTTGTATTCCCCTAAGAGTCAGTTTGTGGCTCAACCTCTGGGTGGCAGTGTTTTTGGGTTGGCCTCTGAGGCTATACAGCTTCTCTATCCTTTTTTAATCCTTACCCTGCTCTGTGTTGTTGGTGGGACTGAAAATCCCTCTATAGGCCAGACCCTGGTAACTCCCAGGGACTAATCAGCTTGTTTTAGTCCTTTATCTCATACAGGGTGGAATCTGGGTGTGGCTGTGCTCCTTGCCTGGGGGGCTGGGGGGAGGAATTCCACCCTCTGGAGGAATGGCTGCCCCAGTCCTGGGCCCAGGGGGGTCTCAGCACTCAATTCGCTGCCACCTCCTCCGGCTCCCCCTCTTTCCTCAGCCTCTCCCCAGATTCCCCTCGTCTGCACCTTCACCCTCTCTTCAGCACAGGTGAGTGTCTGTATCCGAACTGTCCTATGAGCAGGGTTCAGTGAAAACAAAGAAACAGACAAACGCCGGCCGGCCGCGGAAACGCTCCTCTTACCGGTCTGGGAAACGCTCCTCTTACCAGCACTGCATGGTCTGGGAAACGCTCCTCTCTTATGGGCACTGCACGGTCTGATCAGTTCCTCAGGATGCCCCCTTTAGTCTCAGTTCTCCGCAATCACAAAATCCAAATCTCAAATCTCCTGGCGCCAGCAAACCCGCGGAACTCCTTACCCTGGTCAGGGTCTGTGTCTGTCCCAAGAGACGCGGCTGTCTGCCATGCGGTCTCCCTCCGACCCTCTGGGCTCAGGTCTGGCAAACTTTCCTGCCCAGATCCCTGGTTTTTAACCTTTCCAGGGGAGGTCTGCCCTTCCAGGCTGCAAGCCGTCTCACCAGCTGAGTAAATTTGCCAATTCGGGGTGGGTGTTATTAGTTTCAGCTGCTTACTCCGTTTGCTCCGGGACAAGACCTGGGACGCGTCTGCCTATATCACCGCCATCTTGCTTCCTCCTTTGGTAGAACATTCTTATGACACTTCTTATATTATGCCTTATTGTATAATTTTTTCTTGTCTGATTTCTCTTACTAAATTTCAAATCCTTCCAGAATATGAGCTGTGTCTTCTCATATTTTTATTAGCTACAGGGTCCAATGCAAAGCTACGCATATAACAGAACACAAAAAAATATTTGCCTAGTTTAGTGTTGCCTAAACTTGTCCAATAATCATTATCCTGGTGAAAATTCAGAAGCTCACATACTTCCCTGAGTAATTCTGATTCATTAGATTTTGGTGGAGGTCCAAGAATCCACACTTTTATAAGTTTTCTGAATGATTCTGATGCTTAATTAAATTTGAGAAACACTGACTCAATTGAATAAAAATTAATATTTATGCCTCCTGATTACCATTTGAAAAGGAATATTTCTCAGAAAGGCTAGAGTCTTCATGTAATGATTTATTAAGAAAACCTTTATATAGGTGAATAGGATGTTATAATTTGTTAACAACCGCACTATGATTCTCTAAAAACAAATGTTCTTTGTTTTGTTTTATTTTGTCTTTCTTAGTGTTTATGAGATGGCATTTGACCAGTTTGTTGTCAGGATCTTAGCTGGGGAAAGCAAAAATTAGAGGAATGTTGGGGCTCAAGAGAAAAGATCGGCCACAGGGGAAATGTCTAAAGACTGTGTCTCCAGAGTCACACTTGGCCTGTGGAGCAATGTGCACCCTTGAGTGAACTCTGATTTGGCAGGAAGGCCCACAGCCCTAGATCTCTCACTGACCTCCGCAGGCGGGTTTGAAGCTGCTGGCGGGTGCTCTGTGGGGAGAGCCCATGATGTCCTGCCCTCAAAGTGATTACTGCAGGCTTTTCTCTTGATGCTGCAGCCAGAACCAAGAGAATGCTGGGAGCTGCACCTGCTGATCCTAGAACTGGCACTAGTTGCCTTGGCTACAGGCACGAAGAGGAGGAATCTGCTTCTTTCATGCACAAATAAAAATGTCGAATAATTTAGGGCAATGATGGGAATTTCTGTCATAGAAAAAGATTGCAAAAGGAAGCTCTCAGATTAATGTGTATAAATGGTCTCTTACCATACCGTTCTGGATATAACTTGTATGATGTGTTTGAACCCAAATCTGTTGGAGTAAAAGAGACCATCTTAATTTAATTGGCCCGGTTGACGATTGGCAAGGATACTATTTATGAAGCAGATGTCTTTCTCTCAGCTTCCCTGAATGCTTTGATAGCAAGCAAAATTTTATTTCTTTGATCGGAAATGGGGTTGGTAATACACCTTCAGGAATTGGAGTGCTCAATTTTCTAACAGAGTTTTAATAATTATTTTTTAGTGGTAAAATTGTGTGCGTGTGAAAAAGAGTCTCTCTTGATCTCGTAACATGTTGTGCTCTGGTCATTGTATTTCTCATCTTCTTCAAAGACTCCTATGACAGGTAAATGGTCTGGAATCTGTGAGATATCTCTTGATTTCATCTTGCATTTGGTTATCTACAATAATGATGAACTGGGGTGGGGGTAGGTGAAGAGAACAGGAACCTTAGAACATGATGGAGCTGGGCTCATATCGTGAGTGACATTGGGCAAGTCACTCCACTTTCCTGGGACATAAGACAGTACTTAATTCTTTGTGTTGTAATTTTATTATATAAAAATTCAATGTTATAATATTTTCAAAATCATCAGACATTTATTTTATGTCAAAAGGCAAATAGGATAGTCCCTGCACTACGAAATTCACAAATACTGGGTAAGATCTAGATGGAAACTCCAACATGAGGCTTGGAGAAGGTGCCTATACGCTCAGAGTTATCAGGAATGTTACCACTAAGCCTCACTTGGTATAGGCATAAAGCAATTCTAGAGCACCCAGGGCCCTGCAAAAGAAAGGTTTGGTGCTTTAATCCAGCTAAAAATTGAGAGCAAATAAGCATAACTTTCAAATGAAATGTTTGCAGCACTTAAAATAAATCAAGAGTAAAATAAAAGTAATGGAGTAAAAATTTTCGAATAACAGCATGTTAATTACTACACAGAGAAAAAATCATTAATGCTGTAAAGATGAGTTTTAGCTTTTCAGCAGCTTCCAAATACTGAAATACTTCTGCCTTTGCATTTAAACAAATTATGTATCATGTTTTGTGGTGTTTTTTTTTTTGATTACTTGTATGCTTCTGGGCCATTTTCAGAATAGCTTTGCCGAGTGACCCCTCTAGATTTTATAATGCTATTATGAATAAAATGCTACAATACAGAAAATTCAGGACTAAAATAATCACAATTTGTCAATTAGCAATGTGGTAGGGCCAGGATTCAGGTGTGGTGAGTGAGGCAGGGTCCTCCAAGAGCAGGGAGGAACTTCTCTCTCTGTGGTAAGCAGAATAATGGCCCCCGAGGGTGTCCAAGACTCGATCCCTGGGACCTGTGAGGCTATTTTACATGGCAAAAGAGACTTTGCAGATGTGATTAAGGACCTGGATATAGAGAGATTATATTGGATTAATGGGTGGGTCCAATTATATGGGGTAATCACAAGGGTCCTTAAAAGTGGAAGAGAGAGGTAGGTTAGAATGATGCACTGTGAGAAGGATTCAACCCAGCACTTGAGGCTTTGAAGATGGGAGAAGGGGTCATGCAGGAAGGAATGCAGGCAGCCTTCAGGGCTGGGAAAGGCAAGGAACTGGAGCCCCCAGAAGGAAAACAGCCCTGTTCACATCTTATTTTTAGCCCAGTGAGATCCATGTCAAACTTGTGGTCTAGAGAATTGTATAAGATAATAAACTGTGTTGTTTCAAGCAAGTAAGTTTGAGGTAATATGTTAACAGGAGCCATTGAAAACAAATTCATTAACTTTATTTAAAAATTTTCTCATGAAGTTTTGGCATTAGTTTTGATTTTTCTAAAAAAATATTGCATTATAGTATTATTTGACTTGGTTATTGAGGTTTCTGCACCCAAGGTGAGTACCTCCCTTGCCTCCCTGGAGTCTTGGTCCCTCATTTTTGCCCCCGGGATACATCATTGCTTCAGCCTGGGTGATGTGGTTGCTGGTCTCTTGTAGAAAAGCAATCAGCAAGTTTGCAGACCATGTCTATTTTTACATATCTTTGTCCAACCTGAAGAATGTCTTGCACTCTTATCTGAAGGCTTAACTTTGACAAACTATCATGAATGAATATTAGCAACAGAATTGCAAAGAGAAGAACTGGTGTATGGAATGCCTTTATTATTCTAGAGATCTCAAAACTGAATAATCTGAGTGTGCTTCTGACATTGAATTTTATACCTATTTCATCACCTGTGCGAAGGACCTTTTTTAAAAAAATGTTTTTTATTGATTTTTTTTTTTTTTTTAGAGAGAGAGGAAGGGAAAGGAATAGAGAGATAGAAACATCATCGATCAGCTGCCTCCTGCATGCCCCCTACTAGGGATGGAGACCACAACCCAGGCATGTGCCCTGGTTGGGAATTGAACCAATCATCTCTTGTTTGAGGCTTGATACTCAACCACTGAGCCACTTCGGCCAGGCAGAAAGGACCTTTTTAATGTAACTTAATTTCAGTGATAGACTTACTTCAAGGATAATATTTTCTACTATGTGGGCAACCCTAGGTTGAATTAGTGCTAAATTCCAGACTTGTATCATAAACTGTGATCCTTTAATTATAGAAAGAGCCAGCTCACCTTTTTCTGTCAGTTCGTGTGAGCATATGTGATCCAACATGAAAAACTAATTTTCATGGACTAAAACAACAAAAGCAGTACCATTAATAGAGTAAGTATTGAATTTTCACATAATCCTCAAAACAGCCGTGGAAGGCATGTTTTATTATCCCCAGTTCCCAGATGAAGAAATTGAGGTTCAGAGAGATAGTTATTAATAAGAATGGCTAACACTAGGAGACTAGAATTTGGGCGATGAGAACACAATGCAATATACAGATGATGTATTGTAGTATTATACATTTGAAACTTAGATAATCTTACTAACCAATGTCATCCCAATACATTTAATAATAAAAAATAGCTAACATTAAAATAGGGCTTACCTTTGCCTGACACTTTTCTAAGGGCTTTACATATATTAGCTCATTTAACTTGCAACAATCCTAGAGACACTATCTCATTCTACAGATGAGGAAACTGAGGCATAAGAAATTAAGCAACTTTCCTAAGGTCATATGCTTATTCAATAAAGAGGGTAACACTTGCTTTAAGTCATGCTGGCGGCAAAGAAATTGAGAAATAGGAATTCAAGTTCAGATCTGTCCAATTTTATTTATTTTATATTTTTATTATTTTTTTCTTTATTGATTAAGGTATTGCATATGTGTCCTTATCCCCCCATCGTCCCCCTCCCCCACTCATGCCCTCACCCCCCTAGTGTCTGTGTCCATTAGTTAGGCTTATATGCATGCATACAAGTCCTTTGGTTGATCTCTCCCCCTTAGCCCAACCCTCCCCTACCTTCTCTCTGAGGTTTGACAGTCTGATCGATGCTTCTCTGTATCTGGATCTGTTGTGTTTTTTTTTCCTCCATCAGTTTATGTTGTTCATTATAGTCCACAAATGAGTGAGATCATGTGATATTTATCTTTCTCTGACTGGCTTATCTTGCTTAGCATAATGCTCTCCAGTTCCATCCGTGCTGTTGCAATTGGTAAAAATCCCTTCTTAGATCTGTCCAATTTTAAAATGACATGTTCTTTTTACTATGCTAGTTGCCTCTTACAACCTTAACCTAAGTTGCACTAATCTAACTGGATCTAATAACCTCAGTCACACTCTCCCAATTTCCTGCCATGATCATGTCAACTGCCTTTTAAACAAGTTCCAGGCACAGCTCTGGTTGGCACCCTGGAAGGAGTTTAGAGACGGGCTGTACCCTTGCCCAGGGCTCACAGTGATGTGAGCACCACACCCTGAAGGTGCCCTCTACCTAGGAAGCCCGTTTTGCTCCTAATCCTAGCAAAGGGGCGAACTGCTTTTCTCATAGAGGATTTACAATCCTGACAGCATGGCTCAGGCAAATCTTTATTGCCCTATGCCTTGGGAAAGGTATTATCTGACCAGGGTGGGTAGTTGATAATGCTGTACATCAATAGAGCCTGTGTTAAAGTACAGTCAATAGAATTTGTTTTACTCCACTTAGCAACACTTTGGGATATCTTTAAAGGGCCACTTCAAAGTGAAGGTCATTTTAAAAATTCAACTTAGAATCTTATGATTACCTGTGCATTCAAATGTAGGGATTTTTGAGTCTTAAGAAATAATTGGTTAAATTTAGATACTTTAAGTTGACACATTTTAAATATTTTTATTCCTAGTTGATTGTAACCTTAAGTTTCTTTTGAATAGTGTATTGTAGAAATTAAAAGTTTTGTCAATTTATATTTTAAAATAATATAAAGCTAACAATGATTGTGACCTTTTCTCAGAGGTCAAACTGTTGATAACATACATAAAAATGTTCATTGACTTGAACGGTTCTGTTTTTACACTTTTGCTATTTATTAATGATAGATAGAAGGTATTAATTTTATAGCTTAAAACCATCATAATGCAAAGAAGAATAAAGAAAACTCTTGACCAGGAATCCAAAGACCTGGCTTTTTGTCTCACTCATCATTAGCTTTGGAAACTATACTTTCCTGACTCCCAATTTCTCCTTCTTTAAAATGCAATAAATGAGATATATCCTTCTTCCTTTAGAGGGTAGATTTAAGAATAAAATGAAATAATATAAAGATAATTTGATGACAAAGAGTATAGTATACTCTGAATAATTTAAGCCATTGAGATTTATTTTTATGGTAACTGTTTTCTAGGGACTAAACACACTAGTTTCATATTCACATTCGGTCACATCATAATTTGTATCATGGATTGCATTTTCTACATGTATTGAAAAAGTGACCATTTAATGAAAAGCACTGGATGTCAGGAAGAAGTTTGATGTTTTGGGAACTGTGCTGAGCCAGCCTTTGGGGCCTTGGCTTTCTCCATGCTCTACAACATGGCTAGATTCTAGCCCTATTACTGTTTGAGGTCATTTTACTCTCAGATTTTAGTCTTCTTACAAGTGAAAAACATGGAGATTGTTAGAAATAACCCTACAGTCCATTCTAAATCTGTTCAGTCTTTTCTACTGCACTAGATTTTAAGTTTTAATATCAGGTTTGGTTATCAAGAAAGACATTAAAGATTGAGTATTATCTTTATTCTTTTACTTAAAAATATACAAAGAGGACTGACTTGAAATCATGCATTTAAATGCACTGGTAGTTTCATAAAGCTCACTCACATAATTTAAATTTGGCATTACTATCTTAAACTCATATTTAATATTACCATTTAAAAATGTTTTTATTGATTTTTTTTTTTTTACAGAGAGGAAGGGAGAGGGATAGACAGTTAGACACATCGATGAGAGAGAAACATTGATCAGCTGCCTCCTGCACACCGCCTACTGGGGATGTGCCCGCAACCAAGGTACATGCCCTTGACTGGAATCGAACCTGGGACCCTTCAGTCCACAGGCCGATACTCCATCCACTGAGCCAAACCGGTCAGGGCTAATATTACCATTTAAAAGTAGCTAATATATATGTGGATTATATATATATTTTAATTCTTTTCTATTTAAAGTATTACATATGTCTCATTTTTTCCCCATTGACCTCTCCCGGCTGTTCTCACCAACCAGCTCATGCCCTCACCACCTCACCACCCTACTGTCTATGTCCATGGGTTATTCTTATATGCATGCATACAAGTTCTCTGGTTGATCTCTTACCCGCCTACCCCCCCACCCCACGCCTTTCCTCTGAGGTTGGATGGTCTGTTTGATGCGTTGATGTCTCTGGATCTATTTTTGTTCATCAGTTTATGTTCATTAAATTCCACAAATGAGTGAGATCATGTGATATCTATCTTTCTCCAACTGGATTATTTTGCTTAGCATAATGCTCTCTAGGTCCATCCATGCTATTGCAAATGATAAGAATTCCTTCTTTTTTACAGCAGCTTAGTATTCCATTGTGTATGTACCACTGTTTTTTAATCCACTCATCTGCTGATGAAGCAGTTAGGCTGTTTCCACATCTTAGCTATTGTAAATTGGGATGCTATGAACATAGGGATGCATATATCCTTTTTGATTGGTGTTTCTGATTTCTTGGGATATATTACTAGAAGTGGGATTACTGGGTCAAATGGGAGTTCTATTTTAATGTTTTGAGGACACCCTATACTATTTTCCACAGTGGCTGCACCAGTCTGCATTCCCACCAGCAGGGCATGAGGGTTCCTTTTTCTCTGCATCCTTGCCAGCACTTGTCATTGTTGATTTGTTGATGATAGCTATTCTGACAGGTGTGAGATGGTACCTCATTGTAGTTTTGATTTGTATCTCTTAGATGATTAGTGACTTTGAGCATGTTTTCATGTCTCTTGGCCTTCTGTATGTCCTCTGTCGAAAAGTGTCTATTTAGGTCCTTTGCCCATTTTTTGATTAATTGTTTATCTTCCTTTTCATAAGTTGAATGAGTTCCCTATAAATTTTGGAGGTTAAACCCTTGTTGGATCTAATATTGGCAAATATGTTCTCCCATGCAGTGGGCTTTCTTGTTGTTTTGTTGATGGTTTCTTTTGCTGTGCAGAAACTTTTTATTTTGAGGTAGTCCCATTTGTTTATTTTCTCCTTAGTTTCCACTGTCCTAAGAGCTGTATCAGTAAAGTTATTGCTACGACATACAGTGGGGCCTTGACTTACAAGTTTAATTCATTCCATGACCGAGCTCGTAACTCAAATTGCTCATATGTCAAGTCAATTTTCACAATTACAATGAATTGAATGCTGGGCTGATGTTGTGGCATTCACTGTAACGTTCGCTGCACCAACTAACGGTGGGGTATCTGAAGCTGGCTTGTAACCCAAATTTTAGCTCACAACTCAAAGCAAAAAATCGGCCGAGAGACGGCTCATATCTCGAAAAACTCATTAGTCGGGACACTCGTAAGTCAAGGCCCCACTGTATGTCTGATATTTTGCTGCCTATGGATTCTTCTAAGATTTTTACGTTTTCCATCTTATGTTTAAATCCTTTATTCATTTTGAGTTTATTTTTGTGTATGGTGAAAGTTGGTGGTCTAGTTTCATTTTTTTTTTTGCATGTATCTGTTCAATTTTCCCAATACCATTTATTGAAGAGCCTGTCTTGACTCCATTGTATGCTTTTGCCTCTTTTGTCAAATATTAATTGAGCATAATGGCTTGGGTCAATTTATGGCTTCCCTGTTCTGTTCCATTGGTCTATATGTCTGTTCTTATGGCAGTACCAGGCAGTTTTGAGGACAGCGACTTTATATCTGGAATATAGCTTGATATCTGGTATTGTGATCCCTCCAACTGTGTTCTTTTTTTCTCAGGATTGCTGCAGCTATTTGGGGTCTTTTTAAAATTCCATATGAATTTTTGAAGAGTTTCTTCTAGGTCTGTGAAATATGCCATTGGTATTTTAATGGGGATTGCATAGAATCTATAGATTGCTTTGGGTAGTATGGACATTTTAATGATGTTGATTCTACCAATCCATGAACATGGTATATTCTTCCATTTGTTTATGTCTTCCTCTATCTCTTTTTTCAATGTCCTGTAGTTTTCTGAGTACAGATCTTTTACCTCCTTAGTTAAGTTTATTCCTAGGTATCTTAATTTTTTTGTTGCAATGGTAGGGATTTTTTTTTTTTTTTTTTTTTTAGTTTCTCTTTCTGTGAGTTCATTATTGGTATATAAAAAAAGCCATAGATTTCTGGGTGTTAATTTTGTAACCTGCTACAATTGCCAAATTAATTTATTAAGTCTAGTAGTTTTTTGATGGAGTTTTTAGAGTTTTCTATGTAAAATATGTCATCTGCGAATAAGGACAGTTTTACTTCTTCTTTTCCAATTTGGGTGCCATTTATTTCTTCTTCATGTCTGATTGCTATGGCTAGCGCTTCCAGTACTCTGTCAAACAGGAGTGGTGAAAGTGGGCATCCCTGTCTTGTTCCTGTCCTTAGGGGAAATGGTTTTAGTTTTTGCCCATTGAGTATGATGTAGGTTTGTCAAATAAGGCTTTTATTATGTTCAGGTATGATCCCTCTATTTCCACTTTGCTGAGCGTTTTTATCAGGAATGGCTGTTGCATTTTGTCAAATGCTTTTTTTTCTGCATCAATTGATATTATTATGTGATTTTTTGTCTCTCAGTTTGTTTATATGTTGTATCATGTTTATTGATTTGCAGGTACTGTACCAGCCTTGCATCCCTGGGATAAATCCCACTTGGTCATGGTGTCTGATCTTTCTAATGTAATGATGGATCTGATTTGCTAGAATTTTGTTGAGGATTTTAGCATCTATGTTCATCAGGGATATTGGCCTGCAATTCTCTTTCTTTGTAGTGTCTTTATCTGGTTTTGGGATTAGGGTAATGCTGTCTTCATAGAAAGAGCTTGGAAGTGTGCCTTCCTCTTGAATTTTTTGGAATAGTCTGAGGAGGATAGGTTTTAGTTCTTTGAATGTTTGTTAAAACTCCCCTGTGAAGCCACCCAGACCAGGGCTTTTGTTTGCTGTAAGTTTTTTTGATCACTGCTTCAATTTCATCAGTAATTATTTGCTTATTAAGGTTTTTTGATTCTTCCTGATTGAGTTTTGGAAGTCTACATTTTTCTAAGAGTATGTCCCTTTCATCTAGGTTGTCTTGTTTGTTGGAGTAGATTTGTTCATATATATATATATTTTACAATCCTTTGTATGTCTGTGGGGTTGGTTGTTACTTCACCTTTTTCATTTCCAATTTTGTTTATTTGGGTCCTCTCTTTTTGTTTCTTGGTGAGCCTGGCTAGAGGTTCATTAATCTTGTTTATCCTTTCAAAGAACCAGCTCTTGGTTTTATTGATCTTTTGTATAGTTTTTTTGGTCTCTATGTCATTTATTTCGGCTTTGAGCTTTATTATATCCTTCCTTCTGCTTACTCTGGGCTTTTCTTGTTGCTCTCTTTCTACTATTTAAGTTGTAGGGTTAGATAATTTATTACCATTTTTATTTTTTGAGGTAGGCCTGTAGAGCTATGAACTTCCCTCTCAGGATTCCTTTCACTGTGTCCCATAGATTTTGGATTGTTGTGTTTTCATTGTCCTTTGTTACCAGATTGCTTTTTATTTCTTCTTTGATCTCTTTGGTAACCCAATCATTATTTAATAGCATGCTATTTAGCCTCCAAGTGTTTGATTTTTTTTTCATGTAGTTGATTTCTACTTTTATGCCATTGTGATCTGAGAAGATGCTTGATATGATTTCTGTCTTCTTGAATTTGAAGAGACTTTGCCTGTGTCCCATTATGTGGTCTATTTTTGAAAATGTCCTATGTGCACTTGAGAAGAATGTATATTCTGTAGCTTTGGGTAAAATTTTGTGAAGATGTCAATTAGTTTCATCTGATCTAGTGAGTCATTCAGGATTGTTGTTTCTTTGCTGATTTTTTGTTTAGAGGATTTATCCAGTGGTGTCAATAGAGTATTACAGTCCCCTAGTATGATTCTGTTGCTGTCGATCTCTCCCTTGATATCATCGAGAAGTTTTTTTATGTACTTGGGTGTTCCTGTATTCGGTGCATATGTGTTTATTAGAGTTATACCCTCTTGTTGAATTGCTTCCTTTAGTATTATGAAGTGGCCCTCCTTATCTCTTGTTATGGCCTTTACTTTGAGGTCTAGTTTGTCAGAGATAAGTATTGTTACCCCAAGAAAGCAGCTAATATTTATTAAGCATCTTCTTTGAGTGAAGCACTTTGATAAACACTTTTTGTACTTTGAACTAGACAATCCTAAAAATAACTCTAAGGAGTAAGTATGATGACTACATATATTTTAGAGATCAGGTGATTGAACCCAAGAAAGGTTAAATAAATTGTCAAAGTCATATAGCTGTCAAGGTCCATTTAGGGTTTGAATTCAGACCTTTGTTCTACATTATGTCATAAAAGAAAATAAATTCTAGTTTGAAGTATTTTGTGAATTGTCTACGATAGAGGCTTTCTTAGACTAATTAAATAGAAACTTCATCTTAAGCTCTGAAGGACTATATTTGAATAACTGAACCTACATTCCTCACTTGAAAATTTGACAAAGTAATTTGGAAATTCTGACTTTGAAATAACAATGATACCTGTTCTTTTGCTGTAGTAGTTTTAAGTATCCCAAATTATTTTTCAACAAATCCTTCCTTAACTAGATAACTGTAGTCAGGTATTGTGGCATGCAAAAACAATGTGGAAGAAATGGATACATTTCTAGAAACATACAATTTTCCAAACTGCATCAAGAATATAATTTGAACAGATTGATTACAACTAACAAATGGAAGCAATAATAATAATAAAAAAACTCACAATGAACAAAAGTTCTAGACTGGATAGTTTTACAGGTGAATTTTACCAAACATTCAAAGAAGAACTAAAATTTATCCTTTCCAAACTATTCCAAAAATTCAAGAGGAAGAAAGACTCCCAAGCTCATTTTATGAGGACAGCATTACTCTAACTCCAAAACCAGATAAAGACATTACAAAAAAGAAAATTATAGGCTCTGATGAATGTAGATGCCAAAATCCTTAACAAATATTATCAGTCCAATTTCAGCAATGCATTAAAAAGGTAATACACCATGATCAAGTGGGATTTATTTCTGGGATACAAGGTTGGTATATCTACAAATGAATTAATATGATACAGCATATAAATAAAGCAAAGGGTAAAAATTATGTCATCATATCAACAGATACAGAAAAACATTTGGCACAATCCAGCACTCATCTACACTAATAAAAGAGAAACATGCAAATTGGTGTCACTCTGCTACGCCCACCAGCCAATCAGGATGAGTATGCAAATTAACCCAGCAAAGATGGCCGTTAATTTGCATATGCAGGCACGAAGTGAAGACTGAAGACTGAAGACGACTGAAGACTGAAGATGACTGAAGACTGAAGAGGCTTGGCTTCTCCTCTGCGGCCAGAGCGAAGGCCTGGGTCCCGGGTGCCAGAGGAAAATCAGTGCCGGCAGCCAGGGGAAGGAAGGCCTCTAGTTTATGACAAAAACTCCCAGCAAAGTGGAAATAAAGGGAATAAACCTCAACATAATAAATGCCCTGTATGTTACCCCACAGCTAATATCATATTCAACAAGAAATATATAAATGTGTTTCTCTTAAGATCAGGAATAAGACAGGGATGTCTGATTTTACCACTCTTATTCAACATTCTAATGAAAGTCCTAACCACAGCAATCAGACAAGATGAAATAAAAGCCATCCAAATCAGAAAGAAAGAAGTAAAAGTGTTATTATTTGCAGATGACATGATACTATATATAGAGAACTCTAAAACTTCCACCAGAATCTAGTGAACTTAGTAAAGTAGCAGGATACAAAATAAATATTCATAAATTGATTGAATTTTATACACCAATAATGAACTATCAAAAAGAGAACTAAGGAAACAATTCCATTTACAATTGCATAAACATACCTAGGAATAAATGTAACCAATGAGGTAAAGGACTTATACTCAGAAAATTATAAGACACTGAAGAAAAAAAATTGAAGTGATACAAATAAATAGAAACATATAACATGCTCATGGGTAGGGAGAATTAACATCACTAAAATGTCCATGCTATCCAAAGCAATCTATAGGTTTAATGTAATTCTGTGATGGAGGAAGCCAAGGTTCCCTGCCTGCCACGGCCTGGCTCGGAGCCTGAAAGCAACAGCTCTGAAAGCAACTATGTTTCAATTATAGAAGCTAAACAAACCCCAGATACCTGCTTTCAGCCAGCTGAGGACTCAGAGCTGGAGCTGTAACAGTGTTTCAATTATAGAAGCCAAACAAACCCCAGATACCTGCTTTCAGAAGCTGAGGCCTCAAGCTGGAGCCGAGCCTCAGAGCTGGAGCCGGCTCTCAGCTCCAGTGACAGCCATAGAAGGTAAATAAATCCCAGAATAAAAAAGAAAAAGAAAAAATGGAGAAGTTGGGAGCTTCAGCCACCCACCAGCCTGAAAATGGCCCTCAGCCCCTCACCCAGACTGGCCAGGCACCCCACTGGGGACCCCCACCCTGAAGGGAGTGCGACCAGATGCAAACAGCCATCAGCCCCTCATCCAGGCTGGCCAGGCACCCAAGTGAGACCCCCACCCTGATCTGGGACACCCTTCAGGGCAAACCAGCTGGACCCCACCCGTGCACCAGGCCTCTATCCTATATGGTAAAAGGGTAATATGCAAACTGACCCTAACAGCAGAAAGACTGGGAATGACTGGTCACTGTGACACACACTGACCACCAGGGGGCAGACGCTCAATGCAGGAGCTGCCCTCTGGTGGTTAGTGTGCTCCCACATGGGGGAGCTCTGCTTAGCCACAAGCCAGGCTGATGGCTGCCAGTACAGCGGTGGTGGTGGGAGCCTCTCCCACCTCCTCAGCAGCGCTAAGGATGTCCGACTGCAGTTTAGGCCTGCTCCCCGCTGGCAAGTGGACATCCCCCGAGGGCAGCCAGGCTGCCAGAGGGATGTCTGATTGCCATCTTAGGCCCAATCCCCTGGGGAGCAGGCCTAAGCCAGCAGGTGGTCATCCCCCGAGGGGTCCCAGACTGCGAGAGGGCACAGGCCGGGCTGAGGGCCACTCCCCCCCCCCCCCCCGAGTGCACAAATTTTTGTGCACCGGGCCTCTAGTCCTATATAATAAAGAGCTAATAGCTAATTAGACTGAACAGCAGAATGACTGTCCGGATTACCTTCTGGATGACTGTCCAGATGATCTTCTGAACGAAGCCAGGGCTGCAAGGGCCGAGCCTGTTGCAGAATTTTGTGCATCAGGCCTCTAGTCTATATATATATGAAAGCCTACGTGACCGTTACAGCTGGTCGACCAGTCGCTATGATGTGCACTGACCACCAGGGCCAGATGCTCAACGCAGGAGCTGCCTCCTGGTGGTCAGTGCACTCCTCCCACAGTCAACCTCCCACAGCAGGTCAACCTCCTGTGGTCCCTCCCCCAAGCCAGCCCTGATTGGTCCTGATCAGGACTGGGTGATATGTCCCTGATTGGCCTTGATCACTGGTGAGGCCGAGGGACCCCACCCATGCATGCATTTGTGCACTGGGCCTCTAGTTCCATATACAAGTTTAAACTCAAAATAGATTAAATACTTATATGTAAGACTCAAAACTATGAAAGTTCTAGAAGAAAAATAGGGAGTAAAATCTCTGACATTTTTCTTAGCAATATTTTTTTCTGATATATCTCCTCAGGCAGGGGAAACAAAGAAAAAATAAACAAGTGGAACTACATCAAACTAAAAAGTTTTGCACAGCAAAAGACACCATTAACAAAAAGAAAATGCAACCTCATGAATGGGAGAAGATATTCTCCAATAGTACATCTGATATGAGATGTAACCTCATATGTAACCTCTGATATGAGGTTAATATCTAAAATTTATAAAGAACTTATAAAACTCAACAGCAAAAATACCCAAACAATCCAATTAAAAATGGGCAGAGGACTTAAACAGACACTTCTCCAAAGAGGACATATGCATATAAAAAGATGTTTTCAATGTTACTGATCATCAGAGAAATGTAAATTAAAACCACAATGAGATATCACCTCACACCTGTCAGAATGGTTATAATTAATAAATCAATAAACAAGTGTTGGAGAAAATGTGGAGAAAAGAGAACCCTGTTGCATTGTTGGTAGGAATACAGACTGCTGTAGCCACTGTGGAAAATAGTGTGGAGTTTCCTCAAAAAATTAAAAATGGAACTGCCAATGACCTAGTGATTCTACTTCTGGAGATTCATCTGTAGAAACCAGAAACACTAATTGGAAAAGATATATGCACCCTATGTTCACTGCAGCATTATTTACAACTAGAGGCCTGGTGCATGGGTTCATGCACTGGTGGGGTCCCTTGGCCTGGCATGTGCCCTCTTGCAATCTGAGACCCCTTGGGGGATGTTGGAGAGCTGGTTTCGGCCCAATCCCCCCAGGGGGCGAGGGCCTAAGCTGCAATTAGACATCCTTAGCACTGCCACAGTCAGCCCAGCTTGTGGCTGAGCAGCGCTCCCCCTGAGGGAACGCACTTACCAACAGGGAGCAGCTCCTGCATTGAGCATCTGCCCCCTGGTGGTCAGTGCACGTCATAGTGACCAGTCATTCCACTGTTCAGTCTATTTGCGTATTAACCTTTTATTATATAGAACAGGGGTCCTCAAACTTTTTAAACAGGGGGCCAGTTCACTGTCCCTCAGACTGTTGGAGGGCCGGACTATAGTTTAAAAAAAAAACTATGAACAAATTCCTATGCACACTGCACATATCTTATTTTGAAGTAAAAAGACAAAACGCGAACAAATACAATATTTGTATTTGCATGTGGCCCGCGGGCTGTAGTTTGAGGACCCCTGATATAGGATAATGCTTAAAACATGTGTTTCATTAACAGGTCAACACATTTTTGGTCATTCCTAAATAAAATTAACCTAGAGAGGAAGATGTTAATTTTTAAAAATTGAAATAACTGGTGTGACAACATGGACAGAGTATCTCATTCTTATGGTCAAAGTTTATCTCCCCTCCTGCCCCCTCTGGAGATTTTTATAATGCTCAAACATTTATAAACCAACCCAATATTATTTTTCTCAAATATGGGCAATGTTTGCTCATTTGGGAACTTGCAGTCCTCTGGCTCTTGTCTTTGTTTTCCTATTTGCTGTTCTTTTGGGGCATTTTAACAGTCATTAGTGTGACAGTGACAGGGTGGGAAGGGAACATTGAGATCAAAATTGAAATCAGTCTGACAGTCTCATATATCAACCTTATGATGTGAGTCATCAATGTTTTTTTTAAGAAAATGTAAATGTCCCAAAACTTTTCTAACAAATTCTTTAACTAGCTCTATATAAAAGAGATCATCCACTTTTCTAAAGTTTGCTTTATGCCATTTCGCTTTTACAAAAGACCTACATTAGTACTTGTTTTTGCTAACTGAAAGAAATCTGAAGGGATTTTTGCTTTTACCAAAAGTGAAAATAGCGTTCATCGTTTGTCTGGGAGGAGCTGTTGGAGAGGTAGCTTGCGTCCCAAGCAGTGAGAGTGGCCCCACCAAGTTCCTTCCCTGCGACTGCACTCAGCATCAGACTGCCATAGCTTTCATCTGTGTCTGTCAGCATCTTCTTTATCTTCATTTGTCTTGTGCAGCATTAGTATGATATGTCCTAAGGAAATTGCTTCTTTGCTTATGCCATTTCCCATTTCCACTTAGAAAAGGTTTCATAGGAATGATCTACTTTTGGGCAGCAGGGTAAACTATGTAGTTCACAGGGTGTGTGTGTTGGGAGAAGAAATGGATAAGAACATGATTTATGAATTGTCAGGGCAATTTTTCAAGTTACATTGTCATTCTCTGCAATACTGAGAACCTCAGGGCCATAGAGAAAAACAAAGAAGAGAGAGAGAAAGAGAGAGAGAGAATATGAGACTGGTTGGGTGTTCTGGGGACATGATCTTCCTGCAGGCACCCTCTTGTGAACTCAGTCTTTTCCAGTCTAAACCACAGGATTTCCTGAAGTAGAGGAGCAGAGAACCAAGAATAACAGGAGTGCAATGGGTAGTAAAGAAGCACTCTGGAGGATTAAATAGGGACAAGCAGGAGAAAATCTACAGTGTAACTCAAGTCACAGAGCCAGCCAACTACCCTCTGTAAATATGTGTTGAAGTGTGAAACGAATGACTTTGCATCTTCAAGGAGACCGTGTAGAATAGAATGAGGGAGACCGCAGAAGCTGAACTGTGAGAAATGCTCACCTGTCTGAATTAAAATAATGGACTCAGCGTTATTTAATATGTTCTCGAAAGTGGGTGTCCATTTGGTTGTACAGGCACACAAGGAGTAGCAATCACAGCCTATTTATCCCCCTAGGGTATGAGAGTCCTTTCTCTGGTTCCTCATTGGCTGAGTACTAGCGGGTTAATAGTTTCCTCATAACATCGTCTAGGTCTTATTGTCTCCCATTGGGCCATTAAAAAAATTGGGCTAGCCAAAACCGGTTTGGCTCAGTGGATAGAGCGTTGGCCTACGGACTGAAAGGTCCCAGGTTCGATTCTGGTCAAGGGCATGTACCTGGGTTGCGGGCACATCCCCGGTAAGAGATGTGCAGGAGGCAGCTGATCGATGTCTCTCTCATCGATGTTTCTAACTCTCTATCTCTCTCCCTTCCTCTCTGTAAAAAATCAATAAAATATATTAAAAAAAAAATTGGGCTAAGGCCTTTTCTAGTTGTCTCCACCTCCCCCTGTCTAGTTGAGGCAGGCTTCCACCATGATGCTGGCTTGCTTTGTTCTTATATCCTCTTCCCTCCTCCCTACATTCTGTTTGCCCTGGGGAAATTCAGTAACTGTTTCTATTAAAAGTTGACTATGCTGGAGATGGATCACGGAGGCCTATTTCCTATAGAACTAACATGATTAGGAGAAAAGGGACACAGGAGAAGGGAGACATACACATTGGCAGTTTATACTTAAAAGTATAATAATGCAGCATCATAAGAAAGTGGAGGGAACTAAAAAATCTCTGGCAAACACATACCTACCTGTAAGAATGAAAGAAGAAAAAGAAGGCAAACTGATGGAAGTAGAAAGGACTAGGTACAGACTGAGATTCAGATTTAGCTATCCAGGATCAAAAAGTGATCATGAGATACTGTGGGAGGAGGTGTCAATGGTCATAGTGTTACCATTGTAATGAACTAATAATAGGGCAGGAGCAGAGGGAAGTGCAGATATTATCAGCATGGTCATCTCAAGCTGCCACTTGACACTCCCCAGGGAACCACTGGTCCATTCCCCACAGATCACTGGGGGAAAGGGCCCAACAAAAGGGAGATGGGTGCATGCCCGTAAAGTCAGGATGATGTAGGGAAGGTGTTTCCTGTCAGTCTAATCTGGGGAACAAAGACAATTGGCTAGGGGATGGAGCTACTGCAAGTGCGTGAACTTTGGGAATACATAATCTGCAAAGGAGTTCTCTTTCTTGTTCCTCTTGCTTTGCTCCTGCTTCCTTGCACTCACCTGTGCTCCCTCCATAGCATGTGCTCCTGCAAGCCACATGGCCCATGTCCATGTGGACCCTACACCCAATGGACTGCAGCTGGGTACACAAGCTAACCTAGCCAGATATTGGATGGGACTGTGCAAATATGGAGCAGAATCTCTGGGTGAAAGCTTTAATTTTAGTTCTGCTGAAGACAAAATGCGACTTTTTCCCTGGCAGAATGGAGGGGGATGGGACCTTGGAAACTTGAGTGTTTAATTCCAACAGAAATAAAACTTTCCACAATACCTCATCCTCGCATGGGAGCCCCAGGAAATTCTTTCCTCCATGCACCCCAAGAAGCCCACTTCTACTGACCAACCAGTGAGAACACAGAGGACGCACCACTGATAACAATAGTTTAGGTCCCAATTGCTACAAGACAATTGGAATTAGTTGTAATACTTAATGTAAATGTTTAGTAAATTCTTGTGTTGTTTTTTCCATGATATAGAATCCTATATAATAAAGAGGTAATATGCAAATGGTTGTTACACTGTGACGGTAATGACCAATCAGCAGGAGGGCAGGGCAGCGAGCTACAAGTGGCTGAGAGCTACAGGAGGCGGGGCAGCGAGCTACAGTGTGGTGGAGAGCTATAAGCAGTGGTGGGCGGGCAGCCAGCTGAGGCAAGCGGCAGCGAGCTACTCTCACAGATTAGTGCACAGGGCCACTAGTTAAGTGATAAGCAGGTTCTTTTTCTTAGTTCAAGTCCTAGTCTAAAAAAAAGTTAACAATTATATCAAAAATAGGGAGGCAACTGAGTATCCATTTTATTGTTCATTGTACCTACATTCTGTTGCAGTGAATTTTTCAATGTAAGATGTTCCATTGTTTGTTGAATTCAGCTAAATTGAAAGAAATTTCTGAGCTTTGTCTTCCTACCTTTGGCATCTGTGTAACTTTTACTTTATTCTCAGATGCTGAGTAGCTCACTCAACATTAGGGTCAGCTGGGTCAGATGCTCAGTGTGGGAAGTTACATAGTTTGGACCCTGGAATGTGTTGTTTATGCTAATAAACACACAGCTGTCTTCTCCCACACAATGAGATTGCCACTCAACCATCAATTGGTGCTTGCCCTAGGCCTGCTCTTTATGTATTTAAAGTCTCAAGGTATATCCTGAGCTCTACTTCTGAGGTCTGGTGAGCTCTAACTATGAGTCAGTGAAGTATTTTTGTTTGTTTGTTTTGTTCTCTATATTCTCCATAGTCTACTTATCTAAGACCGAGGCATGATGTTTTCTTTATTCCCTATCTCTTAGATAGAGTTCACCTGCTTGCCAACAATAAGTCATCTGAGCCCAGTAAACAAGATCCCTATTTAGCTTCCTCTCATTTGTTTGTCTGTTTTCTATCAAAGAGGTGTCATGCTGTGGACAGATCAACTTTGCTACATGGCTCTTTCACTCTTGACTGCTAAGGGGGTGGTGTATGGAAATTCAGGAGAGTATAGGTTTAAAATTACTTACATAGGTAATTTAAAAGCATATTAAGATTCTGTAATAAAGGCTATAAATTGAACTATATGAATATTAAAACTATTTCTATATTAGACACAGTGGGTCTTCACTATTGTGTTCTTGTAGAGTAGGATTATTTTTGTTACAATCACTCATAAAATATTAAGTAGCTACATTTTAATCTAAGAATTAGAGATTAAAAATGAAAAGAGAAATTCAAAAAGATATCTTACACGTGCTTCCACGACCAAATAAAATAATCTATCTGCATTTTACATGAATATTTTGCCTTTCTTCCAATTACAATAAACAAATTGTATGGGATTCTACCTAAGGCTATCTAGGTACAATTCTCTTTAACTCAGGAGCTTTGCTTCTGTGATTGGATCCCCTTCCTGAATCATAAATTTTCCTCTTAATTGCAATATATTTACTAGCAAACAAACGTGCTGTAATATCTCTCATTTCTAGAAAACCCATTCTAGACTGCTTGTTTTGTTCTACTTTACAGCTTGTTAAAAGATAATTTTCAGAAAAGAAAATACTTGGGTCTCTTAAAGATACAAAGTGAACAAAGCTTTAATTTAACTTAGTATTAATGAATCAGTAAGATACTACAAGCAAAGAAGAATCCAGCCACCTCACTACAATCATTAATATGGTTACTATACAAAAAACAGGTAGTAGCTAGTGTTGGTGAATGTACATTTTACCACAATTAAAAATAAAATTTTAAAATGTTAAAATAGAATTCAAAGCCTAATATGCAACTCCACCAAATGGTGGAATGACCAGTGGAACTACCGGTCTATGACGCGCACTGACCACCAGGGGGCAGACACTCAATACAGAGCTGCCCCCAGCCCGCAGGCCCCTGGCCAGCCAAGGTGGGTGCCAGCAGGTGTCCCCCCCCCCCCCGATCGCCCTGCCCTGATCACCAGCTAGGCCTAGGGACCGTACCTGTGAACGAATTTCATGCGCAGGGCCTCTAGTATTTTAATAAAGATGCACCTAGAAGCAAAACTGGCTTGATCCACAGTCAGGGAGGGGTGGGAAGTCAATGGAGCCTGTAGAGGACAGATTTCATTTACATATCCATAGACAAGAATCATTTTGCATTGCCATCAATTATCTGCAATTTACAGAGTTGTAAAATAGCCCTCATGTAATCAGGTAACCTGGAAGAGCATGCTTTAAACAATGCGCAGTTTTCCACTGAAGTACAAATTTTTCTCTACTAAACTCTTACACTACACTTGTCTTTCCTATTTATGGTAGAGTATAAATGACCACACGTTAATTTTAGCTCCTTTCATCAAGAGATGGGATCTGTTTCCCCATCTCTTGAATCTGGCCTCTTCTTGTCACTCTCTTTGAACAATGGAATGTGGCAGAAGTGATATTACCATTTTTTAAAACTATAGTACATGAAATATTCATAGAAATGAGACAGAGAAATCAGTCTGCCCTGTAGCAATCTGGGAAATCAAGGATAATTTAATAATAGGGAACTATTTTATTTTAGAAAATTAATGGTAAAGGAACAAGAACAATGATAGGATAGTCAAAATTAGCCTATTTTCTCTGTAAAACAATTGTATGCAAATTATACATGGAAATTGTTTGATACCTAATTAAAAATAATTATCTAAATATGAATTAAAATAATTTAATGAAAAACTACTCCTTATAAGATGATAATAAAATTTGGGAACTTTTGGAAATTTGAAGGACAGGGTCTCAATCAGTTATCTTTTGGTATAAGAGAAAAGGAAATGTTGACCCTGTGCACTACATATCATCAACTTAATGTAAAACTATTAGCTTTCATCAGTGAAAGATTCTATTTGACTATAGAGATGATTTGTGTCAAAGATGGCGCATGATATGATTTTCAGTGGGTTGGTGATGGTTGCCAAACTTGGGGTCTTATGAAAACTCTAAGTGGGTGATATCTATATTCAACATCCTTAAAATTCCTTTCTTCAATGTCTCTCCTCAGGCTAAGCTGAACAATTTCTTCTCATCCCTCAAACTCCCCTTTTCTCTATCCAATTGATTTTGGGTTAGATATTGAGGTAAACAATCTGAATATTTAGAATTCATCAGTCTGTTTTAACTTAATCCTCTAAACAAAGGTGTTTTAACCTGGGGAGTAAATAGGGCCTGGATGCCTCTATTGAGTCTACAAAACTTCATCGTCTTTTCAGTTGTGTGAAACCAGGTCAATAGCTTTCTTTAAATGTCATGATACAAAATATTCTTAGGCTAACTGATCTAAATTGGTATATTTGTGCTTTTATTCTTTTTAATAAACTTAATTTACATGTAAAAAATTCATCAATTTTAAGGATATAGTTCAATGAGTTTTGACAAGTATATACAGTCATGTTACTACCACCAAGATAAAATATAGAATATTTACATTATCCCCCAAATTTCCTTTATGTCCCTTGGCAATCAGTCACCTCTTCCACTTCCAGTCCACTGCTTTCTGGCAATATGGTTTTGCCTTTTCTAGATTGTTATATAAATGAAATCATATCAACTGTAGTTTTTTGTGTCTGGTTTCTTTCACTCAACATAATACTTTGGAGATTTATCTATGTTGTTGCATGTATCGGTAGTTTGTTTCTTTGTAGTTGAGTAGTATTCTATTGTATGGATATTTAACTGTTGATGGACTTTTGGGTTGTTTCCAGTTTGCAATTATCCTATATAATAAAAGGGTAATATGCAAATCGACCGAATGACCATCTGGGACCATGCTATGACACCCACTGGCACCAGGCCAGCCAAGGCAGGTGGTGGGGCCTGGCCATTGCCCCATGATCACCCCGCAGGCGGAGGCCCAGGCCACTGAGCAGCAGGCTGCAGTGGATGGGTGGGGCCTGTTTCTGTGAGGGAAGTCCCAGGTGCCAGAGGGAAGCTGGTGCCGGCAGCCCAGGGAAGGAAGGCCTACTCTTGCACGAATTTGGTGCATCGGGCCTCTAGTTATAAATAAAGCTGCCATGAATATTTGTATATAGGTTTTGCAGGGGCATTTCCATTTTTCTTAAATAAAATTGTTTGATTGCACAGTAAGTATATGTTAACTTTATAAGAAACTTGCAGATAGCTTTTATTTATTTTTTTAAAGAAGTCATTTTTTTTTTTTAGGTTAAGAGAATCTTTTTTAAAAAAAAATATGTGAGAGAGAAATTTTTTTGAGGAGGGGATCTTTGCCTCATTTCCAGTGAGCAAACTCTCTCTACAAGGTCAAGGTCTAAGCAATCATACAAATGGGGACAATAGGGAAATAACCTGGTGCCTACCAAAACAGGCTGCCAATACAATTTTGAAGGATTGCCAGTAGGCCTGTATGGAGATAACATTAGTGAGGTTCCATGAATGCAAAGTAACCAGTTTAATACTAGCCAGAAAGGAATATAAGGTAAGTAGTTATATAGATTTGGTTAGGATTACCAGAATATTGGGAACAAATGTGAATTTTATTATTCAAGGAACTATACTTTTATTATAAAATGTAATCTTAGTTTTTATAGCCAAGTTGAAATATTCATGCCTTAAAATTTTGGCAAAAATGAACTGAAGATATAGCACAGGAAATTTTTAACAAATAATTCAGCCATTGGATAAAATATATTCGTAATGAAATAGTTATATACTTAGTTGGTTTCTGAAATATTTTTAGTGCTTAGTAGGTATTGCAACTTTTACATGAATGTGTCTTCTGAGGAACTGCTGTTTTTATTTTCAGATGTGTTTGAAGTGTGTCTTCTTACTGCTTCTTTACTATAAATCATCTTCAATTACCTTGTTCAACATTTTAAAAAGTGACTAAGAAAGAGGCATATTTAATGGGATTTTCTTCTGGATCCTTGAAATAGCAAAGGGTAGTGGAACTCTTCAATCCATAAAGTAATTATTTCTGTATGATGACTCTTCTACTAATTCCTTGAATTGTCTTTACGACTAAGCAGTGTTAATGAGAGGCCAGCATGCTACAGAAAAATGTTCATGATCTGTTTAGGTACATTTATGGCATTTTTCCTGGTGGATTTTCCCCTAATTTTACTGTATTTTTTTTAAACTTAAAGTATCTTTATTTTATGCTTCATGAATACTATGGAAGCTGGCAGGTAGCAATGGCCAGGAGGAAAATAAAAAGTGCTTTGGCTTCAGCCAGTTACTTCTACAGTCCACCTCTATGCAGGCCTTCTTTCTAGAGGCTCATGGAGGCCTGTTTCAAGGTCCTTTTGCTTTGTGTGTCTTGGAACCCTCACATGGAGTTAGTACTATGGGTCACAGCTTTCTGTGTTGGAATGAGATGTTGTGCCTCTAGAATCTTCACCTTCTTCTAGTTAACACATATACTTCAAATCTCATCTCAATTCCATTTAACTATTATACATAATTAAATCATTTAGGAACATTTATAGGAAGAGATACATATACCTACACATATATGTACATGTATATATAAAACAATTCCAAGAGATCATACTCCTGAGGATTACAGGCTACCTTAGGATTGGGGATAGTTGTATACGAATGAAAATAGAGCTATTTTGCTTAAGCTAAGCTCCTATGTTCTTCACTAACATAGGGACAATATCTAAAATTGGTAGGTAGCTCCTGGCTCCTATAAATATGATATGAGTATGGATGTTGAAAAAACCTATAAAAGATGTATTTCAAGGCCACTGTTCTAGGCCTTGTGCTGTTCTGCTCAAATATGCTGTTACACAAAAGCTAAAACTTTAGACTCCTTTAATTTTAAAGCCAAGGTCAAGAAATCCAGCTGGTTCTGCTTTCCTCTCTTGTTTTGAGTGGAAAGGAAGTCATCAAATAAGATGCTGGTCAGTGAAATGGTGCTTGTGGATTCAGGATGAAATTTCTGGTCAAGTATTACTCACCTTCTTACATATACACTGTATTTCCCGTCTTCTTCATCTCTCCCTCAACCTCAATCCCCATCATTCAGGATTTCTTAAGATTTTAATCTCTAGTTTGTACTATAAAAATGAGAATTTATTCCCTCCTTCAAATTACAATATTGTCTTATAATGAATACGCCTCTTTAAACTAGAACACATGCTTCCCTAGAGATCCTTATCTGTCACGCCTCTCCTCCTCCATTCTCTTTGAGCATTGCTGGTCTAATGTAGAATGAGGCTCACAGCCATCATTCTGGAAAAAAGTTTATCCTTGCAGGCATGGGCAAATTAAGTAAATGAAGGTAAACCTAGTTTAGTGCATGTAGTTAAATCTTTTATGCAAGTCTCCTGAATGTCACATTTCAATTAATCAAACTGGGAGACAGAAAAATGGAGGCTCTGTTGATGTTTGTTAGGAAATTTCCTTTGTTAGCTGTAGAGCTAATATTAAAAACAACAACAAAGGAAATCACCAAGGGACAGTGGGACATAAACTATGTGCATTTTGTTGGACCACATAACATCTTACCACTTTAACCATACATAGGGTATTATTGGAATTGTGATTTAATGCTCCTTTTAAAGTCTTTTATCAATGGAAAACTATGAAAAAAAATGTGCTAAAACACTTTCAGAGTTTAACCTTTTACCTAGATAATGGGGTAGGGATAAATGGGAGAGTTGGGCTGGGCAAGGGCATTAATGAATGGTACTCCATGTAGAAAGGAAGATAGACTAATAACATCCTATGATTAATGGGCTCACATGTATACTTGTTCAATTTTGCATTGGATGATTTTGGGGGGCGGGCAACATTCACATTTGTAGTCACTATGGATTTCTCTGTTTATAAGGCAATTTTCTAGCAGATGTTAGTCCATTGTATTGAGAAAGTATTATATTCTAATCTGTGCAAAGATGTGTTTGTTGAAGGATTGCCTGATTATTATGAGAATGCTGCTACCACTGCATACTTACCTTACATAACATGGGAAAAAATATACTACTCCTGAACCTCAGATTTCTCACTTGTAAAATATTTAAAATATACGAATGGTAAGAATTGCTGTGGGTATGTAAGAATATATGCAACAAGTGCCTAGCATAGCAGCTATAAATAAAAGGTATTATTAACATAAGTACTATTATAACATTCTAATGATATTTTTAAGCTAGTGAACATTTTTATGCTGACTTTATAAAGAGTTAAAAAATATGCTAGGATTTATGATTGGTATAGAACTAATTGAAATGTAATGAAAACACACTAATGGCAGGTTTATAAAAAAAATTTTCCAATATGAATTTTGTTTCCATTGGGAGATATTGAATTTCAAAATATAATTATTAAATCCATGCCTGAGTTTTAAATATGTTCTTCTATATTCAGCTAATTAATGTTATAATAGTTAAATGTTGTGTTTGCCTTATTAGGAAGGATGTTTTTATATCAGTATTGAACATCATTTATTTAGCATCTTCAGTATAGAGGGCATTTGTATAATCTGTAGAAATTAATTTTCTCTAAACTGAACAAGTTTTATTCCTAATACCTCTTATTCATAAAAGATTATAAGGTTGGGCAGAAAAATAAACAGTTTTTTCAGTTATCTCAGCTTCTATCAGCCCTTGTGGCTTTTGCATTATCAGGTGAACCCCAATTGCTGGCTACACTAGCTCATGCCAGGTGGAATGTGACCAAACTGAGATAATCAGATTCACTCTCTTGGCAAATTAAACTCAGAGCCCCAGAGACTGAATTAGACAGCAATGGACATTCTACCTAAAAATTTAAAAGAGTTGGAGACAGGAAACTAAACTCACATAAAAGTTACTGTTATGGAGAAACAAAAATATTGCATTGCAGAAGATGATCTAAAAGCATAGAGAAGTTGCCCGAATGAAGAGAAATTGCCTTAAGAGTTTTTCATTTTTTTAAAAAATAAAAACTAAACCTAAATAAATTTTCTGTGTTTGGTTACTCTGAGATAACTTTAAATCTCTCTTCTAAATTTCCCTTCCCTGGAGCTGGTTTGAGTGTATTACTTTTTACTGAAAGTTCTTTAAGATGCCTGTCTTGTTCCAACCAATTTTTAAGGTGCTTTAATATGATTATGCCTTTTATGAGCCACTTTCTTTTCAGTGAACACACACACACACACACACACACACACACACACACACACACATCTTTCCAGATCAATTGCAAAAGGATCATAAGTGGATGAGAATGCTCCTTATTAATAAAACTGATTACATATTCTAGGGGAGAAAGATTTCAGTTAAATTTCAATTAAAGTCTTTCTAATGGTTTCTGGGTCTTCACAATGTGAAATTTGGAAGGTTCTTAAGAAAAATTTTTAGCCATTTTAAATGCTTAGTTGTGATCCCCTCTGGATAAGGGGCTGGAAAACAGGGTGGTCATGCCATTTGCCTGAAATCACTGTGTACAAAGGTCTCTAAAATGGGACTTGTGAGGCAATCTTTATAAGATAGGTGATAAAGCTGCACAACCTTGCTGAGTGGGAAAACTAAAGAATGTCTTTTTATCTCTTAAGAACTGAAAATTTAGAATTAATGATTCTTTTCTGGCTTACATTATATTTTGTGGAACAATCAGTATAATTTTTGGTGTGTGTGTGTGTGTGTGTGTGTGTGTGTGTGTGTGCTTAAACTAATTAGTGACTGGTCAGTCTTCTAATATAACACAGAGCATTCCATTCCCATTTGGAACTTACATTGCCATCCTTATGTGACATTTTTTAAGGTTTAAATATGATTATGGGAATCACAAAATGAGGGGCTTCATTTTATAACAAAATCTTAGATAATAGAAGAGGATTGTATGATTGTATCCTGGATTTTGCCCCTTCTTAAAATTCAAATGGAAAGCCAATGGCTCCCATGGTAAATAGTATAAGATGGTGCTTTTATTTTACTATCTTTGATTAAAACCACATATTACAAAGGCTACTCACTGGGTGATCATTTGATTATCCTGTCTATTGATACTCATGTATCTACTGCAAAAATAATTATGAATTGTACATGTGGCAGTCATTCAACCTGCTATTAAATGCAGGTACTTCTAGTTAAAGGAGAACAGCTATTTGACATCTGAACCCAAAGTCACTCAAGCAGGAAGCAAGATGGATTATCCAGCTGAAACTGCCAAGTAGTCTGTTCCTATGGTTTGGGATATAGTATGCTCTGCTTTTATCTCCACAAAACAGCCTCAGTTTGTTGGGGTCACTTTCAATTCCTTTTTGGTTAGCTTCATGTTAATGAGGTTTTATAGACTTTTAGGACATTAGTCAGATTTTGTATATTTAAGACTAAATTTTTATTGCCTTCCCAAAAAGGAGGACACAAGGGAATTTGAAAGAAAAATAGCAAAGTTTTCCTATAACAAAAATTATTGAAAGATTAATAAATGTTTAGGATGCTTCGAGGAACTAAAAAGTAACTTATTTAACAATATTATGTCATCAACAAAATGAAGAGACAACTTATTAAATGGGAGAACATTTTAACCAATGAGACATCTGATAAGAAGTTAATATGCAAAATTTATAAAGAACTCATACTACTCAATACACAAAAAATAATCCAATTAAAAATGGGCAGAGAACCTGAATAGACAGTTCTCCAAAGTGGACATACAGAGGCCAATAGATATGTAATAGATACTCAAGGTCACTAATTGTCAGAGAAATGCAAATTAAAACCATGAGATATCACCTCACACCTGTCAGAATGGCTATCAATAAAACCACAAATGGCAAGTGTTGGCAAGGATGTGGAGAAAAGAGAGCCCTTATGCACTGTTGGTGGGAATGTAAATTGGTGCAATCCCTGTGGAAAACAGTACAGAGTTTCCTCAAAAAATTAAAAATGGAACTGCTTTATGACCCAGCAATTCCACTTCTGGATATTTATCTGAAGAAACCCAGAACACTAATTCTAAAGAATATATGCACTTTTATATTCACTGTAGCATTATTTACAATAGCCAACCTATGGAAGCAATCCAAGTGCCTTTTTATAGATGAGTGGATAAAAAGGTAGTGGTACATATATACAATGCAATATTATTCAGCCATAAAAAGAAAATCTTACCATTTGTGACAGTATAATACCTAGAGGGTATTTATGCTCAGTGAAAAAAGGCAGTCAGAGAAAGACAAATGCCATATTATTTCACTTACATGTATAATCAAAATAAACTTTACAAAGAAACAAAATTAAAACAGAGTGATACACACATAGAGTAAACTGGTGGTATCCAGAGGAGAAGGAGGTTGGACGACAGGGTGAAAGAAGTAAAGGGATTAAGCAGTACAAATTGCTAGTTACAAAATAGTCACAGGGATGTAAGTAAAGAATAAGGAATATGGTCAATAATATTGTAATAGCTATGTATGGTGCCAGTTGGGGTAATGGAAATATGGAGGGGAACATTATGTAAAGTATATGATTATCTAACCATTAAGCTATACACCTGAAATCAATACAAAATAAATTAAAAGATAAGAAATCCCAACAAAACAAGATAATATTACAAATTGAGAAAATGTTGAAGTCATCAACAAGCATGGGGCAATTAAATAGAGAGGATTCTGTGTATGCTATTAAATGAACAGTGAGAATATAATTTGGTCTTTGAAAACAGAGAGTGGTTTTAAATCTAGGGTCACATTGACATCATTAGATAACTTTTAAAAAAATATATTTTATTGATATTTTACAGAGAGGAAGGGAGAGGAATAGAGAGTTAGAAGCATCGATGAGAGAGAAACATCGATCAGCTGCCTCCTGCACACCTCCCACTGGTGATGTGCCCGCAACCCAGGTTCATGCCCTTGGCCGGAATCGAACCTGAGACCTTTCAGTCTGCAAGCCGACACTCTATCCACTGAGCCAAACTGGTTAGGGCCATCATTAGATAACTTAAAAATATTTTAATGACCCAGCCTTGTTAATTAACCTTACAATTTAATATAGCTACTTGAGGGTTAAACATTGGAATTATAGAGGACTATTATTTATTTAAAAATTGTTTTTTATTTTTTTAAATATTATTTTGTATTAGTTTCAGGTGTACTACATAATGGTTATACAATCATATATTTTACAAAGTGTTCCCCCTGATATTTCCAGTACCCACCTGGTACCATATATAGTTATTATAATATTATTGACTATATTTTCTATGCTGTACTTTACATCCTCATGACTATTTTGTAACTACCAATCTGTACTTCTCAACCCCTTCACCTTTTCCATCTAGTCCCCTAACCCCTTTCCCTCTGGCAACTATAGTCTGTTCTCTGTATTATGAGTCTGTTTCTGTTTTGGTTGTTTGTACTGTTCTGTAGATTCCTCATATAACTGCATTGCAGCATTATTTGTCGAGGGATTTTAAAGAGAGGCAATGCTACGTTTTCTGAATGCACAGTAACTCATACTCCTGTAACAGGGGCCCATGATAACTGGGAGTTCTGGCAGACCTTCAGTAGGCACCAGGAAAGCTATCGTGAGTGCAATGTTTAACTATAATATACAAAAGGTGCTTTTTAAGATGCTTGATCTCAGTTTGTCTATTTAAGTAGTTTACTTGACACCCTATATTCCTGTAGTCTTGTTCAAAACTATAATTCATGTAGTTAAACATTATGTAGGTTATGAAATAAAGCATAAGGTCATACCATATAAAGTTTCAATTAGTGCAGGTAAATTATCCAGGCATTACTCCAGTCTAGTAGTCCAAGCCAACAGGCAGAAAAAATAATAATTGTCAAGGTGAAAGAAAAAAGATAAATTGTTGATTTATTCAAGGTCATTGAGTAGGTTGGTAGTTAGTTATTCTTTTATCTCTGTCCCTGCTTCTCCAGAGTTCAATTTTGATCAGTCAACACCATAAAGCCACCCTACAGTGGACCTCACCCGACAGTTGAGCAATACTTTTGCTCTTCGTAATTATAGATGTATTATGAAGTCAATTTTATTTGAGTTTTTTTTAGATTCACAGGTGTATTTAAATACAATAGAGGTGCTTTTCTCTTGATAATCACTAGAGTGAAAAATATATTGAATTACAATAATAAAAGATTTAGGCTTATAAAAGTTGGTTGTAGGGATAGGGAAAGAGAATATACTCTGATTTTTTTTAAAGGAAAGAAATAAGGAAAGAAAAAGAAGGAAAGCAAGCAAGCAAGCAAACAAGCAAGCACAGTCATGCCAAAGAGTGAAAACAAATTTATCTTGCTAGCTAAATATTAACAGG
The DNA here is from genome assembly GCF_028538775.1 of Myotis yumanensis. NCBI lineage: Eukaryota > Metazoa > Chordata > Mammalia > Chiroptera > Vespertilionidae > Myotis > Myotis yumanensis. Next base: position 184,020,251 of record NW_027223754.1, on the reverse strand, counting down.
TATCGTAAACCCAATGACAATTTTCTTTGATAATGCATCAACTTGGGCCCAATAAAAGTAGTTGACCATGTCATGCGTCTGCTTTCCCCCCCTTTACTCTTTTATGTAATACCATTCTTTCATTATGATGGTGTTACCTGTAGTTGAAAAAATTTATGGTTAAATAAACTAATTAATGTTAACAACCATTTTGTCAGGAGAAGCCTGAGGACTGTAAATAAACATCAAAAGAGGCAATTGTTCTTAGATGACGTTTGTTTATAATAGGTAAGAATTGTGCAATGCATTTCAAATAGAAAATGTTGGATTACCATCATTTCGTGTCACTTGAGTTATGTATGGGAGCAGAGTAAAGTTAGATATTTGGGGAGAAACAGGCCACACTGGGTTTGAGAGGATGAAGTGTTCTGAGTTATGACTTTGAATAAAAGAAAGACATAATTGTTAACCTGTTTCCAAACACATTGATATGTGTTTGACTGTGGTAAAAAAGCCAACATAATAGCAGGCATAACCTGGCAAAAGAACAAAACTTAAAACACTATTATATTATATTTTTTTTGCTGACCTGCCAAAATATAGGTATAATTTTGATTGATTTACCAAAAAAGATAATATTGCTCCAAATGACTTTTTAAAAAATAAGGTGCTTATACTTGTATAAAAGGACTTCTGGTACCAAGAATTAATCAGTCAGACACAACCTTATTATGAGACATGACCAATAAGATGCAAAACTATTATATGACCTATATATTTACTAGAGGCCCGGTGCACAAAAATTTGTGCACTCGGGGGAGGAAAGGGGGGTCCCCCAGCCCGGCCTATGCCCTCTCCCAGTCTGGGACCCCTCAGGAGATAACGACCTGCTGGCTTAGGCCTGCTCCCGGGTGGCAGAGGGCACGCCCAATCCCTAGGTGCAGCCCCTGGTCAGGCTCAGAGCAGGGCCGATTGGGGAGTTGGGGCGACGACCCCTGTCATGCACAGAGCAGGGCGGATCAGGAGGTTGCGATGCCACCCTCAGTCACGCTCAGGGTAGGGCTGATTGGGGGGTTGGGGCACCGCCCCCTGTCACACTCAAGGCAGGGTTGATGGGGAGGTTGCGGTGCCACCCCCTGTCACACACAGAGCAGGGCCCATCAGGGGGTTGAGGAGCTCCCCCCTGTCACTCACAGAGTAGGGCTAATAGAGTAGTTGGGGCACCGCCCCCTGTCACACACAGAGCAGGGCGGTTCAGGGGGTTGGGGCGCTGCACCCTGTCACACTCAGGGCAGGGCCAAAGGGGAGGTTATGGCTCCACCCCGTTACACACAGAGCAAGGCCCGTGGAGGGGGGTTGGGGCGCCACCCTCTATCACCCACAGAGCAGGGCCAATCAGGGGGTTGGGCGCCGCCACTGTCACACTCAGGGCAGGGCCGATGGAGAGGTTATGGCTCTACCCTGTCACACACAGAGCAGGGCCCGTGGCGGGGGGGGGGGAGGTTGGGGTTGGGGCGCCGCACCCTGTCACACACAGAGCCGCAGGGCGATAAGGGAATTGGGGAGCTCCCCCGTATCAGGCACAGAGCAGGGCTGATCAGGGGGTTGGGGCACCTTCCCCTGTCACGAACAGAGCAGGGCAGATAGGGAGGTTGTGGCCCCGCCCCCTGTCACACACAGAGCCGCAGGGCAATCAGGGGGTTTGGGCACTGCCCCCATCACGCTGATCCCGGTGCCGGGAGGCCTCGCTGCTCCGCTGATCCCGGTGCCGGGAGGCATATTACCCTTTTACTATATAGAGTAGAGGCCTGGTGCATGGGTGGGGGCCGGCTGGTTTGCCCTGAAGGGTGTCCTGGATCAGGGTGGGGGTCTCCACTGGGGTGCCTGGACAGTCTGGGTGAGGGGCTGAGGGCCGTTTTCAGGCTGGCGGGTGACTGAAGCTCCCAACTGCTCCTTTTTTTCTTTTCTTTTTTTTCTATTCTGGGCCAGCTTTTGCTCTGAGGCCTTGTTGCTGAAAGCAGGTTTCTGGCCTTAACCTTCTGTATTTGATACAATGTTGCGTTATTTTTTACAATGTTTCTTAGAGTTGCAGCTCAGAGGCCGGCAAGTCAGGCAGGGAACGTTGGAGTCTGCCATCACTGGAGCAAGCAAGCCTCCCTGTTCGCTTCAGTGCATGGCTGCCGGCCGCCACCTTGGCTGACAGTTAATTTGCATAAGGATATGCTGATTAGCCAATGGGAAGGGTAGTGGTCGTACGCTAATTACCATGTTTCTCTTTTATTAGTGTAGATGGTTGAAGACAGGGTATTCCTGCGGGTGGCTATTGTTGTGTTAGGACAGGGTATCCCCATAAATGTATACATATTTTGAATGATTGTAAAATCAGTGTTTATTAACATAGAGTTCATTTTTAAAATTTAAAAGAATCTATAGAAATGAGTTATCTTTTTTGGTCAATGCCTCTTTTCAAATTAATGACTGTTCTGGTCCAGGCACTGCTGATAATGCAAAGCAATGGAATCACAACATCAAGAATCATTTTGTTCAATATTTGTGTTCCCTCAATTCATCAACTGTTGTTGGTTTTGTGCAGTAAACATTATCTTTTTTGTATTCCCATTAAAAAAGGTCTAGTGGCATTTTTGATAATTTTTGCTGTTGTTGTTATTCAAAGCTTAGTCTGGCTTCATGCATTATTGCAAACCAGTTAAACCTGAAAAGGAGTGAAAATTAAGTGAGTTATCAGTTGTTAAAGTATGTATACATTTTTGTGGACACTAAATATATATATGGCTAATATGTAAATTGTCCCTGCGGGAGTTCGACTGGGAGACTGGGAGTTTGCTCGCTCACTATGATGTGCGCTGACCACCAGAGGGAAGCACAGAATGAAGGAAGGCCCCAGCTGGCAGCTGGCAGCTGGGGAAGGAAGGTCCCAGCCAGCAGCCGCAAGGCCCCTATCAGCCCTGATCGCCGACCAGGCCTAGGGACCCTACCCGTGCACGAGTTTCATGTACCAGGCCTCTAGTATATTTATAAAGAGGGAATTGTATAGAAAATTCCTATGGTCACTTCTAACTTGAGTATCCTGTGTCATTGCTAAAATCTTCAATGATATCTTGCCAGATTATTGACCTACATAATATTTAATTTTTAGATTGAATATATATCATTAAACTTAAACATTTCAAAAACTTTTACTAAAAAAGAATGTAAGTATAAATTTTCAATATGGCATGTAAAACAATGACTAATAAGCAATTAAAGTTTGCAGTAGATAAGAATATTTTAGAAACTAATTTTTTTTTTAATATATTTTATTGATTTTTTTTTTTTTACAGAGAGGAAGGGATAGAGATAGAGAGTCAGAAACATCAATGAGAGAGAAACATCAATCAGCTGCCTCCTGCACATCTCCTACTGGGGATATGCCTGCAACCAAGGTACATGCCCTTGACTGGAATCAAACCCGGGACCCTTCAGTCCGCAGGCCGACGCTCCATCCACTGAGCCAAACCGGCTTTGGCTAGAAACTAATTTTTTTTAAATAACTAAAAGAACAAGTAGAGAATAGACAATATATTTAAACTATTCATTTTATATGGCATTTAAAAATTATTTTCCCTTAATTCAATCAAAAACTCACAAATTTGTGTTCTTCCTTGTTTAGTATATACAGGCATACCTTGGATATAGTGTGGGTTTGTTTCTAGACCACCGCAATAAAGTGAGTATTGCAATAAAGCAATTCAATCTTTTTGATGGTGGAGGGTCTTGCCTTCAGTTTGTAAGAAACAGATCTATGAAGCACAATAAAACACAATAAAACAAGGCATTTTATGTACTAACTCTTCTTACTCATTTAAAAACATAAAAAATAAAATTATAGCAATACTTATATTAATCAGTACAGCGATTTTCAACTGGTATGCCAAAATAATTTTAAAAATGTGTAATACCTGACTATTTAATCAGGGGCACTGACTTTTTTCCCCTTAGATTATCAATAAAAAAAGTGACAACAGCTCACACAACAATAGCCATCGTGGGAATGTCCTGTCTTGAACCATAAATATATAGGTTATATAATAGTTTTGCATTTTATTGGTTATGTCTCCTAGTAAGGTTGCATCTGATTAATTAATTCTTGGTACCAGAATCCTTATATACAAGTACAGTGGGGCCTTGACTTACGAGTTTAATTCATTCCGTGACGGAGCTCGTAACTCAAATTACTCCTATGTCAAATCTTAAAGTGAACGAGTGAGACACGTGATGCTGGGCTGATGTTGTGGTGTTCACTGTGACGTTTGCTGCACCAACTAGCGGTGGGGTATCTGAAGCTGGCTCGTAACCCGAATTTTAGCTCGCAACTCAAAGCAAAAAATCGGCCGAGGGACGGCTCCTATCTCGAAAAACTTGTTAGTTGGGACACTCGTAAGTCAAGGCCCCACTGTATAGGCACTTGCTTTTTTAAAAAGTCACTTTGGAGCAAAAGCGTAGCAATTATTATTATTTTTTTTGTAAATCAATAAAAATTATACCTATTTTTGTCATATCAGCAAAAAAATAATATATTTTTTGTGTGCCACAGAATTTTAGTAATTAGTTTATGTATGCCATGAGATAAAAAGGTTGAAAATTTCTGAATTAGTGTAATATTTCATACAAATGAATTTTCCAGGTAGTTTAGATATCAGAAAATTATAAAAATTTTTATGGCTTAAGGTGTCATTCTCTCTAAAATACACAGTTCCCTGCAAAAAGAATATACTGAAAAATTTTAACTTTTATCATGTGACCAACATAAATATCTATACTAATAAAAGCATAATATGCTAACTAGACCAGACAGCTGAACGACCTTCTGGATGTCCTTCCAGATGAAGCCGTGGTGGTGGGGGTCAAGGCAGAGGCGGCTAGGGGTGATCAGGCAGGCAAGCAGTAAGGGACGATCAGGCAGGCAGGCGAGTGGTTAGGGGCATCAGGCAGGCAGACAGAGTGGTTAGGGGCGATCAGGCAGCCAGGCAGGCAAATGGTTAGGAGCCAGTGGTCCCAGATTGTGAGAGGGATGTCCAGCAGTCGGACATCCCCTAAGGGGTCCTGAATTGCGAGAGGATGCAGGCCAGGCTGAAGGATCCCACCCTGCTCCTGTGCATGAATTTTGTTTACTGGGCCTCTAGTTAACACAATAAAATAGTAGTCATTTAACTTTCATATTTTCATTAAACTTTTCAGTCTCACGTCATATCTACATAATTATGTGGGTATTCTATTG